>NC_091627.1:18473161-19098161 GCF_027580195.1 Bos mutus
CCGCCCCTGACCTCGGACTTGGGTAGCTCCTCTCGGCTGCCGCCCCTGACCTCGGACGTGGGGTAGCTCCTCCCGGCCGCTGCCCCGACCTCGGATTTGGGTAGCTCCTCTCGGCCGTTTCTGCACCATCACAGCCTGGCACTCTCGGCCGCTGCCCCTGACCTCGGACGTGGGGTAACTCCTCCTGGCTGCCGCCCTTCAGGCATGGAGTCCTCCCGGCTTCTTCCCCTGACCTCGGACGTGCGGCAGCTCCTCTCGGCCGCGCTTTAGTGCACCGGTCGCAGCGAACAAGTGCCTTTTAATTTCATGCCTGCAGTCACCATCCGCAGTGATTTAGAGCCCCCCAAAATAAAGTCTCTCACTGTTTCCATTGTTTCCCTATCTATTTGCCATGGGACCGGAAGTGATGGGACTGGAAGTGATGGGACTGGATGCCATGACCTTAGTTTTCTGAATGTTGAGTTTTAAGCCAACTTTTTCACTCTCCTCTTTCACTTTCATCAAGAGGCTCTTTAGTTTCTCTCCACTTTCTGCCATAAGGGTGTCATCTGCATATCTGAGGTTATTGATATTTCTCCCGGCAACCTTAATTCCAGCTTGTGCTTCATCCAGCCCAGTATTCTGCATGATGTACTATGCATATAAGTTTAATAAGCAGGGTGACAATATACAGCCTTGACATATTCCTTTCCCAATTTGGAACCAGTCCGTTGTTCCATGTCTAGTTCTGTTTCTTCTTGACCTGCATACAGATTTCTCAGGAGGCAGGTCAGGTGGTCTGGTATTCCCATCTCTTGAAGAATTTTCCACAGTTGATTGTGATCCATACAGTCAAAGGCTTCAGTTCAGTTCAGTTGCTCAGTCATGTCCGACTCTTTGCAACCCCATGAACTGCAGCACCATAGGCCTCCCTGTCCATCACCAACTCCCAGCGTTTACTCAAACTCATATCCAGTGAGTCAGTGATGCCATCCAACCATCTTATCCTCTGTCATCCCGTTCTCCCAACTTCAATCTTTCCCAGCATCAAGGTCTTTTCAAATGAGTCAGTTCTTCACATCAGGTGCTAAAGTACTGGAGTTTCAGCTTCAGCATCAGTCCTTCCAATGAATATTGAGGACTGATTTCCTTTAGTATGGACTGGTTGGATCTCCTTGCAGTCCAAGGGACTCTCAAGAGTTTTCTCCAACATCACAATTCAAAAGCATCAATTCTTCAGTCCTCAGCTTTCTTTATAGTCCAGCTTTCGCATCCATATATGACTTTGGCATAGTCAATAAAGCAGAAGTAGATGTTTTTCTGGAACTCTCTTGCTTTTTCGATGATCCAACGGATGTTGACAATTTGATCTCTGGTTCCTCTGCCTTTTCTAAATCCAGCTTGAACATCTGGAAGTTCACATCATGCAGTATTTGGGTGCAATCTCAAAAATGACAGAATGATTTCTGTTCGTTTCCAAGGCAAACCATTCAATATCACAATAATCCAAGCCTATGCCTGAACCAGTAATGCTAAGAAGCTGAAGTTGAACAGTTCTACGAAGACCTACAAGAACAAACGCCCAAAAAATATGTCCTTTTCATCACAGGGAACTGGAATGTAAAAGTAGGAAGTCATGAAACACCTGGAGTAACAGGCAAATTTGGCCTTGGAGTACAAAATGAAGCAAGGAAAAGGCTAACAAGAGTTCTGCCAAGAGAATGCACTGGTCATAGCAAACACCCTCTTTGAACAACACAAGAGAAGACTCTACACACGGACATCACGAGATGGCCAATATTGAAATCATACTGATTATATTCTTTGCAGCCAAAGATGGAGAAGCTCTACACAGTCAGCAAAAACAAGACCAGGAGCTGACTATGGCTCAGATCATGAACTCCTTATTGCCAAATTCAGACTTAAATTGAAGAAAGTAGGGAAAACCACTAGACCATTAAGGTGTGACCTAAATCAAATCCCTTACAATTATACAGTGGAAGTGAGAAATAGATTCAAGGGATTCGATCTGATAGACAGAGTACCTGAAGAACTATGGATAGCAGTTAGTGACACTGATCACAGGAGGCAGTGATCAAGACCATTCCCAAGAAAAAGAAATGCAAGAAGGTAAAATGGTTGTCTGAGGAGGCCTTATAAATAGCTATGAAAAGAAGAGAAGTGAAAGGCAAAGAAGAAAAGGAAAGATATAGGCATCTGAATGCAGAGTTCCAAAGAATAGCAAGGAGAGACAGGAAAGCCTTCCTCAGTGATCAGCGCAAAGAAAGAGAGGAAAACAACAGAATGGGAAAGACTAGAGATCTCTTCAAGAACATTTCATGCAAAGATGGGCTCGATAAAGGACAGAAATGGTATGGCCCTAACAGAAGCAGAAGATATTAAGAACAGGTGGCAAGAATACACAGAATAACTATACAAAAAAGATCTTCATGACCCAGATAACCATGATGGTGTGATCACTCACCTAGAGCCAGACATCCTGGAATGCGAAGTCAAGTGGGCCTTAGGAAAAGTCTCATTATGAACAAAGCTAGTGGAGGTGATGGAATGCCAGTTGAGCTATTTCAAACCCTGAAAGATGATGCTGTGAAAGTGCTGCACTCAATATGCCAGCAAATCTGCAAAACTCAGAAGTGGCCACAGAACTGGAAAAGGTGTTTTCATTTCAATCCCAAAGAATGTTCAAACTATCGCACAATTGCACTCATCTCACATGCTAGCAAATTCTCCAAGCCAGGCTTCAACAGTATGTGAACCGTGAAACTATAATATGAGCAAAAGCAAAAGTTCTAATAATTGTTTCAAAACCAATGATTCTGCATGCTGCTTCAGACTGAAGAAGCTTCTTTTCCTAAGGAAATTAACCGCAAATATACACCAAATGTATACATAAAGAAGTCTGTCACAAAATCATGGTAGCAAAAAATTGTACATAACAGAAGAATAATTACATATGATTTAGCCAAATTATGGAATATTACATTGGTTTTGAAAATCAGTTTAATAAAATTGGAAGTGACTATCAAAGTGTTAAGCAAAAACAAGAGGTTACAAAAATCTTATATTTGGTATGCAACCAATTTTTTTTTAATACACACACTAAAAAAAAGTGGTTGCGAAAGTTGAAGAGCAATGAGTGATTTTTAAATTTTCATCTTATACCTTTCTGCACTTTATAAATGAACATATATTACTTTTAAAATCAGACAGAAAACATACAAACTATATTCAGTTCCCTATTCAGGTACATGACACATTAGTTGAAACACGTGAAACTGGAGATACACAAATATCAAACACATCCACTTGTTATAAATAGAGAAGAATCAGTTTCCAATGAGCAAAAAACAGACAAAAGGAAACTAATTTCACCCACTTTTCAATTTTCGTTATAGATGAACTAAAGTTTGGTTTCACTCTGACACTCAGCTCAAATCCTCTATTTTGCTTTGCTTTGACTCATGGCCTGTGAAAGGACAAAAAGGCCTAATGCCTTTTCCTGGTCACTTCCAGCATCCTGGCATTTGTCATTTATCTCAATTTTATCATTTGAGATAAACCCATCTACCATTTCTTTTTTTTAAATTGAAGTACAGTTGACATACAACATTATATTATGTTCAGGTGTACGATACAGTGATTCAGTATTTTTATAGATTGTACTCAATTTAAAGTTATAATATAGTGACTATATTCCCTATGCTGTATAATATACCCTTGTAGACTACTCATTTTATACCTAGCAGTTTGTATCTCTTCATCCTCTATCCCTATCTTGCTCCTCCCTGCTTCTCTCTCCAAACTGGTACCCACTAGTTTGTTTTCTAGATCTGTAAATTTATTTCTGTTTTGTTATATTCATTGCTTTTATTTTTCAGATTCCACATATAAGTGAAAACATACAGCATTTGTCTTTGTCTGTTTGACATGTTGTGGCAAATGGCAGAATTTCATTTTTCTTTACAATTAATATTCCATTATATATATGCAAGCGTATGTGTACCTGTGTATATATGTATATACGTGTACACTACACACACACATACATGTATCCTCTTGTTCATCCATTCATGTGTTGATGGACACTTAGGCTGCTTTCATATCTTTGTTATCGTAGATGATGCTGCTATGAATGCTAGGGTTCATGTATCTTTCCAAATTAGTGTTTTTACTTTCTTCAGACACCCACCCAGGAGTAAAACTGCTGGATCATATGGTAGCTCTATCTTCAGTTTTTGAGTAACCACATGTTGTTTCCCACAGGGGGTGCACCAATGTACATTCCCACCAACAGTGCAGGAAAGTTCCCTTTTCTCCACAGCCTCACCAACATTTGCTATCTGTGGTCTTTTTGATGGTGGCCTCTCTGACAGGTGTGAAGTGATAACACTGTGGTTTTGACTTGCATTTCTCTGATGATTAGCAATGTTGAACGTCTTTTCATGTGCCTGTTGGCCAACTCCATGTTATCTTTGGGAAAACGTCTATTCAGGTCTTCAGCTCATTTTTTAATTGGGTTGTTTGGTTTTTCAAAATACTGAGTTGTATGAGCTGTCTATATATTCTGGATATTCATCCCTTGTCGGTCATGTCATTTACAAGTATTTTCCCCCACTTAGTAGGTTATCTTTTCATTTTGTCAGTAGTTTCCTTTGCTGTGCAAAAGCTTTTAAATTTAATTAGGTCTCATTTGTTTATTTTTGCAGTTTTTTTCTTTATCTTCAGAGACAGATCCAAAAAGAGACTGACAATTTATGTCAAAGAGTGGTCTACCTATGCTTATTTCTAGGAGTTTTATGGTCTCCAGTCTTACATTTAGGTCTTTAACCTATTGTCATTTCTGGTCAGCAAAATAACACCAATAATATAAACAGTGCATGTCATTCATATTTATTGTTTATAAACGAAAATTAACTTTCAAATATACATATATATAGATAAGCATTCTACATTTCACTTGAAATTATCTTATGTTACTTTTATATTAATATTCTGTCCGTTAATATATAAATAGTTGCTTGTTATGACAGTAAAATGCTATTATAATTGATGAGTATAAAAATTATTAACAGGAAAGCAAATGAGTTAACGTGAGTGTTGAGAAAGGTTCATTTATATGACAACTTTAAGAACATTATATCCACTGAGGAAAATTTTATAAATGTTTTAAAAGTCAGGAAAAGATTATTTTATAATTCTCTTACTTGTAAAATTGTTTAGTGTACTATCATAAAATAAAAAAAACCTTTAAGAACCATATAGGATTTTTACTTATTTAGTTCCTTTTAAGTCATGAAAAAATGACCTTTTTAATGAAAAAGCTCTATTTGGGAACTCTACACTAATGAATTAAAAGCAGAATAATTAGCTCTGTCATCTCAATTTCACAAGGAGAAAGAACTCTAAACTCACATACCATGATATCCATAATGAATCATACATACATAATAAAAATATGTAAGAAATACGGACAAAACAAAAGTGTTAAAGTGAACTGGGGTTCCCAAAACATATTTCCTTCTCACTGATCAAACCTGAGACCAATGGTCTTCGTAAGAATGCTCTAAGAGACTTCCTATTGTTTTGAGTCCACAGACATGTTTGCAGAAATGATTACAGGGCATGTTGTGATTACAGAAGCTGAAGACAAAGAAATCTCTGAGATCTGTCTGGATACTTTCAGCTTTGACTCTCTATTGATTTTAACACTCAACCATCAGACATAGATTGTGATTTGACGGACCCTTATTTAGAGGCAACCTTAGATAATACATTTCCGATATTTCGTCCACGCTCTTCAGTTATGTTCTTTTTCTCATGCCTGAAAACAATCAGCCATGAGTACAATGAGTCCACTGAATCTAGAAAGGTGGTATTTGGGGCATGCCTAATGGTTTCTACAGTGTCTCAGCTATTACATTTCTCAAAGAACATGCTTATTACCAGGTCAGTAGCTTTATTTTTATTTTTAGTACATACTAAAATAATAGAGGTCTTCCCTGTAGCTCAAATGATAAAGAATCTGCCTGCAACACAGGAGATCAGGGTTCAATCCCTGGGTCAGGAAGATCCCCGGGAAAAGGGAACGTCAACCCACTCCAGTATTCCTGACTGGAGTATCCCATGGACAGAGGAGCCTAGTAGGCTACAGTCTGTGGGATTGCAAAGAGTCAAACACAACTGCAAATTATTAGAGGCAAAAAGCAACAAGTCTTCAAACAAGGATGCCAACATTGTAATGCTCTAAAGACGTCATCCTTGGAAACTGGACTTCCAGGTGCAGGAGAGCTAGAAACATTCACTCAGGAACCCACAAACTCCACAGTAGAAGGTTTAGGGGTATCGATACCTGATTTACTAACGTGCACCTGTTCATCAGCCAACCATGTGAAGACAGAATGGAGTGTCTCCCACAATCCAAAAGGTGATCATGAAGAAGTGGGCTTATTCAGACCACTTCTGGATTACACCAGAATGTCTGTAAGCACCAAGATGACAAACTCTCTAACCACGACAGCTATGCAGAAATGGACCTGGCTACCCCAGCGTAGACAACAAGCTCTCCATCACAGAACCCTTCATGTAGAAGCCAGACAACCATTCACCAGAGACTTCTGGGGGAAGATTTCATTTCACACTAGCAGTTCACACCAAAGGTGCGATGACCACAACTGCTGACGTTTACAGAGCGCTTACTACCCACGAGGGTCTGCAACGTAGATAAAGCAAGGCTCAGACCACTCACACAGAACCACAGCTTGAACCTGAGCTGACTCCTGAGTCCACAGCCTTAACCGCTAGACTCTTAACCCATGAAACCTGTTTGCTTTTTAACCAGCGGCATCACCAGACCCTGCCTGTCTCCCCTCTGGTTGCTGTAGCTCAAGGCCTCAAGTGGAGCTTGGACATCCATCCATACTCACTCAAGGGGTGAGCCTGCCCTGTGTGCCTCTGCAAACACTGTTTGCTTAACTACCAGCTGTACTTCTGCTCTGGGATCCCAGGAAAATTTATCCTTCAAGATTCTGGCTCAAATGTTACCTCGTCCCAACCAGTCCAATCCCGAGTTACAGATGTTTCTCTCCAGAAGGTCCCAGGGTGGTACAGCCAGCCCTGCTCTCTTTCCCTACCTGACCCCCACGCAGCCCCCTCCTGGGACCTATGGCCATGTGACAGAGCACTGGCAAAAGGAAATACAGTCCAAGTAACACGCTATGTGCCACTTCTGGCCCATAACTGGGACCCAGAGAGGTTCCTTTCCCCCTCCTTGTCTTCTTTCTCTTTCCTCTTCAGGTTCTCAAGGTCTGGTCGCCAGACCCACAGCAGTAGCATGACCTGGGAACCGTTCACACTTGCAAACCCAGACTCAACTAAATTAAAAACTCTGGTTGTAGCTTGGGCAATCTGTGTTTTAAACAGCGCTGCAGGGGATTCTCTGGAGAAGGAGATGGCAACCCACTCCACTATTCCTGCCTGGGAAATCCCACAGACAGAGGAGCCTGGCGCACTGCAGTCCATGGGGTCGCAAGAGTTGGACACGACTGAGCACCCAAACAGCAGCAGCAGGGGACTCTCACGAAACCTCGTGTGTGAGGACCTCTGCCCTCAGGTAACCAGCCTCAACCACAATCAGACTGATGAAGTAGCAGAACAAGGTGCTGGAAGAACACTGTTCTCTGTAGGACCAGGTGGAGCAATCTATCCACCAATCTGGACCATTTACATCAAAACTGACATGAGAAAAGTATAGTCTATTGTCTTTAAAGCCCCTTATCAGTGGGACTCTGTGCAGCAGCCTTGTCCAAACGAAGCCTGGCACCTCTCCCCTGAAACACCTCACATGCCGTACAGGTGCGTCCGTCTCTCCCCTCCCTCTAGACTAGAAGCTCAGGAGCCAGACTGGCTCACGCTATCTCTGCATCTCCCCAGGGCCTGAGAAAACCCCTGTCCTACACCACGCGCTGGATCAACAGTGCTACCTTCATTCTTTTACATCTTTACTGCCAAAACGGTAATCCCTAACATCTAAAATGATACCGATGACCCAGCAGCTTCCTTGTATAAAAACCTTCTAAAAGTAACAACACTCACTATAGACTAATACCTTCTCAGTTTCTCAGAATGGTGCCAACTTATCAAAGGTCTGTCTTTCACACTGCTCCTACATAGCTGACTTGGGCCCCTGTTTCAGAGAAGGCTCTTGATTTTGACCCCGACCATCTCCCCCAGTATATAACTTTTACTAACGCACATTAGGCTTTCCCTCGCTGCTCGCTGCTCACTGTCCAACAGAAAGATGACTAGTCTTCCTTGCAAACCTATGTTACCAGCCTGGCCAGGGTGCTGGCCTGTCACTGACAGCACTCCTTCATTTTACAAGAGCTAAAACTCCGATATTTGGTACATTTACCAAATCTGGAGTTAGGGGCAGAATGGGCAAAAGCAATTTAATATTTTCACTGTTTTCCAGAGGTTCCTGCTTTCAGTAAAATCAATACAAAAAAGGGGGAAACAATCCAAGACCAGCCTTCTGGCACTATTTCAGTCTATTTTGCCCTTGCTGAAATGATCCTAACATCCTTCTATCTTTAATATTCCATGCAGGATTTTTTTCTAAATTGACACGTGTTTCGTACCAAATGCCACATTCCTAACAGAGTTCCTTTATAAATTATTTCATAGTCCCATGTGCTAAAACTGAGCCTATGCCAAAAACCTTCTCAGAACAACATATTTATTTCTCCATTAATTTATACGTCCTAAAATTAAAAAAAAAAAAAGAAACCTAACTCTTTAGAAATGAATCCTCCCAATCCACATGGGAAAGAAGAAAAAACATACAGTTCAACAAGACCCCACAAACTCTATTCTTCAATTTTGACTAGTTTATCAGAATTTCCACTCAAATCTAATGGAAGGCTGAAGCTCAAAGCTGTGATGCCAAATATAACCAAGATTTTCCTTTACTGTGTGGCTTTTAAAATATTTTCCAAGAACAAAAGGAGAAGATATGACTTGTCTCATCCTACAGGAAAGGTATGGGGATCCCACAGCAGGATGATACTCTTAGACTGAGCACACGAAACCACCCCCGAAAGTACCAGCCAAGGGCACCCTACCCTGCCCTCCATCTCTACCCTCTCAGCTCTACACAGACACCAAAAGTCTTCGTCACGTCTATTCTTGGTAAGCAGCTAACAAGAACAGCTGTGTCCATCCCAGTATTAGAAAAGGCACACTAACACTCACAGGGAAACTCACTACAGATTAAACTTAAACCTCACAGTGAAACTCACTATAGATTAAACTCAAACTTCAAAGCCCAAACAGTTATCACAAGATAAAAGATGCTGACCAAAATTCAATGTACACTAAAAAAAAAAAAAAAACTTAAAAATTGGTAGGGGTTTATCTGGCAATCAAGATTGTTCCAAGTATGACTTTATTCTCTACTAGCCAGACATATTTTTCCTAATTTCACACCCCATAAAACAGCCTTGACCACTTAGGTCCATTAATAATTGAAATACTCCATCTGCAAAAAGAATAAAATGGTAGTTGTGGGAAATTCCAACCTTTCCACTTTAATGAGATTAGTGTTCAAGATTATTTCTGAGATGTGACCCTTTCCAAATGACAAGAACTAGTCAGACAAAACTTAATCTGAAATCCTGCTGGCCAGTTTAAAGGACAAAATTACTAAGTGATGAAACATGAGACTTACATCTTCAAGGATCACATGACGTGGTCCCCGAACTTTCTGCAGCCCTGACTGCCTGGTATGGTTATCATGGGGTCTGTCAAGTATCCTTGATGTCTCCAGAGAAGAGTGTCCTTCAGATTGGAATGACCACTATCGACTGTAACAGAAACAGCTACCTTCTTCCTAATGGCCAGTAAGCAAAATCTGACCTTAGCTAAATTGTTTGGGCTCAAAAAAAAAGAAGAAAACTTAAGAAAATGTTGGGCAAAATTTTAAAAATCACAAATTTTCACACAAAAAAATCCAGAAGTCCGGCTTCCCCTGAAAAACCAGCTCTGGTAACCATCAGTGAATGTGAATGTGGGCTTTCCTTTTGGGCTGGGCATAGGTGTTCCAGACAGTCAGGCTGTTTATACCTTCATTTACATCCATTCATGTTCCTTGCCTGGCCAGGACACAGTTTGGAACTGACGTTGATATTAACTACTTCATCTGATCCATGACCTTGTCAGGTCACAATATCTTACAATAAACAGAAACTCCTATGGTTTATAAAATTTAATGCTAGTCTCAGGCAAGTCTCCTTCTATATAATTAATTTCTAGTACTTCACTGCAAGTCTTCACATTTATCTTTGAAATTTCATATTGTTAAATCAGATACACTCAATTCAATCACTATTTATTTCACACCCAAAGGACCAGTGGTTTTGAAACTAGTGTTTTGCAAAAGGCAGCGCCTCTCTGCAGTTTTAACAAGGTAAGTATCACTTAAATGTCTTTCATACATTGTAGTTTTACCTATAACCTACCTTCAAACAGAAAACGAAAGGATTCAGAATTTTTTGTTTGTATAAACAGGGAGCTATTTATTTTAATATAACATGTAACTGAGTAACTTAAATATATCTAAATGTATATACTACCTATAGCTCTGACCTTCTATAGATAACCAGTTTGGCATAGAAAACCTCAAAAAATTAAAAAGCCTCTACAGGATTATGGATTAAAACAGAAAGCATGTGACATCTTTGTCTGATGCTGAGCTGGTAGGAGGCTGGGACTTTCGTGGAAGAGTGAGGTCCATCTGATTGGCAGCTGGGCTGGCCCCTGGCTTCATCTCTCCCCAGGGACACGGGCCACGCGGGGAGGAGCCCCTGGTGACACCTGCCACTAGCCTGGCTTTCCTGGGCTGGCTGGCTGGGGGACCTGGCTGAGGGGGTGGTATCTGAAAGGAGCCCTCTTGCAGGGCCCCCACCCACAAGAGAGAGGGTGGGGCACTCAATGCCCAGCTCTCTGTTCCTTCTAGATAAAGACAGGACAACTGTCTGTCCGTTTGTCTGTCTCCTCTCTGAGCTTCCTCCGCAACACCAGCCTCACGGCAGAAACACCCCAGAGGTTCAAGAAGCAGCTCCTCGATGAGGCTCCACCCAGGATGCACAGCCTCAGGCAGCAGCAGGCACTCACCTACTGTGTGCGCCTGCGTCACCTACTGTGTGCGCCTGCGTCAGACACACAGGAAGCCCAGAGGGAGCAGCAAGGGACTGGAAAGGATGGGATGGTGGTAGTGGTTTAGTCGCTAAGTCGTGTCCAACTCTTGTGACCCCATGGACTGTCGCCTGCCAGGCTCCTCTGTCCGTGGGATTTTTCAGTCTTTAAAATTCTTCGTCAAGGAGGCACAGGCTTTAGCTGAGTATTGCCAAGTACAGGTTTGCTGGCCCAAAGGAGTGCAGAGGGCATTTCAGGCAGAAGAAGTCTGATCAAAGGCATGGAGTTAAAAGATAGGAAGATGTACTGTGGGAACCTTAAGTAACTGGTTCATGCAGGTACCGTGGGCAGCAGACCAGGATCTAACCTCCAGCCTGACAACCTTTGGCAGTACTGGCAACTTCCAGCTCCTGCTGGGAGACAGCTAGGGGTGTGTGAAAGGAGACCAAAGTGAGGGTGGAGTCTGAATAACAGAAGGGGAGCTGGCCTCCACTGGCTCAGGGAGGCTCTAGGCCTCTCCTTCAGGCCTAGGGTTCCCAGAGGTGAGCAGGCATAGAATGCGGGGGGGACGGTGGAGGGGGCAGGGCCTCTCACAGAGCAGGCCTCACACTCCGGAAGATTCCAAAGTTAGACTCTTGACATGTTCTCCAATGAGGTCACACGTACAGTCACTACAGATACAATGACAGGACTACAAGGAGACGTGTACACCATTCGCTAAAAACTCAGGGTCACACTGCCCAGTGTGCACTATGGATTTTATCTTTCCCCAAAACTGTAACTATATTGTCAACCGCACAATTACACTGCATTACATTTTGGAGACTACAAGCTAATTAGTTAAATGCAAACAATTAAAAAATGTATCACATTACCTTTTAGTAATACGAAGAACCCTAAAAAATGTGGCCAGGTAGCCATGTAGCTCTGATGGTAGGAGAGGGGCTAAGAAGGAGCCTGGTTAAAAACGTAGGTTCCCTGGCCCTCATTCTGTAGCTCTGGGGAGGGCCTGGGAATATACATTTTTAAACGACTATCCCTCATGATTTTTGACACAAGTGGTCTTAGGAGGTCTTAGTGGTCACATTTTAAAAAGCACTGCAGGGACTTCCCTGGTGGTCCAGTGCTTAAGACTCCGAGCTCCCAATGCAGGGGGCCTGGGTTTGATCCCTGGTCAAGGAACTAGATCCCACATGTTGCAACGAAAGATCCCATGTGTGCAGCAACAATTGGAGATCTCATGTGATCTCATGTGCTGCAACTAAGACCCGGTGCAACCTAAGCAAAGAAAAGAGAAAAGAGAGAACGGCATTGCAAAGGGCAGCCTGGAAGCTGGGCAGAGTTGTAAGCACATAACCCATCAGTTTTACAAGGCGCAAAGCCTGCCACTGGGTGTGGCTATTAGCACTGGCGGCAGAAGCCTGACTATGATGGCTGGAAGTGAACAGAAGTGAGAAAAACGGAAGAGGCTCGACCCAACTGTCTTTCAAAACATGCGACTGCGAAGAAAGAGACAGGATGAAGACGCACATTAAGGGCTGACAAAAGGGCTTTTATCTGTATTCCTCATGTGGAGAGGTGAGTGACACGGTGGGGGGCGCGTCAGTGATGGTAGCGTCCTGCACAGGACTTCAGTGCCCTCGGGATCCACTCTCCACTGCACTCTATCCCCCCCCACCCCCCGCAGAAGCATCAACCTGCCGTCTGACCAAGTCACCAGCAGGAAAGAGAGGATGGAGGGACTGGGGTATTCATCCCCCCTCCCCTCTCCCTCAAGCCCACCGCAGGCTGGCTGGGTCCTCACGGGGGGCCACAGCTGCTCCTCCACCCCTGGGGGGGGGGGGCGGTCTCATTCCCGAGGACTCTCCCTTTCCCTCCTCTCGCTCCCCAGGCCCAGAGGAGTTGGCCCTGGAAGACTATCCAGTCCTTGCTGATTTCCCCAAACCTGCCCACCACTTAGCAAATGGTTCTTGGAGTCTCTGTGGTTACCTAGTTCAGCCTGTCTCCTACCAGAACCCTAACGGATACATACAACATTAAGCAGAACATAAACGCCAGAACAGCGCCAGATCCAAAATGCCTCTGTGGCTCAAACACGACAGCAGTCACATCAGATGGGACTCGGGAGAAGATTCATGGGCAAAGTGCACTGGATGCGGGCTTGAAAGAACAGCGAGGATTCTGATAAGCAAAGGAGGCGGCACGTGCCACCTGTTCAAATCCCCTGAAGCCCAGTTCTACCTTTTCACACTTCAGCTGTCCCTGCCCTGTTCCGCACCCTACATATTTACCAAAGCAGGACCCAGGTCATTCATAAAACCATTACATGATCGCTTCCAGGGGCCCCTGTTTGCAGCTTGTTTTATTTGAAGGAAATCTTGCCAAGTTCTATCATCGCAGAATCCCCCCTGCTAAACTGACTGCAGGCAAAAGCTGTATGTGAGCCGTTTTATTTCCCTGGAAAGTCAGCTCTGATGGGCCGCAGTAAACAGAGACTAAGGTTATCTGAGCCTACTTAGGCATTTTCAAACCAGAGGACAAAGAACTCTTGAACAGTGAGGAAGCAGAAAAACCACTTTTGACTCCAAATTCAAAATGAGATTTTAATCCCAGTTTAATCACCATGTGGGGGATAGGACTGAACCTGAGCCTGAAATTTCCCTTCCTAAAAAGGAAGTCCTAGAGACTTAAAATGGAATATATATGAACAGATGTCAGCTCCCCAAAAGAAAAATAGAAGACACATCCCAAATACTGCATACTTTGTAAAGGAGCCAGGTATTTTACATAGGTCATGTATTTTAACCATCACAATCATCTACAAATAGCTACTATTTATTTTTTATTTATTTTTAATTGGAGGATAATTGCTTTACAATTTTGTGTTGGGTTTCTACCATACAGAAACCATGGGTTTCTTATGAATCAGTCATAAGTACACATATATCCCCTCCCTCTTAAACTTCCCTGCCACCCCACCCATCCCACCCTTCTACGTGATCACAAAGCACTGGGCTGAGCTCCCTGTGTTATACATCTTCTCACTAGCTATCGATCTTACTGCTGCTGCTGCTGCTGCTGCTAAGTCACTTCAGTCGTGTCCGACTCTGTGCGACCCCATAGACGGCAGCCCACCAGGCTCCCCCGTCCCCGGGATTCTCCAGGCAAGAGTACTGGAGTGGGGTGCCATTTCCTTCTCCAATGCATGAAAGTGAAAAGTGAAAGTGAAGTCGCTCAGTCGTGTCCAACTCTTAGCGACCCCATGGACTGCAGCCTACCAGGCTCTTCCATCCATGGGATTTTCCAGGCAAGAGTACTGGAGTGGGGTGCCATTGCGGCGGTAAATATATGTCAATATTACTCTCAATTCATCTCACCCTCTGCTTCCCCCATTGGGTCCACAAGTCTGCTCTCCATGTCTGCATCTCTACTCCTGCCCTGCAAATAGCTTCATCAGTATCATCTTTCTTGAGTCCCTATATACGTGTTAATATACAGTATTTGTTTTTCACATTCTGACTTCCTTCACTCTGTGTAACAAGCTCTAGGTTCATCCACCTCACTAGAACTGACTCAAATTCACTCCTTCTTGTGGCTGAGTAACATTTCATTAGGTATATGTACCACAGCTTCTTCACCCATTTGTTGACGGACATCTAGGTTGCTTCCATGCCTCGGCATACAAATAGCTACTATTTATTATCTTTATTTTATAGATGAGGAAACTGGGTCTTCAGGAAATACACAGTAATTCGCCAACAAGCACAAGGCTGGCAGAGTCTTGTTCCAAACCAAGCATGCCATTTCTACTCCGCCACGGTACTACTACTTTCTATCAAGGAAGGGAAACTGACACGGAAACCAACACAAACTACAACCTAGGGCACCCGGTCCTTTGCGTTTGCCCTGGGACTAACCAGACGGGCAGTTTAAACTTACTGCTGAAAACATCAAAATTTATTAGTCCATTTTCCTCCCCGAGTTCATATTTATACTCCCTTCAACTCAGTCCAAAGAGAATTTGGGGCAGCTGGATGAAACAAACACAGAATCATGGAATTCTAAAACCAACTGCAACACACATTTTACACAGGGGGAAACTCATTTATGTAAAGTGACGTATTCAAAATTAGTTAACTGGCAGGGCCCAAAATACAGAGTCAAGATTCTCAGGCCCATATGTCTTCCTGATGAAAAGGAATCTTCCACAGCAGACTGCCTCAATACGGCAGGGTTCTCAGGATGAAGGCTGAGCCTCATTACGAGTGTAAAGGTAGACAGGAGGGACAAATGAGTTAAATATTTGTGTCCAAAACCTAAAGCAGTCAATGGCAATTTTAAAATAAAACAGACCTTTGATTTGCTTGTTTTGTTGCCAATCACCTTCTTTTCCTAAAAGTCATGATCTTAAAAAAGCTCAAAACTGAGAATGTCATCTGCTTCTTCACCTATAGAACACGGTTCATCACAGTACACAATTGTAGGAGAATTAAAGCGGTTAATGTTTTAAACTACTCTTTTCCCTAAGATAGTATTTCACTTTGTGGGTTGTTTACATGGCACTGAGTTGGGGAGAAGACATAGAAACCGTCAATCAACAAAATGACCCCAAAAAAGGATACAAGGATTCTCTCTTCTGCTCACACGGGGTTTTCCCCACCCCAATCATCTCCACCAGCACTTCAGCATTAGGAAAGGTCTTCCTCTCCACCTTGTCCTCCAAAAATACACTGGCAACCTGGATCTAAAACAATGATCTACCAAACAACTTGCCACATGTTAAAAAAATAAATTAAAACAGACCTTTTACTCAAATGCTTAATACCATATGTACATATATTGTTGTTTAATCGCTAAGTCGTGTCCACCTCTTTTGTGACCCAAGTGACTGTAGCCCTCCAGGTTCCTCTGTCCATGGGATTTTCCAGGCAAGAATACTGGAGTGGGTTACCATTTCCTCCTCCAGCTGCCCGAAATTTTGCTTCAGATTATTTCAAGTGGATTTGATCTAGAAGTGTTTGCACTTTACAGGGGATCCTGGGTCACTGTCCTTCTCTTGAACGTGTCGCTGTCATTGATGTCATCAGGGATTTCATTTCTAATACAGGATTCCTCTGTGTCCAGACTCCGTTTCATAGCAGCAAGAGAGGACATTATCCCATACTTACCGTTGTGACACCTGGTACTTCGTGCTTCAGTGTTGGAAAAGTAAAATAGAATATGTCCAATGAGTACAGACAAATTCTGTCTCTGTTCAGATCTGAATTCCTTACTTATATTTCAATCATAGCTGTTGGTTCTCCTCCATCCATGGGATTTTCCAGGCTTGAGTACTGGAGTGGGGTGCCATCGCCTTCTCCATCTTAGTAAATACTATCCCCCATACATCTTTTTTAAAAATTAAAAAAAAACTTTATTTTATATTGGAGCGTAGTTGACTTACAATGTTGTGTTAATATCAAGTATACAGCAAAATGATTTGGTTATACATATGCATATATCCGGAGAAGGCAATGGCAACCCACTCCAGTACTCTTGCCTGGAAAATCCCATGGACGGAGGGGCCTGGTAGGCTGCGGTCCATGGGGTCGCTAGGAGTCGGACACGACTGAGTGACTTAACTTTCACTTTTCACTTTCATGCACTGGAGAAGGAAATGGCAACCCACTCTAGTGTTCTTGCCTGGAGAATCCCAGGGACGGAGAGCCTGGTGGGCTGCCGTCTATGGGGTCGCACAGAGTCGGACACGACTGAAGCGACTTAGCAGCAGCATGCATATATCCAGTCTTTTTCAGATTCTTTTCCCATGTAGGTTATTACAGACTGTGGAGTAGAGCTCCCTGTGCTAAACAGTAAGTTCTTGTTGATTATGTTTTATATATAATAGTGTTTATAAGTTTCTCCCAAACTCCTAACCCCATACATCTTAAATGAAAGAATGTGAATCTGGCTAATAGATTCAGGTGCTAATAGTGAAATTCATCGCATGTTGTAAGAAAGTATTCTTCTCTGTTTATTAATAAACTGATCAGAACTCAGGGTTTTTTGTCTTCTCAGTCCTGTGGAGAATTCTCACTTTCCTGAAGTGGAGCACCGTGTATGCCTTTTAGTGTGTTACAACCCCCTTGGCTTAAGTAGGTTGCTCCTTTTCTTCGCCTGGCCTCAGTGCAACATATTTCCTCCTTTCTCGCCTACATGATCCTACAATGTGCATTCTTATATCCTATACATAATCTCTATCATTTCCGAAATTTCATACTCACTCTATCAAAAAAAGCTATTTTCTGGCTCTAAGGTCCTTCTCATCCTCTGATATCAGATAACTGCTTTTATAATTTCCTAATTTTTCAAAACACTGTTAATTAGCACATACCAAATTAACATACTAACAAGTTATATTTTTACACATTTCCTGATTTGTCTTTCTCCAGTTGAATCACACTATTTGATTACAACTAATTCTTAGGCTTTCTCTCAACTGGGACCTGATTATTTACATGTTACCAAATTTAATTTCTGTTTTGCTCAACTTCAAAATAGTGGCTCAATGACTACTTATCCAGTCTTACTAAAAGAGTTTTTAGTTATTCCAAGTGCTTTATCAGCAAAAAAAAAGTCAATTTTTCAGTGCTTCAAAAAAACAGTGTATTATCACCATAAAAAGTTAAGCCTTGTATTAAACCAATATTAAGATTTGCTAAGAGGAAGAACAACCCAAAATACAACTGGCTATGCAAATTCAGAGTAGTCTCAAGAGAATGAAGGTGTTCAAAGTACAAAATCAAAAGCTGTGGAGGACTCGCTGGTGGTGCAGTGGATAAGAATCCATCAGCCAATGCAGCGGGATGTGGGTTCGATCCCGACTGAAGGAAGATTCCACGTGCAGCGCAGCAACTAAGCCCGGGAGCCACAACTACTGACCCCGAGTGCCGCAACAAGAGGCCATGGAGTGAGAAGCTGGCGCACCACGGGGAAGAGCGGCCTGGACTGCTGCAACTAGAGAAAGGCCACGCGGAAGACCCAGTGCTCCCAAAAATAAATAAACAAAAAAAGAAAAAATACCTGTAAATAATAAAGGAGGAAAAGTCAAAATTTTAAGTCCTGTCACCATCCCTTGATTCTCCTGCTTTATGTCAGGACCAAAATGAACTTGCTCTTGATTGCTGAGATTTTTTTAAATTATTTCATTACATCAAATCACTTTTAAAGTTACAAGCATTATATAAACTAAAAGGCATTAACACAGCAGAGAAAATATGTCATGGATAGGGAGAGAAACAGAGAGAAAGAGGGAGGAAAAAGAGCACAATCCTGTTCCTAAATCAAGTGAAAAGCTATAGGCCTATCTCTCTTGCTTTCAATGGCAAAACATGTTTAAATAAAAACCAGATACCTACCCTGCATTTGCTGATATCCTAGCTGCAACCTACTTAAGCCAAGGGGGTTATAATACACTAAAAGGCATACACAGTGCTCCACTTCAGGAAAGTGAGAATTCTCCACAGGACTGAGAAGACAAAAAACCCTGAGTTCTGATCAGTTTATTAATAAACAGAAAAGACTACTTTCTTACAACATGCGATGAATTTCACTATTAGCACCTGAATCTATTAGCAAGATTCACATTCTAACTTTCATTTAAGATGTACCGGGTTAGGAGTTTGGGAGAAACTTATAAACACTATTATATATAAAACATAATCAACAAGAACCTACTGTACAGCACAGGGAGCTCTACTCCACAGTCTGTAATAACCTACATGGGAAAAGGATCTGAAAAAGAATGCATATATGCGTATGTATAACCAAATCATTTTGCTGTATACTTGATATTAACACAACATTGTAAGTCAACTATGCTCCAATATAAAATAAATTTTTTTTTAATTTTTAAAAAAGATGTATGGGGGATAGTATTTACTAAGACGGAGAAGGTGACGGCACCCCACTCCAGTACTCATGCCTGGAAAATCCCATGGATGGAGGAGAACCAACAGCTATGATTGAAATATAAGTAAGGAATTCAGATCTGAACAGAGAATTTTTCCATACTCATTGGACATATTCTATTTACTTTTCCAACACTGAAGCACGAAGTACCAAGTGTCACAACGTCAAGCACGGGATAATGTCCCCTCCTGCTGCTATGAAACGGAGTCTGGACACAGAGGAATCCTGTATTAGAAATGAAATCCCTGATGACATCAATGACAGCGACACGTTCAAGAGAAGGACAGTGACCCAGGATCCCCTGTAAAGTGCAAACACTTCTAGATCAAATCCACTTGAAATAATCTGAAGCAAAATTTTCAGCGAACTACCTCTAGCCTGGGGCCAAAGCAATGGTCTCTGAGCCCCCAACTGCTCTAAATATCACTCTTGACAACTCCCAAACTTTCTTTTCTGAATTAAAAAATGGCGCTGCTTTTCCCATCGCAAGACTGTTTCTTTCTCAATAACCCTTTAGGCCTTCCTTACAAACTCCCAAGTGAGGACTGAAATGTCAAATCTTCCCCTATATTGTGTCAAATGCTTTTTGGGAGCGGGGGAGGGTGTCCCCCGTCTACAACGTTGCCACTTTCTCCGCTGGGAACCCTGGTCATTAAACTCACTTCGACTTTTCTGCAGAACCTCTGCCTTCCCGCCCCCTCGCCAAACGGTTGCCTCCTTCTCGAATAAGCCGCACTTCAACGCCAATTGTCCCCAAGGGCCAGTGGCCAACCCCGAAGCTGGCCTCCTCCAGGCCACACCACGGCGCGTCCAATTGCGCCGTCCACCTAGGCACATCCATCCTTTTTCCACCCCTCCCGGCGGAGCGTCGGGTGCCACGCGCGCAGGGCACAGACACCCCAGGCTCCCGCAAAGCCCAGCCTTTCCACGCACTGTCTACACTCGTGCCCACCACGCACTGGAAGCCGCTCAGGGCTTCGATCGCCGACTGCCCGCCGGGGTCGGGCGCTGCCCAGGCGGAGAGCGAGGGCCAACCATGCACGCGCGCACGTCGGGCGCCCTGCGGGCGCCCCCCACCCCCGGGCTGCCCCGGAGAGGTGGGGGCAGGGTGGGCAGCTGGGCGGGGGCGGAAGGGGGCAGTCGGTGCCTGGCTACGCGAGGACAATAACAAGCAGATCCGCCCCTCCCTTCGGTGGGGCTCGCGCCCCAGCCCCAGCGCCCCGCGCCCATGGTCCCGCGCGGAGGGGGCGGCGCGGGACCAGCGGGGCCGCCTCGGATACCGACCTGGTCGATGGGCAGCCGCACGGCGTTGCTGAGGGGCTGCAGCAGGGTGGAGCCCGTGGTGCTGGTGGTGCTGGCGGTGCTGGTGGTGGCCATGGCCGGCCTGCCGCTCCGCCCGAGCCGCTCGTGCGCGCCCGAGAGGATGGGGATACAGCCGGCTCGCCCGCCCGCCCCGCTGGCCGCCCGCGGTCGGAGCGCGCGGGGCGGGGCCGGGGCGGGGCCGGGGGGCGGCCACCCGCTCGGCCCTCCTTCGGCGCCCCCTCCCGCCTGCCTGCGGCCGCGCCCTCGCGTCGTCCCCCCGACCCGCCCCGCGCCCCGCGGGGCCGCCCGCGCGCGTCCCGCCCCCTGACTTCCAGCAGCTTCCAGCCGCCCCCTCCCCACCTCGCGCGCCCTCGCGCCAGACAGCCCCGCGGCCCAATCGCGGCGCGGCTCCTCGACGCCCGCAGCCAATCAGGGGCCGCCGCCGGCGCGGCGCTCCGCCCCCATCCCGGGCCCCCCGGGGCCCCAGAGTCCGGCGGAGGGGGGACCAGGGGCTGTCAGGGTGCGGCTGGCCGACGGCTCGCGGCCGGCCTCCCGCCTCTAGTGGGGGCTTCTCCGCCTCCTCTCCCCGCCCTCCCCCCCCGCCCCCCACCGCTTATCCCTCCTTCCTCCTCCTCAAGCACGGCGGCCAGCCCACCCCTCTCCAGGAGCAGCGGTGGACAACAAAGGGGAGCCGGGCGGCTGCCGGACAAAGGCGAGCCGACGTGCGGGGCGCCGTCGAGTCAGTGCTGGGGGAAGTTGGGGACAAAGCCGAGGCGTGGGGCGGGGGGCTGGGAGGAGGAGGAGGGCCACAGACCCCCCAAAAAGGTGACCTAGATAAGAAGTGCCTTTGTCTTCAGGATTGCTGTTCAGTCGTGTCCAACTCTCTGCGACCCCATGGACTGCAGCACGCCAGGCCTCCCTGTCCATCGCCAGCATCACAGAATTGCTGTGGGGAAAAAAAAAAATCAAACTTGGGGCTAGTTTCCGGTTGAGTGTGCGTTTCGGTCACCCTGCAGCCCACCTGGGCCTGGAGGGGTGAGACTGGTCCCCTTCGACGCCGCGATGGCGCCCAGCCCCAGGGTGCCTGCGGCCTGTGTGTGTCCTTAACTGCCAGCATCCGCATCCCAGGACCGCCTTGCTCAGATGGAACGCTCTTTCTCAGCATTTCTTAATAACCCCTGAAGTGCCTGCTCCCCCAGACTCTTTTCTATTGTGCTGTTATGTTAACAGCGTTCGATGTGTGCTGGTGTGTGTGTAATGTGTATCTGTTCAGTGTGTCATAAACGTGAACCATTTCAGTTCTTCGAAAATGCAGGTATCGACTTTGTTTAGAAGGTTTCAAACGCTGAGGAATGTCAGGATAGAGCATGGGAGAGCTCAAAACTGGAAGATCTAAGCGTCTGAAATTTTTGATAGAAACAGTGGTTCATGAGACTTCAGCCGCACGCTTTCATAATGCTTTCATCTCTGTTTAAAGGTCTAGCTCACTTAATCCCCACACCAACCACGTGAGGGTGGTACTGTTAACTAAACGGTAGTTTAGTTTAGTTAGTTAACACCCTCAACTAAAGAAATGGAGCCACAGAGAAATAACTTGGCCAAGACAGCACTGTGAATAAATAGCCAAGGCTGGACTGGGATCCAAGAAATGGGCCTTGGGAGTTTTTCGTAATTTCTACACCCTCTTCTTCTTCGCTCTTAAACCCAGCCCAGAAATTCTCACCTGCTATCAAGCGTGCCATTTTCTTGATAGCTATTGTAGACTCTTGGGACAGTGAGACAGCACAGATTTGTATACACGGGCTTCAGTAAATCATCAACTCTCCTGGAACTTAGTTGTCTCTCTGAAAAGGAGGCGGTTGAACTAATTGATTCAATCCCTTCCTGCCTAACCTTCTTTGCTTGCTTAACTTAATCCTAACAACCAAACTGAACAAGAGATTCAGAGAAGAATGAAAAAGCTAGGGCCTTTCTTCTCCGTGGGGAGCTGTAATCAGTTAGAAACCAAGTCTGTTCAACGGGCTGTGCATTCAAACATATTATCCCAATAAACTGGAGCCCTCTGTTAATCTCAGAAAGTTTTCTGTTTTTCCCTTCCTCCACTTTGGGGAAGTATAGAAAAAATATACAGGTGGCTAAGCATACAGACTGAAGGAAAACTTGAAATACTGTTTTAAAAACTTAAAAAGTTGACGTTGGGAACATACTACAACCTAAAGTAGGATAAAGATACAATCGCAGGTCTAGAATAACTACTGTCTACAAAAAAGTTTCTTTAGACTGGATTTTTATTTTAGTAGGACATGAGAGAACACAGTTCACTATTTGAGGTGACTACAATTAATAACTGCAGTGGGGAAAGTATTATCCAACTGGTAACTTTAGCTGTGTCAATATCATGTTATAATTGTGTCAAAGCTATAGGTATAGTATAGTAGAGTATTAACAACTTCGGTTTGGGAGTCATACCCACCTAGGTTTTATCTGTCTCTGTGTTTTGTTAGCTGCAAGACCTTGGGCAAGTTACTTAACCTAAGGTTCAGTTTCTTCATATGTAAAAGCATAATAATGGCACCAGCTCTGAATTATAAAGTTATAAAAGCTTACCTAAGAACTCAGACTGTGCTTGGTATATAGTAAGACTTAAAAAATGTTCATCACCATCCAAGAGATGTGATGTGACTCTGAAAATAGAGACTATTTTTGTCATAGTAAAAGTACTGCATCCTCATGTTTCTAATGAAGGAAGTGAAGCCCATATTTCAAGCTAATAACTCAGTGATGATAGCATAAATTTGATGCAGGCCTTTTGACCAGTATCTGCTAATTAGACCTGAAGCTCTTATTAAACTGTGATGATGGGGGAAATAATTGAATTAATTATATATAATGCCTCACTGTCCTAACTCAGATAACATGCATCTTATAAAAGTCACGTACTTGATCTTAAAGAATGAAAAGATGCATCCAGGAGAAAAAAAAAACTTGGTTGAAAGTCAAAAGACCTGAACTTTAGGCCTGACATTTTTTTTTCATTGAAATATAGTTGAGTTACAATGTTGTGTCAGTTTCAGGTGTACAACAAGATGACTCAGTTATACATGTGTATATATAAATATATATTCCTTTTTTTCATTCTCTTCCATTATAGGTTATTACAAGATATTAGGTATAGTTCCTGTGCTATACAGTAGGTTCTTGTGCTAAGTCGCTTCAGCTGTGTCTGACTCTTTGTGACCCCGTGGACTGTAGCCCACCAGGCTCCTCTGTCCATTGGATTCTCCAGGCAAGAATACTGGAGTGGGTTGCCGTTTGCTTCTCCAACGGCAGATCCTTCTAGATTATCTATTGTATATATAATGTTAGTGCGTATATTTTAACCCCAAACACCTTATCCTGATTTTTGCACCAAACAGCTATGAACTTGAGAAATCCGTCTTAAATCTCTGTGCCTTAAATATGGATTGTTATGCCCACCAATGCAAGAGACACAGGTTTGATCCCTGAGAGTTGCCCTGACTTGCCACAACTAAAGAAAAGCCCGCACAGCAACGAAGTATCAGCATAAAATTAATAATAGGTTAATTACTTTTAAAGATATTTGTAATATTAGTATGAGAAATAATAATTAGCAGGAAAGAGCTTTCAATGTAGCAAGCACATTTTAACAAGAATTACTTAGACCAAATTGTGAGAGCATTAAGAGTTCATATATAATAAAATGATCATCTACCCGTGTTCTCATCTCATCATCTCTCTACCCTAGGTAGTGGGGCTACCTAGGTCTCCCCCACTAAATTGGCTATAGTAATTGAAGATTGCTAAAATGAAGGTTTCCCTTCCCAACTTATTTTAACTTTGAATAAACCACTCAGAAGAAATGAATAATTTGCCAAGCTGTTTTTGTTTCATAAAAATGGTATGTGTCATGAAATTTGAGTTCGCAAGGCAATTATTTTGCCTATTTTCTGCTCTTATATCTTGGGATAACTCTGATGAAGGGCATTGGACCATACACATAATAAAAGCCCCAGGTAACCAACTGGCATCTTTAAGCACTTATAAACTAACCGTTAATTGATGTTTTTGAACTGTGGTGCTGGAGAAGACTCTTGAGAGTCCCTTGAACAGCATGGAGATCAGCCAATTATAAAGGGAATTAACCCTGAATATTCACTGGAAGGACTGATGCTGAAGCTGAAGCTCCAATACTTGGGCCATCTGATGCAAAGAACTGACTCATTGGAAAAGACCCTGATGCTGGGAGAGATTGAGGTCAGGAGGAGAAGGGGGTGACAGAGGATGAGATGGTTGAATGGCATCACTGACTCAATGGACATGAATTTGAGCAAGCTCCAGGAGATAGTGAAAGACAGGGAAGCCTGGAGTGCCACAGTCCATGGGGTCACAAAGAGTCAGACTTAACGACTGAACAACAACAAGCTAACCCTAGCTTGAAACCAAAACATGATATTCAGAAAGTTGCCCTTTAAGACATACATGCTTCAGTTAGGACATCAAAAAATAAACTGAACCAGAGGTAACAAGCACAGAAAACAGTAGAGATAGGAGACTTGCTTGGAGCCATTGAAGTCCTGGAGCAGCTGTTTTCTGGCTCTAAGAATGACCTTTAACAACAAACAAACCTCTTCCATTTCACTGTCTATACATTAAGAGATTAAAAAACTAAATAATTTCAATGTCTCCTTCTTCTGAAATTATGACTCCCAAGAATTTCTAGAATTTTTTTCTGTCTCTCTGAGCCATTCAGTCTAGTTTTGTTTGACTAAGGGATACAAGCCAAACTCCTATTACCAATTGGAGAATTGCATTGCCCTCCAGTTGCTTCGCTGGTTTCATAACTACCTGTAAGTTACTACAAATCTAATCAACTTTTTTCTCAACAGTGTCTGTGATTCTCAAGGATCTGTGATGATTTCTGTGTTGTGTCTGTGGATCTTGGGGAAATATTTCCCTCATAGATTCATTTGGCTTTTCTACCATTACATCAATGAATCATCTCAATTAAAAGAGCACCCCCTTAGGGCTTATTTACTATAATGACACCATCTGAAACCCTCTGCTGCTTAGGCGTAGAAAAACAGAGTACAAACTCCCATGCTTCCCCATGTTTGCATAATAGCATTTGTGTCCAGATTATGAAATATCTTAAATGTAAGTCAAAATACCCACCACAGCTTTCATCATAATCACCATCACCACTAGCTGTACTATTGCCTCTACTTGGGGTAACACATAGGCTAAGAAGGACTTATTTTCTCAGTTCTGCCTAATAGTTCAGGTTATTTCAGCTTGTCTATAATTATAAGAAGAGTTCCCCTCCTTAAATATGTTGACGTCTCTAACCAGAGACACGTCAAATAGAGATGTTGACTGTTCTTCTAAATAGTCCGGTCTGGCTGCTAGAGCGGGAATTGCTTCCTCACCTCTTCTGTTGCTGGCTCTGGGACAAAGAGAAAGCTTTTGGTGAGTTTCCAGCCCACCAAAGAATTCTGTTGCCCCTCAGAAGCCTATCACTTTCAGCAAGTTTCCCTCTTCGTGAGTGTTGAAAAACATATGTTTTCTCCTTAGATCCTTCCTATATTATCGTCATTTTCCAGATGCTGGGCTTTGTCCATGGCTTACAATACCAATGCTAGAGCCCTAAGTGGTGAGGAATTAGGAATGCGATCATGTCCATGTGTAAACTCTGGTTACCACACCTAGCCCTGTCCCCTGGCCAAAGGACTTGCTCTCCTGAACAGGTGACTCCTCTGGTTAAACATGAGGTATACCTGCTAAGGAGGAGAATGAAATGGCAACCCACTCCAGGATTCTTGCCTGGAAAATGCCATGGACAGAGGAGCCTGGCAGGCTACAGTCCATGGGGTCGCAAGAGTCAGACACAGCTGAGTGACTTTTCACTTCACCTGCTAATTAACATCCTTATAAAAAGATTATGGCCTGGTTTCTATTTCATCAAATTATCTTTTCACTTATTTTCCATTTGAAAGCCAATAGTTATTCTCTCTTATTTAGGTTTTTGTATGTAAATTCTGACCTAGGCTTAAAATACTGTCTATCACATGATAGTTCTTATAAAAATCACAATACATTAAAACTAAGGGAAAAACTGTAATGAAAGATATACCAAATGGTCCCATGGTAGTTCAAATCAATTGTATTACTAAATTTATAAATAATGCGTTGCACATCCAAAACCAGAATGCAAATCAGGGGGAAATAACCACCAACGGAGGGAGAAGGGAATGGCACCCCACTCCAGTACTCTTGCCTGGAAAATCCCATGGACAGAGGAGCCTGGGGGGCTGCAGTCCATGGGGTCGCTAAGAGTCAGACACGACTGAGTGACTTCACTTTCACTTTTCACTTTCATGCATTAGAGAAGGAAATGGCAACCCACTCCAGTGTTCTTGCCTGGAGAATCCCAGGGACGGGGAGCCTGGTGGGCTGCCGTCTATGGGGTCACACAGAGTCGGACACGACTGAAGTGACTTAGCAGCAGCAGTAGCCACCACCAATAGAAGCCCCTTTTTCAGATTCTTCATTTGAAATACTACCCCTAACTTTTTTGAGGCATTAGAAAGGTAGGATTATAGAAAGTACCAGGTAAAGAAATTGGCCATGGAATCAGATTGCCTGAGTTTGAAGCCTGTTGTTGCTTGCCTGTTGTTGACAGGCAAATGACATTGTCTGTTGTTGAAGCCTGTTGTTCAGTGACTACGTCGTATCCAACTCTTTTCAACCTCATGGTTTGTAGCATGCCAAGCTCATCTGTCCTCCACTGTCTCCTGGAGTGTGCTCAAATGCATGTCCACTGAGTAAATGATGCTATCTAACCATCTCATCCTCTGTCACTCCCTTCTTATTTTGCCTTCAATCTTTCCCAGTATCAGGATCTTTTCCAATGAGTTGGCCTTTCACATAAGGCAACCTAAGTATTGGAGCTTCAGCTTCAGCAACAGTCCTTCCAATGAATATTCAGGGTTGATTTCCTTTAGGATTAACTTTTAATCTCCTTGCTGTCCAAGGGACTCTCAAGAGTCTTCTCCAATACCACAGTTCAAAAGCATCAATTCTTCAGCACTCAGCCTTCTTTATGGTTTAGCTTTCACATCCATATATGACTACTGGAAAAACCATAGTTTGACTGTACAGACCTTTGTCTACAAAGTGATGTCCTTATTTTTTAATATGTTGTCTAGGTTTGTCATAGCTTTCCTTTCAAGGAACAAGTGTCTCTTAATTTAACGGCTGCAGTCACTGTCCGCAGTGACTTTGGAGCCCAAGAAATAAAATCTGTCACTTTTCCCCCATCTATTTGCCATTAAGTGATAGCCAGATGCCATGATCTTAGTTTTTTAATGTTGAGTTTTAAGCCAGCTTTTTCATCCTCCTCTTTCACCCTCAAGAGGCTCTTTAGTTACTCTTCACTTTCTGCCTTTAGAGTGGTATCATCTGCATATCTGAGTTTGAAGCCTAGTTGTTACTTAATTTATACTGGGCAAGATTTTTTAACCTCCCTGGGCCTCAATCTTCTCATCTATAAAATGGGAATTATAGTGATTTATGCCATTCAAATAACTTTATGCACATAAAACACTTAATGCTTATAACATTGTAAGCTCTCAATAAATACTAACCATCATCACCTCCATCACCGTTATCATCCTCACCATTATTATTTTAGGAATAACTGACCTTACAGTATACGGTCACATTTACCATAGACACAATATACAACGTAGAGGTGGAGATTAGAAACAAAGGCTGGTTTAGCTTCTGCCTCCAAATAGGGGCTGGGAGGTGGGGAACACTAAGGGCTAAGATTTGGAGTGTAAAAAGGACATTAACTTAGATGATTTACAACAGTCCTGGCCTATCTCACCTGAAAGTATTAACAGAGCTTTATACTTACAAAAATAAATGACAGCTAGGTTTAAACTTTTTCATCTTCTTAGATACTGGAATATATTATGGTAAGTTATATTATTTTTTTCAACTGTCAGTGTCTATTCTGAGCCTTTACAACCTACACAGAGGAAAAGGATGAAAAAAAGACAAACAGTAATTTATGTAAGAATTTCATGGGTAAGAACTAAGCAAATGAATGTATAATTTATAATTTGCCATATTACATTGTGATGCATTTAAAAATGATTACTCTGATTGATGATTTTGAAAATTCCAGGTAGCATTAGACTTCATCCTTCTCTACAGTATTTCTTTAAATACTATCTCTGAATCCACAAATATTTATCTTTCTTTGGTTAGCATCCAACTGGTAACCAATGAAATGATCTTACATTATTCTAGGACAGGAGCCAGGAACTTGATCTTATTGCATAAAGCTACTCCATTCCTCTTCGTGTAAAATGTATTCAGCTACTGGTCCCTAGATATTTAGCTGAGAAAGCAGTTAAAATTGTTCCCTTTGGAATTCCTTGAGTGTCACTCAAATAAAAGAAAAATAAAATCAACTCTAGTATGTCTGACACAACTCAACAAGTGAGTGTGTCTCCATGGCTTCCACAGTACCACCTTAATCAGAATTACCTGTGACACTTGTTTAAAATCCAGATTCCTGGACCATACCAAACACATAAAGAATCAGAATTTTTTTTTAAAGGGAGAAAAATGAGAACAATAATTTTTAGGTCAAAGAACTGGAATCTGCATTTTAGCAATGTGTAATTCTCATGCATATACTGAAGTTTTGTAGGTCGCTCAGTACTGTCTGATTCTTTGCTTCCTATGAACTAAAGCCCAGTTGAAGCTGAAGCTCCAATACTTTGGCTACCTGTGGCTACCTGATGTGAAGAGCTGACCCATTGGAAAAGACCCTGATGCTGGGAAAGATTGAGGGCAGGAGGATAAGGGGATGACAGAGGATGAGATGGTTGGATGGCATCACCGACTCAATGGACATGAATTTGAGCAAACTCTAGGAGATAGTGAAGGACAGGGGAGCCTGGCTTGCTGCAGTCCATGGGGTCGCAAAGAGTCATACAGGACTTAGCAACTGAACAATAACAACAATAATGACATTTAAGTGTTTCTCTATTAACATACCTTTGAGCTTGTTCATTCTTTCTGATCAGTTTCCCCCAGTGCAGATTAACTGGGCAAATGTAAAAGAGCCTGGCGCTGAGGGTATGATGTACACTCGGGGCAAAGAACTGGATGACCTCAGCATCAAGGGACAGACTTTTTTTTTAAGTGATCTCACAGGTGGCAAGTGAAACTACCCCAACCAGGGATTGAACCCTTGCCACCTGGAGTGGAAACACAGAGTCTTAACGACTAAACCATCAGGAAAGTCCAAGGCACAGATATTTTTGATCACCAGTGTTTTCTATTGAAATACTTGCAGTGAAGAGGAGAAATGGTGGAAAAGTCTGTACATACCAAGGTGAAGTAAAACAGGTGTAAATTTAAAAATCAAATAGCACTGTATTTCATGAAAAAGTCAAGTCCCTAGTCCCACCTGCCCCCACTCCTGTTTTGCTTGCTGGAGTCAACTCTTATAACTGTCTCTGTTGGCATTGTCCTCTGCATTTTCTTAAAAACAAAAGTTTATATTACTATTTTTTTAAGGTTTTTTTGACCTGGACCTATTTTTTAAGTCTTTTTTGAATTTGCTACTATATTGCTTCTGTTTTATATTTTGGTTTATCTGCCATGAGGCATGTGGGATCTTAGTTCCCTGACCAGGGATTGAACCACCACCACCACCATCCCCACCACCACCCTGCATTGGAAGGCGAAGTCTAACTCACTGAACTGTCAGGGAAGTCTCTATATGCTATTTCAAGACCTCTTCATTTTAAATATTATACATCAACGACTTTACTATGCCTGAATACAGCTCTTTTCTCATTCTCCCTCCAACACTTGCCTCCCAATATAACTGTATCACTACTTTGGATTAAGTAAATATTCAGAATTTTCATTATTATGACCTCATAAATATCATTCAAAGATAAGTCACACTGTATACTATGATCATGTTTCCATTTTGCTACTACTTTATATTTTTCCTAGGGTTAACATTTGCCTTTTCATTTTCTTCATTCTGTTTTCTGTGTAACTATCACTAATTCATCTCTAAATCCTACCACATGACTCTAAAACTCTTATCACCATGATCATATGCATCATATAATCTCTCAGTTTTATGTTCCAGAACGCTATTTTCTCCTTATTCATTCTGGATTGACTGCTCTCTAAACTCTAAAGTGAGCCTTGAGCCTAGGATTCTTTTTTTTTTTTTTTTTGGTGTCATGGAAGGATTCCTTTCACTTCTATCCTGTGTTGGAACACATGGATGTTGCACAGCCAGGAACAACACTCAGTCACACCACTGGACTGTTCAAATAGTAACCACCATCCCACCCTACACACCACCATTCTGTACATCTACCTCCTGCTGTTTGATACTTAGGATTTTAGGAACCAGATGATATACTCATTCTCAACAGGGGCAGTATTGCCTCAACAGCAGGAAAAATTGTTTGGAGGAAGGGGGAGGCTAAGCAAACTTACTCTTTAAAACACAAAACACACATCTAGTACATAACTAGATATGTAGTCTATTTGTGGATTTAAATTAAGGGGGCAAGTCTAAAAAGGCTCTTCAGGAGATCAATAATAAGAGGAAAAAGATTGAGAAACACTGACCTAGTACAGCCTTGGTCACCGATGCCCCAGAATTTCAGGTACCCCATGTAGCCACCACCCCACACTTCTCCGCCATTCAGGTCTCTCGTGGGTGAGTGTGCATGATGAGTCCTTGGTAACATGCAGAACTGTTGCTGCAAGAGAGTCTGGAAAATACCATTTTAGCTTTCTTGGGTCTAAAGCATAGGGAGGCTGTCAAAAAGGGAGCGGGAGGGTGGGTGTTGACTGCACCAATCAAGATGAGCATGATATCTGCCAAAGTGAAACTGTGTGACTCAGTCTGGGACTTGAACCCACAGACTATGACTCACACCCAGCCAAAACCCAGGGTGAGATTTGAACCAATGGTCTTTTAACTGAGATCATACATCTGGTCTCAGAACTTACTGAAGCTCAGGTACTTTATGTCTCATTGCAGAAAGAATTCAGTGAAAGAGAAATTGACAGGTAAGAAGTGGACTTATTTAAACAGTAACATACTCCATGAAGGGGCTTGCATGACTCAATGAAGATGAGTCATGCCATGCAGGGCCACCCAAGGCCCATGGGTCATAGTGGAGAGTTCTGACAATCCATGGTCCACTGGAGGAGAGAATGGCAAATCAGTCCAGCATTTTTGCTGTGAAAATTCCATGAACAGTGTGAAAAGTCAAAAAGATGTGACACCAGAATATGAGCCCGCAGGTCGGAAGGTGTCCAATATGCTACTGGGCAAGAGCAGAGGGCAATTACTAATAGCTCCAGAAAGAATGAATCAGTTGGGCTGAAGTGGAAATGGTGTTCAACTGTGGATGTATCTGGTGGTGAATGTAAAGTCTGATACTGTAAAGAAAATATTGTATAGGAACCTGAAATGTTAGGTCCATGAAATAAGGTAAATTGGATGTGGTCAAGCAGGAGACGGCAAGAGTGAACATCAACATCCTAGGAATCAGTGAATTAAAATGGATGGGATGGACAAATTAAATTCAGATGACTGTTGTATCTAGTACTGTGGGCAAGAATCCCTTAGAACAAATGGAGTAGCCCCCTCATAGTCAACAAAAGAGTCTGAAATGCAGTACTTAGGTGCAATCTCAAAAATGACAAAATGATCTCAGTTCTTTTCCAAGGCAAAATATTCAAATAACAGTAATTCAAGTCTATGCCCCAACCACTAATGCCAAAGAAGCTGAAATTGAATGGTTGTATGAAGAGCTACAAGACCCTGTAGAACTAACACCAAAAAAAAAAAAAAATGTCCTTTTCATCATAGGCTGAAATGCAAAAGTAGGAAGTCAAGAGATACTGGAGTAACAGGCAAGTTTGGCCTTGGAATACAAAGTGAAGCAGGGCAAAGACCAACAGTTTTGTCAAGAGAATACATTGGTCATAGCAAACACCCTTTTCCAACAATACAGAAAATGACTCTAAACATAGTCATCACCAGATGGTCAATACTGAAATCAGATTGATTATATTCTTTGCAGCCAAAGATGGAGAATCTATATACAGCTAGCAAAAACAAGACATGAAGCTGACTGTGACGCAGATCATCAGCATCTTATTGCAAAATTCAGGCTTAAACTGAAGAAAGTAGGGAAAACTACTAGACCATTCAGGCATGACCTAAATCAAATCTCTCGGGATTATACAGTGGAGGTGATGAATAGATTCAAGGGATTAGATCTGGTAGACAAAATGCCTAAAGAACTATGCACAGAGGTTTGTAACACTGTACAAGAGGTGGTGACCAAAACCATCCCAAAGAAAATGAAATGCAAGAAGGCAAAGCAGTTGTCTGAGGATTCTTTATACATAGCTGAGGAAAGAAGAGAAGCTAAAAGCAATGGAGAAAGGGAAAGATACATGCAACTGAATGCAGAGTTCCAGGAAACAGCAAGGAGAAATAAGGCCTTCTTTAATGAAAAGTGCAACAAGTAGAAGAAAACAACAGAATGGGAAAGAGTAGAGATCGCTTCAAGAAAACTGGAGATGCTGAGGGAACATTTCATGCAAGGATGGGTGCAATAAAGGGCAGAAACAGTAAGGACCTAACAGAGGCAGAAGAGATTAAAAAGGTGGCAAGAATACACAGAAGAACTATACAAAAAAGGTCTTAATGACCCTGATAACCACAATGGTGTGGTCACTCACCCAGAACCAGGCGTCCAGGAGTCTGAAGTCAAGTGGACCTTAGGAAGCAATACTACAAAGAAAGCTACTGGAGGTGTCAGAATTCCAGCTGAGCTGTTTAAAATCCTAAAAGATGATGCTGTGGAAATGCTAAACTCAGTATGCCAGCGAATTTGGAAAACTCAGCAGTGGCCATAGGACTGGAAAAGATCAATTTTCATTCCAATCACAAATAAGAACAGTGCCAAAGAATGTACTAACTACTGTAAAATTGAACTTATTTCACATGCTAGTTAGGTTATGCTCAAAATCCTTCAAGCTAGGCTTCAGCAGTACATGAGCCAAGAACTTCCAGATGTAAAAGCTGGATTTAGAAAAGGCAGAGAAACCAGAGATCATATTACCAACATCTGCTGGATCAGAGAGAAAGCCAAGGGAATTCCAGAAAAACATGTACTTCTGCTTTATTGACTACACTAAAGCCTTTGTTTTGTGGACCACAACAAACTGTAGAAAATTCTTAAAGAAGTGGGAGTACCAGACCACCTTTCCTGCCTCCTGCGAAACCTGTATGAAGGTCAAGAAGTAACAGTTAGAACTTTACATGGAACAACGGACTGGATCAAAACTGGGAAAAGAATATGACAAGGTTGTATATTGTCACCCTATTTAACTTCTATGCAGAGTACATCATGTGAAATGAAGAGCTGGATGAAGCACGAGCTGAAATCAAGATGGCCAGGAGAAATATCAACAACCTCAGATATACAGATGATAGCATTCTAATGATGGAAAGTGAAGAGGAACTAAAGAACCTCTTGATGAGGGTGAAAGAGGAGAGTGAAAAAGCTGGCTTAAAACTCAACATTCAAAAAATGAAGATCATGGCATCTGGTCCCATCACTTCATGGCAAATAAATGGGAAAAAAGTAGCAGCAGTGACAGACTTAATTTTCTTGGGCTCCAAAATCATTGCAGTGACTGCAGCCATTAAACTAAGATGCTTGCTCCTTGGAAGGAAAACTATAACAAACCTGCTGCTGCTGCTAAGTCGCTTCAGTCGTGTCCGACTCTGTGCTACCCCATAGACGGCAGCCCACCAGGCCCTGGGACTCTCCAGGCAAGAACACTGGAGTGGGTTGCCATTTCCTTCTCCAATGCATGAAAGTGAAAAGTGAAAGTGAAGTCGCTCAGTCGTGTCCGACTCTTAGCGACCCCATGGACTGCAGCCTACCAGGCTCCTCCGTTCATGGGACTCTCCAGGCAAGAGTACTGGAGTGGGGTGCCATTGCCTTCTCCTAGATAGCATATTAAAAAGCAAAGACATCACTTCGCAGGTAAAGGTCTAGATAGTCAAAACTAGGCTTTTTCCAGCAGTCATGTATGGATGTGAGAGTTGGACCATAAAGAAGGTTGAGTGCTGAAAAACTGATGCCTTTGAATTGTGATGCTAGAGAAGACTCTTGAGAGTTCCTTGTACAGCAAGGAGATCAAGCCAGTCAATCCTGAAGGAAATCAACCCAGAATACTCAGTGCAGGTCTTTTCTATTCATTCTGGGGTACTTTGTGGATCCTTTCATTCCAGAAACACATGATCCTCAATTCAGAGAAATTTTCTTTTTTTTCTTTGGTATTTTTCTCCTCTTCATTATCTCTGCTGTCTTTATGAGATTCTTATTTGTAAAATACTGAACTTCTGGAGTGATCTTCAAATTTAATTTTTCCCTATTTCTAGCTCTTTGTCTTTTCTTGTATTGATATAAGACTGTCTCAACTTTATCTTCTATTTCCTAATTGATTTTTTCCTTTAAGTGTTTTTCATTAAATCATTCACAAAAATTATGTACATTTCCCTCACTGAAAATTCTTGTAATGAAGAACTGTAACAAAATGAGATAATAGTGACATACATTTCCTACATTAAAATAATTTCCTGTTAGAAGAAAGGGAATTTTAGGAATTCTCCTGCCATCCAATGGTTAGGACTCTGTGCTTTTACTACTGAGGGCCTGGGTTCCATGCCTGAGTTCGATCCCTGATTGGGAACTAAGATCCCACAAGCCACACAGCATAGCAGAAAAGAGAAGAAGAAGAAAGGGAATTTGCAACAAAAGAAAACAAGCACTCAGAACAAACCCAGATATATGTGCAAAGACATACCCATCAACTAGCTGACTGTGTTATATTTTTTGCATAATTATTAGATCCACCACTTATGAAATATAAGTAATAACATTAAGAAATATGAGACTTACCTCATGCTTCTGTTTCACAAAACCAGCACTAGACTCATAACATCTTTTTTTTTTTTAATTTTAATTGGAGGCTAATTACTCTACAATATTGTGGTGGTTTTTGCAATACATTCACATGAATCAGCCATGGGTGTACATGTGTTCCCTATCCTGACCCTCCCTCCCACTTCCCTCCCCATCCCATCCCTCAGGGTCATCCCAGTGCACCAGCCCTGAGCACCCTGTCTCATGCATCAAACCTGGACTAGAGATCTATTTCATATATGATAATATGCATGTTTCAATGCTATTCTCTCAAATCATCCCACCCTCGCCTTCTCCCACAGAGTCCAAAAGTCTGTTCTTTACATCTGTGTCTCTTTTGCTGTCTCGTATATAGGGTCATCGTTAAATGTTAACTGTTTCCAAAGTAAAAAAAGCAGACTTAAAAAAAGCCTGCTGTGCAGGTTTTGCTGAAATAGTGGATTTCAGTATACTTACAAGGAGAATCTGACTCAGCTTATAATAAAATAGCATGATCATCAAAAGAACATGAAATAAATATCACTAATATTTATTAAAGTATTGATTTTTACCATGTTCTGTTTGAACTGCATGCTCATTAAATCAGCCAAGTTTATACATCATAAGACATAACACTATATCAAAGAATTATGAATTCACCCAATGATAGTTTCTAAATACCGACCCCAAATTCATATTTGTATACTTGCTAAGAATTACAGTTTATATAGAAAAGAAAAACAAACCCACATGCATCTTTATAATTTAAAATATCTCATGCTACACGTAAGCAATATTCAGATTTGGTTCTGGACCATGTTAACTATTTACAAGGTCATATTTATATCATCAAGGCTTTCTTATAAAGATAATTATTACATGTATGAATTTTAAAAACTTATAGTAATATTTCTGATGCCAAAATTCCCCCTATTAGACATGAAAGTATAAATCTACCTGATTAAAGATATTTGTCAAGATTTGGGATCTAAACATTTTTCCAGGCAAACAATTTAGTGAAAAAAATTTGACCTTCAATTAAAATGCAGTCTCATAATAAGCCACTGAACTTCCCGGTTGAAATATATCTTGAATTTCTACAGAAGATACACACTTCATTTAAAAGGAAAATGGCGGGTTATAAACTCGCCAAGGTATTACAAATCCATTAGTTTCAGAAAAACCTGCTGAAGATGTAGGCAGTGGGTTATAACATGGATATAAACTTCACACATTATTACTTCTCCTTGATGGTATCGCTATAGAAGGTAAAATGCATCTTTGGCCTTGGGCAGTGGTCTCATTTAATGGTTTGTGTGATATATTTGATTCTGTATATACAAATCAAGAATTTACTCCCTAAGATATCATATTCACAAAGTCAAAAATTATGCTTTTATTTACGGAAGTAACAATGACAGGGTGATGCCATCCAACCATCTCATCCTCTGTCACCCTCTTCTCCTCTTGCCTTCAATATTTCCCAGCATCAGGTTCTTTTCCAGTGAGTCAGCTCTTTGCAATCAGGTGGCCAAAGTATTGAAGGTTCAGCTTCAACATCAGTCCTTTCAATGAATATTCAGGATTTACTGAATATTTAGGATTTACTGATTTGATCTCCTTGCTCTCCAACAGGCTCTCAAGAGTTTGCTGCTAACAAGATTGAAATTCTGAATAATATTTTCACTCGTGGCCATTTTGATGTCTGTAAGAGCGTATGGCATAAGATAAAATTCTCTTCAATCTTTAAAAAGTAGCAATGCAAACAACAACATCAGTCATGGAATGTTCTCCACTATCCCCAATGTAAGTTGAATTAACCAATATAAAGCACAAACACAGTGATGCAGTAGAGGAAAACTAGGACTCAAGGGTGACACCAATTATGCAAAAGAAGACTATTCCTTCTGAGGTCATAGCTGTTTTAACTGACTACACACTTTCCCATCTGGAGAATTAAGTAAATCTGATCCAATCTGAATGGATAAGCAAAATTAGCTTTAGTGATCCCAGTATAAAAATTTTAGAAACTCCACTTATGTCTTTAAAACATCCACAGATGACAAGATCCAGATGAATCCAGCTCACTTATAGAGTTTTTTGAGAACAGTTAAAAATTCATAAGTGCATCAAATTAACATTTCCTTAAGTATTAATTGTGCACGTGTGTGTTCAGTTACTAAGTCGTGTCCGACCCTTTGCCACCCCATGGACTGTAGCCTGCCAGGCTCCTCTGTCCATGGGATATTGCAGAATTTTGCATTTACCCAGAAAATATTTGTGTTTACTGAAGAGATTATAGAAATATACCTAACAGTCTCCGTGAACTGCAAACCTCCTTAACTATATGTTGAATCTCAGTGCACTCGCCACCTTTAGTTCTCATACACATTATAGGAGCTTTGACGATTGGAAAGTATGATGCTTAGTTAATAACTTTTTATTAGCTAAAATTTTGTTTGTAGATACAAATAAAACTTAGAGTATATTTTCTTATTATATCAATGGATCAGATTTTTTTGAAAAGGGCTGAGACTTTAAAAATTCTAATATGGGAAAGTCCCTGGTAGTTCAGTGGTGAGGACTTGGCACTTTCACAGCCCTGGGACCCGGCTGGGTTCAGTCCCTGGTTGGGGATCTAGGATCCCACAAGCCATGTGACATGGTCCAAAAAATTAAAAAATAAAATAATAATAAAATCCTAATATGTGGTATATTAGATGGATATGAAATAGACAAATGTCAAATTAAAAGAGAGCACATTTCAACCAATGAAATAGAGGCACTCCTTTTATGTCCATTATTTTAAACTTTCAGTAACAAAATAGTATTCAAATGAGCTTCAACCTGAAAACTGAGCAATTGTTAGCCCTGGGAGGAAGGGAGAAAGACTAAAACTCTTCTTCGGGGTTTTTGCTCAAAATCATCAGTAAATAATGAAGTCAGAAAGGAAGAATTAGTAAGTGAACATCAAACTGCCAAGGACCTCCGCCATGTTTAATCCCCACAGCCACGTATCTCACACACGTTTCATTAGCCACAGGTAGTGTGGGAAGAGTGTGGATAAATCACTGTAAAACCAATTCAACTGCTGAAAAAAGACAACTCAAGTGCATGGGGTGAGGAGGGTCAGCTTTCTCAGTCCACATTTATCCCAGTATTCGTGGTAAAGAGAAAACATTGCCAAAATGAGACAAAGAGAAGGATCTGTGTGTGGTTCAACAGATTTGCTCAAAATGTCACTTGTAAAATTTTTGGACTGCCAAAGCTGTTGAACTGTTTTTCATAGCTCCAGCCTGATATGCTATTAAGCATTTTTTTCTTCTCACTTTTCTCTTTATACCTGCTATGTGTTAGTTGCTCAGTCATGTCTGACTCTTTGCGACCCTGTGGACTGTAGCACACCAGGCTCCTCCGTCCATGGAATTCTCCAGGTAAGAATACTGGAGTGGGTTGCCATTCCATTCTCCATAAGCATTTTTTAATAGAGAAGCTCATATTCTAATTTCACCCCCTCTTTTTTATAAGATATTTCTAGAATATTAAATTGCTTCCAATGGCACCCCACTCCAGTACTCTTGCCTGGAAAATCCCATGGACAGAGGAGCCTGGAAGGCTGCAGTCCATGGGATCCGCGAAGAGTCAGACACGACTGAACGACTTCACTTTCACTTTTCACTTTCATGCTTTGGAGAAGGAAATGGCAACCCACTCCAGTGTTCTTGCCTGGAGAATCCCAGGGACAGGGGAGCCTGGCGGGCTGCTGTCTATGGGGTCGCACAGAGCTGGACACGACTGAAGTGACTTAGCAGTAGCAGCCAGATATTTAACCACTGTTTAGAACAGGAGAAGCCTCCTATAGCCCTCTAATTGAACAAATAGAGAAACTGAAGCACAGAGTCATGCATTCATTTGTCCAAGTTCACAGAGCAACTGAGTGGCAGAGCAAGGACTTCACCCCAAGTCTTCCCACCCAGGGCTCTTTCCAGACTCTGCAGAGCCTCCTGTGCGCCAGAATTAGATGGGGGCCATGAGAGAGTCACAAAGACCATACCAAGGACAGAACATGCAATTGAGAACATGGAGGGTCAGCCTTCCACACCCAAAACAACCTGAAATGACCAAATAACAAGTCTGCATGTGATAAATGAAAAACCAAAAACAGGAGTAAAGTGCTATACACATTCAGAGAAGGGAAAACGTATCGGTTGGAGGACTGAAAAATAGTTTCATGAACTATACCTTAGAACAGCAGAACTTTTTCTAACTTGTTATCTGAAAATAGTTTATCCTTAAAATAGTCACAAAAATAAAAATAGTTCAAGAAACCCTTTTATACCCTTCATCCAGATTCAGATCCACATACTGTTAACATTTACCGCATTTGCTTTATCATTTCCTCTATTTATTTATTCCTTCATGCATTCATTTATTCTTCACTCATTTAGAATCTAGAGAAGTTCTGAGCGAGATACACTGGAATGACTTTTTTAAGGGTTCCATCCCTGGGTCATGAAAATCCCCTGGACTAGGAAATGGCAATCCACTTCAGTATTCCTGCCTAGGAAATTTCATGGACTGAGGAGCCGGGCAGGCTACAGTCCATGGGGTTGCAAAGAGGTGGACAGGACCTAGCCACTGAGCACACACACACATTCATAAATAAAGTTTTGAAAATTGAAGGATGGGGGCAGATGGTGGGAGCTGTAGATGGGGATTTGATTATTCTTTTTTTTTATTTCTTTAAACATTGTTTCGCATTCTCATTAACGGCAGAACAACCAGCAACAATAAAGACAGATTAGCATTTCAACATAAAAAAACAAAATATTGATTAAAACAGCAAAGCACAAAAACATTTTTCCTAAAATTCATCTATTTATTTCAGTTCAGTTCAGTTCAGTCACTCAGTCATGTCTCTTTGAGACCCCATGGACTGCAGCATGCCAGGCCTCCCTGTCCATCACCAACTCCTGGAGTCCACCCAAACCCATGTCCATCGAGTCAGTGATGCCATTCAACCATCTCATCCTCTGTCATCCCCTTCTCCTCCTGCCCTCAACCTTTCCCAGCATCAGGGTCTTTTCCAATGAGTCAGCACTTTGCATCAGATGGCCAAATTGAATTGGCCAGATTGGAGTTTAGCTTCAACATCAGTCCTTTCAATGAACACCCAGGACTAATCTCCTTTAGGATGGACTGGTTGGATCTCCTTGAAGTCCAAGGGACTCTCAAGAGTCTTCTCCAACACCGCAGTTCAAAAGCATCAATCCTTCGGCACTCACCTTTCTTTATAGTACAACTCTCGCATCCATACATGACCACTGGAAAAACCATAGCCTTGACTAGATGGACCTTTGTTGGCAAAATAATGTCTCTGCTTTTGAATATGCTATCTAGGTTGGTCATAACTTTCCTTCCAAGGAGTAAGTGTCTTTTAATTTCATGGCTGCAATCACCATCTGCAGTGATTTTGGAGCCCCACAAAATAAAGTATGACACTGTTTCCCCATCTATTTGCCATGCAGTGATGGGACCAGATGCCATGATCTTCATTTTCTGAATGTTGAGCTTTAAGCCAACTTTTTCACTCTCCTCTTTCACTTTCATCAAGAGGCTTTTTACTTCCTCTTCACTTTCTGCCATAAGGGTGGTATCATTTGCATATCTGAGGTTATTGGTATTTCTTCCAGCAATCTTGATTCCAACGTGTGCTTCCTCCAGCCCAGCGTGTCTCATGATGTACTCTGCATGTAAGTTAAATAAGTAGGGTGACAATATACAGCTTTGACGTACTCCTTTTCCTATTTGGAACCAGTCTGTTGTTCCATGTCCAGTTCTAACTGTTGCTTCCTGACCTGTATACAAATTTCTCAAGAGGCAGGTCAGGTAGTCTGGTATGCCCATCTCTTTCAGAATTTTCCACAGTTTATTATGATCCACATAGTCAAAGTCTTTGGCATAGTCCATAAAGCAGAAATAGATGTTTTTCTGGGACTCTCTTGGTTTTTCCATGATCCAGCGGATGTTGGCAATTTGATCTCTGGTACCTCTGTCTTTTCTAAAACCAGCTTGAACATTGGAAGTTCACGATTCACGTATTGCTGAAGCCTGGATGGAGAATTTTGAGCATTACTCTACTAGCGTGTGAGATGAGTGCAATTGTGCGGTAGTTTGAGCGTTCTTTGGCATTGCCCTTCTTTGGGATTGGAATGAAAACTGACCTTTTCCAGTCCTGTGGCCACTGCTGAGTTTTCCAAATTTGCTGGCATATTGAGTGCAGCACTTTCACAGCATCATCTTTTAGGATTTGAAGTAGCTCAACTGGAATTCCATCACCTCCACTAGGTTTGTTCAAAGTGATTCTTTCTTTTTTTCTTTTTTTTTTCTTTCTTTTTTTTTCTTTCATAGAAAATTATTTAATTAGTATACATGTGTTCCCCATCCTGAACCCTCCTCCCTCCTCCCTCCCCACACCATCCCTCTGGGTCGTCCCAGTGCACCAGCCCCAAGCATCCAGCATCGTGCAAAGTGATTCTTTCTAAGGCCCACTTGACTTCACATTCCAGGATGTCTGGCTCTAGGTGAGTAATCACACCATCGTGATTATCTTGGTCATGAAAATCTTTTTTGTACAGTTCTTCTGTGTGTTCTTGCCACCTCTTCTTAATATCTTCTGCTTTTGTTAGGTCCCTACCATTTCTGTCCTTTATTGAGCCCATCTTTGCATGAAATGCTCCCTTGGTATCTCTAATTTTCTTGAAGAGATCTCTAGTCTTTCCCATTCTATTGTTTTCCTCTATTTCTTTGCATTGATCACTAAGGAAGGCTTTCTTATCTCTCCTTGCTATTCTTTGGAACTCTGCATTCAAATGGACATATTTCTCCTTTGCTTCCCTTCTTTCCACAACTCTTTGTAAGGCCTCAAATCCTGTGCTATAGACCAGGGACAGGAATCTGAAATAGAGATAGCTTCTGCCCTTTAGAAGGCTTCCCTGATAGCTCAGTTGATAAAGAACATGCCTGCAATGCAGGAGACCCCAGTTCGATTCCTAGGACGGGAAGATCTGCTGAAGAAAGGATAGGCTACCCACTCCAGTATTCTTGGGCTTCCCTGGTGGCTTTGCTGGTAAACAATCCGCTCGCAATGCGAGAGATCCGGGTTCGATCCCTGGGTTTGGAAGATCCCCTGGAGAAGGGAAAGGTTACCCACTCCAGTATTCTGGCCTAGAGAATTCCATGGACTATACATTCCATGGGGTTGCAAAGAGTTGGACTGGACTGAGCCACTTTCTCTTTCACTTTCACCTCCTGTTCTTTAGGAGCTCACAGTGGGAGAGACAGACAGGCTAACGGATCCTTATAATATGAAGCACAGTACACAGGCATGCCTGAGGTACCACCTGTTTAGCAGCATTGGGCTGCTATTCAGCAAAGCTACAGGAAGATAACTTTGAATAGAAACATTATAGACTCAGTGATCCTTTAAATGCTATAAAAATTTTTCTGGTAACAGAATATATATGTAGAGTCTATTATACATATTCTGTTTATCTTGGTTTTATTTTTATTTTTAACCTTTTTATCTTGGAGATTCTCAAACATACACAGAAGTAGAGAGAATAGTATAAGGAATACCCATCATTCAACTTCAGTAATTTTCAACATGAATCAAATCTTTCATTTATACATTCCACTCCTCTGCCCCCACATAGATAACTTAAAAGCAAATCCCAGACATTATTTAATTCATAAATACTTCAATTTGTAGCTCCAAAACATATAAGCCTAAAAATATTAAGAATAGAACCTTAATATTATCTAATATCAGCCAGTGTTCAAATTTCCTTGGCTGTCCTATGAAAGTCTTTTGGCCATTTTGTTTGTTTGAATCAAAAGATAGTCAGGTTCCTGTGTTACATTTCATTAGTATCTCTTAGATCTCTGTCTCTCCCCACTCCCACTTTTTTTAATTTGACTAGCCCGGTCTTAGTTGTGGCATACAGACTCTTCGTTGGGATCCAGTTCCCTGACCAGGGGTCAAACCTGGGCCCCTTGCATTGGGAGCAGGGAGTTTCAGCCACCATACCACCAGGGAATTCCCTCTTAGATCTCTCTTACTGGGTAAAGATGCTCCTCTCTTTTCTGATTTCTTTGTTATTACCATTCTTTTGTTGTTGTTGCTGAAGAAACCAGATCATCCATTCAGTATCTGAATTTGGCCAACTGTGTCCCTGTGGCGAGATTTAACACATTCCTTATCCTCAGGAGTTCCTTTCAGCTGGTTGTTTGATCTAGAGCCTTAATCAGATTCAGGTTTGATTCTTTGGGAAGGAATCTTTCGTAGGTGGCAATATGTAATTCCAAGTGCATTGCACAAGGAAACATAATATGTGGATGTTTATTTTTTGGTGATGTTGAAGTGGGTTCAGATGTTAACAGCCTGATCCTTCCTTTACAATGTTCTGTCGTCAGCCTTTGAATTAATAGTTTTATTTATTTGTTTTTTTAATTCGTTTATTTTTTGGCCATGCTCCAAGGCTTGTGGGATCTTAGTCCCCCAACCAGGGCTTGAACCTAGGACCTGGCAGTGAAAGCTCTGAGTCCTAACCACCAGACCACCAAGGAACTCCCAGGACTAATGGTTTTAATAGCTATGATTTATTTTCAATTCTTTGCTTTGATAATTTGGTGACATCATATCTTTCATATTCCCTAACTGGAAGCTAAATTTTGCCCAGAAATATTTACATATATGTGACATAGTATAGTAGCAAGAGTGGAGAACCTTTCTCTCGATTTATTTAGTATCCAGCTAACTAATCTGCAGTGGGGCTTCCCTGGTGGTTCAGACGGTAAAGAATCTACCTGGAATGAGAAAAGACCTGGATTGGATCCCTGGGTCAGGATGATCCCATGGAGAAGGGGATGGGAACACACTCCAATATTCTTGCCTGGAGAATCCTATGGACAGAGGAGCCTGGCAGGATACAGTCCATGGGATGGCAAAGAGTCAGACATGACTGAGTGACTGACACTTTCACTTTAAATCTCCAGTAAGTCACTCTTGGGTCTCACTTACCTCATCAGTAAAATGAGGAAGTTGCTACATGCTCTCTCACTTATCTCACTTATCTCTGAAATTGTGTGGCTATAATCATGGGAATGATACTGGCTATGTCATGGGAATGATACTGGCTCCAGAAACAACACTGGTCTTTGCCTGTATATACACAAGCTTCCCCTGCCTTCGCAGCTAAATAGCTTTCAAGGGTAAGAACCCTGGAGTGAAAAGTTTTATTGTTCCTATTGACCCATGAAGAAAATTTTGGTACTAAGCTGCTGAGGCTGCAGTAATTGTCCTGCAAGTTCTGAGAAGTAAAACCAGTACTACCACTCTTCAGCTCGCAGGTAGAACAGATCTTTCAGTTAATCAAGCTTTTTGGGTTTTGTTTGTTGTTGTTGTTGTTTAATGATATTTGACATTTAAGCCATTTAGGTATCTTAGAGATTTTAAAAGAAAACAGTCTTGAGGGTACTCAGTGAGGGAGAAATTTATTTCCTAATTCTGATTTTTGCATAACAGCAATTAAGGTGTTATTACCATCTTTAGGTGCCTAAACTTTTCTTTCTTTTTTTTTTTTTAATCTATCTTTTGATTGGAGGAAAATTGCCTTCCAATGTTGTGTTGGTTTCAACAGTGCAAATTAGCCATAATTATACATACATCACTTTCCTCTTGAGGCTGCCTCCCTTCCCATCTCCTCACCCCTCGAGGTCATCACAGAGCACCAGGCTGGGCTCCTTGTGTTATCTAACAACTTCTCACCAGCTATCTATTTCATACATGGTAGTATATATAAGTCAATGCTGCTTCCTCCATTCATCCCTCTCTCTCTTTCCCTTGCAGTGACCCCAAGTTCATTCTCTATATCTGCGTCTCCACTCCTTCCCTGCAAATAGATTCGTTAGAGCCATTTTTCTAGATTCCATATATATATATTTCATATATATGTGTTAATATATAATATTTGTCTTTCTCTTTATGACTTACTTCACTCTGTATAACAGGCTCTAGGTTCATCCACCTCACTAGAGCTAACTCAAATTTGTTCTCTTTTACAGCTCAGCAATATTCCACTGTATATTTGTATCACATCTTCTTTATCCATTCATCTATAAATGGACATCTAGGTTGCTTCCATGTCCTGGCTATTGTAAATAGTGCTGCAATGAACACTGGGGTGCACGTGTCCTTTAGATTTGTAAAAGTATAAATAAAGGATTTTACTTGTCTTATACGCATATGATTTGCAATGTACATATATTTACAGGCTTCGCTGGTGACTGAGATGGTAAACATATTGCCTACCATACGGGAGACCCAGGTTCAATCCCTGGAGAAGAGAATGGCAGCCTGGTCCAGTGTTCTTGCCTGGAGAATTCTATGGACAGAGGAGCCTGGGAAGCCACAGTCCATGGGGTTGCAAAAAGTTGGACATGACTAACACACACACACACACACACACACATATTTACAGTGTATATCAGATAATAGTACACTCAGGTGAGTAATTGAATATGCACACAGAAAAGAGAAAAAAATAAATCATGGTTTTCAGTTAAAAGGAAAAACAAGTAAATGTTGAAAAAGCCATAGGAAAGGGAGCCAGATTTCTCTGAAGGAATGCCCGTATTTTTTAAGTGAGCACAAAAATACTCATCTCTGTTGCATACGATTCATCTATGATAAACCAGATGAACAGCCTACTCATGTTTTATGAACCAGATTGCCCTCCATTGTGGAAAAAAGTGTCTCAGTGAGAGCCAGCAGCAAAATCCTGTTTCATTTTGCAATTCTAAATTCCCTGAAAAGATGTTAAGTTTAAAACTCTGAGGTGGAGACTTTTCTTTTTACTATTGAGAAGGCAGAAGATATTTCATATTATTTCATATAAATTCCGATCATCATAAGCAAAATGAGAAGCTTAAAGTAGAAGTATAAGGCGCAGGGGAGGAAAGATCTGGATTCGTTTGTGAATTTTGTCATACCTAAATATTTTTTGGAGAATGCTTTTTGCTATATTACATAAGTTATCCTTTTGAAATGTTTATAATTAACATATATTAAAGAAAGTAAAGCAGCACGGAGTTGAAATTTGTTGTTGTTCAGTTGCTAAGTCATGTCCGACTCTCTGTGACCCCCTGAACTGTAGCATGCCAGGCTTCCCTGTCCTTCACTGTTTCCTGGAGTTTGCTCAACATTCATATCCATTGAGTCAGTGATGCTATCCAACCATCTCACCCTCTGTCTCCCTCTTCTCCTCCTGCCCTCAATCTTTCCCAGTATCAGGGTCTTTTCCAATGAGTCGGCTCTTCACATCAGGTGGCCAAAGTATTGCAGAAATTTATCTTCCCCTTAATCTAGCAAAATATGCCTTCAGCCAACATACATGTTTTTTCCTCTGCTGTTTGCTCAGAAGGAAGAATATTTGCTGAAAACATCCTTGATGAAGGCTTTCAGTGTGAAAATGCTTTCAGTTGATGCTATGAAGAGAGACAAGAGAAATAGAACTTTTAAAACTGGGCTGCAAAACCCTTGTTTCCATTTTGAACGACAGAAGCTCTGGGGCAATCCCTGAAATGAGAAATGATGGAATGACACCTAACAAACTGCTCTGCTGGGGAGCTGTGTCCCACGGTGACATTGTGATATGGAGGGGACCTGCCGGCTGTTTGAAGCACCTTGGAAGAGAAGGTTCAGGACCACCTCTAAAACACTGACTGGACTCTTGGTGTTGAATCCAAAGTTTCAGAATAATATCTCTAAGTGAAATGGAAGTCATTCAGTCATGTTTGACTCTTTCCGGCCCCCTGGACTAACTATACAGTCCATGGAATTCTCCAGGCAAGAATACTGGAGTGGGTAGCCTTTACCTTCTCCTGGGGATCTTCCCAACCCAGGGATCGAACCGAGGTCTCCCACATTGCAGGCAGATTCTTTAGCAGCTGACCCACAAGGGAAGCCCAACAATACTGGAGTGGGCAGCCTATCCCTTCTCTAGCGAATCTTCCAGACCCAGGAATTGAATCGGGGTCTCCTGCATTGAAGGCGAATAATAACTCTAAGAAGGTATCCCATTTTTTTAGGGCACAAAGAAAGGAAAATGAATTCGTTTACATGAATTTATATTTAAATTCACCCATTCCAGCCCTTCTTAGTTCACTGATTTCTAGAATGTTGATGTTCACTCTTGTCATCTCCTGTTCGACCACTTCCAATTTGCCTTGATTCATGGACCTAACATTCCAGGTTCCTATGCAATATTGGTTTACAGATTCAGTTAAATCTGAATTTAACTCAGATGACCATTATATCTACTACTGTGGGCAGGAATCCCTTAGAAGAAATGGAGTAGCCATCATAGGCAACAAAAGAGTCCAAAATGCGGTACTTGAATGCAATCTCAAAAATGACAAAATGATCTCTGTTCATTTCCAAGGCAAATCCTTCAATATCACAATAATCCAAGTCTATGCCCCAACCAGTAACGCTGAAGAAGCTGAAGTTGAACAGTTCTATGAAGACCTACAAGACCTTCTAGAACTAACACCCCAAAAAGATGTCCTTTTCATTATAGAGGACTGGAATGCAAAAGTAAGAAGTCAAGAAACACCTGGAGTAACAGGCAAATTTGGCCTTGGAGTACAGAATGAAGCAGGGAAAAGGCTAATAGAGTTTCGCCAACAGAATGGTTCCACACTGGTCATAGCAAACACCCTCTTCCAACAACACAAGAGAAGACTCTACACGTGGACATCAACAGATGGTGGACATCACATGGACATCACATAGACATCACCAGATGGAGTGGGTAGCCTATCCCTTCTCCAGCAGATCTTCCCAACCTAGGAATCCAGCCGGGATCTCCTGCATTGCAGGCATATTCCTTACCAACTGAGCTATCAGGGAAGCCCTCTAAAGGGCAGAAGCTATCTCTATTTCAGATTCCTGTCCCTGGTCTATAGCACAGGATTTGAGGCCTTACAAATAGCTGTGAAAAGAAGGGAAGCAAAAAGCAAAGGAGAAAAGGAGAGATATACCCATTTGAATGCAGAGTTCCAAAGAATAGCAAGGAGAGATAAGAAAGCCTTCCTCAGTGATCAGTGCAAAGAATTAGAGGAAAACAATAGAATGGAAAAGACTAGAGATCTCTTCAAGAAAATTAGAGATACCAAGGGAACATTTCATGCAAAGATGGGCTCAATAAAGGACAGAATGGTAGGGACCTAGCAGAAGCAGAAGATATTAAGAAGAGGTGGCAAGAACACACAGAAGAACTGTACAAAAAAGATCTTCATGACCCAGATAATCACGATGGTGTGATCACTCACCTAGAGCCAGACATCCTGGAATGTGAAGTCAAGTGGGCCTTAGGAAGCCTCATTATGAACAAAGCTAGTGGAGGTGATGGAATGACAGTTGAGCTATTTCAAACCCTGGAAGATGATGCTTTGAAAGTGTTGCACTCAATATGCCAGCAAATTTGGAAAACTCAGCAGTGGACACAGGACTGGAAAGTGAAAGTTAAGTCGCTCAGTCATGTCTGACTCTTTGCGACCCATGGACTTTAGCCCACCAAGCTCCTCCGTCCATGGGATTCTCCAGGCAAGAATACTGGAGTAGGGTGCCATTGGACTGGAAAAGGTCTGGGCATACCAGATAAGTCGGTGATGCCATCCAGCTATCTCATCCTCTGTCGTCCCCTTCTCCTCCTGCCCCAAATCCCTCCCAGCATCAAAGTCTTTTCCAATGAGTCAACTCTTCGCATGAGGTGGCCAAAGTATTGGGGTTTCAGCTTTAGCATCAGTCCTTCCAAAGACCACCCAGGACTGATCTCTTTTAGGATGGACTGGTTGGATCTCCTTGAAGTCCAAGGGACTCTCAAGAGTCTTCTCAAACACCACAGTTCAAAAGCATGAATTCTTCTGCACTCAGCTTTCTTCACAGTCCAACTCTCACATCCATACATAACCACTGGAAAAACCATAGCCTTGACTAGACGAACCTTTGTTGGCAAAGTAATGTCTCTGCTTTTGAATATGCTATCTAGGTTGGTCATAACTTTCCTTCCAAGGAGTAAGCGTCTTTTAATTTCATGGCTGCAGTCACCATCTGCAGTGATTTTGGAGCCCCACAAAATAAAATCTGACACTGTTTGCACTGTTTCCCCATCTATTTCCCATGAAGTGATGGGACCAGATGCCATGATCTTAGTTTTCTGAATGCTGAGCTTTAAGCCAACTTTTTCACTCTCCTCTCTCACTTTCATCAAGAGGCTTTTTAGTTCCTCTTCACTTTCTGCCATAAGGGTGGTATCATCTGCATATCTGAGGTGATTGATATTTCTCCCAGCAATCCTGATTCCAGCTTATGCTTCTTCCAGGCCAGCGTTTTTCATGATGTACTCTGCATAGAAGTTAAATAAGCAGGGTGACAATATACAGCCTTGACGTACTCCTTTTTCTATTTGGAACCAGTCTGTTGTTCCATGTCCAGTTCTAACTGTTGCTTCCTCACCTGCATATAGGTTTCTCAAGAGGCAGGTCAGGTGGTCTGGTATTCCCATCTCTTTCAGAATTTCCCACAGTTTATTGTGATCTACACAGTCAAAGGCTTTAGCATAGTCAGTAAAGAGCTGGATATTAGTTAAAACAATAACATTTTATTCAAGACCACTGAAATAGAGAGAAAGAGACTTCAGTCCAGAAGGGTGCTTAAGTCTCAGTATACTACATAGGTAAGTAGGAATTCACAGTGAAGGAGCAGGGCAGGGGTCAGTGGGTGGAAAATTGCTGAGAGAAAACACCAGGATCAAGAGGGATTCTGGCTGAACTGATCTAGCAGGATTATTGCTGGAGGCAAGCCAGGGGGATCAGACACCTCAGGTGGGTAGTGGAGGATGAGAAACCTGATTATATAACTGTGGTGATCAGATATGGAGTATGGGGGTGCTTTCTAAACTGACCTAGCTGGATTCTTACTAAGATTGGGTAATTCAGACAGAAGTTTAAAAGCGGGGCTTGTCTGTAAGGTTCAGGGGAGCATGAATAGAGTTTGGTCAAGGAAAGAATCTTTGTCACCTTTTCCAAAATGGATCTGATGCAGAGTACCATAAAAATGATGACCCTGGCAATGCAGGGGTAGAGAATCTGCCTGCCAATGTGGTAGACACAGGTTCGATCCCTGGGTTGGGAAGATCCCCTGGAGCAGGAAATGGCAACCCACACCAGTATTTTTGCCTGGGAATTCCTATGGGCCAAGGAGCCTGGAGGGCTACAGGCTTAGCAACTAAACAACAATAACCAACCATATAAATAATGACTGTAATAAAAATCAGTTATGTAACAACAAAAATAAAGTGACCAAGAATTAGTGAGGAAAGTTAAGAAAAAAACTATAATAGATATCTTGGGCTGAGAATCTACTGCAAATAAGGACAAATCCAGCTCTGAGTTTCTTGGGGAAGAAAGCAGGGAGGGAAACACAGCGTGTTTTTATTGCCTGACAAAGTGAAACATTCCAATTCATCATGAAACAAGCATTTTCTGGCTCTCGTGTCTGAGCCAAACTTCTCCAGTTGGTAGACAGCATGAATCGCTCTGGACAATGTCCTCCCAGTAGGCTCACAAAGAGGGCACAGAAGTTCTACTTAGGGCTGTTTCTTGTATGGCCTTTTGATAAAAGCCAAGGCATAATGTAAAGTTTTATTCCATGACTTAGGTGCCAAGGGGATTCAAGCTGACTCCACGCTTTCTAGAGATTTGATCTGATATGGGGAGAAAATTTACCAAACCTTGAGGACCAAGGCCCTTCCAAGTACCATTTATCTCAGCTGGACTTTCAACAAGAACTTTGTGCAGATAGTTCCTTACTTGCGTATCCACTAAGTATCTGAAGGATGTACCAGTGTGGCACACAGAAAGGAGATCGAAATGGTGGAGTTACCAGATGTGAGGTGCCCTTTTCGTGAACAGTGAGGAATCTGCGTTGAAAAATTTTCAACGTGATGTATTTTAAAGAGATAACTGGTGATCAACAATGCTTTCTGCATAGTGGGAGTCACTCTGGCTTTGCCTTGTTCACATGACTTCTACTTGATTTGGCTCCCAAACAGAGATATAGAGGATCCACAAAGACTGCTAACTGCTAAGTCGCTTCAGTCGTGTCCGACTCTGTGCTACCCCATAGACGGCAGCCCACCAGGCCCTGGGATTCTCCAGGCAAGAACACTGGAGTGGGTTGCCATTTCCTTCTCCAATGCATGAAAGTGAAAAGTGAAAGTGAAGCTGCTCAGTTGTGTCCGACTCTTCGCGACCCCATCGACTGCAGCCCATCAGGCTCCTCCATCCATGGGATTTTCCAGGCAAGAGTACTGGAGTGGGGTGCCATCGCCTTCTCCACAAAGACTTCACAGTCCAAAAACTGTGGCCATGTGGATAGCCATTATCCACATGTGACCACTTTAAGTTAATTAAAATTATGTAATTCCCTGGAGCTCCAGTGGTTAGGACTCTGTGCTTCCAATGCAAGAGGCAAGGATTCTATCCCTGGTCAGGGTTAAGTTCCCACATGCCTCCCAGCTTGGCCAAAAAAAAAAAAAATTACTTAATATTAAACAAAACTAAAGATTCAGCTCTATTACAAATCCCGTTGCACTGGCCACATTTAAAGTCCTCCATAGCCACAAGTTTCCAGTGGCTAGAAGACTAGACAGAGCAGAGAGAGGGCAGTCTCACCATCACAGAAAATTCTATTGGACAGCACTGCTCTAAGAAATCAAATGTATGGGCTATTAATATAAGCAATAACATCTGTAAAGTCATAGCTAAGAGGATTAGTGGAATTGGTGACCACTGGAATGAACCAGAGACCCCAAGAGAAAGACTTTCAGTCTAAGGGGAAAACAAAAATAGATTAAAATAGTAATTTATGTGTGGCTAGAGGAGGAGTAATGTGCATTAATCACAAGGACTGTGGCCATAAAGATCAAGGTCTAGGAGAAGGACAGTCATCGGACCAAAATGAAATGTGACAGGAAATGCCCAGAAGGGAGTGTTTGGAGGTAGAACTTTCTATTTATGGCATAAAGAAGTGTTCTATGATCCGATCACTTCAAAAGGTGTAGACTTAAAATGTCCGAAGGATTTCTTTATTTTCAGAACTCCTCTGAGTCTTTGACAGCTTGATAATCTCTGAGATGTATGCAGTGTTCCTCCTCCTTATTTGAACTTGGGGGTCTTTGCAAAGTGAGTTATGTTCAGGGCAACCCTCTAGAGGGTTAGCAAGAATGCAAAACTTTACCATGGTCGTACCTCTAGGAAGTTGTACAGCTAGGATACAGAGTTTATCTTCAGAGCCTGAGCTCTTAGCATTATATGTGGTTCAACTTTTTAGAGCTGTATGCTCTAACTTCCTTCCTACGATGGAGGTGTATTTTAACAAGCTGTTTCAACAGGGTCATTGCAGGCATAGTAAGAAAGAAGGTGTGCCTGGGGAAACATAGTTGGGAAAACAACTGCTTTCTGAACGTGTGGGAGGGTTGGGAGGCTGCTTTATCAAGTCCCAGCTTTCCTCCATGACTGTCTCCATTTGAAAGTCTCTGACACTTGAAACTTCACACTTCAAAAATCAGGCTCCTTGTCTTCCTCTTCAAATAGTGGTAGGACACTCCTGGTCCTCCACTTTTACACTCTTCAGTAAATCTTTATACAAACTCAATTGTTTGACAATACCTTCCAAACTGTCCAATCCATCTATCATTTTCTTCTCAATTGTTTTGTCCTTAAGATCTCTAAAAATGTTTCTTCTAAACAAATTTATTCCAGTAAAACTGCAGTTCCAGTATGCAATGTATTCTTATTCTGAGTACCAAATTTCACATTTTGGTTTCTGAATTACTGTTTGAGATAATTGGCTGGTTTTTAAACATGATATTTATTTTCAGTGAAAGTGGTATATTTTTCTTGAGCGATCTACACTCAGACATATACACACTTTTATGTGTTCATAGATCAACTTCAGATATTATAACTGACTATCCTTTAGCATCTATGGAATAATGCTCTATTGTATAAGATATGCTATTTGTGGGTCAACTAATAAAAGCTTAAAAGTAAAAAAAAAGTTTCTTCTTTGCCGTTTCTACTTTATTAGGTCTGATTAGAAGTGCAGGGAACTCTCTGGCAAGCCAGTGGTTTGGGACCTCATGCTTTCACTGCCAAGGGTGAGGGTTCAATCCCTGGTCAGGGAACTAAGATCCTGCAAGCTGCACAGTGCAGAGAAAAAAAAAAGGTGCCTCACTCTAGTCAAACATCAAATAAGAAGGCAAGTACATTTTATATGTTCACAGCAGGGACTTATTATTTCTAAGGACTAGTTTCTAGAAGCTACTTGTAGTCTTAATTACTCCCTAGAGGAACATCTTATTATCAATTATATCAAAGTCAAAATCATCTATTTAGCATTTAGATAGATAAGTGTTAAGTGTGAGTCACTCAGTCGTGTCTAACTCTTTCTGACCCCAAGAATTGTAGCCCACCAGACTCCTCTCTCGATGAAATTCCCCAGACAAGAATACTGGACTGGATTGCCGTTCCTTTCTCCCAGGGATCTTCCTGACCCAGGGATGAAACCCACGTCTCCTGCATTGCAGGCAGAATCTTTACCATCTAAGCCCCGAGTAGATAATGCCCAACAATTCTACTGAATAGGTCAACTTGTTCACATGATCTGGAGGTTGTTGCTTGTCTTGTGAATAGCTTAGCTGGACCTTACTAAATACAGTTGAACTCAAAGTTGTCTTTTTTACAGACGTGCTGCATTGCACAGGAAGTTGGCATTGATAATTCATTTCTTTCTGAAAAAATCTCTTAGGCCTTTCATGCTTTAGAGAGTGAAATTTTGACCTCAGTGTCGTGACAGTCTGAACGTTTGAAGAGATTAAGAATACTAGTGATTTTTAAGTATGTGATGGGAAAATGGTAATAATGTAGTTGTTTATTTCCCATGTTTATTGGAATATTCATTGTTTTACATGTTTGGGCTTCGTCAGTAAAACAAAGTCCTTGCTCTTAATTCAAGGATAGATGGATATTAACAACTTGGAAAGGTACATTTTATTTATGTGTGTGTTTATTTTTACTTTTTGGCTGCCACCACACACAGCATACAGAATCTTAGTTTCCCAGCCAGGATTGGAACCCATGCCCTCCGCAGTGGAAGAGTGGAATTTTAACCACCGGACCAGAGAAGTCCCTATATTTTAAGTAATAAAGCCAAACACGAAAAAAATCCAAGAATTTTGCATCCAGTGGTGGGTTGGGTTTAACAATTGACTCTGGAAAAATTAAAGAGATCTTACTTGTGCTGTTCAATGACACGGTGTAAATAGTCCCACTGTGGCCAATTTCAGCATCAAGGAGATGTCACTGAATGCAGAGTTAGGAATACCTATGCAAACACAGCTCTCAGGCACTGTGTGAGCCAACTCCAGCACAGCATGGAATCCGAATCAACTCTGTTATCATCTAGATTTTCAGATGGCTCCAGAAAGAAAGTTATTTTAAAGAAAACTGGAGGGGAAAAAAAAAAAAAAAAAAAAAAAGCCCTAAAATATACAAAAATACTACATAAATAATATTTATAAGTAAGACCTCTTTACTCTTTTAATTTGCTATAAAGAATAACAAGTTCTATAAAGGCTCTATTCGTGTACAATTTAAACCTTTAAAACTGAGAAAAAAAATTTTCAAGTACCTTTTCTATCTGAAACCCTTCTACTCATTCCTAGCCAAATTGTGTAATTAATCACAAAATTTTAGTGACAATTTTTCATCAATGAAGAACAATGACCATTTATTGAGTCCCTAGTATATGGGCTAGGTATTTTCATGTGTTTTCTGGATAGTAAGTCTGCAAAGTAGCTATTATCCCACTTTAACAATAAAGAAACTGAGATTCTAAGACATCAGTTTACCCATTAATAATATCACCCACTAGTAAATTCAATCTAAGATTCAAACCAATATCTATCCAGTTCAAACACCTGTGTTTTTTTCCTGTTGAAAGCCATTGGTTTATGAACTGGGTCAAAATAAAATCTAATTTTCAGAAACGCTTGATGTATCTATTAATTCTCTGGACACGTAGGTCTTAGGACTCTAAGGAAAGTAAAGGAGAGTGAAGTCGCTCAGTCGTGTCCGACTCTTTGCGACCCCATGGACTGTAGCCTACCAGGCTCCTCTGTCCATGGGATTTTCCAGGCAATAGTACTGGAGTAGATTGCCATTTCCTTCTCCAAGGGATCTTCCTGAGCCAGGGATCGAACCTGGGTCTCCCGCATTGTAGACAGACGCTTTACCGTCTGAGCCACTAAAGTAGGAGGTAATTTTATATTTTTTTATTCATGCTGATGCCTTTATGGGTGATTTTTTTAATTTATTTTTTAATTGGAGGAAAACTGCTTTACAATGTTGTGTTGGTTTCTGCCATACCACAACGCAAACCAGTCATAATTATACATATATCACCTCCATCTTGAGCCTCCGTCCCTTCCCTCACCTCACCATCCTAGGACATCACAGAGCACCAGGCTGGGCTCCCTGTGTTATCTAGCACCTTCTCACCAGCTCTCTGTTTTACACATGGTAGTGTATATATGTCCATGCCACTGTCTCGTTGGTCCCACTTTTTCCTCCCGTACTGTGTCCATAAGTAATTTTAAAGTCACGGAGTCAGGTTCCCTGGCGTAGATTTACACCTTAGCTGCCCTGGAGCACCATGGCAAGAAAGCACACCTCACAGGCCTGCAGGCGGGGCCTCTGGTGTTTATTCATCCCACAGTGCCTCCTACGTTGTTGAATATTCTACTGGGGGTGGGGGACACCTAGGGGTGGAGGGGGTGGGGTCCAACCCCGGGCAGTAAAATGCAATCCTTCTTCCTAATCCTACACAAAAGTAGCTCAGGGCTTCCCATGCAACTGGGACACACGGGGACTCTGAATCCCTCTAGTGAACCATCAAAAGCAATGGATACTCTGAATAAAGTAATAGAATTTTACAACTGGAGAGGACTTCAGAGGTTATTGGGGTCAACCTCTCATGAGCGTGTGCACGCTCAGTCACTCCAGGGTGTCAACTCTGTTCAACCCTTTGGACTGTAGCCTGCCAGGCTCACGTCAAGACAAAGACAACAAGGCTCAGTGACTTTCTAAAAGCCTTATAAGTGGTTTGCAACCCAACCCATGTGCCACTGACATCTAGTCCCGTCAGGCACTCTTTCCACCAGGCCCTGTGGTTCTCTCTCTCTGATGAAACCAGCAAATACTAGTCCCCAAGAGGACATTTTAGAGTTAATACCTTGAGGGGAGCAATAGAATGGTATAAAAAGCACCCCCAAATCCCAAGTCTTCATAGCACAATGAGTAAAATGGCACAATAACAATATCTGTACTTTCCTACACAACTGAAATTTCCCCTACCAACATGGTAAGCTTAATAGTAATGCCTTAAGGGTTTATAACATTTTACAATTTGTGGAATACTTTTTCACTTATTATGTCATGGTTATGAAACGTATTAAGTAGCCAGGGAACCTGGGTTTGATTCCTGAGTTGGGAAGATCCCCTGTAGAAGGAAATGGCAACCCACTCCAGTATTCTTGCCTGGAGAATTCCATGGACAAAGGAGCCTGGCAGGCTACAGTCTATGGGGTCACAAGAGTCGGACAAGACTGAGCGACTAAGCACACACACCCACACATTTTATAAGTGAGGAAACTGAAGTTCAAAGTTCGGATGTCTTGCCACATGATAAGTGACAAAGAGGGGACCGGAGCTTTGGTCTACCTCCTGCTCCAGTGCTTTTTTCTCATAATATCTAAGAAGGGGCAACAGAATAGTGACTTTGATAGATTCACATTAAAGAAAACCAAGGAACACAGCTCTCATTTGGAGACTTTATCCAAGATGATATATACCATCTGCTGCTGAGGCCCAAGACCAAGCATTTCGCACACTAGTCTTCCGCCCACAACAATGGGTTCACTGCACCTGTGTCACTTCCATGAACAGAACAGTTGTTTATATACACCAAACATGCATACACCTCTCCAAATCTGGCAAACATTCTGCGAGGCAGTGCAAATGGAAAATCTAATATCTCAAAAGTGTTTTGCTTCTGCCAAATTCAAACCCCATGCATCTGTGTAATGCATCTTTTTCCATCCCTTGTATAATGAGTTTGAATCTTTAAGAAGTTGCATCCTCACAAATAGAGGTAATAGAGACTCTCTCGTGAGCCTTTGATGAAATAATTATCTGGCAGTTAACAAGCAAAGCCCTTCCTGCCAACTTGGAAACACACCCAGAAAAGAGCTGGGGAAAATTTCAAGATACAGTTTCAGAGTTTGACCCTTGAAATGTGAATTACAAGAAATTATGGTTAAAAGAGAAATATCTATTTTCATGAAGGTGGGGCAGAATTTCAGTGTATCTTCTAGTGAGTATGCTTATGCTCTCTCCTGTGTCTGGGGAGAAAAGATTCTAACACTTACCGTTAGGATATCATGCCATAATTGAGGGTGGAGGATGTAAAACAGATGTCAGGAGAACTTTCTGCTCTTGTTTACCTAGATGATAATAATATGCTTTACTCTCTTTGAGTGTGTCAAAAGTATTTACTGTTGTAAATGCCCATAAATTCATTTATATATTTTAGATTGTAATGATTTCAAAGCAGAATTCATTAATCTTGATGCATCTATTAAGGAAATACCTAGCACTACAGAGTATGTGGAAATGCAGAAAGACTTAAAAAAGAAAAACATCACCCAAAGGCATTTGCTATATTCTTAAGGATGCAATTGAAAGAGTTGGATAAACAATCTTTGTTTCCATGCTTTTTGGTCATATCATTTTCCCTGGGCCAGTTATTAAATATATTGAAGTAATTCTAATCTGCTTCTAAATCCAAATTGTGTAGCCTCTGCCAAATACTATCTCAACATGCTTCAGAATCCTGGCTATATATATATATATATATAATCACACATATATACACATTGTTGTTGTTAGTCCCCAAGTCATGTCCAACTCTTTGCAACTGCATGGACTGCAGCCAGGCCTCTCTGTCCCAGCCTCTTTGTCCCTCACCATCTCCCGAAGTTTGCCCAATTTCATGTCCATTGCATCGTGTTGCTGTCCAGCCATCTCATCCTCTAACAACTTCTGTCCTCAGTCTTTCCCAGCATCAGGGACTTTTCCAATGAGTCAGCTGTTCACATCATGTGGCCAAAATATTGGAGTTTCAGCTTCAGCATCAGGCCTTCCAATGAATATTCAGGGTTGATCTCCTTCAATATTGACAGGTTTGCTGTCTTTGCTGTCCAAGGGGCTCTCAGGAGTCTTCTCCAACACCACAGTTCAAAGGCATCAATCTTTGGCGCTCCACCTTTTTTATGGTCCAGCTCTCACAACCGTACATGACCACTGGGAACACCATAGCCTTGACTATACAGACCTTTGTTGGCAGAGTAATGTCTCTGCTTTTCAACACACTGTCTAGGTTTGTCATAGCTTTCCTGCCAAGAAGCAAATGTCTTCTGATTTCATGGCTGCAGTCACCATCTGCAGTGATTTTAGAGTCTGAAAAGAGGAAATCTGTCACTACTTCCATTCCCCCCACCACCCCCCGCCACTACTTGTCATGAAATAATGGGACCAGATGCCATGATCTTAGTTTTCTTTAATATTTAGTTGTGAGCCGGCCCTTTCACACTCCTTTGTTCACCCTTATCAAGAGGCTCTTTAGTTCCTCTTCACTTTCTGCCATTAGAGTGGTATCATCCACATACCTGAGGTTATTGATGTTTCTCCCACCTATCTTGATTCCAGCTTGTAACTCATCCAGCCCAGCCTTTCTCATGATGTGCTCAGCGTATAGATTAAACAAACAGGGTGACAGCAGACCACCCTGTCATACCCCTTTCTCAATCTTAAACCAATCAGTTGTTCCATACAGAGTTCTAACTGTTGCTTCTTGACCCACATACAGGTTTCCCAGGAGACAGGTAAGATGGCCTGGTATTCCCATCTCTTTAAGAGCTTTCCACAGTTAATTATGATCCACACAATCAAAGGCTTTGAGGTAGTTGATGAAGCAGGTAGATGTTTTTCTGGAATTCCCTAGCTTTCTCTATGACCCAGTGAATGTTGGCAATTTGATCTCTGTTCCTCTTTTTTTTCTAAACCCAGCTTGGACATCTGAAAGTTCTTGGTTTGCATAATGCTGAAGCCTAGCATGCTAGATTTTCAGCATGACCATACTAGAATGGGAGATGAGTGCAATTATCCAATGGTTAGCACAGTCTTTGGTACTACCCTTCTTGGGAATTGAGATGAGGATTGACCTTTTCTGGTCCTGTGGCCACTGCTCTGTCTTCCAGATTTGCTGACATAATGAATGCAATGCCCTGTTGGTATCATCCTTTAGGGTTTTGAATAGTTCTATTGGAATTCCGTCACATCCACTAGCATTATTAACAGCAGTGCTTCCTAAGACCCACTTGACTTCACTCTCCAGAATGTCTGGCTCTGGGTGACTGACCACACCATTGTAGTAATCAAGTTCATTTAGATCTTTTTTGTACCATTCTTCCATGTATTCTTTCCATCTTTTCTTGATCTCTTTAGCATCTACTAGGTCTCTACCATTTCTGTCCTTTACTGTGCCCATCTTTGGGCAAAATGTTCCCTTGATAACTCCAATTTTTCCTGCAGAGATCTCTAGTCTTTGCCCTTCTGATGTTTTCTTCTAGTTTTATACACTATTCACTGAAGAAGGCCTTGTTTTCTCACTGTGCTCTTCTTTGGAAATCTGTATTTACTTGGATATACCTTTAGCTTTTTCCTTTGCTTATTGCTTCTCTTCTTTCTTTAGCTATTTGTAAGGCCTCCTCTTCATGACTCAGATAACCACGATGGTGTTATCACTCATCCAGAGCCAGACATCCTGGAATGTGAAGTCAAATGGGCCTTAGGAAGCATCACTATGAACAAAGCTAGTGGAGGTGATAGAATTCCAGTTGAGCTACTTCAAATCCTAAAAGATGACGCTGTGAAAGTGCTGCACTCAGTATGCCAGCAAATCTGTAAAACTCAGCAGTGGCCACAGGACTGGAAAAGGTCAGTTTTCATTCCAATTCCAAAGAAAGGCAATGCCAAAATATGTTCAAACTAATGCACAATTGCACTCATCTCATACGCTAGCAAAGTAACACTCAAAAATCTTCAAGCCAGATTTCAACAGTACGTGAACTGTGAACTTCCAGACATTCAAGCTGGATTTAGATAGGCAGAGGAACCAGAGATCAAATTGCCAACATCCACTGGATCACTGAAAAAGCAAGAGAGCTCCAGAACAATATCTACTTTTGCTTTTTGGACTATACCAAAGCCTTTGACTGTGGATCACAACAAACTGTGATCTTCAAGATCCTTCTAAAATTCTTCAAGAGATGGGAATACCAGACCACCTGACCTGTCTCCTGAGAAATCTGTATGCAGGTCAAGAAGCAACAGTTAGAAATGGACATGGAACAATAGACTGGTTCCAAATCGGGAAAGGAGTACATCAAGGCTGTATATTGTCACTCTGCTTATTCAATTTATATGCAGAGTACATCATGCGAAATGCCAGGCTGGATGAAGCACAAGTTGGAATCAAGATTGCCTGGAGAAATATCAATAACCTCAGATATGCAGATGACACCATCCTTATGGCAGAAAATGAAGAAGAACTAAAGAGCCTCTTGATGAAAGTGAAAGAGAAGAGTGAAAAAGTTGGCTTAAAGCTCAACATTCAGAAAATGAAGATCATGGGATCTGATTCCATCACTTCATGGCAAATAGATGGGGAAACAGTAGAAACAGTGGCTGACTTTCTTTTCTTGGGCTCCAAAATCACTGTAGACAGTGACTGCAGCCATGAAATTAAAAGACGCTTGCTCCTTGGAAGAAAAGCTATGACCAACCTAGACAGCATATTAAAAAGCAGAGATATTACTTTACCAACAAAGGTCCATCTAGTCAAAGCTATGGTTTTTCCAGTAGTCATGTATGGATGTGAAAGTTGGACTATAAAGTAAGCTGAAGAATTGATGCTTTTGAACTGTGGTGTTGGAGAAGACTCTTGAGAGTCTCTTGGACTGCAAGGAGATCCAATCAGTCAATCCTAAAGGAAATCAATCCTGAATATTCACTGGAAGGACTGATGCTGAAGCTGAAACTCCAATACTTTGGCCACCTGATGCAAAGAACTGACTCATTGGAAAAGACCTTGAAGCTGGGAAAGATTGAAGGCGGGAAGAGAAGGGGAGGACAAAGGATGAGATGGCTGGATGGCATCACCGACACAATGCACATGACTTTGAGTAGGCTCCGGAAGTTAGTGATGGATAGGGAAGCCAGGCATGCTGCAGTCCATGGGATCGCAAAGAGTCAGACACGATTGAACGACTGAACTGAATTGAAGGCCTCCTCAGATAGCCGTTTACCTTCTTGCTTTTTTTTTTCTTTGGAATGGTTTTGTTCACTGCCTCCTGTACAATACTGCAGACCTCTGGTCCACTGTTTACAAGTTCAAATCCCTTGAATCTGTTAGTCACCTCCACTGTATTTTCATAGGGGATTTGCTATAAGTCATACCTGGCTGGCCTAGTGGTTTTCCCCACTATCTTTAGTTTAAGCCTGAGTTTTGCTATGAGAAGCTGATGATCTGAGCCACAGTCAGCTCCAGGTCTTATTTTTGCTGATTGTATACAGCTTCTTAATCTTCAGCTACAAAAAGTGTACTCAATTTGATTTTGTTATTGGCCGTTTGGTGATGTCCATGTGTTATATCATCTCACATGTTGTTGAAAAAGGGTGTTGGCTATGACCAGTGCATTCTCTTAGCAGAATTCAGTTAGCCTTTGCCCTGCTTCATTTTGTCCTCCAACGCCAAACTTGCCTGTTACTCCAGGTATCTCTTGACTTCCTACTTTTGCATTCCAATTCCCAATGATGAATAGCACATCTTTTTTGGTGTTAGTTCTAGGAGGTCTTCTAGGTCTTCTTGAACTGATCAGCTTCTTTGGCATCAGTGATAGGGGCATAGACTTGAATTACTATGATGTTGAATGGCTTGCCTTGGAAACAAACCAAGATCATTATGTCTTGAGATTGCACCCAGGTAGTAAATTTCAGACTCTTCTGATGACTATGAGGGCTACTCCACGTCTTCTATGGGATTCTTGCCCACAGTAGTAGATGTAATGATCATCTGACTTAAATTTGCACTTTCCTGTCCATTTTAGTTCACTGATTCCGAAGATGTTGATGTTTATTCTTACCATCTCCTGCTTGACCATGTCCAATCTACCTTGATACATGGACCTAACATTCCAGGTTCCTATGCAAACTATTCTTTGCCACGTCAGATTTTACTTTCACCACCAGACGCATCCACAACTGAGTGTCATTTCCGTCTTGGCCCAGCCCCTTCATTCTTTCTGGGGCTGTCAGTAGTTCTCCTCCACTCTTCCCTGGAGCATATTGGACACCTTCAGCCCTGGGAGACTCATCTTTCGGTGTCACATCTTTTTGTCCTTTTATATAGTTCATGGTGCTTCCCTTGTGGCTCAGCTGGGAAAGAATCTGCCTGCACTGCAGGAGACCTGGGTTTATCCCTGGGTTGGGAAGATCCCCTGGAGAAGGGAAAGGCTACCCACTCCAGTATTCCGGCCTGGAGAATTCCATGAATTCTACAGTCCATGGGGTCACAAATAGTTGGACACGACTGAGCAACTTTCATTTTCACTTTCACCATAGAAACTAATACAACACTGTAAAGCAATTATATTCCAGCTTAAAAAAAAAAAGAAATTCGGTTTAAAAAAAAAACAACAAACAGTAGCAAGGGAACCACAGCTTTATTAAGTATATAAAATTATCTCAATGAAGTCTGAAGATATTAGATATGAAACGAATACACAGGGCCAAGCAATAGTTTCAATAAGGAATTGGATACATTTAAGTCATGGTTTAAATTGATGATATATGAAGACACATTATGCTATTTCTTGGAACAGTTTGAAAAAAACTACTCTGCCGAGCAAAATCATTTAAAAACTTGTATAGAAAGTTGGCATTTGAGTTGATTCTGCATGCCAGAGCACACTAACATGAATCCACTGCTCTCTAAACTGTCGAATTGCAAGGTCTCCTCCTCTTCCCAATCTGTTCATTTGCCAATCTTTATCGATTACTTGGGACAATAATTTTGAATACTGGCTTTTGAGGGTTTTTTGTCCTTACATACTACCTATCTTTGCAAGAACTTCTTCAATCTGTATAGGTGTCATCAGATGTTAGGAATTTGAAATTTTAAAGACCCAGAAAGATAGGATCTTCCAAGGTGGTGCTAGTGGTAAAGAACACGTCTGCATATGCAGAAGACATAAGAGACATGGGTTTGATCCTTGGATTAGAAAGATCCCCTGGAGAAGGGCATGGAAACCCACTCCAGGATTCTTAGCTGGAGAATCCCATGGAGGGCTACATATAGATCATGGGGTCGCAAAGAGTCGGACACAACTGAAGCGGCTTAGCACGCACACACACACACAATGTCTTAATAACTGGTTTATCGTATGTCTTATAATCGATTCAGGGAAGGAATGTAAATCCATTTCCTGTTGCTCCATTTCGGGGCTTTCCTGGTAGCTCAGGTGGTAAAGAATCTGCCTGCAATGCAGGAGACCCCGGTTCAATTCCTGGGTCGAAAAGATCCCCTGGAGAAGGAATAGGCTACCCACTCCAGTATTCTTGGGCTTCCCTGGTGGCCCAGCTGGTAAAGAATCCACCTGCAATGTGAGAGACCTGGGTTAGATCCCTGGGTTGGGAAGATCCCCTGGAGAGGAAACAGCTATCTACTGCAGTATTCTTGCCTGGAGAATTCCATGGATTGTATGGTCCATGGGGTCACAAAGAGTCGGACACGACTGAGCGACTTTCACTCACAGAAAGATACACCTCTATTGCTACAAGGTAGAACTTTTTCCAAAATAACTGTGAAAATCTAGCAGCATTTTGCCTGCAGCTAGACAGTATATTAAAAAGTAGAGACATTACTTTGCCAACAAAGGTCCATCTAGTCAAGGCTATGGTTTTTCCAGTGGTCATGTATGGATGTGAGAGTTGGACTGTGAAGAAAGCTGAGCACCGAAGAATTGATGCTTTTGAACTGTGGTGTTGGAGAAGACTCTTGGGAGTCCCTTGGACTGCAAGGAGATCCAACCAGTCCATCCTAAAGGAGATCAGTCCTGGGTGTTCATTGGAAGGACTGATGCTGAACATGAAAATTCAATACTTTGGCGACCTCATGTGAAGAGTTGACTCATTGGAAAAGACCCTGATGCTGGGAGGGATTGGAGGCAGGAGGAGAAGGGGACGACAGAGGATGAGATGGCTGGATGGCATCACTGACTCAATGGACATGAGTTTGGGTGAACGCTGGGAGTTGGTGATGGACGGGGAGGCCTGGCGTGCTGCGATTCATGAGTCGCAAAGAGTCGGACATGACTGAGCGACTGAACTGACTGAACTGAAAGAGCAATTTATATTCGAGAAAGATTTGTGAAATGTGCTAGACTGGTCTCCCAGGAGGGTGAAATCCTGCACTTACTCATTACACTTGCTGTGTGCCTGTCACTTATGGTAACACAGTCATGGAAAGAAACAAGGAAATGTGCGGCTTTTTTTGTAAGGACTTTCTGTCACTGGGCCTATGTTCTCTCTTGCTAGTCTTCTTACTTTGGGAAACGCTGGAAATAATTCGACAAGAACTTCTTGTCTTGAGATGACTAAAAGATGTTCCCACCTCCCACCTCTTTCTCCTCTTGTAAATCATCCAGAAACAAAAACAAAAAAGAAAATTTAAAAAAAAAAAAAAGAAAATTATCCATTTTTGATAAAGTCAGGAGACTTCTGATACCCAAAACCCAAACTCCACTCTCCTCTGAAAAAAATAGGCTTCCTTCCTGATCAGATGATGGGGGAAGTCCGACAGTCCACACCCACTTCTTTCCGTGTTGCCCTACCCCGGCACACACATTCACACACACACACTCATGTATACACATCTACCACACACATTCACATACCACACAAACACACACATGCTCACACCTATTACACACATGCCATACACATACTCACACACACACATACCATACAATCACACACAGTCACAAACACAAACATACCACATAATACATACATATATCACACATCATACACACATATGCACATACCTCACATGCACTCACACATACAACTTCCAGTCAGCCTTTCTGTGTACCACGTTTAAATATGAGATTTCAAGATCACTAGGTATTTGAGAAAATGTTTCAGCAAACAAGAGGCCAAAATGAACTGAGAGAAAAAAAGAATTCGGAGGAAACAAATCAGTGTTAACATGAGTTAATATTAATATCCTGAGATGAAAAAACATATTATAGCCACAAGAATAGGACTTTTTTAAAAAGAAAGGTGTCATCAGAGTGCAAGAAAGACCTCATTTCTTTGAAATTAAAAATAGATAAGTCAAAAAAATTAAGTCAGTGGAAGGATGGAAAGCTAAAGTTGAAACCCCCTCTAAAAGTAAAATAATGAGATTAAGGTGGAAAAGGAGAGGCGAGTATAAATGTCAAACATTGGGACTTCTCTGGAGGTCCAGTGGTTAAGACTCCAAGCCCCCAATGCCCTAGTTGGAGAACTATTATTAAGAAGATCCCACATGCTGCATGAGGTGGCCTAAAAAATAAAAAATAAATATCACTGAGGAAGTCCAACATCTAAGTAACAGGAATTCAACAGAGAAAAGAGTGAAAAGAAATGATCAGAGAATGAATATGAGGAAATTTCCTCAAACTGAAATATAAATCCCCAGAATAAAAGTACTCCTCAAATACCCAACATAGCACATGATGAGAAGACCCAAAATAAGACATATTATAATAATGAAAGTTCACATTACTGAGCATAAAAAAAAAATCGTAGCAGCTTCTGGAGACAGAATGGAGCAAAAGATAAGGATTTGGATACCACATGAGAACACATTGACTTCTCAAAAGTAACACTGAAAACCAGTGATTCAACAACAAACGAAGAACACGTGAGAAAGGAGAGAAAGATCTTCTAATGCATTCAGTAAATTTAGAGAGAATGATGGACTTCAAAGATTACCATTGCAACTAATATATGAATGACTGATTTAGGCAAGAATCATCCATAAATGTGGAAACTATGTCTCACCCCAAATTACTTCCTTTGAGACAACTCTTACCATGAGCTAGGCAATTCATGTTTGATCACCTCAGCTCCATGAGCTGGCTGCCACTGTGGTATTCCTGCTCTACAGATTAGGAAGTATCCATGGCCCATATGTTCTGGAGATAGGACTCAAATCCAGCCAGAGCAGTCCCTCGTCCCCCAAACCCCATGACTTTCTGCCTGGGCTAAGAAGGGACTCTGGGGTGATGCCAGCCTCAGGGTGACCAGGTGTCTGGTACCCCAAACTCTAGGGGATGAGAGAGGACAAACTGTGGGGGGTATGTGTGTGGCTTTGGGGGCCCCATGGCAATTGCCACTGGCTGGCCATTGAGGCGAGATGTGGACAGGACAACAGCTGTTGCTCTGGTTCCTTATCCAGTCCCCAGAGTTCAGGCTCAAGCCTCCTGCTTTGCCTTTAAAAGCAGAGTTAAGGGAGGTGTTATCTGCATTAGCCAGATATTCATCTCCTCTCTCATTTATTTTTCCCTTGTAAACACGGACTTGAACCACTTCAGTCACAGGAAAACTCATGTGTCTTTCTTCCGGGAGCAGCCACAAAGACCAGGGCCCATCTCCTGTGTTCTCCTTGCACTTCAGGGCCAGTCTACACATGGCCTGGATTCAGCTGTTCCCAGTTATCTCTGAATGGGCCCTATAAATAGCTAGAGATTCCCACAGGATTACAAGAAGGTTTCCCTCATACTGCTTGGATGGTTAAACATAAACATTCCAGAACACTACCACTTTGAGAATCCTGCTTTGAGAAGTGTTTCTTGTTTCAAGGATGGCATAAAAGTGGAAGGGTTGCAGGGCCTCTGTCTTTCTCTGGATAGTCCCAATTCTGAAGCAGCATGTCTGTTTCCTGCTTTAGAGGAACGTCTTTGTGGTTACATGAACTCACATGATGGCCAATGGAGTTTGTTGAATAAAATAAGGATCCCATGCTATCAATTTTTCAACCAACAGGGCACCAGTTTTATTAGAAGCTCTACAATAAAGACCACCAACAATAAGGAGACAAACCCTTACAAAATTATAGCAAATAGAAGTTCTAGCAATAGTCAAGATTGACTAGCAGGCTTTTAGTCAATTTGATGATCATTTTTGATAAAATGTCATTCTTTTCCTGGTTTTCAAAACATCCTTTATTTATTGCTTTTTCATCCTCCATCATCCCCTTCTCCTCCCGCCTTCAATCTTTCCCAGCATCAGGGTTTCCAGCATGAGATGGCTGGATGACATCACAGACTCAAAGGACGTGAGTTTGAGTAAACCGTGGAAATTGGTGATGGACTGGGAGGCCTGGCATGCTGCAGTCCATGGGGTCGCAAAGAGTCAGACACGACTGAGTGACTAAACTGAACTGAAAGTGACATTTTAAAAAATGTTTTTCATAAAAATTAAGTAGAAAAATAAAAATAGCCCCATAGTGATATTTTTAAAGATTGTTTATTGAGAGTGCATTATAGTATCTAATTGAACAACAACAAAAAACACAAATATTAAGTTCTGTTTACAAAATGCTCACCACATGGGTAGATTCATGTTTTTCGATTGGAATGAAAAATTAAAGGAGGCGCAGGGCCGGACTCCGGGAAGGGGGGCGGTGGCCGCCCTCCCCGCCCCCGAGGCCGCCACATTGTTCATGTCCCGCCCGGCCAGTGTTTGTTTCTGCTTCTCCTTCAGAGCACAAACAAGCAAAAGATGTGTTTTCTGGCCCCAAGTATCTTACAAATTTGTTCATACATATTTTAAAAATTTAACACATAATCATTCATGAGGGTATATGATAAATGCCAAATCAATTGCACATATAGGAAGGGCTATAAATCATCAAAAGGAGGGTTGTCTCTGTTGTATAAGGGAGCTTTGTGATAAGTGGACTTTGAAGAATGGATGAGGTTTAAAGAGAGGAAGTGACATGAAGATGATATTTAAATGAGTAGAGGTGTGGTCAGAAAAGGAACAGGATGTGTTTAAGAAAACAGAGTATGCTGGGCTGTTTGGAGAAAAAATTTAAATTAAGAAGCAATAAGAAATAAGGTTGAAAAGGTAAGAGACATCTAGATTATACAGAACCTTGAGTGTAGTTCTTAGAAATTTGGATCTCATTTTATAAGAAATAAATATGTATAGGTATAACCTTTAAAAATTGTGAATCACTATATTTTGTATCACTACAGATGGTGACTGCAGCCATGAAATTAAAAGACGCTTACTCCTTGGAAGGAAAGTTATGACCAACCTAGATAGCATATTCAAAAGCAGAGACATTACTTTGCCAACAAAGGTTCGTCTAGTCAAGGCTATGGTTTTTCCTGTGGTCATGTATGGATGTGAGAGTTAGACTGTGAAGAAGGCTGACCGCCGAAGAATTGATGCTTTTGAATTGCAGTGTTGGAGAAGACTCTTGAGAGTCCCTTGGACTGCAAGGAGACCCAACCAGTCCATTCTGAAGGAGATCAGCCCTGGGATTTCTTTGGAAGGAATGATGCTGAAGCTGAAACTCCAGTACTTTGGCCACCTCATGCGAAGAGTTGACTCACTGGAAAAGACTCTGATGCTGGGAGGGATTGGGGGCGACAGAGGATGAGATGGCTGGATGGCATCACTGACTCGATGGACGTGAGTCTCAGTGAACTCCGGGAGTTGGTGATGGACAGGGAGGCCTGGCGTGCTGCAATTCATGGGGTCGCAAAGAGTCGGACACGACTGAGTGACTGATCTGATCTGATCTGATATTTTGTACACTTATAATTTATATAACATTGTACAGCAACTATTCTTTGATTAAAAAATAAATGACTAGGACTTCTCCAGTGGTCCAGTGGTTAAGAACTCATCTGTCAATGAAGTTTGATTCTTGGTCTAGGAAGATTCAACATGCCTTGGGGCTACTCAGCCTGCCTGCCACAATTACTGAAGCCTGTGTGCCCTAGCAATAACCTCAGATATGCAGATGACACCACGCTTATGGCAGAAAGCGAAGAGGAACTAAAGAGCCTCTTGATGAAAGTGAAAGAGGAGAGTGAAAAGGCTGGCTTAAAACTCAACATTCAAAAAATGAAGATCATAGCATCTGGTCCCATCACTTCATTGCAAATAGAAGGGGAAACAATGGAAACAGTGAGAGACTTTCTTTTCTTGGGCTCCAAAATCACTGCAGATGGTGACTGCAGCCATGAAATTAAAAGACACTTGCTCCTTGGAAGAAAAGCTATGACCAACCTAGACAGCATATTAAAAAGCAGAGACATTACTTTACCAACAAAGGTCCATCTAGTCAAAGCTATGGTTTTTCCAGTAGTCATGTATGAATGTGCGAGTTGGACCATAAAGAAGGCTGAGCACCAAAGAACTGATGCTTTTGAACTGTGGTGCTGGAGAAGACTCTCCAAAGTCCCTTGGATTGCAAGGAGATCCAACCAGTGCATCCTAAAGGAAATCAGGCCTGAATATTCATTGGAAGGACTGATGCTGAAGCTGAAACTCCAATACTTTGGCCACCTGATGTGAAGAATCGATTCATTGGAAAAGACCCTGATGCTGGGAAAGATTGAAGGTGGGAGGAGAAGAGGATGACAAAGGATGAGATGGTTGGATGGCATCACCGACTCAATGGACCTGAGTTTGAGCATCTCTGGGAGATGGTGAAGGACAGGGAAGCCTGGTGTGTTACAGTTCATGGGGTCGCAAAGAGACGGACTCGACTGAGTGACAGAACAACAACAATGTGCCCTAGGCCCCGGGCTTCACGATAAGAGGAGACACCGGAATAAGAAGCCCTCACACTGCAGCTGGAGAGTAGCTTGCCACAACTAGAGAAAACTGGAGTGCAACAACGAAGACCCAGCACAGTCAAAAATAAGAACAAATAAATAAATAACTCTTTTTAAATGAGTGAAAGAAAAAAAATAAGGTCTTCCCTGGTGGTTCAGTGGTTAAGACTCAGTGCTTCCAAAGCAGAGGGCCTGGGTTCAATCCCTGGTCAGGGAACTAAGATACTGAATATCACATGACACAGTCAAACAAGAGTACAAAAAGACATGTACATTAGTTAAAATTACTTTGGGCATAATATAATAAATGCGAGCTAGTTTAAAAGGCAAGAGGAATTTCTCTTGCAGAATTTGGAATATCTTGCACATGGTAATTACTTTGTATATAGCTTTTACATTGAATTGAGGTTTTAGAATATTATTCCTTTAAGATGAATGGGAAAATAAAGAGAAGAACAATAGATGTGATGAGAAGGAAAGAATGCTGGTGACAAGAGTTATTAGAGGACATTGAGCTCAATAAAAGAGAAGCTGGGGTCATTCTAATCCAATAATCTTTTGCTCCATGCCTCATTCTTTGGGCCTGCCAGGCTCTTTTGTCCATGGGATTTTCCAGGGAAGAATACTGGAACAGGTTGCCATTTCTTCCTCCAGGGGATCTTCCCCACCCAGGGATTGAACCCAAGTCTCCTGTGTCCCTTGCATGGGCAGGTGGATTCTTTACCACTGAGCCACCTAGGAAGCCTTTGGGATACCTTGATCATTCCCAAAAGGGATGCTTATGACATAGAGAACTGAATCTTCCTGACTACTTTCTCTCTTCCTTTTCTGCAACCAGGGATGGAAAGTTTCCTGTTAAAGGAAAACATTTTCGCAAGAGGTAGTCTTTCTTTTCCTTTCCACTTTGTATAATCATTAGGCACACAAACTACTGTAATCACATCTCCTCTGCACAAAGTGGAACAAAGTCAAGTAATGCTATTTCTTAAAAATAATAATGATAATAATAAAAAACAGGAGAAAGAACAATTTACTGTATGATAGATAGTCCTAAGTTTTTAGAGTTTACTTTTCTTCATTGTACATCTCAATCTTGTTTTATTTTGAAAATTAATTCAGAGGGCAAACTCCACTCAGCTTGTTCATATTAGAATAAGCAGCTGTGAAAGCAAGATTTGTTTTAAAAGCTGTGAGTATAGTTCAGACAAAATCAACATTACTTCATTTGTTCAAAGAAGATTAAAAAAAAAAAGACAAGTTAAAAGGAACATTAAGATCAGAGAGGAAGGCAGTCTGGGAAATGTAAATGAGCAAATATTCTCATTTCTTTTTTGTCTTTTAAGAAACAATTATGAACTTTTGTGACTTTATAGAAAGAAAAACTTAATGTAAGATTAAACTGCAATTACTATTATTCCAACTTTATTTAGAAGCTCTTCATGTACATTTATAAACCTTACATTGTTATAAGTAAGGTACACCCCTAATATGTTCTATTTTGGGCTTTTTCACTTTTGGTTTTATATAAACATGTCCATGTACTGATGTTAGCACACTTGTCATTCTAACATCCTATCATGTTGACATAACCCCTACATACTTGGTAATTGGAGAGTGAGTGAGAGGGTGTTCATACCATTACAAGGCCTTTCTCCAACCGCAAACTGACTTCGTATGTGTAGAAGAACAGCCAAGTGGAGCAGTATAAACAAAGAGGAAGGAAAGTCATTATGTGAAGAATTTTATTATGGTTGTTATTTTCAGGAATAAGTTCTCAGTAACTTCTCTTTGTGAGGTTTTCTTTAATAAAAAAAAAAAAACAACCAACAGAGGCAAGGTAATAATTCATTTCAACATGTTGGAGGAATAGGCTTAAGAGACTTGTGTGCCAGTTACTAAGTTATTGTCTATTAGGTGAAAATCACCCTTTCACACTCTGTGATGTTGGAGCTGAGACTCTGAAAACCACATTTCCATTTTGCCAGCAGCTCCATGTCTGGCTCTGTCCTCAGGGGCATTAGGGGAAGTCTTCAACACTGGAAGGAAGAAGGAATTTGTCTCTTCCTAGTTGTTTCCTGGTGACTTCCTGTTTACTTCCTGTGTGGCTTTTGTCTACCGTGTGTGACTTCCTGTCTTCTTCCTGGTGACTCCCTGTCTACTTCCTGTGTGACTTCTGTCTCCTGGTGTGTGGATTCTTGTCTTCTTCCTGGTGTGTGTGTGTGTGTTTGCTCAGTCATGTCCAACTCTTTGCGACTCCATGGACTGCAACCCACGAGGTCCCTCTGTCCATGGGATGTTACAGGCAAGAATACTGGAGTGGGTTGCCATTTCCTTCTATAGGGGATCTTCCTGACCCAGGGATCGAACCCAGGTCTGTTTCCCACTGTGCCACCTGGGAAGCCCTGAGACTTCCTGCTTCTCACCCTGACCACCAGGGTTCCTTCCTGAAGTATCTGAATCCATATCAGAGCTGGGACTCAGAATTTTGAGGAAGGGCATGGGCTGACTGCTGTCTGTTTACTGAGTGGGTGAAGTGAGGCTGATCCTCACAGGAATAAAGTTGGATACTAGAACCAACCACTACCACTGAGGTGAAAAGTCACCACAGGGGAAAACTATTAGAAGAGCAAGCAAAACTGAAGGATCAACGCCCTTCTCTCTATTTCTACCTTTCAGTCTCCTATCCAGCCTCCAATTGATAAAATCTAACATGGCAAAGAAGAGATATTTTTCTCAGAGTCTCAGCCCCATTTCACAGAGCAGCACAAAGAAAAGTCGATTTAGAGTTGAGAGACCACAGCTTACTAATTGGCACAAGTGCTTTACTAAATAAGAATGGTAAGGACTTCCCTGGTGGTCTGGTGGTTAGGACTCTGTGCTCCCAATGTCAGGAGCCCAGGTTTGATCCCTGGTCAGGGAACTAGATCCCACATGCCACAACTAAAGACCCCCACACGTGGCAATGAAGATCATGGGTCTCAAGGGCCACAACAAAGAGCTGGTGCAGCTACATTAAATGAATAAATAATTGTATTTTTAAAAGGGGATGGTGATAGGCCATATCTTGGCTTTCTTCCTATATTTAAAAGAGGGATGGTGCTAGTATCTTTCATTAAATATAAAGGTTGAGGACAGGAAAAGGAGACGACAGGATGAGATGGTTGTATGGCATCACCAACTCAATGGACATGAGTTTGAGCAAGCTCCGTGAGATGGTGATGGACAGGGAAGTCTGGAGTGCTGTAGTCCATGGGGTCACAAAGAGTCAGACACAGCTGAGCAACTGAACTACAACAAAAACATAAGAACTACCAAGTAGTTCAGACATAAAGCTAAGATTCATGGCTGGACTATTATCAGCCTTAAATGATGAATACAAAACCAGTAATCTCTGAAGGTTTACTCGCTCAACAAGGACTGGCAGTGAGATGACCCTGGTGCCAGGCATGTGTCATCCAGTTACGTGGACCAACTGAAGGGCATGTCCCTGCTTTCAGGGCCGAGAGCAACGTTAACAGGTGGGGGAAAATTGGCAAGCTAATATAATTGGTTGTAATATATATTGATGCTGCTGCTGCTAAGTCGCTTCAGTCGTGTCCAACTCTGTGCGACCCCATAGACGGCACCAGGCTCCCCCGTCCCTGGGATTCTCCAGGCAAGAACACTGGAGTGGGTTGCCATTTCCTTCTCCAATGCATGAAAGTGAAGAGTGAAAGTGAAGTCGCTCAGCCGTGTCTGACTCTTAGCGACCCCATGGACTGCAGCCTACAGGCTCCTCCATCCATGGGATTTTCCAGGCAAGAGTACTGGAGTGGGGTGCCATTGCCTTCTCCAAATATATATTGACACATAATTAAATTTGATTAAGATCCATTCAACTAGATGAAGTTGAATATCCTAAATTATGTTCTGAGTATGAATATGTTCAATTTCTGACTTCTCTTGGAGTATAGCATTCAGTTCAGTTCAGTTCAGTCACTCAGTCGTGTCTGACTCTTTGCGACCCCATGGACTGCAGCACGCCAGGCCTCCCTGTCCATCACCAACTCCCGGAGTTTACCCAAACTCATGTCCATTGAGTCGGTGATGCCATCTAACCATCTCATCCTCTGTCATCTCCTTCTCCTCCTTCCCTCAATCTTTCCCAGCATCAGCGTCTTTTCTTCACATCAGGTGCCAAGGTATTGGAGTTTCAGCTTCAACATAAGTCCTTCCAATGAACACTCAGGACTGATCTCCTTTAGGATGGACTGGTTGGATCTCCTTGCAGTCCAAGGGACTCTCAAGAGTCTTCTCCAACACCACAGTTCAAAAGCATCAATTCTTCTGTGCTCAGCTTTCTTCACAGTCCAACTCTCACATCCATACATGACCACTGGAAAAACCATAGCCTTGACTAGACAGACCTTTGTTGACTAAGTAATGTCTCTGCTTTTGAATATGCTATCTAGGTTAGTCATAACTTTCCTTCCAAGGAGTAAACGTCTTTTAATTTCATGGCTGCAGTTACCATCTGCAGTGATTTTGGAGCCCCAAAAAATAAAGTCAGCCACTCTTTCCACTGTTTCCCCATCTATTTCCCATGAAGTGATGGGACCAGATGCCATGATCTTCATTTTTTGAATGTTGAGCTTTAAGCCAACTTTTTCACTCTCCACTTTCACTTTCATCAAGAAGCTCTTTAGTTCCTCTTCACTTTCTGCCATAAGGGTGGTGTCATCTGCATATCTGAGGTTACTGATATTTCTCCCAGCAATCTTGATTCCAGCTTGTGCTTCTTCCAGCCTACCATTCCTCATGATGTACTCTGCATATAAGTTAAATAAGCAGGGTGACAATATACAGGCTTAACGTACTCCTTTTCCTATTTGGAACCAGTCTATTGTTTCATGTCCAGTTCTAACTGTTGCTTCCTGACCTGGATAGAGGTTTCTATTGAGGCAGGTCAGGTGGTCTGGTATTCCCATCTCTTTCAGAATTTTCCACAGTTTATTGTGATCCACACAGTCAAAGGCTTTGGCATAGTCAATAAAGCAGAAATAGATGTTTTTCTGGAACTCTCTTGCTTTTTCTATGATCCAACAGATGTTGGCAATTTGATCTCTGGTTCCTCTGCCTTTTCTAAAACCAGTTTGGACATCTGGAAGTTCACAGTTCACGTATTGCTGAAGCCTGGATGGAGAATTTTGAGCATCACTTGACTAGCGTGTGAGATGAGTACAATTGTGCGGTAAGTTGAGCATTCTTTGGCATTGCCTTTCTTTGGGATTGGAATGAAAACTGACCTTTTCCAGTCCTGTGGCCACTGCTGAGATTTCCAAATTTGCTGACATATTGAGTGCAGCATTTTCACAGATTCATCTTTGAGGATTTGAAATAGCTCAACTGAAATTCCATCACCTCCATTAAGTTTGTTCAAAGTGATGCTTCCTAAGGCACACTTGACTTCACATTCCAGAATGTCTGACTCTAGGTGGGTGTGAGTGAGCACACCATTGTGATTATCTTGGTTGTGAAGATCTTTTTTGTACAGCTCTTCTGTGTATTCTTGCCACTTCTTCTTAGTATCTTCTGCTTCTGTTAGGTCCCTACCATTTATTGAGCCCATCTTTGCATGACATGTTCCCTTGGTATCTCTAATTTTCTTAAAGAGATCTCTAGTCTTTCCCATTCTATTGTTTTCCTCTATTTCTTTACATTGATCACTGAGGAAGGCTTTCTTATCTCTCCTTGCTATTCTTTGGAACTCTTCATTCAAATGGGTATATCTCTCCTTTTCCCTTTGCTTTTCACTTCTCTTCTTTTCATAGCTATTTGTAAGGCCTCCTCAGACAGTCGTTTTGCTTTTTTGCATTTCTTTTTCTTGGTGATGGTCTTGATTCTTGTCTCTTGTACAATGTCATGAACCTCCATCCATAGTTCATCAGGCACTCTGTCCATCAGATCTAGTCCCTTAAATCTATTTCTCACTTCCACTGTATAATTGTAAGGGATTTGATTTAGGTCATACCTGAATGGTCTAGTGGTTTTCCCCACTTTCTTCAATTTAAGTCTGAATTTGGCAATAAGGAGTTCACGATCTGAGCCACAGTCAGCTCCTGGTCTTGTTTTTGCTGACTGTCTAGAGTATACAGTCTATGCTAATAGAGGAAGGAAAAAGAAGATAATAATAACTAATCCTATCTAGAGAAGAGAGGGTGAACATGGGGGAAAGGACATTTATCAACACCACGTGCCAGCCTTTGGTTTGGGCAGCAATCCCCTGACCATGAGTTTGTTGATCTTCCTTTCCCTGGCAGTGGAGTGGATTTCTTGATCAGCTTTGACCACTGAGGATATTTGCTTTTTCTTACTTAAATAGCACATCTGACAGGAGCATTATAAATAAAGAAGTACCTTTGGCTGGGAAAATGCACCTGAGGGTGTGTTTGTGTATGTGTGTGTGTGTACGTGAGCCCATGCCATATCCTTAGCAAAGATGTTCCATTTTATAGCTGGGTCTGACAATAGCGGCAGAAGCTGAGATTCTCTGTTAAGGCAAGCATGAGTCTCTTATCACCAGGACTGGATTATCTTTTCTGCTGAGAACTGCCTTTCTGGAGATAACTCCTGTAGAACCAGAGTGAAATGTCTGCCAGTTTCCTCTGGGGGAGAGTCAACTGTGAGCAGAGATAGTGGTTTAATCTCATTGACCTCAGCTCCTCCAAAGCCTACAAGTCTGTGGGCTGAACCGTGGGATGGGTAAGAGTGAAGGCTCTGAAGTCAGGCTGACCTGAGCTGAAATCTTGGCTCTTCCCAGTGTTGAGTTGTTGCACAAGTTTCAACTGAATCTGTGTCCAAGTCTATAAATGGTAATAATAAGAGCGCTCATATCTAGTCATTTGTGATAGGAGCCCATGAAACACTTTGACATGGAAAACAGAAAAGACCAAACAAGTGTTATGGTTGATGATTATTGTGGTGTTTATTAGGCTTCTTAGAAACTGAAGTAACAGCATTCAACCATGTTTTCATGGCTCCTCTTACTTAACTGTCTTGGCCCAAGATCAGTTAGCAACTTTCTCCTCCTCTTAACAGTCAGCGTTGGCCTCAGCACACAGATGGGGACTCGCAAGTTACAATAGCTGAGAACTCTGCCTCTCTACAGCCTCAGGCTGCATCCCAACTCCAGTTGGCAAAAAGGACAGAGGTGCAGGCCGATAGGGACCCCATACCTCATCCACATACACAGACAGCCCCAGTCCATCTGCCAGAACGCCCAGTCTTTTCTAATCAGGACATTAACTTTAGACACAGGAAATTAGCTGACACAGTTCTGAAAGGTAAATTAATTTCTCAGTCTAGCCCTCCACCCTCTCAGAACAATGTCTCTGCTTCCTCTGTCCCTTGTGAAAACATCCCCCTCAAGAGCCACAAGTAAACAGGCTTTCATGTCAGGAATATCTTCTCTAATAATTTCTTTTTTTTTAATTTATTTATTTTTTAATTGGAGGATAATTGCTTTATGGTACTGTGTAATTGCAGTGTCTGGATTCTCAGGTACCGATATTATTGCTATGTTGGATCTTATTTCATTATCTAGGGTGGTTCATTCCGCTGGCATCCTTATCATCTGTTCATATAATTTAGCCGTGTTCGGGTTCTCTCTGCTGGTGTGTTATCAGCCCCCACTGCGCCTTTGCTGCAATAGTTCTGTTCCCGACAACTCCCCCAATGTCTTGGGTTTCTCTGCAAACATTTATAGCACTACACAGACTCTCAGAGGTACAGAGCATTCTTTTGTAACAATTTTTCTTTTCTCTTTTTTCCCTTTTATAAAAGTAGTTGCTATCAATTCATTCAAGGCTGCTTCTGTTGCTTCAGGAGTTATAGCTGTGTTTTCAGGGTTAATTTTCATTGATTCAAATATTTTTATTGAGGCTTTCTTCAGTAGATTAAGCTTGGTGTGGTTGTACCTTTTCTGGCAAATATTCTATCACTTCTCATAGTTAAAGGAGTATATTAATGTAACATATCTGCCTCATTATGCTACACTATGGCTGATCAATGTTTGCTCTAGTTCAGTGTATTTAAACAAGACAGATCCGGTTTCCTGATCCAGGCAGCAAAGCACTAATTTTATTATAAATAGTTTTTTGTCTAATTTCATCTTGACCTTGGCAACATTTCCTAATGGTTCACTTGCTCAACTTTCTAGCGATATTAGAAAAAGATTTTAAAGAATGTTACAACATTCGCTGGAAACAGTCATTGTTACCATCATTTGGAATTCTTTGCCACAGAGAAATCTGAAGCAAAGAGTATGTGACAAAAGGGACAGGATGTTGACAAGGGAATCCATGTTTCAGGGGGGATGCCACGGCTGGATGGTTCCCTGGGTGTCCCTCAACATGAAGATTCCGTGTTCTCCGCGGTCCACACCCTGGATCCACTCCTCTGCAGTGCTCCAGTGTGCTCCTCTGTGCTGATGGTGTGACACCATGGTGGTGCTACTCCTCAGCAAATACCTGTAAGGCAGCAGGACCAAATGAGGAAACACCAGTTGTTAGTTTACGGTTAGGAGCCAAACCAAACCTACTCTAATATTTTTACTCCTTTAAAAGCAAACAAAAAGGCCTACGTGTACTGGCACCCCTCTCACTCCACGTCATATCTCCTTACTCCAACCTCTGCTGCTAGACTGGCTTTGCTCCTGCTCTGACCAGCCTCGCACTGGTGCGGGCTGGCCAACCACACCTGAGCCCCACACAGGTCACTGACTCCTGCCCAGCCCCTCCCTTTGGAGGAAATTGTGACCCTCTCTGCACTCAGGCAACCTTGACTCATGAGCACAGGAGCTGGGCACACCATTGGACCAGGTGTGGGCGGGGGCCGGGGACGAAGCTCTCCTCCCTCTAAACCCTGCACATAGCCCCACAGCGCATCCTTTCCAGGCTCCTGTGGTCCTCACGGGCCGTGACCCCCAAGCTGGTCACCTCCAGTGGGAGTTCTTGAGGAAACAGAAACAGAATCTTCTCCCAACCCAGAAATCCTCTCCACGTTGGTGGCAGAAAAAGAAAACATTCTTATTATTGAACAAGCCTCGAACTAGAATGTGAGCTGCCTCAGAGGCAATTGACCCGCTGAAAAAATGCAGAGACAGAAGGAATCTCTGTACCTCCCACTGCCAAGCAGAAAGAGCCCCTTCCGGGCATGTTCTCAAGGTAAACACTAACTTGTCCTGCAGTGCTGTGATCTGACAGTACCACTGGTCACACAGAGTTCACCCCAACTTTACCTGTAGCTGGGGTTATCCATGGAAAACCAACTTCTGTCTGTATGACAGCAGGTCATTTTGCAAACTGGGGCAAAGCACTCACCAAAGTGAGGCTCCTCCCTCTCCCCACCCCAGGAACTGGAAGGGAGGGGAACTTCCTCTTTTGTTTCCCCCCAGATTCCACCTTTACTTATTTATTTGGTTGGTTGGCCTTTTAATTTTCCAAATGATTTTTTCTTACCTTTTTTGGAGACATTTTATTTCTTGAAGTAGAGGTGATAGGAAACCACTTCTTTTGATGCTTGAATTTCAAAAAGGTGGTTCTCAGAATGTTTGCCTTTTAAGAGATGTCTCTCAGGTTCTTGAGAAAGCATTCCTGAGTCAAAAAGCTTAAAAAATATTTAAAAAGACACAAAAACAGGCCAGCTTACAAAAGACTAATGTATTCAAAGGAATACATTTTAAAGAGTGGAGAAAGAACATCCCCGTTTTCTAAACTAAATGCTCTGAGAAAAAGGAGAGGAGGAATATCTCCCCTTGGCAGCAGGGAGAATTAAGACTCTTAGTTTCTGTTTGTCCTTGCATAGCCAAAGCAGTGGGGCTTCCCATTGCCCAATGGGGCCATGCAGACAGGTGGCTCAGCGGCAAAGAATCTGCCTGCAATACAGGAGACCTGGGTTTGATCCCTGGGTCAGGAAGATGCCCTGGAGAAGGAAATGGCAACCCACTCCAGTATTCTCACCTGGGAAATCCCATGGACAGAGGAGACTTGTGGGCTACAGTCCAGGGGATGGCAAAGAGTCCGACATGATTGAAGAGATTGAACACACACACACAAAGCAATGATGCATCTGTACTGGCTTTCCTTCCTTTCTCACTCACTGTTTCCTGGGGTCACTTAAATATCCAGCTCCCTGGAAAGCCTGCTTAGTGAGGAGCCCCAGGTAGGGTGCTTGTAACAAAGGCACTCTATAACAAAGCATCATAATTAAAATTAAAAGGCAAAAAAAAATGGGGGAGATATTTATTACAAAAGAGAGAAATAGTATTCTAATATACCAAAAAATGTGCAAATTAATAAAAATACTAAACCCTCCCACAAATTTAAATTAGAAACCTTTTCCTCATCGTTATTAAACACTTTTAAAAGATAATATTCTACTTACTCAAATGTAAGACACTTCCATGACATGATGTACCATTATGTTATGAGTCACTGAAAAAGGAAAAATGCAACCTATTCAACTAGAACCCTTTTTTTTTTCACTTCGATGTCTAATTTTATTTAATATAAAATAAAATGAGAGCCTCAAACCTTGAATAGGAACTTCTGAAATGTGAATTTCTGATATTTTCGAGTCAGATTTGGAATTCAAATTTAGAGTCTCTCCTCTAGGATTTTAATTATTGCAAGATTTGCCCTAGTCTGAATGACAGTTTACATTATAATTTTCACATCAATGAGCACTGAGTCAACAAAACAAAACCAAATGTAAATTAAACACTGACTACTACAATCCTTTAATGGACTGAGTACCAGCCATATACAAGTTTTGTTTTCATTTTTGTTACTTAATAAACTTATTTTAGAATAGGCTTATATTTACAGAAAAATTGTGAAGATTGTATAGAGTTTTCATACACCCAGTACCCAATTCCCCCATTTTTAACATCTTTCATTAGTCACATATGTTGTCACAATTACTGGGTCAATATTAACATACTATTAATTAGTAATAGAAAACTAAGATCATGGCACTCGGTCCCATCACTTCATGGCAAATAGATGAGGAAACAATGGAAACACTGACAGACTTTATTTTGGGGGGCCCCCAAATCACTGCAGATTAGGTGACTGCCTCCATGAAATTAAAAGATGCTTGCTCCTTGGAAGAAAAGCTATGAACAACCTAGAGAGCATATTAAAAAGCAGAGACATTACTTTGCCAACAAAGGTTCATATAGTCAAAAGCTATTGTTTTTCCAGTAGTCAGGTATGGATGTGAGTGTTGGACTATAAAGAAAGCTGAGCACCAAAGAATTGGTGCTTTCGAACTGAGGTGTTGGAGGAGACTCTTGAGAGTCCTTGGACAGCAAGGAAATCCAACCAGTCCGTCCTAAAGGAAATCAGTCTTGAATATTCATTGGAAGGACTGATGCTGAAGCTGAAGCTCCAATACTTTGGCCACCTGATGCGAAGAACTGACTCATTAGAAAAGACCCTGATGCTGGGAAAGATTGAAGGCAGGAGGAGAAGGGGACGACAGAGGATGAGATGGTTGGATGGCATCACTGACTCAATGGACATGAGTAAATTCCGGGAGTTGGTGATGGACAGGGAGGTCTGGCATGCTGTAGGTCACAAAGAGTTGAACATGACTAAGTGACTGAACTGAACCGAATTAATAATATTAACCAAAATCCCAAACTGCAGTCAGATTTTCTTGTCTTTTTCCTGACATCCCAATCTCTTCCAGGAGCCCATCCAAGATACCACATTATATTTAGTTGTCCTGTCTCCCAAAGTTCCTTTTCTCTGTGACAGTTTCTCAGACTTTCCTTGTATTGGAAGATCTGGACAGTTTTAAGGTCAGGCAAATCCCACAAATCTTGAGTGGGATTTGTCTGGCATTTTCCTCATTATAATACTGGGTTTTTAGGTTTGAAGGAGGAAAGACATAAAAAATAAAGTTCCATTTCCATCACATCATATCAAAGGTACTGACCATGAATAAAGACTTATCATGGCTGACGTCGACCATGATCGCCCAGCTGAAGTAGCGTCTGTCAGATTTCTCGCTGTAAAGTCATTCTTTCCCCTTTGTCCACAATGTCCTCTTTGGCAGGAAGTCACTTTGCTCAGCCCACACTTCAGGAGTGGGAGGTTACACTGCACTTCCTAAAGGACAGAGCGTCTACATCGAACACTTGGAATTCTTACACACAGCAGATCTGTCTTTTCTCCCTCATGTATTCATTTATTCAGTCATTTTTTATATCGGTATGGACTCATGAGTACTTACTTTATAATTTGGGTTCCAGAACGATTTTATTTTCTTGTTCAAATCATTTCCACTTTGAATTCTGGATGCTCTTTCTTTTGTTCCTGTGACACTCCTCGATCAATGTGGGCTTTGATTTCGTTTTTTTTTTTTTTAACACACCCTTATCTTCTGCCACTACAAGATGCTATAGGTATGTCAACTATATCTCAATAAAACTGAAGGGGGAAAAACATGATGTATTCTTTTTAAGTATGTCAACATAAAGTGTTCTCCCTCTGCCAAAAAGATTTCCATACTCTAGTCCAAAAAAAATACTATGGCTCATCAAAATATAATCTACTTAATGGTTTTCCTAGGTCTAAAAATAAAATCAATTGTAACTGACTTTTAAAGAAGTAGTATTAGCATGCTTCATCAGCATACATTAAACTGACTTAAATTTCTTCACAACATGCGTGTTTGCAAAGTCACATCAATCATGTCAGATGCTTTGAGACCCCATGGGCTATAGCCCACCAGGCTCCTCTGGTCCATGGGATTTTCCAGGCAAGAATACTGGAGTGGGTTGCTGTGCCCTCCTCCAGGGGATCTTCCTGACCCAGGGATGGAACCCACATCTCTTACATCTGCTACGCTGGCAGATGGGTTCTTTCCCACTAGCTCCACCTGGGAAGCCCTCTTCATAATAGTTTACCTTAAACTCTTACTTGCTAGGTCTAAGGTATGAGTATAAGCTAAGCTGCTGTAACAAAAAGATTCTGGAACGCTGTGGCTTTAAAAAGTTAAAAGTTAATTTCTTTTTCAAGAACAGTCCAGCTGTGAGGTCCAGGATGAATGAGGTAGCGCTGCCCTGTGGGGTCATTCAGTGACCTGGGTCCCATTCCTCTGAGTCCCTTTCAGCATCCGCCCCCTCCCAGGGCTTCTTCTCATAGCGTGGTTGAGCTGATTCACCTCTGCCCATGCTCATGTTTTGGCTCACAGGAAGGAGGAAAGAGAAGCTCTAGGTCACACAGAGTTGTCTCTAAGTATTTAGATCACCCCTGTTCACACAGCTCTGCAAGGAGCCTGGGAACTGTAGTAACTACTTGGGTCTCTCTGTGCCCCACTGACACTCTTAGAGTGTCCTGAAACAGGAGAAGGGAAGATGGACGCAGTGTCCATTAGCCATCCCAGGTACACTGCTGTCTTCCTGAGATCTAATGTTGTTCACTTGCCAAGTTGTGTCTGACTATTTGAAACCCCATGGACGGCAGCACGCCTGGCTTCCCTGCCCTTTGCTATCTCCCAGGGTTTGCTCAAATTTATGTCCATTGAGTCTGTGATGCCATCCAACCATCTGAGATCTAATACCAGTTCCCCACAGTGAACTCCTCGGTCACAGCCCTTCGTGTTGTTCTTTCTGGCATGTGCCTGATGCCATCTATCCCCATCCAGTTGCTCTGTAGTCCCTGCTTCTCACCTGCCCTTCCCAATCTCAAAGAATCTGACTCACTAAGCAGAGACCAGTCCTTTCTTAACTTCTTAAATCCCCAAACTCTGAGTCCTTTTTCTTGGACAATACAGCTAAATTCCTTTAGGGCACAGAACTTCCAAACACAAAAGTCTGGAATGAATGGCCTCCAGGGTATCCTGCTCACGCCTGGAATCTTCCCTCCTTCAGACATCAAAAACCAGCAAACATGTGGCTCTTCCTCTGAGGGGAAGGAGAGCTTTGGCTTCCTGAAGATGGGAGAAATATTTCATTTTAAGTCCTTCCAGGTGGGTTCACAGGACTGAAAACAAACTGTGGGACAAATATCAGTAGATCTCCATCCTACATTAAATGATAAACAAATCTCTACGCTACCCATGTATTATGGGGCTGAATTATGTCTCCCTAAAATTCATGTTTGAAGTCCTACCCGCCAGGACCTCACAATGTGAACTTACTTGGACACAGGGTCTTCAAAGAGAGAGTTAAGTTAGGACTTCCCTGGTGATCCAGTGGTAAAGAATCCTCCTGCCAATGCAGGGGACACAAGTTCGATCCCTGATCTGGGAAGACTCCACTTACCTCAAGAAAACTAAGCCTACAAGCCGCAACTACTGAAGCCCGACGGCTCTAGAACCATGCCCCATAACATGAGAGCCACCGCAATGAGAAGCCTGTGTACTACAACTAGAGAAAGCCCGGGAGCAGCCACAAAGTCCTCGTGCAGCCAAAAATAAATAAATGAATAAGTGTTTAAAAAGAGAAATAACTAAGTTAAAATGAGGTCATTAGGGTGGGCCCTAATCTGATATGACTGGTATCTTTATAAGAAGAGATTAAGACACAGACTTGTACAGAAGGAATACCATGTGAAAACAACGAGAAGACAAAACTCTGCAAGCCAAGAAGAGAGGCCTCCCAAGGAACCAACCCTGCCCACAGAACACCTTCCTTGTTCTTGGAGGCCTAGCCCCCAGTATTGTGAGAAAACACATTTCTGTTGTTTAAGCCAGTCTGTGGTTTGTTGGTGTGGCAGCCTGAGCAAACCAGCTAACTAATAAACATGATTTCTGAGCAGAAGGCAGGTATTGTAGCAGCAGATTTAGAAACATTTGCTGATTTGTAATTATAGATTAATAACAATAGGATTTAGCTTAAAGAGTAGGGAGCCAACTCTGGGCATGCAAATTTTAATTCTTTTAATTTCTTCATTGTATATCTGGCCTGGTACCTGGCCAAGTAACTTCTCTAGACCTTGGATTGCTTATTTATTACACAATGAAAGGCTTCGAACAGATCATCTTCAAGCAGTCAGTTTCTGAGTCCATGCTTGATAAAACTGTTAGAAACCCCCAACTGAGTCACTCTATTCCAGCTTTTACAAAATGTGCTTTGTGCAACACTGAAACTTAGAGATAACAGATACTTCTATAAAAAGAGATCAAATAAGTTTGGGAAACTCTTTATTTTATATCCCACTTTTGGAAAGATGTAAGGCCCATTAGCCAGAGAAGGCGATGGCACCCCACTGCAGTACTCTTGCCTGGAAAATCCCATGGACGGAGGAGCCTGGTAAGCTGCAGTCCATGGGGTCTCGAAGAGTCAGACACGACTGAGTGACTTCACTTTCACTTTTCACTTTCATGCATTGGAGAAGGAAACGGCAACCCACTCCAGTGTTCTTGCCTGGAGAATCCCAGGGACGGGGGAGCCTGGTGGGCTGCCGTCTATGGGGTCGCACAGAGTTGGACACGACTGAAGTGACTTAGCAGCAGCAGCAAGGCCCATTAGCATCTTAAAGGATCTTTCAAAGAGTCCTACAGGAAAGAAAACTGTTGGTTTTGTGGAAGCCCAGGCCCTCTTTCCAAGCTTGCAACCTTTATAAACATCCTGAGGGGCTACTATTCCATAGCTCTTGCTTGGACAGTGCTGAGCTATCATGTACCTATGTTAAAATTCTCTTGACACTTGTTAAACCATAGAGAGGTTTTTCAGCAGTACTGCATAGGAGGTTAATTTATTAAACTTCCCTGGTGGCTCAGCAGTAAAGAATCTGCCTGCAATGTGGGAGACCTGGGTTTGATCCCTGAGTTGGGAAGATCCCTGGAGAAAAGAATGGTAACCCACTCTAGTATTCTTGCCTGGAGAATCCCATGGGACAGAGGAGCCTGGTGGGCTAGAGTCCACTGGGGTAGCGTAGAGTCAGACAAGACTGAGCAACCAACACACTTTGAATTCATTACAACAGGGGAGAAAGAAAGGGCTGAATTCCAGATGCAGCAAGGATGAGTCTTCTTATAGGCAAGGGACAGAATGAGGGGGCCAGTGGATGCAAAATTACTGACAAGGGACATCAAGACTTGGTGGGGGAGGGGAAGAGGGGACTCCTTGACAAACTGGCCGAGCAGGACTCTTGATGGAGTCAGACCAGGGTGATCAGATAATAAGAGCAGGAGAGAGGGAGGAATTTAGTCAAATATCAAAGATGGGAGGATGATTACTAAAACAACTTAACAGGATTCTTGCTAAAACTGGACTCTGCAGGCTTAATTAAAAAAAAAAAAAAATTCCTCCGTCTTGTCCATCTCTTTGCAACCCCATGGACCCCTATAGCCTGCCAGGCTCCTCTGTCCATGGGATTCTCCAGGCAAGAATACTGGAGTAGGTTGCCATTCCCTTTTCCAGGGGATCTTCCTGACCCAGGGATTGAACCCGGATCTCCTGCATTGGAGGCAGATTCTTTCCCATCCAAGCCACCAGGGAAACCCAGGCTAAAGGCAAGGCCTAGTCAAAAAGAGGGCTCACCGGAGACTGACTCAGTTTTGGTTGTCATTGGGTCCGTCTGTGACAATTAATCATAAGAAGCTGCCACAAAATCTTTATCACTCTATCTTCCTTTGTTTTTTCAGTAAATAATTTCAGATAGTCTCGTTTTCCAAGAGGGGAAAAAGATGGGAACCTAGTAATAGGACTTGGACTGTGCTGGTTTCAGTCTAATTTCTGTACAGAATCTACTGTGAACAGAGTGTGCCTGAAGTCGACTGGCACAAAAGCTCGTCTTGACAGTACTGCCCAGCAGCTCTGGCCTGGGACCTGACAGTGCTGGGTGCTCGTCCCCACGCAGCAATCCACCAGGCGGCTTCCCATGACCCAGGGGAGATCAACAGCATGGGAGCCCCGGGGCCAACAGTGGCCAAGAAAAATCCGAAGACTATTTCAGTCCACGGTGTTAGCGCCTCTGGCCCCTCCTCTGTCTGTCATCTCACTTTCTTCACAGCAGCTGGAGGACATTTCTATGGTGGGGTGGCAGCGCCCTTCTTCCCTGAAACAGGGAGTTGTGTGAAGTGAGAAAGACTGTGTTCACGGAAAATGTAGCAAGAACAGTGGTGGTGTTTTTCCCCCACTAGACTTCCCTGTTTATCAGGAAGCTATTTGTGATGAAGGCTTAAAACCCAACTCGAATGAGATGGGGTTATATAAACACCTCCTTTGCGCCTACCTCTATCCCTGGGACTAAAACTGAACTTTAAGAAAATTAAATAATGATGGAAGTGAATGGATGTAAGAACCGCCTGGCTCAGTGACTTCACATCCTACTGGATTAGGGTCAGTTGAGGAGCTTGTCTGAGTACTGCCCCCTGAAATTCTGACTCAGTTGATCTAAGGAGGAGAGGGAGGGAGGCGCTGAGCTTTTAAAAGAAAACACATGTTAAAATCTCCCCCAGGTGACTTTAATGTCTAACCGGGGTTGAGACTAGTGATCTATTTTAGCCTCCTTAAACTTTATGGGCCAAGAAACTGAGGCCCAGAGAAGGGATGTAACTTGTAAAAGGTCACACAGCTAAATAATGACAAAGACCCCCCCACCCCCCAAAATAAAACTGGCATTATGCAGCGCTGCAGGTTTTAAGAAGTTTACTTAACTTCACCTGGTAATCACAGTTGGCACACATCTTCACTTATGGTCTTATAAACAAGGTAAAAAATCTGCAGACTTCTGATTCGTGTTCATTCACTCACGATTTGGATGTGCTGATTCAGTTCAGTTCAGTTCAGTTCAGTCGCTCAATTGTGTCCGACTCTGCGACCCCATGAATCACAGCACGCCAGGCCTCCCTGTCTATCACCAACTCCCAGAGTTCACTCAGACTCACATCCATCGATGACGATGGACGATCACGTCAGTGATGCCATCCAGCCATCTCATCTTCTGTCATCTCCTTCTCCTCCTGCCCCTAATCCCTCCCAGCATCAGAGTCTTTTCCAATGAGTCAACTCTTCACATGAGGTGGCCAAATTTCTGGAGTTTCAGCTTTAGCATCATTCCTTCCAAAGAAATCCCAGGGCTGATCTCCTTCAGAATGCACTGGTTGGGTCTCCTTGCAGTCCAAGGGACTCTCAAGAGTCTTCTCCAACACCACAGTTCAAAAGCATCAATTCTTTGGTGCTCAGCTTTCTTCACAGTCTAACTCTCACATCCATACATGACCACAGGAAAAACCATAGCCTTGACTAGGTGAACCTTTGTTGGCAAAGTAATGTCTCTGCTTTTGAATATGCTATCTAGGTTGCTCATAACTTTTCTTCCAAGGAGTAAGTATCTTTTAATTTCATGGCTGCAGTCACCATCTGCAGTGATTTTGGAGCCCAGAAAAATAAAGTCTGACACTGTTTCCACTGTTTCCCCATCTATTTCCCCTGATTATAAGAATGTAAAGTTGACGAGGAGTAACTGGGAAAAAAAATTATATTTCAGTCCTCGTGTTTAAATGTTTCTAGTTATTTATCATTGTGTCATGTATTACGTGCATCACATCAGATATATACATCATTGCAGTATCATTATCTGAAGATAACTGACACTAGGAAGAAAGTGTTAGTTGTTCAGTCGTGTCCAACTCTGCAATCCCATGAACTGTATAGCCAATAGGCTCCTACATCCATGGGATTCTCCAAGCAAAAATACTGAAGTGGGTAGCCATTCCTTTCTCCAAGGGATCTTCCCGACCCAGGGATCAAACTCACGTCTCTTGCATTGCAGGCGGATTCTTTACCAACTGAGCTACCATAAAATAGAAACTAAATTTTTATAGAAAACAGTGAAAAAAGTTGGGACTTTATTTTGAAAAATGAAAGCAGACTTAATACTTATAATTACCATGACGAACTACCTCTTAGAATGAACAAAAAAAGAACTAAATGTTGATGGTTTTACTGGCATTATTTTGCCATATAACCAACCAAGACCTTCACTTCCCATTCAACTTTCAAAGTGAGTGAAGTGAGTGAAGTCGCTCAGTCATGTCCAACTCTGCAACCCCATGGAATGTAGCCGCTCAGGCTCCTCCATCCATGGGATTCTCCAGGCAAGAATACCAGAGTGGGTTGCCATTTAGATGATCTTAAAGAGAGGCACTTTGGCAAAAACACTTCAGAGCTTCATGAATTTTCCCAAGGTTTAAAAGGGTTCTCTTAGTCCTTTGTTATTCAAATCCCCCTCCTTTCAAGCAGTGTTCTTGTGTTTTCACTTGTTCCCTGTTCTTCATTGGGTACCAGCTGTTCTCCAGTCTCAGATCACCAACTTCATCAAAATCCAACATCTTTTGAAATTTCGACAATATCACTTCACAAACAGCTTGCATGGGATTTGCATTATATTTCCATGTGCAATTACAATTTGTGAGAGATTGATGAAGACACAGCCGGAGTGATCAGGGATAGTTATGCTCATATCAAGGAGGAGTGACATTTGAATGGAGACTGATTTTACAAGTTGTCAGTTGTTTAGTGATTACTTCCTGGTAGAACAAGTCTTCACACAGTTATTTAAAACTATGGACACTTGGATACTAACTACTCAGCTAAGTTGAACACCCTGCACTGGTTGGCAATCCCAGTAGATCAACATGGCCTCTATGGAGATGGAAACTGCCTTCCTAGCAGGCAGGAAAAGCAAGCTTTGCAACCCATTCATGTGGTAGCTCTTCTGCCTAGGACACCTCTCTTACCTTTTTATGGTAACAGATCCCGCCCCCTGATTACAGTGGGTAGACTTGACCGTTCTGGGTCAATTATTGTAACCTATGCTTTGAGGTTGGTAAGTGCAGCAGTCCTCAACTTTTTTGGCACCAGGGACTCAGTTTCATGGAAGACCATTCTTCCACGGGGTCAGGGGGCAGAGATGGTTTGTTGATGATTCATGATTGTGCGCTTAATTTCTGTTATTACTTCAGCTCCACCTCAGCAGCAGGCATTAACTCCCAGAGATTTGAGGACCCCTGGATAAGAGGGTCTTCCTTCCTACATAATGAAATCCCCATTCTAGACCAGGGGTTTCTCAGCTGACCTTGTGTCCAGCAATGTGATCCATACAGACCCGGTGCAGCCCTAGCCACCTGGAACCTGGGTTTGGTGATCACAGCTCTGAAGATGGGAAGATGATGGGAGTTGTCTGTCCTCTGCCTTAAGTGGAGAAAGATTTAAGGCAAAAGGAGAAGTGGATGCCAGAGGCTGAGGTGGTTGGATGGCATCACTGACTCAATGGACACGAATGTGAGCAAACTCCGGGAACCAGTGAAGGACAGAGGAGACTGGTGTGCTGAAGTCCATGGGGTTGCAAAGAATCAGACATGACTGAACACCTGGACAATAGCAACAACTCTGCCTTATCGACTTGATTTCTGTGGGAAAGACTTGATTTCTGCGCGTGTCATCTCAGTCAGATTTATCCACTGGTTAGCACACTGGTGACAGCTGTCTGATGCCTGGATGCTCTCCTTGTTCTGTGCTGTTCCTACAGGAGGTCAAGCAGCATCTTCCCAAGGAAAAGGAGATGAGAGGGAGTCTCCTTGAGGACAGAAAAGAGAGGCTCAAATACCCAAGCTCCCTGGCTGTGCATTAAAGTGCAAGTTGCTCAGTCATGTCTGACTCTCTGCAACCCCATGCTATCTAGTCCATGGTATTCTCCAAGCCGGAATACTGGAGTGGGTAGCTGTTCCCTTCTCCAGGGGATCTTCTCAACCTAGGGATTGAACCCAGGTCTCCCACTTTGCAGGCGGATTCTTTACCAGCTGAGTCATGAGGGAAGCCCAGGAATACTGGAATGGGTAGCCTATCCCTTCTCCAAGGAATCTTCCCAACCCAGGAATCAAACCGGGGTCTCCTGCATTGCAGGCAGGTTCTTTACCAACTGAGCTACCAGGAAAGCCTGTTCGGAAGGGACAAAACAAAGACATTGTGGTCCTTGCTCCCCAGCTCAGAATGAACTGAGGCTGCAGCTGTTTTGTTGCCTGAAAGGGGTTTTATAGGAAAATAATTTCTCCTGAAGGGCAGAAATACACCCGAGGCAGGCCTGACCCCTGGGTCTACTCAGTGGTGTGATGGGTAGCAAACTGACTTCTGATTGATCCAGGGTCATAGTAAACATTCTGTGCGATGGTCGGCGGGGGCGGGGTGGAGAGCAGGGCGGGGTAGGGGCAGGGGGCATAGGCAGGCAGACAGTCAGTCTCCAAAATGAGGTCCAGTGATGCAGGGGATGTGAATTTAAGCCACGTCCTCCCCATGAGAATGACAAAGGCACACTGCTCTTCCCTGGTGGGTCCTCACACCGGGCAACGATACTATCAGGTGGTCAACCCTCGGTTTCTGGGACACCTGCATTTCTGTCTGTGTAGTCTTCCTCCCTTTATCACAATCTCCATACATTTTTAAATTAACGCTGCTGCTGCTGAGTTGCTTCAGTCGTGTCTGATTCTGTGTGACTCTATGGACTGTACTCTGCCAGGCTCTTCTGTCCATGGAATTCTCTAGGCAAGAGTACTAGAGTAGGTTGCCATGCCCTCCTCCAGGGGATCTTTCCGACGCAGGGATCAAATCCAGGTCTCCTGTATTGTGGGCAGATTTTTTACCACTGAGCCACCAGGGAAGTCCAAATTAACACTATCATCTCTCTCAACAACGTACATTTTCACCAATCACATCGCCATCACTTTGTGACATCCATTCAGTGAGGTTTAGATCACAGGAAGGGAGAAGCTTCCCTGTTTCAAGGTGTCGGATCTGAGTTCAGGAATCCTTGCAGGAGAATCCATTCTGGCTCTGCTGGGCCACCATGCTGTGTGCAATGACCTCCAGGTAGCCCACTAGAGACTCAAGGTTACGACAAGCACATGAAAAATGATGCCTTTCATCTTTTTTCCTACCAGAAAGGCAGATACTTACTGAACAAGCCAGCAGGTTCTACCGACCTTCACCCTATTAACCTGGCATCGTAAAATGAAATCCACAGTGTAAGCTAGTTCAGCCAGTAAGTTCAGGAAGGGTCTGAAATTCAAGTCTGTACTATGGTTACCTCACACCAGCACTGCTTTCAAAAGTCCTCTCTCATTTGGGAGACTCTCCAAAGGTTGTGAGTCCCATTTTCCACTGTGACATGTTAAAAATCATCACGGGTAAATTGTTCTGCAGATAGTTACGCCAAAGCAATTTCCTGTGAATTGAACAAAATTGTTCTTGTAGGATTGAAAAGCCTATATTTTATTGTGTGTGGGGGGGGAAGATATAGAAATTATTCTTTCCAACCTGGGTTGTATGGAGGTGGTACATTTGGCAATGTGACCTTAGTTATCTTGATCCGTAAAAACAGTATCCAATTGGCTTCTACCACCATATTTCAGAAAACAATTCTGTGGAACAGTTTGCCCCATGAGTGGAACCTTCAAAGCTCTGAGAGAAATTCAAAAGCTGTTCCTTTCTCTTGAAGTATACCAGTTAATTGCCTACCAGATGGCCTCTGAAGACTCTGGTATTGAAACTTCACCTATAAACAGTGAGATGTTAACAACATAAATGGCTAACTTGGGAGGGTCTGTGCCCTAATAGGCTAGGAATGTTATGTAAGTGTCCCCAGTTATTCAGTCATTATTAATTAGGACATAGAGAGATTAAAGATGAAATAGCCATCTTCAGAAGAGTCACATCCTGAAAGGGAGCACCCTTGGGTGCTCCGACTGACTGCTGGGTTTGAGAATGAGGTGGCTAGTGCTTACTCATGACTAAGTGGCTGGCCAGATGCTGCAACGGCTTCACCTCCTTCTCCCATCCTCTTAGAAAAGCAAAAGATTTGCCTTGCTGAGAATGAAGGCAGGATATACTTGTATATATGGAAATAGAAATCAGAAGTAAGCTAGAGAAAAGGAAGTGATGGAACTCTCACAAGTTCAAAGCCAGGAGTGTGTGGAGTCAGAATCATTGCTCAGCACTGGACGACCAATGGGCCCCTTCAAAGCAGGCAAGTGTCACTGAAAATGAATTCTTGGAAGGGTCAATCATAACAAAAAAGCACTTCTGGAGGTTTGGTTAGGTCACAGGATAGGCTTTTGAGAATTACAATGAAATACTTTTCAAATTTAGAAATTCACATCCAAAGAAAATGAAAACACTAATTTGAAAAAATCCACACACCCTGATGTTCATCGTAGGATTATTTACAATAACCAAGATATGGAAGCAATGTATGTACTCACTGGTAAGTAAATGGATAAAGAAGATGGGAGATACATATATATATATATATATATATATATATATACATGCACACAATAGAATGTTATTCAGATATTAAAAAAAAAAAAAAAAAAAAATCTTGCCATTTTTGACAACACAGATGGACCTAGAAGGTATTGGGTTAAGTGAATAAGCCAGACAAAGATAAATATTGCATGATTTCACTTACATGTAGACTATACAGAGCAAAGCAAATGAACAAACACAATAAAACAGGAACAGAGTCATAGAGACAGAGAACAAACAGGTAGTTGCCAGAGGGGAGGGAGTGGGGGGCGGGCAGAGAGGGGAAAAGGTAAGCAAAGTTAAAAAATACAAAGTTCCAGTTACAAAATAAGTGAGTCACAGGTATGAAACATACTGTGTGGGGAATATAGCCAATAATTGCATAATATATTTGCATGGTGACAGATAATAGCAAGCCATCATGATGATCATTTTGAAATCTATTGCAATATTGAATCACTGTGTTGTGTACCAGAAACTAACGTAGTGTTGTAGGTCAATTATACTTCAAAAAATAACAAACTCATAGAAAAAGAGATCAGGTTTGTGGCTACCGGGGGTAGGGGGTGATGGGAGGGGGGAACTGGATAGAAGAGAGTTGAGAGTGCCTCCTGTTATGAAATCAATCAAGTACTAGGGGTATAAGATACAACATGATAAAGATCACTAACACTGCCAACGTTACAGGTGAAAGTTATGAGGAGAGTTAATCCTAACCATTCTCATCACAAGGAAAAAGTATTTTTCCATTTCTTTAATGTTGTATGAGATGCTGGCTGTCCACTAGACCTATTATGTTAATCATTTCATGATGCATAGAAGTCAAATCATTATGCTGTACACCTTAAATGTATACAGTGCTGTCAACTATATCTCAATAAAACCAGCAGTGGGCGAGGGGACTCTATAGCCAAACTGATACAGAGTGTTCACTGAGGCCTGGGTCATGGTCTGGCTGATAAGGTAGAAGACAGGCTCCTCTAAATCCTGAGCAAAAATAAAGTTGAAAATCACATTGGAAAAAAGAAGGTGCTTGGCAACCTGGATGTCCAACAGATGAATGGATAAAGAAGCTATGGTACAAACAGTAGGATATTACTCAGCCATGAAGAGGAATGCAATTTGAGTCAGTTCTAATGAGGTGGATGAACCTAAAGACTATTATACAGAGTGAAGTAATCAGAAACACAAATATTATATATTAACACATATATATGGAATCTAGAAAGATGGTGCTGATGAACCTATTTGCAGGGCAGCGAGGAGATGAAGACTTAGAGAACAGACTTGTGGACATGGAGGGGAAGGAGAGGGTGGGACAAATTCAGAGTAGCATTGAAACAGGTACATTACCATATGTAAAATAGATAGCCAACGGGAATTTGCTGTACGACTCAGGGAACTCAAACCAGGGCTCTGTAACAACCTAGAAGGGTGGGAGGTCGGGGGGGGCGGGCGGTGGTTCAAGAGAGAGGGGACACATGTATATCTATGGCTGACTCATGTTGATGTATGGCAGAAACCAACACAATATTGTAAAGCAACTATCCTTTAATTGAAAATAAACTTTTTTTTTTTTTTTTAAAAAAGAAGGTGCTTGGAGGAAAGGTTTAGGAAACTTAACAGGGAGAAATGTGAACCCTGGAAGGTGGAAAATATGAAAGATGAAGAAGAATGATAACAAAATAAGAGAAAAAAGTTTTCAAGGATGAGAGGTAAAGCCAAAACTTTTAAGTCTCCCAAATCAAGCAAGATTGAAGAACAGCACATTTGAGCATATTCTCATAAAATTTCACTACTCCAAAGAGCAGAAATTCTTCCAAGAGATGGTTTAAACTGAGGAATGTCTGGAGACCTTTTTATTCAAACAGTCTCACACTGAACAGTCAAGAATGTGCTGCTGTTGTTTGTACCTCTTGTTCCCTCGGAGTACATGGGCAGATTTCCGGAAGAATCCAGAAAGACCAGAAAAGTGTTCTGAAAACCTAAGAAAGACCAATGTGGGCTTCCCATGCCCGGTGGGCTGCCACTCCAGGAGGCGACTAACAAGCAGTGGGCAAGTCTATGAAGACCCAGGGGTTCTGGAATGCTGCACATCTACCTGTGACCCTGTGGAGCCATCACCTCCTCCTTGTGAAGCTATTTCTGCAGAAAAGTTTTCACATCCTTTGCAACTAAAGAAACCTCATATCACTTAGTAGTGTCTGCTGAATTTTCCAAATATCTACCGTCATCCCAACATGACGTATCCACCTTTTAGGTGGATAAAGCCTTCCAAGCTCCCATCTGGAAAGAACAAGTTCCTTATGAAGGAAATATAATCACTGGCATCATGTTTTTATCTGTAACTCGGGAAGCTAAACAACAGAGTGGAATCTGTAAACCACTGAGGAAAAAATAACACAGCTCCGAGAATCCCATACGCAGTCAAGAAGAACAAACAAGACACTGTGGGTAGTGAGAATCAGAATAATCACAGCATAGGTTAGGACCTTAGCAGCAGAAGGCAGAACCCGCTCCAGCTAGTCTTAGCAGAAAAGGGTAGAGATCTTTTAAAGAATCACTGGGAGAGCTGAAGAAACAGGTTATGGGATTAGGGCCTGAGAATAATTCTCTGATTCACACTGCAAAATAGATCCGCTAAGGATGTGGACATTTTGGGAGGCCGTTAGTCAGCTGATCACAGCAAGCAGAGTTATTTTATAGTCTGTGTCCAATAACTTCAAGATCTAAAAGTATTGGAAAGTCTGTTTCTGTGGTACATTTTCGCAGATGGTTCCCTCACATGTTGCTCATTTATATTTGATGGTATGTTTGATATGTTTGACTATGTACTGCCCCTAGGTTCCTGGGGCTTTGCAGGAAGAGATGGTACCTGGATTCTGTCAATACACAGACTCTTCTCAGGCACTAACAGGACCATTAACAAAAACGCAAACACCTCTTTTCTACCAATAATTCTGAATTTTTGTTGGAAAACCACTAAAAGTTGTATAGTCTATAAATTTTGTAATACATCTTTAATCAAGTTGTGTATACAAACAGGGCCCTGCTAAAACATATTTGCCCCAAGTCCGTGTAAACCGTAGGCTTCCCAGGTGGCACTCAGTTCAGTTCAGTTGCTCAGTCGTGTCCAACTCTTTGTGACCCCATGAATTGCAGCACGCCAGGCCTCCCTGTCCATCACCAACTCCCGGAGTTCACCCAGACTCACGTCCATCGAGTCAATGATGCCATCCAGCCATCTCATCCTCTGTCATCCCCTTCTCCTCTTGCCCCCAATCCCTCCCAGCATCAGAGTCTTTTCCAATGAGTCAACTCTTCGCATGAGGTGGCCAAAGTACTGGAGTTTCAGCTTTAGCATCATTCCTTCCAAAGAAATCCCAGGGCTGATCTCCTTCAGAATGGACTCCTTTGATCTCCTTGCAGTCCAAGGGACTCTCAAGAGTCTTCTCCAACACCACAGTTCAAAAGCATCAATTCTTCGGCATTCAGCCTTCTTCACAGTCCAACTCTCACATCCATACATGCCCACAGGAAAAACCATAGCCTTGACTACACGGACCTTTGTTGGCCAAGTAATGTCTCTGCTTTTGAATATGCTATCTAGGTTGGTCATAACTTTCCTTCCAAGGAGTAAGCGTCTTTTAATTTCATGGCTGCAGTCACCATCTGCAGTGATTTTGGAGCCTAAAAAAATAAAGTCAGCCACTGTTTCCCCTGTTTCCCCATCTATTTCCCATGAAGTGATGGGACTGGATGCCATGATCTTCGTTTTCTGAATGTTGAGCTTTAATCCAACTTTGTCACTCTCCACTTTCACTTTCATCAAGATGCTTTTTAGTTCCTCTTCACTTTCTGCCGTAAGGGTGGTGTCATCTGCATATCTGAGGTGATTGATATTTCTCCCGGCAATCTTGATTCCAGCTTGTGTTTCTTCCAGTCCAGCGTTTCTCATGATGTACTCTGCGTATAAGTTAAATAAACAGGGTGACAATATACAGCCTTGACGAACTCCTTTTCCTATTTGGAACCAGTCTGTAGTTCCATGTCCAGTTCTAACTGTTGCTTCCTGATCTGCATACAAATTTCTCAAGAGGCAGATCAGGTGGTCTGGCATTCCCATCTCTTTCAGAATTTCCCACAGTTTATTGTGATCTACACAGTCAAAGGCTTTGGCATAGTCGATAAAGCAGAAATAGATGTTTTTCTGGAACTCTCTTGCTTTTTCCATGATCCAGCGGATGTTGGCAATTTGATCTCTGGTTCCTCTGCCTTTTCTAAAACCAGCTTGAACATCAGGAATTTCACGGTTCACATATTGCTGAAGACTTCATGGTCAAAAGAGTCCGAAATGCAGTACTTGGATGCAATCTCAAAAACGACAGAATGATCTCTGTTCGTTTCCAAGGCAAACCATTCAATATCACAGTAATCCAAGTCTATGCCCCAACCAGTAATGCTGAAGAAGCTGAAGTTGAACGGTTCTATGAAGACCTACAAGACCCTTTAGAACTAACACCCAAAAAAGATGTCCTTTTCATTATAGGGGACCGGAATGCAAAAGTAGGAAGTCAAGAAACACCTGGAGTAACAGGCAAATTTGGCCTTGGAATACAGAATGAAGCAGGGTAATAGAGTTTTGCCAAGAAAATGCACTGGTCATAACAAACACTCTCTTCCAACAACACAAGAGAAGATTCTATACATGGACATCACCAGATGGTCAATACTGAAATCAGATTGATTATATTCTTTGCAGCCAAAGATGGAGAAGCTCTGTACAGTCAGCAAAAACAAGACCGGGAGCTGACTGTGGCTCAGATCATGAACTCCTTATTGCCAAATTCAGACTTAAATTGAAGAAAGTAGGGAAAACCACTAGACCATTCAGGTATGACCTAAATCAAATCTCTTATGATTATACAGTGGAAGTGAGAAATAGATTTAAGGGCCTAGATCTGATAGATGGAGTGCCTGATGAACTATGGACTGAGGTTTGTGACAGGAGACAGGGATCAAGACCATCCCCATGGAAAAGAAATGCAAAAAACCAAAATGGCTGTCTGGGGAGGACTTACAAATAGCTGTGAAAAGAAGAAAAGCAAAGGAGAAAAGGAAAGATATAAACATCTGAATGCAGAGTTCTAAAGAATAGCAAGAAGAGACGAGAAAGCCTTCTTCAGTGATCAACGCAAAGAAATAGAGGAAAACAACAGAATGGGAAAGACTAGAGATCTCTTCAAGAAAATTAGAGATACCAAGGGAACATTTCATGCAAAGATGGGCTCGATAAAGGACAGAAATGGTATGGACCTAACAGAAGCAGAAGATATTAAGAAGAGATGGCAAGAATACACAGAAGAACTGTACAAAAAAGATCTTCACGACCCAGATAATCACGATGGTGTGATCACTGACCTAGAGCCAGACATCCTGGAATATGAAGTCAAGTGGGCCTTAGAAAGCATCACTACGAACAAAGCTAGTGGAGGTGATGGGATTCCCGGTGGCACTAGTGGCAAAGAATCTGCCTGCAATGCAGGAGACCTGGGTCAGGAAGATGCCCTGGAGGAGAGCATGGCAACCCACTCCAGTATTCTTGCCTGGAGAATCCCAGGACAGAGGAGCCGGGTAGGCTACAGTCTACGGTGTTGCAAAGAGTCGGACACATTGGAAGTGACTTAGCACACACGCACACTCTGTAAACCATGAAGAAGCCCCAGCCACAGCTGCACAGGCAGAAAAGTGGGGATGTTGAACCAGGGAAGTGGAAGCAGGGGTGGAATAGAGGGATCTGAGCTCTACCGGACTTCTTTGGTCGTACAGCAGTACAGAATCTATGTAAGGTTTCAAAGCAGGTGGGCTAGATGGTCATCCTGGTGTGTCTCAGAGAAAGGATGCTGGGTAGGGGTGTGGGAGTGGATAGGATACGTGAACACAGCAAAAGAGCACGTTTGAGACCAGGATGGGTCTGGTGTCCTATGAATGAAGCTAAAGATGTCCATGGGGCTTCTGGGAGATGTCCAGCAAAACACGGGCAGTGTGATGTAAAGCCTGAGCATGGAGAGAGGGGGGTCATTGGTGGATAGGGGGCGGGGTGGGGGAGGGTGTGAAAACCTCGAGGGAACATGAGATTCTTCCAGGAGAGTGTACAGGGCTGAGCAGCAGCTGAGACAGAATCCACTGAAATTTACTGACCACAGCTGAGTCTAGATTCTCACCCTCCTCCTGACCAGCATGATGAGATCCCAGGCTAAAAGTGGGTAATGATTATAAAATTACAGCCCATTGCTTTATGTAATCTAAGTCCTTGGATTTGTTTGCTAAGGGATGGGATGTACTTCTCATAAGTAAGAGCTAATAATGGTAACATGGCTTTACAGGTTTCATTAAATATGTTGAGGGTAAAAACTCAGAACTAAATCAAACTCAGATATGAGAAGACAAACAAAATTCATCTTAATATTGCATCTTTATGTTCAAGTGCTTTGTCCCCTGGGATGTTAGGTGCTACTAAAAAGCTCCTTCCCGGGACTTCCTTGGTGGTCCAGGAGTTAAGAATCTGCCTTCCAATGAAGGGGACATGGGTTTGATCCCTGGTCCAGGAACCAAGATCCCATACGCGGGAGCAGGGCAACTAGACCCACACATGCTGCAGCTCCTGAGTCCACTCACCACAACGAAAGGTCCCAAGTGCTGCAGCTAAGCCCTGACGCAGCCAAATAAATAAAGAGAAAAACTCCTTTTTCTGGTTAGTGATGCTTTTGAGAGGAGGTATACAAACTACCTCTCCACTCCTTATTTTTCTTAATCGGGTTGTCTAGCAAGGGAATCTCATCTTGGGTCTATCTTTAGCTGTGACTGAACTGACTGACTTAGCTGTGTTACAATTTGGCCGGACTTCTTTGGTGGTGCAGCAGTAAAGAATCCACCAGCCAATGCAGGAGATGCAGGTTTGATCCTTGGGTTGGGAAGGTCCCCTGGAGAAGGAAATGGCAACTCACTCTAGTATTCTTGCCTAGGAAATCCCATGGACAGAGGAGACTGGTGGGCTACAGTTCATGAGGTCACAAAGAGTCGGATATGACTTAGCAACTAAACAACAACAACAATATAACCATGTTAAACGCCTAAGGTACTTTAGGCAAAAAAATAATCCAAAGTTAAATAAAACTGACTTTACAACTGTAGATAGAGACAGAAGCATATAGTTATTACTGAGAGTTAATTATCCATACTAGGAAGTTCACAGCCTTTAACTCCTGGCAAGATACAGGTAGAGTAGAAATAAGTACAAATTAAAATGTGAATTCACCAAGAAAATTTCTTTTCAACTCACTGACTTTACATTTTAGCCACAAAGTCTATATTAATGTTAACTACATCATCTAATCAGCTAATCAAACTCGGTGGGAGAAATATTTCTTCAGTGACTTTTACTATTATTAAAGGACAGGAAAACATACATTAAAGATAGACAGGAAATCAGAGCTCTCAAGACTTGTCTCTTTTAAAAACAACATAAGTACATTTTTGAGAAAATACTTGTAATCTCACCGTCCTAATACAAAAATTATTTTTCATTTTTACCTGTTTTCCATTCCTTGGCCATATATGAACACTTCCATGCTGTTGCAGTCATGCCATGCATATACTTCTGCAGTTTGCTTTAAAATTTTTATATTGTAAAATATTGTGATGTTTATACACTCTTAAATGATAGTTTTTTTCAAAGTCTTCATGTTGATGAACTATAATTTTCAGACATTCTCTTGTAGTTGGATATTTTAATCACATATAGCTTTTGATTTATTAGAGAAAATGGCAGTGAACAAACATTAGTATTTTTCTAATTAAGCTTCTGTCTAATGAAAACGTCTAGTTTCATCATATCTTTACCAGGGCAGAGCATTACTACTTTTTAGATGATTTGATAATTTAGTGTAAAAGTTCCCTGTGGTTTACTTTAATTGCATTCTTTTGATTAGGGAGAAAACATTTTTGTATGGATTTACATACCATGATTAGAGTGCTAACAAGAAAACAAAAAGGAATGAAATAAATAATTGTGTAATTTCAGTACACTAACCAGAGTCTACCTACTAACTGAAGGAGCTTTGATTTTGTCTCCCTGTGTCAGCTTCATTAATTGAACAATAGAAATCTCTATGTTATGATGGGTTTTCTCACCTTCTCTACTCTTATTCTGCTGGAAGAGGCCTTATCTTCTGTTACTGTGTTCAGTGCAGTCTGTAAGGTAGAATACACGTGGCCTCCACAAAGTCCAACCTCTGTATGCTTTTTGTATTGCTATCCCACAGAAAAGTAAACTGAGGCTAAGAAGGCAGGTTGTTTACTCAAGATCATACAGGTCATGATTTGGCAAAGCCCAGGTTTGAATCCAGGTAAGCCCCTCCAAATGCTTTCTCCAATGTGCTGACCAAGCCAGCTGATCACAAAATTAACCTACCCCAACTCATTCTGGGGGCAGGAGGAGAAGGGGACGACAGAGGATGAGATGGCTGGATTGCATCACTGACTTGATGGACGTGAGTCTCAGTGAACTCCGGGAGTTGGTGATGGACAGGGAGGCCTGGCGTGCTGCGCTTCATGGTGTCGCAAAGGGTCGGACAAGACTGAGCGACTGATCTGATCTGATCTGAACTCATTCTAATGAACAGCTCCCGAATCAACCCTCTTTGCAAACACAAAGTTGCATACAGATTCTTGGTGGCATTACTGTATTTTGCAATAATGAGTTTAGTAGGACATGAGGCCTTCCCAATGTCCTCTCAGATAGTATGATTCCATAAAAATGAGATTATGTAAGAGGGCCGTGTCTCCACTGTCGCTCAGGAACCACATATAATTATCTCTTGCTGACTGATTTAATTAAAATTCAAGAAGCACTGATTCACATCCAAAATCACATTCACTGTGATAAAATCTACTGGACAGAGTCCTTTGACGTGCTAATTAATAAGACACACGATTCTCCTTTTAGTTGCTTCATTTTTGAGTACTTTTCCAAACATTCTTTAGGAGATAATGGAATTTAAATTTGTTTTCTTTATAGCACTTAATGAGAGCTTGGCTGCTACCAGATTCAGGGAAGTCCGCTAAGCAATGTATATAACACAAGTTCAGGCATCTGATGGCTCTTGGTGGCTGTGTAATCCTGGCCAAAGATACACATTCAGCAGGACGTCCTTCTATTTTGGGTGCTGGATGGAGCCAACAACTCTGGACAATTTTCTACCTTGGTGATTGGAATACCTGCAGCTTACTTCTACTTTTTGTGAGGGGAGGCACACTAAGATACCTGAGATTCCAAAGAATACTCACAGGAATTGTGATGGAGTGAGCAGGGAAGGGGAATTAAGATGCTTCATTTCTTGTAAAAAAATAAAGTTGAGAGTGTAGACCATCTATGATAACTCCCAGCAAATGCCATTTAAAGCCAACAGTCCTTTAAAGTCCAGTTAATAAACTGCCATGTGATACAGGATATGTGATAAGAAAAGTATCTTGTTTGGACTAATCTCACTTTCACTATTAACTGTATAAGTGACCATAGCACCTAATAATGTTGAATATTTAATATCTAGTTGGACTTCCCAGGTGGCTCAGTGGCAAAGAATCCACCAGCCAATGCAGGAGATGCAGGTTTGATCCTTGGATTGGGAAGGTCCCCTGGAGGAGGAAATGGCAACTCACTCCAGTATTCTTGCCTGGGAAATCCTATGGACAGTGGAGCCTCGCAGGCCACAGTCCATCAATCAGGTCCCAAAGATGGGACACGGCTGAACATCTGAGCACACACACACACAGCATACTACGCAAGTCGTCCAGTTTTATGTCTACCTTTTCAAACTCTAAGTTTTTTGTTTCTTTTTCTTGCCTTCTAGCATTGGCTGTAGCAATAATCTTATAATATCATTTACTATAGAGAGAACCGGAAAATAATTCAGCCTTTCCTCTAATATGGCTGACTGAAATGTTTTAATTATTTTTCTTTATTCCTGATCATTGGACTACATTCAATATATAACAACACACAGATATATTCACTGGAATTCTGATGACTTTACCAAAAATATTTTTGAAACGTTTGTAAATAATTGTATGCTACATGATCTAGTACATTCCTTTAATGAAAGGTTGCTGCTGCTGCTAAGTTGCTTCAGTCGTGTCCGACTCTGTGCGACCCCATAGACGGCAGCCCACCAGGCTCCCCTGTCCCTGGGATTCTCCAGGCAAGAACACTGGAGTGGGTTGCCATTTCCTTCTCCAATGCAGGAAAGTGAAAAGTGAAAGTGAAGTCGGTTTAGGCATCATTATTTTGGTTAGGCATCAATAGAAAACAAATTTTCTGCTCATGAATATACATCTGATCATTGTAAACATATTCCAAGACAAGCTGACTTTGTATTTTCAAACCTTATTTCATCAGTGGCTACACACACGCTCCCAAAGCTGTGCAGAGGGGGACACATCTTTACCTGTAAACAATCTAGGTCATGATGCTGTGTTGGTGGATGATAGGATTATTCCTGGAAGTCATTTGTATACGGAAACAGCTAGAATGATCTTAAATATGCACTGATGTGACTGCAAATCCCCAAACACATTTCAACAAATGGAACTAAATATAATGTCAGCTTGACTGCCCTTTAGCCAGGTCCCATGTGTACATAGCCAGTGTTTTGTTAATATTTTCAGCATACAGATTCTGCACAATTTTGTTAGACTTATATCTAAGTATTTCATAATTTGGGGTGCTATATTAAAGGGCAGAATTTTTTCAGTTCCAAATTGTTCATTAATAAAATATAGAAATATGATTGGCTGGCTTTTTTATACAGTGATATTGTGACCTTGATAAACTCACTTATTCTACTAATTTGGAGTCGATTCTTCAGGAATTTCTACAATCTTGTTGTCTGAAAATCAGAACGGTGCTGTCTTTCTTCCAACCTGTATGCTGTTTTTTTCCTGTCTGTGCCTTCCTGCTCTGCTAGGACCTCCAGAACAATACTGAGTAGAAGAAGTGATAGCAAATATCCTTCCTTTTTCTTGATTGTAGGGGGAAAGCATTAAGCCTTTTACCATTAAGTGTGCTGTTAGCTGTGGGTATTTGCACAGGGCTCTTTATCAGATTGAGAACATTTCCTTCAGTTCCTAGTTTGTTCCTTTTTGTATTTGTTTTGCAATAAATGGATGCTGGATTTTGTCATGTGTTTTTCCTGAACTCATTGAGATGATCATGGAGTTTCTTTTCTTTTGTCTGTGGATACGGTGAAGACGCTTGCTCATTGAAAGGAAAGCTATGACAAACCTAGACAGCGTATTGAAAGGCAGAGATATCACTTTGCCGACAAAGGTCCATATAGTCAAAGATATGATTTTTCCAGTAGTCATGTATAGATGTGAGAGTTGAACCATAAAGAAGGCTGAGAGCTGAAGAACTGATGCTTTTGAACTGTGGTATTGGAGAAGACTCTAGAGAGTCCCTTGGACTGCAAGGAGATCCAACCAGTCCATCCTAAAGGAGATCAACACTGAATGTTCATTGGAAGGACCGATGTTAAAGCTGAAGGTCCAGTACTTTGGCTACCTGATGTGAAGAGCCAATTCATTGGAAACGACCCTGAAGCTGGGAAAGATTGGGGGCAGGAGGAGTTTGAGCACACTCTGGGAGATAGTGAAGGACAGCGAAGCCTGGCATGCTGGGATCTCAGAGAGTCAGACACAACTTAGTGACTGAACAGCAAAATAGTGAATTACAGTGATTAATTTTTAAGGCATAAGGCATGTTATTGATTGATTCATTTGACAAACACTTATGGGCAGTTACTTTGCCCAGGCATGATGTTAGGTGCTGGAGATACAGTTCTGACCCAGGGGCAGGCCCCACCCTGGGAGAGCTCAGGGAGAGCTGAACTCCTTGTGCTCACTAGCTTTGGAGCCTGCACCCCATATCACTTCTGCTTGGAGGAGCATGTCACCAGGGTCCCCCTCAACCAGGATGGCATGCTTTTCCTGCACTTCTAGGGTGAATGGGCAAGATGCTGCAGGCCCCAGGAATAGGGGAATCAGGAGACGTGGGCTGGAGGATGCAGGGCCGGCCCTGTAGCTTCTACTGCTGTTTGCTGTTGTTTAGTCAGTCATATCCGACTCTTTGTGGCCCCCTGGACTGTAGCCCTCCAGGCTCCTTGCTCCATAGAATTCCCCAGGCAAGATACTGGGGTGGGTTGCCATTTCCTTCTCTAGATGAAAGCGGGTTCAATTCCTGGGTGGGGAAGATCCGCTGGAGAAGGAAATGGCAACCCACCCCAGTATTCTTGCCTGGAGAATTCCACAGACCAAGGAGCCTGGTGGGCTACAGTCCATCACATCACAAAAGATTCAGACGTGACTGAGCGACTAAACTACCACCACGCATCTCAAGCAAGTTCCTGGAGCAACACCCCACTCTGTGCAGTGGACAGCAGGCAGGACATGGCAGCAATGTTCGCTTCTGGGGGCAGGGAGAGGTTATCAGTTCTAAGGGGAATTGTCATCAGGTTAACTCGTCAGTTAGGCTTCCCTGGTGGCTCAGAGGTTAAAGCATCTGCCTGCGATGTGGGAGACCTGGGTTTGATCCCTGGGTTGGGAAGATCCCCTGGAGGAGAAAATGGCAATCCACTCTAGTATTCTTGCCTGGAGAATCCCATGGACAGAGAAGCCTGGTGAGCTACAGTCCACGGGGTCGCAAAAAGCCACGCCCCTCACCATCCCTTTGTGGTGGAGATGTTCTGAACTAAAGTTCGAGTAATCAGTAGCTGGGAAGGTGTGTAGGAAGTATTCAGGAAAGTCAGACGTGTGAGGAGGTATATGTGAAGCGGGCACTGGTTGAGCAGGGAGGCACAGAGAGTGAGAGGACAGCTGTCTTCATGGCCCAGTCATACACGTCCTAAGCTGCACAGTGGCAGGGCAGAGTCCTCAGAAATAAAACCGCTCAGGACGGCCCAGACTTGGCTGAGTTCTAGTATGTATGAAGCCCTGGTCTTCCAGTGTGGAGCCGCAGGGCCTGCACCTGGTTACCCAGCTGGCCAGGGCTGTAATCCCCCCAAGCCCTTTTGTTAATTACTCCTGAGATCCGAAAGCAGAGGAACCTTCAAGGGGCATCTAGCCAAGACCCTTCGGAGAAGGCAATGGCACCCCACTCCAGTACTCTTGCCTGAAAAATCCCATGGACGGAGGAGCCTGGAAGGCTGCAGTCCATGGGGTCGCTGAGGGTCGTACACGACTGAGTGACTTCACTTTCACTTTTCACTTTCATGCATTGGAGAAGGAAATGGCAACCCACTCCAGTGTTCTTGCCTGGAGAATCCCAGGGACGGGGGAGCCTGGTGGGCTGCCATCTATAGGGTCCCACAGAGTCGGACATGACTGAAGTGACTTAGCAGCAGCAGCAGCAGCCAAGAACCTTAAACCATCTCCTTAAAAATCTCTCATTCCCACTCTGCTGCATCTAGAGTGAATATTTGCTAAAAGCAAGCCCCTCCTTGGAGAAATTTACCTACACTCTTGTTGAGCTCTGAACCTTTTAACTTCAGATGTGAAAATGAACGGAAAGTGTCAGAGGCAGGATGGAGGGGGTGGGCGGGAGTTTGAGTCTCAATATGTACATAACACCTGTGGTAAGTGGGTGGCTGAATAACACCTAGAGAAGTTGGGAGAGCAAGGTGATGGCTGAGCCTTCTACAGGAAATTAGTTTGTTCTATCCTTGCTTCTCAAACTGGGTCCTTGCGGGGCCACGTCAGAGTGGCTGCAGTGTGCCTTCCTGCTGTGTCAAATTTACTCCGAGATTTTGGATGAAATCGGTAAATTCAGTGATCAGTCAGTGATTGAAAATATTACTTGCACATCAAAGTAAACATGACTATATTAAGGAGTAAGGTAAAACTAAGATGGGAAGCCTCGTGGACATGTGATCACTTTGGAAGCTTGGATGCTCCTCTGTAATCAATGCTCCCTCTTTTCTGAAGTCAGGGAAGCGCAGGGGAAAGGCACTGCCCACAGTGATGTGCTCCGCCCAGGAGCGTCCTTTCTGGGAGACAGACGGGCAGGTGTGGAGGTGTGACTTCCCTGCCCACTTCCCTGTCATTGTTATTCTTGTCGTTTACGCCATCGTGAGCTAGGGAGGTGGATGAAACCAAAATCCATTCCTGTGTCTGGGTTTGGGAAGAGCCGATGCGCCAGGCCCCCAGCAGAGGTGGCAGCTGGGGGGCGGGGGAGACGGGAAGCGCTGACTGAGGCCTCCCAGGCCTGCTTGATATTCTGGGGACGCAGGCAGCAGTGGTCAGAATCCTCAGCTGAACCTGCCTGGCCGCTCCAGAGGCCAGAGGGCGCTTGGCAGGAAGGCCAGGAAGTGAAATAGCAAACAGTCTCCAAAGAGCACACAGCCAAGGGGCCGTTTGCTGCCCCCACCCTGCCGAGAAGTCCGGTTGGGGGGCGCGGCAAGGGCTCTGAAGGGCCCAGCCAGCATCACCCCTTCCCCACAGGGACCTCTAGCCCACTTGTCTCTCCGTCTCTACGGGTGCAAGTGACTCTGGGCCGTGATGGCAGTTGTGGTGGTTGGGTGTGTGGTTGGGAGATGGCTCTCTCCCCTAGAGAGCCATCTGGGGAGACCCAGGACATGGGGGAAGTCCAGAGAGGGGGAGGCCAATGTGCCAGAGACGCCCCTGCCTTCACGGTGTCCCAGGAGTCTAAGTGATGTTGTTGTTCAGCCACTAAGTCGTGTCCGGCTCGGTGCGACCCCATGAACTGCCACCTGACATAGGAACAACCTAAATCATATGGAAAGCAGAAAGGGGTCTGAGTGACGCAGGGTCCATCGCCTTCCGACACTGAGGGATAAGCTGGGGTCCAGTGAAATGAAAATGTTTCCTTATTGGCAAAGGAGGACCCACACACGGCCCCTGGGTGGGGAAGTCTCCTCTCCTGAGGAGGTCTCCTCCGTGCTGTCCTTCCCGCCTGGGCTTACTCGTCCCAGGTTTGCTCCGGGACCTGCCCAGCAGGACTGCAACACCCTAGGGAGACGTAGCCCCGCAGGACAGTCAGGCCCGGCTCCAGGTCCCCGGCAGTGGGCTCCTCTCAGTCCAGCTGGCCCACAGGAGCGCTTGGTGTTATCAGAGGGGCAGGAAACTCCACAAGCCCTTTAGCTGAGCTCATTGTGGCGGTTCAGTCGCTCTGTTGTGTCTGACGCTTTGCGACCGCACAGACTGAAGCACACCAAGCTTCCCAGTCCTTCACCAGCTCCGGGAGTTTGCTTAAACTCACATCCAGTGACTCAATGATGCCATCCAACCGCTTCATCCTCTGTCACCCCCCTCTGCTGTCTCAGCTGAGCTGGAGACCTGCAACAGCCCGTGACTAGGTCCCAAGAAAGGAGGGGACCCCGGTTGCACAGAGAGTGAAAGAGTGAAGAGCAGGGATGGGTGCAGGCAGGAGCCACCTGCTGCCACCTGGGGGGTGGGCCCTCCGCCCAGGATGGGGGAAGGAGGGGGTGGGCAGACCCAAAGAGCTAGTCATCTGAAGCCAGGAGAGAGAACGGCAAACTGGGGGCCGGAGGAGCCCTTGGGCCAGCAAGGGGAGCAGGCGCAATAGAGGGGGCTCAACAGAGTCTAGGCGCCAGGCTGAGGGCCGCACACACCCTCTTACAGCAGGAGGGACAGGGAGAGCAACCTGACACGCACCTGATGCCCCATCATCCCAAATGAGAGCTGGTCCTTTTTGAAATTCTCCCTCCACAGCGGAGATGTAGACACAGCCAAGAGTTAGGCGATGGTTGGGCTGTCCGTGCAGACCAGGAGGGGAAAGCCATCCCGGGTGTGGGTGCTGGGGTCATGGGGATGCAGGGTAAGGAAGAGTCTAGAAGACCCCTGGGGGCTCTAGGGACCCCTCTCCAGCCCTCAGGCTCTTTCTTCCAAGACTTCAGCTGGCCGGTGGCCCCAGGGACTGCTCCAGGACTGCGGTCTCCATGGCTGGCAGACACTGAAATGTCAGGAATGTCAAAGTCAAAGCTTCCTGCTCCACAGACCTCTCCCCAAGGCCCCGGGTTTGGGAGAGGGGGTCTGTAAAGGATGTGACATGACTGTTACTATTCATAGTACATGGGCCTGCACTCAGGCCTGGGACCCTCCCCGCCCCAGTGTGTGCACGCATGGTGTGCATGTGTGTGTCCACTCCCCAGACTCTTGAAAAAGGGTTACAATGACCGGTACCAGGACCTGGGTTCTAGCCAGCTCTTCCCAGACACGCCACGAGGCCTCCAGCAAGTGGAGCCATTAATATTCTCTGGGCCTTTCCTCTCAGGTTTAAAAAGGAGTCCGAGCCATCTGAGGTTGTTCAAGAATCAAGGGAAATAACAGATGTGAAAGGAGACCGCCTAAAATTCACTTTTTTGAATGAAGCCGTGTGCATATCTTCATTTATTTGTTTTTGCTCACTCATTCATTCAGCAAACACGCCTTGTCAGGTGTTGAGAACTCAGCAGGAAGAAGAACTGGCATGGCCCTTGTTCTCAGGAAGCTGACAATTTTGTTTGGAAAGACAAACATTAGTAATAAACACAAATGCACATACCATGTTCGAGATTATAGAGGGCAGGAACAGCCAGCTCTGAGCAGGAATAAAGCACAGACGTGGAGTGGGAGATGGGCTGGAACCTCAGGCCTAGAATGGCCCCCCAGGAGGTGGGCCCAGGAGGTTCTGAGCCCAGAACTCTGTCCACAGGGAACAGGACACAGGCTTATTAGCCAGGACAAGACCAGGAACCTGGGAATTTGCCCAGACAGGCATGGGGTCCATTGCAACAGACAGGGTCCCAGGCGGCAGACTGGCAACAGGACAGGAGGCTTAGAGTCAGGGTGTGTAGGGAAGTAAGACCATCAGAGTCCAGTTCCTGGTGGAGGAAGGTGCCAAGGTCACAGGAGGACTCCTCCATAGGAGTGGGGCCCTGACCCTTAGCATCCAAGCCGGCCTGGGGTGCTTGCCCGGGAACCCTGCTCGCTGCCCACACTCCTCTCCTGGCATGGCCAGCTCGGCATCCTGTGGCTTTGTCCCTTGTCTCCAGCCCCAAGCAAGAGCCAGGGAGGCTAAGACTGGTTCCGAAGACTCTAAGACTGGTCCTGGCTTCTCTGCTTTTCTTCCCCATACTGTTCAAGGCCAGAATTCACATAACTTCACCTTGTAACTTCCTGGGGCAGTGCTGGTCTCCTGACCAGGGCGCCACCCTGACCTCCTCTGACCCTCCTGAAAGGGTTTGAGCATAAGGCTGCCGCCAGCCTGGGACCCGCTAGTACACGGCTTATCAGGACCTGAGTGGATTTCAGAGTCTGAAACAGGGACCGTCATCTTAATGGAGGTTCAGTGGTCCCAGGCCAGTGGGCCGATGAGTGAGTGAACGGATGACTGAGAAAGAAACCTGAGGGCTGAAGGTGTGTGGAACCAAGATGCTCTTTTGCATTTAAAAGAAACAGTTTGAAGGCCAGAATTTCCAATGTAGATGGAAATGGCTAATCTTCCTAAGTATCTTTTCTAGAGGGACTTCTAAAAGAGTCACACATACTCCTAAACAGGTTTTACTTTTGAGCCCTACAATCACAGAAAACAAATAACAATCTAGCTCTCAATATTGAGATTATATTCTTAAGTAGTTATAGATAGAAAGGGCTTTCCTCACTCAGTCCTTATAATAACACCACAGGGTAGATGCTGCATGTGTCCACCGCAAAGAAAACCCTGAGCTCCAAGAAGGATGGCATACAGCCAGTGGCTGGAGGAACATAGGCGGCTACACGCACAGCGAGTCTCGCTCATGACCTTGAAGTTTGGCTTCTGCAGTTTGGTGCTGGTTAATTTCGTTTAAGCAACTAAGGCTATGAAACGATTTGGCTCCTTTTTGGTGTTTGTTTTCAAACTTTAAAGGCTGATCCAGACCTCTGGCTGCCCCCACGGTTCTCCTCCTGTATTCAGTCCTCCTGACAGTGACTTCCAAAAAATCACGTGCTAAAGAAGGTGGGGGTCGGGGAGGAGTCTGCTGCTGGAAACCTTCCCGGGCGTTGTGGGGGGCAACCAGCAGGCATCCTTCCTCATCAGACCCCCATCAGGGAGACAAGCGTAGCACCGGTTCCCTGGGGGGTGGGGGGTAGGGAAGGAAACCAGTGTCCCAAGGTGCCTCCGTTAGTCATGAAAAGCTGGAGAGGTATCCTGGTGCCCACCTACAGCGCTAGGCTTCAGCAAGTATTTCAAATAAATACACAGACAATGTCATCACCAAGATACTTAGATGGCAAGCCTACTTAAGGGAAACACCTCTTTTTTTTTTTTTTTTAACTCTGAGAACCCTCGGGGAGCCTTTCAAGCATCTACTCTACATGACTTAAGTTGTATTCGGCTCTGAGAGCATGTTAGAGACCTGCAGAGACCCTCCTTGTAGATCAGGTGATTTAAAGGTATAGCTGAGAAAACCTAGTGAAGCAGTATGACTCTCAGAAATCAAATATGCCAAAACTGTAACTTCATTTTTCTATTTCACTAGCCCTCCCTCTTCTGGGTTGCATGCATGCTAAGTCGCTGTAGTGTCCGACTCTTTGCAATCCTATGGACTGTAGCTCACCAGGCCCCTCAGTCCATGGGATTCTCTAGGCAAGAATACTGGAGTGGGTTGGCTTGCCCTCCTACAGGGAATCTTCCCAACACAGCGATCGAACCCTTGTCTCCTGTGTCTCCTGTTTTGCAGGCAGCTTCTTTACCACTGAGCCACCAGGGAAGCCTTACCTCTTCTGGGGTGGTAACAACTCATCTTGGTCGTTTCATTGTTCCCTTACCCACTTTCCCCTGTGGTTCCTGTAAGTTCCAGTGGCGGAGTGATGCTGGCGGGAATTCCATGGCGCTGAGGGCTTGGGGAAGGGGACATCTCGTCTTCATGTCATCATTTCACACTGTCACCAGCTGAAACTGCCCACTTGCCCGTTGGTCAAGTGGCTGTGCCAGCTCTCCTGGTCTGTCAACCCTCCCCTCTTCCTGGTGTTCCTCAAAGACCCATGGACAAACTTCAGCAGCTCCTGTGCGTTGCTGGGGACAGAAAACTCTGGGAGGTGGACAAAGGCCCTGCCCACTGGGACACATGGTGCCACTGCTTCTCCCAGAAGACTTTCTTCTAAGTTAGGAGCTTACACGCTCATCGGGGATTTCAGCTCCAGCCTGAGGCTCACAGCCTGGGAAATTGGTCTCTCGGCATCTTGTTGTCTGTGCCCGTCAATCTAAACCATCAGTGCTACAGAAGAATCTGAAGGGCTCCCCATCTCCTCCCTTTATCTATGTCCCCCCAGTTCCCAAGGACAGCTTTCCTCTTTTTCTTCTCCATCAGTTTTTCCTGAAATTTAAGGCATTAAAGATCTAGTAGGATTGTCCCTGTGGAAAATGCCATGGAGACCTGGTGCGGCAAACTGACCCCAAGCAAGAATCGAGAACTGGAATTGATGCTGTGTGAGGGGGCAGTCCAGTGTGGCTGGAGCTGAATTCCTTGGGCCAAATCTGGTCTTTCTCACATGCTGTGTGATTCTTGGACAGCTTATAAAAATTAAAAATTTAGAAAGCAACAACAAAAACTCTATGCTTCCTTTTCCATACATAAAGAGAAAGTAATAGAATCTCATGCAGAAGGCTTATCGCGAGAATCAAGCAAGATAAAGCAGGTAAACCACGTGACTCGACCCTGCTCACTGGTCTCACTGAAAGGAGGCTATGACAACAGAGATGCTAATATTTCACTGTGTTATTCACGCTGCAGAAGCACAAGCTGAATGTTGTAAGTCCCCTTTGGTGTTCACCTGGAGAGGCTCCTGGGAGTGACCCAATGTGGCTGGTTGCACATGGAGGCAGAAGTCAGCAGATAGAAGGTAGAAGAAGCCACATTCTACTTTCCAGGCAGAGCAGACCACAGACGAAGGCTCATAAGGCAAAGGGAGCCATCCCTGAGAAGCAGGCTGGAATTCAGCAGAAAACTTAAAAAAGCAGGCAGGTTTGGGCACGTTCATTCGGGGACTATGTGCCAGGCAGGGAGATGCCAGGTGATGCGTGTCCAGAATGAGGGCTCCAGGGCAGCAAATGGCCTCTGGACCAGATGGAGACAGAGATTATGACAAAAGAGCCCCTGAAGGTCAAAGCCAGCACAGAACTGGGCATGGGACTTTGGGGATGTCCTTGGGACATGTCCATGGGACTTTGGAGCAGGTGGGCAGGGGCCCTGGGCAGACTCATGGCCAGTTGTATAGAAATGGAGGGGACCGCATTTATGTGGGTGTCAGGAGGGCTCAGGGCACAGGGCTCCACGTCTGCACTGGAACCGGGTTCTGAAAGGAGACTGGCCCCCCCAGTGGCCCTTTGGGGGAGTGAGGAGACTAGTTTGAAGCATTAGGAATTCTTTTGACCTTTTTCTCCCTCGGAAATTGGAATCCGAACGAGCCTCTTAGCTTATTATTGAAAATCATCAGTATCGAAAGGATTAGAAGCTGAGACTGAGATTTCCACAAATTTAAACTTACTGGAGCGAAGTGGAAGGAATTATTGTAGGCAAATCAGCTCCTCTAGAAAACACAAGAAGTGAAGATAAGCCTCATTGGAGAGGTACATTCCCTGTGGTCACACCCACGGGGGAATTCCTGATCTCTTCATCATCCCAAAGGGCCACAACAGACAGACCTGTGTCCCTCGGAATGCTTAATAAATACCTGTTAAAGGAATGAATCTGTGACCTGTCACCAAAGCTTAAGTACATGAGTGTCACAAGAACCCCCTTGGGGAACCCAGGTCTTAAGCAGTACAAAACTAGCAATTTTCTAACATGTTTTCATTTTAGCATTAGAGTTTTTTTTTTTTCTTCTTCTTTCTTCCACTCTACTGTTTTGTGATGTCTTAAGGCATCATGCAATTCCAAGGAGATGGAACACAAGATTTGAAAAGCAATTCCACCAGTAAGCTGAAGAATGGTAGAACTGAGATCCGTGTGACACCTTTCAGTTTACAAAGCACTTCACTGGCCATTCCAGGGTTTTCAGCTTTAGAGGAGATGGAACTGAGGGGCATGATGTGGAAAAGAGGTCGCTGTCTCTAACACACAGAAACGGACGTGAGAGATGTACTCAGAAGTGAAACCCCGGGGCTACACGCAAGTCTGTGTCATTGACAAACTCTCACTCTGAGATTTCCCAGGTCAGTAGATGACTCAGATTCTCTACCACCAGCTGCAGAAGAAAAAAAAATGAAAAGAGTAGGGAGAAATCCAGGGCTTCCCCTGGTGGCTTGGTGATAAAGAACTCCCCTGGTGGCTCGGTGATAAAGAACCCCCCTGCTGATGCAGAAGACATAAGAGTTTGAGCTGTATCCCCTGGAAGAGGGCCTGGAAACCCCCTCCAGTATTCTTGCCTGGACAATCCCATGGACAGAGGAGCCTGGCGGGCTACAGTCCATGGGTTCACAGTCGGACACAACTGAGTGACTGAGCACACAGGGAGAAATTCAGCTTCTGTGCTCATCTGCGGAGGAGGTGAGCTGGGATCAGGATCTCTCCTGAGTGCAGAAGACTTGGACAAGAACAGCAGTAGCCAGGCACCAAGCAGAGTCTTGACGATCTGGTCCAGACTCTGGTCCCCTCTTAGTAGGTGACTCTGAGTCAGGGGGGAGGTTTGAAACCATCACCTGAGCACCTGAGCTTTCAGCCAACGCATTTGGAAAATATTCTCTCTCTCTTCGCCAGGGTAGGGAGGGGTCATTCACATGTGCAAGGATCACTCTGATCCTCGCTGGAAGGTTCCAGGCCAGCTCTGGTTATCTGGGGCGTCCACTGACACTCACTTTTCTCTCTCGGCACAACTCTGCCATGGAAGGTGTCAAAGGAGATGGATACTTGGTGACCGTCAGGTCCGGCCCTGGCGCTTCTGGCTGTTGTGATTGTTTATCTGCATTTTCAATTTACTGTGCAGATTCCAAACCTCCGAGGGGAGATGATATCTCGTTTGGGGAAGTTGTAACACTAGACCTGTGCCCCTTCCACCCCAAGAGACAGTGGTGCATGGGGTACAATTGGACAGACTCTTAAAGGCCTCACACAGCCAAGAACAAGCCCCATGACTTTCATAGGGGCTGGAAATCCCTCCATTAAAAATTCACTTCTGTGGACTTCCCTGGTGGTCCAGTGGTTAAGACTGCGCTCTCAACGCAGGGGGCCCAGGTTCCATCCTTGATCAGGGAACGAGATCTCACATACTGCAGCTTGGGGCTTCCCTGGTGGCTCAGATGGTAAAGAATCTGCCTGCAAGGCAGGAGACCTGGGTTTGATGCCTGGGTTAGGAAGATTCCCTTGAAGAAGGGAATGGCTACCCACTCCAGTATTCTGGCCTGGAGAATTCCCTCGTACAGAGTTGGACACGACTGAGCGACTTCACTTTCACTTTACTGCAGCTAAGACCTGGAGCAGCCAAATAAATAAAAACAAGCATTTAAAAATAAATTAATACTTTTTTTAAAAAAAATTCACTCCTTTGGTCTCAGATATTTTTCCTGAGTCAGGAATATTGGAGTAGAAAGAGAACACAGCAGGAGTCAGAACACCTGGCCCTGGGTCCCTGCCCCTGGTGTGAGGCTGGCTCTGCCCTTTCTAGCCTGATGACCTGAAACTCCAATACTTTGGCCACCTGATATGAAGAACTGACTCACTGGAAAAGACCCTGATGCTGGGAAAGATTGAAGGCGGGAGGAGAAGGGGACGACAGAGGATGAGATGGTTGGATGGCATCACCGACTCGATGGACATGAGTTTGAGTAAATTCCGGGAGTTGGTGATGGACAGGGAAGCCTGGCGTGCTGCAGTCCATAGGGTCGCAAAGAGTTGGACACGACTGAGCAACAACTGAACTGAGCTGACCTGGCCTAAACCCCCTCTCTTCCATTGCTTCTCTCTCTTTTTTTTTCATCTAAAATGGCACCACTAATGCTTGTCTCGCAGGGCTGCTGTGAGGATCAGGCGAGATAATGGATGTGAAAGCTGAACACTGCAGAAACCTAAGAAGGACTGTGATTACTGAAATGCTGGTCGGCAGGGCTGGCTAATCCCTAGTGGGGATTAGGGGGCAACTCCTCAGGCCCAGGCACGCACCTGGGGTGGGCAGAGCAGAGGGGCCAGGGGATGACAGTGGGGAGGAAGACTCCGGGAAAGGAAAGGCAGGGTACCCCCCCCAACTCCTGCTGGCATGACTGAGAAAGCTTTGGGGTGAGGAGGGATCCAAGATCTTTCTCTGCTTATCCCAAGGACTGGGAGCATCATGAGGGTCCCAGGGCTACAGGCCCACCTCGGCCTTTGCACCCTGCTCTCCTGTTGGCCACGGATGTGAAGCCCCGGGGAGATTCACTTGGGTAAAGAACCATTAGCAGGGGCTTCCCTGGTGGCTCAGCAGTTAAAAAAAAAAAATCTGCCTGCCAATGCTGGAGACACAGGTTCTATCCGTGGTCCTGGAAGATCCCATGGGTCACAGAGCATCTAAGCCTGAGAGCCACAACTACTGAGCCTATGCTCTGGAGTCCAGGAGTCACAACAACAGAAGCCCGAGTGCACGCCAAACCCCACACTGCACAAGAGAAGCCCCACAACAGTGAGAAGCCTGCACATCCAACCAAGAGGAGCCCTCGCTCGCTATAACTAGAGAAAAGCCCCACAGCAACAGAGACCCAGCACAGCCAAAAATAAATAAATTTTTTTTAAAAAAAGAAAGAACCATTAGGAAAAACAACCAGCCATGTCTAGGTCTATGCAGACATATCACGCAGGTAATTGAAGCAGAAGGTCTGGTTTTTGTGTGAGAAGCCCGCATGCATCAGAGTAATTGCTTGCTTTGTCACAATTTCCTGGATAATCTCCTCCTCATTGTTTGGCTGAAAGAGCCGACCTCGCGTCTGGGAGCTTGCTTGCCAAACATGATTGGGTCCTTGGAGATGAAAGGCACAGACAGCATAGCGATTTTCCACAGACACGTTGGCATACATGTTAATTATCACGAGGGGGAAGATATGACTGTGTGTTCCACTGGGGAGGGTGGTGCAGGATGAGAGGTGTGGAGAGGAGACAGCTGGGGAGGGAACCACAGAGCTCCTTCTTATCGGGAAGCTGGCGGCATCCAGGCTCTGTCCTGGGTGAAGTGAGTGAGTGAAGTTGCTCAGTCATGTCCGACTCGTTGTGACCCCTGTAGCCCACAAGGCTCCCCTGTCCATGGGATTCTCCAGACAAGAATACTGGAGTGGGTTGCCATTCCCTTCTCCAAGGAGATCTTCCCAACCCAGGGATTGAACCCAGGTCTCCAGCATTGCAGGCAGATGCTTAACCATCTGAGCCACCAGGAAAGCCACCCTGTCCTGGGTATCTTACATTAAAAAAAAATCTCATTGAATTCTCACAAGAGAGTGGGAGGCCTCCGCCAAGATCGTAAGATTTGATAATCAACAGCTGCCGTTTGCTGTGGGAATGAAGCAAGAGGTCTGGTCTTCTCTTCTGTTTGTGGAAGGGAGGACAGTGGCCTCAGAGGGCAAGGGGAGCCGTGATCACGAGTGTGGTGCACCCGGGGGCACAGAGCAGGCATGTGACAAGTGTCCGACTTTGCAGATGAGCCTGACTGCCCAGCAGGTGCAGAGCTGTCTCCCGCCATCTGGCAGGCGTTGCGCTGAGAGGTGATTTAACCCACACCCTTCACGACACCTGCTGCAACCCTGAGGTCTTACCTCCAGGGATTGCAAGCAGGTCAAGGGCACAATCATGCATTTCTCTCTGCATCCTCAGTGTCTCCCACACAGCACCTGGAACACACCCAGAATTCCTCCAGAATGTGTGTTCAGTTAAGTTCATTTGCTCAGTCGTGTCCAACTCTTTGCAACACCATGGATTGCAGCACACCAAGCTTCCCTGTCCATCACCAACTCCCGGAGTTTACTCAAACTCATGTTCATGGAGTCGGTGATGCCATCCAGCCATCTCATTCTCTGTTGTCCTCTTCTCCTCCTGCCCTCAATCTTTTCCAGCATCAGGGTCTTTTCAAATGAGTCAGTTCTTCGCATCAGGTGGCCCAAGGATTGGAACTTCAGCTTCAGCATCAGTCCTTCCAATGAATAGTCAGGACTGATTTCCTTTAGGATGGATGTGTGTAAAGTGCGTTAAGAATGTGTGTTAAGTGAATGGGAAAAGCCTGGATTGACCGTGCTAAGTCAGGTAACCCTGTGACAGGGATCCCCCGGTGCCTGACAAGTCTGGGTTGGGCTGTGAGCTGCCCTCTGGCCACAGGGAACACAGCATGAAGGCTCTGTGATGCGACCATCCTTGTAGGCAAAGGGACAGCCCTGCAAGGAGGAGGTGGCGGAGGTGGCCAAAATGACACAGACTGGGGCCCATAGGGAAGCTTGTGATGAACAAGCCCTGGGAAGACCAAACAGGATAACAGCTGGAACACGCTCTGAAAGATGCCACAGCAGGGGAAAATGAAAGGGAGGGTTTCATGAAGAGTAGCACATCCCAGACCAAGAGTTAGGGCGTTGGGTTTGGGCTTCCCTGAGTTGCAGTGAGAAGACAGGAAAAACAAAGGCCCAGACAAGAATCCCAGTGGTGATACACACCTCGGTCTCTAGGTGTAGGTCTAGAAGAAGACAACCAGAATCAGCGCCCTCACCGCCCAAGGACACAGGGCAGTGGCTCCCTCAGCCCCCAAGGAAGGCAGAAAGACGCCCTTGATGGAAGAACTTCAGTGAACTCCAGAGGGGCTGGATGGGGTGATGCCCTCTGGCCGAGGCCAAGCTTACTGCGAGCCCCAGTCTTCCTTCTGCAGGACAAGCCCTCAGCAGGCAGGCTCCCCTCCCAGCCCTACCCAGCCCCAGGCCCCAGCCTGCAGGGCGTGCACCTGGGGTGGCACACACTCTGTCCCTACAGATGGAACCAGAGGCTCCCCTAACCCAGCCCTTGGTGCAGAGCTTCCCAGGGGCGGGGCTCCCCTCTGGGCAAAACATGGGTTCCTGTCCCACCCCCAGGGCCTCGGTCCAGCCACTGGGAGAAGTCACATGGCTTCCAGCACAGCTGCAGCACCTCGCAGAGTGGCTAATTATGGTCCCCCCCACCCCCGACAGTCGGCAGCCTGCAATCCCGAGCTCACAAGCTCACAGCGGCTTCCTCTTCCCTGTCCCTCCAGACCCTCCCCCCTCCCTCGTAGATGGCATCTGACTTCCTTGATTTGCATAAACAAGTCCAGTTCAGTTCGGTTGCTCAGTTGTGTCCGACTGAGTGCGCCCATGAACCGCAGCACGCCAGGCCTCCCTGTCCACCACCAGCTCCCGGAGTTTACTCAAACTCATGTCCATTGAGTCGGAGATGTCATCCAACCTTCTCGTTCTCTGTTATCTCCTTCTCTTCCTGCCTTCAATCTTTCCCAGCATCAGGGTCTTTTCAAATGACTCAGGTCTCCGCATCCGGTAGCCAAAATATTGGAGTTTCAGCTTCAACATCAGTCCTTCCAATGAACACTCAGGATTGATCTTCTTTAGGATGGACTGGTTGGATCTCCTTGCAGTCCAAGGGACTCTCAAGAGTCTTCTCCAACACCACAGTTCAAGGGTGCTGCTTTATTCAAACAGCAATAACTAGTTGGAGGATGTGCCCTTGGCAATGATGGGGGAGTTAGAGAGACATGTACGTCTCCTGATGTCAAGGAGTCAGGGACCTGGAAGGGAGAGGGTGGCCAGAACCAAAATCCCGACTCACATGCTGGTGGAGGAGGGCAGGCTTCCCAGTGAAGTCCCCTTGAACTGGGCCTGGAAGGGGAGGCAAACAGGAAGTGGGACAGGATGCAGTGAGGTGTATTTTACTATGTTGACGGGGTGAGGGATGCCCAGGTGGCTGGTAAAACATTATTTCTGGGTGTGTCTGATGGGCTGTTTCTGGAAAAGATTAGCATTTGAATGAGTAGACTGGGTAAGAAGATGGCTCTCCCTGTGTGGAGAAAAAGGAACCCTCTGTTGGTGGAAATGCAAACTAGTACAGCCACTATGGAGAACAGTGTGGAGATTCCTTAAAAAACTGGAACTAGAACTGCCATACGACCCAGAAATCCCACTGCTGGGCATACATACCGAGGAAACCAGAATTGAAAGAGACACGTGTACCCCAATGTTTATCGCAGCACTGTTTACAATAGCCAGGACATGGAAGCAATCTAGATGTCCATTGGCAGACGAATGGATGAGAAAGCTACGGTACATATACACAATGGAATATTACTCAGCTATTAAAAAGAATGCATTTGAATCAGTTCTAATGAGGTAGATGAAACTGGAGCCTATTATACAGAGTGAAGTAAGTCAGAAAGAGAAATACCAATACAGTATATTAACACATATATATGGAATTTAGAAAGATGTGAGACAGCAAAAGAGACACAGATGTAAAGAACAGACTTTTGGACTCTGTGGGAGAAGGCGAGGGTGTGATGATTTGAGAGAATAGCTTTGAAACATGTATATTATCATATGTGAAATAGATTTCCAGTCCAAGTTCGATGCATGAGACAGGGTGCTCAGGGCTGGTGCACTGGGATGACCCTGAGGGATGGGATGGGGAGGGAGGTGGGAGGGGGGTTCAGGATGGGGAACACATGTAAACCCACGGCTGATTCATGTGAATGTATGGCAAAAACCACCACAATATTGTAAAGTAATTAACCTCCAATTAAAATTTAAAATTAAAAAAAAGAAAAGAAGAAGACGGCCCTCTCTCATGAAGGTGGCAGCATCCAGCCTGCTGAGGGCCTGAAAAAAACGAAGGAAGGGCTAGGACATCCATCTCTTCTGTCCTAGGATGTTGGTGGTCCTGGGCCTTCAGATGTGAGTTGGAACTCCCACCACCACGGGCTTCCCTCGTAGCTCAGTTGGTAAAGAATCCACTTGCAATGCAGGAGACCCAGGTTCGATTCCTGGGTTGGGAAGATCCTCTGGAGAAGGGAATGACAATCCACTCCAGTATTCTTATTGGAAAAATCCCATGGACGGAGGAGCCTGCGGGCTACAGCCCATGGGGTCGCAAGAATCAGACACAACTTGGCGACAAAACCGCCACCACAGTTCTTGGGCCTTTGGACTCAGACTTGCGTCTTGAGCTCCTCATGCTTCTCAGTCCTGCAGACTTGGACTCAGTTACCCACTGGTTTTCCTGGTTCTTCAGCGTACAGAGTAGTAGACCTAAGGACTTAGTTTTCAGCCTCCATGGTCACATGAGCCACTTCCTATGAAAAATGTCCTCATATCTGTCTATCCATCCTGTTGGTTCTGTTTCTTTGGAGACCCCAATACACTCCTCAAGAGACTTAGGCCTCTGTGTTCAGTCGTGTCTGACTTTTTAGGACCGCAGGGACTGTAGCCCACCAGGCTCCTCCGTCCATGGGATTTTCCAGGCAAGAAGATTGGAGTGGGTTGCCATTCCCCTCTCCAGGAGATCTTCCTGACCCAGGGATAGAACCTGGATCTCCTGCATTGCAGGCAGATTCTTTACTGTCTGAGCCCAAAACATTACTTAACACATTCCTATTCAGGCACAAATTAAGAAGCATGACGTAGCCAAGTACTGGAGATGACGTGGATCCACAGATCCTCAGAAAATGGTTGAACAGTCCCCAGGGCAAATTCACATATGCCATGACCCAACAATTCCACCTCCAGGTTTATTTCCAAGAAAATGCACATACAAAAAATGTTCGTAGCAGGATTGTCTTAAATAACAACAGAAGACTAGATAAACAGACTGAGATGTACTCACACCACTGAGGATCAGGCAGCAGTCAAAATAAATGGACCACAGTGACAATAACAGTGAAGGATGCTTATCAACTTAACATTAAGTGAGAAAAACAAATCCCAAAGGACTACATACAGCATGACCTTCTTAAAGAAGGTAGAGATGGTTAAAATTTAATAGATATATTTTAGAAATACGTATGAAAGAGATAAATATCTGTAGATGACATGAGATGATATAAAAAGGCAAATAAGAAAGAAGGCACTGAGGTTTAAGGATGGTGGTTACTCAGGAGAGGGAAGGAAGAGAGGAGCGACAGGGTGATTCACACAGCTGCGTGCTTGCCTAGGGCCCTGGGTGTCGGGTTGAGAGGTGGTTCCAACCTGACAACCTGAAGTGTTTATCTCATCATTTTTATACTTATTTACTTAGCTGCATGGGGTCTTAGTTGCAACATGTAGGATCTAGTTCCCCTACCAAGGATCAAACCCAGGCCCCCTGCATTGGGAGGGTGGAGTCTTAGCCATTGGACCATCAGGGAAGTTTCTATCTCATTGTTTTTTAAATGTGATGTATAATACAGGTAGGGGGATAGGTAGGTATGTAGCAGGACCATGCATGGACCAATAATAAAAGTATATCATGAACCAAGGATATAATTTAGTCAATTTTGTACACTTAAGGTCCATGAGATTTTTTTTTCAAGTGGTAGAAAATTCAAGAAAGGGGGAACGGCATGAGCAGAAGGAGTGAGTCTGGTCCGCACTGGGGGCAATACAGGAACCTGACTTGCTGATGCAGGGGGTCATCTGAACGCACAGAGCTTCCGGACTTTCTCCAGGTCTCAGGTTGACAGGTCAGGTGTTGGTACCTGGAGCCCCAGAGCTTGGAGACCCAAACTGTGCCCTTGGAAACCAGAACCAGAGCACTGGACAGCTTCAGCCCCCAGAGGAGAATGAAGGCTGGTGTGAGCCGGAGAGGCTGGTGGGGCCGTCCAGCACTGGTCACACGGGGCCTGGACACAGGGATGTGCCTTTTGTTGCAGCAATCTGCCCATCCTTAACTGGTACCTCTGCCGGGACATACCCTTCCCTGAAATCACGTGCACATTCCAGGACTGGAGCGGACCCACACCCAGGTTCTAGAATGTGGCCTGGCAGAAGGTGTGGAGCCCTGGACTCACAGGGACTGGGTGTTCTGCCAGAATCCTCTCCCCCGTCTGCAGTCCTCCAGGCCCGCTGGCTCTCCCAGCTCCTGCCACACTCCACCTCCCACCCCCAACCCCGACCCCCCAATACCCCCCACCCACGACCCTGAGGTCCCCTGAGAGCACTGGCCCTGGCCCCTGCACCCCTCACCCTGCCCTACCCCAGGCTTCCGGAGCAGCCATCCTCAGACGACACTGCCTCCCAGGACACCCCCACACCCCTGAGCCCCAACTCAGCCCCACCTCTTCCTCGCCCTGCAGTCCGGGTGGGTCAGCTTGACCACGCCCTCTCTGCCCTGACCACGCCCTCTCCCTGGGCTTCCTCCACCCACTGTGTCCCTCCACCTTCCACGTTGGACCTTCCTTCTCTCTGACCAACTCCCTCCCTGCTCAGTCCTCACACATGCTCACTGACCTCCTCTTCTCTCCGCTGTTCCCTTCCAATCTCTCCAGGAAAAGTCTACACTCTGCTCTCCACACCAGCTTCCCTCCCTCATTACCAGATTACTTGCAATTTAGATTTCACCCCACCCACCACACCCATGTTTCTGAAACTCGCTTCCCAGGTGGTGCTAGTGGTAAAGAATCTGCTTGCCAAAGCAGCAGACCCAAGAGATGCAGGTTCCATCCTGGGTTGGGAAGATCCCCTGGAGGAAGGCATGGTAACCTACTCCAGTGTTCTTGCCTGGAAAATCCCATGAACAGAGGAGCCTGGCAGGCGACAGTCCATGGGTTACGAAAGAGTCAGACATGACTGAGCAACTGAGCACACACTCCCAAGTCCCTGAAACAGGTCTGCTTCTCCAGGCCCTTAATTGCCAAACAGAACAGAACAGCATTCTTAGTCCTTATCTTTCCAGCCATCTCTACTGGAAGCTCTCTTGTAACTTTCTTCCCAAAACTCACTGGTCCACTGGTTTCCACGGTCTGTCTTGGCTTCCCTCTTACTTCTTGACCTGTTTCTTCCTGGACTCCTTCTTTTATTTGCCCCTAAATGTGGAAGCAAGATTTCCCTAGAACAGCAAGGAGATCAAACCAGCGAATCCTAAAAGGAAATTAACCCTGAATATTCATTGGATGGACTGATGCTGATGCTGAAACTTTAATACTTTGGCCACCTGATGTGAAGAACTGACTCACAGGAAAAGACCCTGATGCTGGGAAAGATTGAAGGCAGGAGGAAAAGGGGACGACAGAGGATGAGATGGTTGGATGTCATCACCAATTCGATAGACATGCGTTTGAGCAGGTTCCGGGAGTTGGTGATGAACAGGGAGGCCTGGCGTGCTGCAGTCTGTGAGGTCATGAAAAATTGGACACTACTAAACTGAAGTGAAAGAGGAGGGTGGAAAAAGTTGGCTTAAAGCTCAACATTCAGAAAACTAAGATCATGGCATCTGGTCCCATCACTTCACAGCAAATAGATGGGGAAACAGTGGAAACAGTGGCTGACTTTACTTTGGGGTGGCTCCAAAATCACTGCAGATGGTGATTGCACCCATGAAATTAAAAGATGCATACTCCTTGGAAGGAAAGTTATGACCAACCTAGATAGCATATTCAAAAGCAGAGACATTACTTGGCCAACAAAGGTCCGTCTAGTCAAGGCTATGGTTTTTCCAGTGGTCATGTATGAATGTGAGAGTTGGACTGTGAAGAAAGCTGAGCCCTAAAGAATTGATGCTTTTGAACTGTGGTGTTGGAGAAGACTCTTGAGAGTCCCTTGGACTGGAAGAAGATCCAACCAGTCCATCCTAAAGGAGATCAGTCCTAAGTGTTCTTTGGAAGGAATGATGCTAAAGCTGAAACTCCAGTACTTTGGCCACCTCATGCAAAGAGTTGACTCATTGGAAAAGACTCTGATGCTGGGAGGGGATTGGGGGCAGGAGGAGAAGGGGATGACAGAGGATGAGATGGCTGGATGGCATCACCAACTCAATGGATGTGAGTTTGGGTGAACTCCAGGAGTTGATGTTGGACAGGGAGGCCTGGCGTGCTGCAATTCATGGCGTTGCAAAGAGTCAGACACGACTGAGCAACTGAACTGAACTGAACTGAACTGAAATGTGGAAGGGTCTGTTTTTGGCCCCCTCTTCTTCCTCTTTCATCACTCTCTTTGGATAATTCAACGATAGCTGATTTAACCATCAGACACTTGCTCAGGCCTCTCCAAGCTGTGTCCACAGATGAGATGTTCCTTCTGACATCAGCTTCTGTTAGTTGTTAAATTACCTGGGCTACCTGCAGTCACCTGGAGCTCACATGTCAAACGGGACTTGTCAACTTCCCCCCAAAACTTGCCTTTCCTCCTTTATTTCCTCACACAGCGGGCACCGCCACTCTCCCATCCAGACTGGGACTCACTTGATTCCTGCCTCTCCCTCAACCTCCCCCCAGGACTGAATCAGTCACTGGGTCCTTCTAATTTCACTTCCTACCGGTTTCACTCCCTCCGCTCCCCAGTTCAGTTCAGTTCAGTTCAATCGCTCAGTCATGTCCGACTCTTTGCGACCCCATGGACTGCAGCATGCCAGGCCTCCTTATCTATCACCAACTCCCAGAGTTTACTCAAATTCATGTCCATTGAGTCGGTGATGCCATCCATCTCATCCTCTGTCAACCCCTTTTCCTCCTGCCTTCAATCTTCACCAGCATCAGAGTCTTTTCAAATGAGTCACTTCTTCGAATCAGGTGGCCAAAGTATTGGAGTTTCAGCTTCAACACCAGTCCTTCCAATGCATTCAGGACTGAGTTGAATGTTGAAGCTGAAACTCCAGTCCTTTAGGATGGACTGGTTGGATCTCCTTGCAGTCCAAAGGACAATCAAGAGTCTTCTCCAACACCACAGTTCAAAAGCATCAATTCTTTGGCACTCAGCTTTCTTTATAGTCCAACTCTCACATCCATACATGACTACTGGAAAAACCATAGCCTTGACTAGATGGACCTTTGTTGACAAAGTATGTCTCTGCTTTTTAATATGCTGTCTAGGTTGGTCATAACTTTTCTTCCAAGGAGTAAGCGTCTTTTAATTTCATGGCTGCAATCATCATCTCCAGTGATTTTGAAGCCCAAAAAAATAAAGTCAGCCACTGTTGACACTGTTTCCCCATCTATTTGCCATGGAGTGATGGGATCGGATGCCATGATTTTAGTTTTCTGAATGTTGAGCTTTAAGCCAACTTTTTCACTCTCCTCTTTCACTTTCATCAAGAGGCTCTTTAGTTCTTCTTCACTTTCTGCCATAAGGGTGGTGTCATCTGCATATCTGAGGTTAACAATCAACCATCTCTAGCTATTCTATGGAAGCAGCCTCTTAATCTCTATTGTAGTTGTTGTTCAGTCGCTAAGTCGTGTCTGACTCTTTGCAACCCCGTGGACTGCAGCTCGCCAGGCTCCTCTATCCATCACCATCTCTCAGAGTTTACCACTAACACCATCTGGGAAGCCCCAAAACCATTGGAATTAATCCTATTTCAAATGAAAACTTTTCATTACAATAAAAGTGGCAAACTTCTATTTGATAATAGAAGAATCAGCCACCTATTTGTTCTAGGTTCTGAGGAAGTAAAATGCTTACAGTCTGGATAAAGGGTTAATTTTAATGCATTGATTTTTCTCCCCTACTTTAATCTCATAGTTTATAAATAACATGAGCAGTGGCTTGCAGAGAAGGCAATGGCACCCCACTCCAGTACTCTTGCCTGGAAAATCACATGCAGGGAGGAGCCTGGTGGGCTACAGCCCATGGAGTCACTAAGAGTCAGATACGACTGAGCTTTCACTTTTCACTTTCATGCATTGGAGAAGGAAATGGCAGCCCACTCCAGTGTTCTTGCCTGGAGAATCCGAGGGATGGGGGAGCCTGGTGGGCTGCCGTCTGTGGGGTTGCACAGAGTCGGACACGACTGAAGTGACTTAGCAGCAGCAGCAGCAGTGGCTTGAATTTATTTTTGCAGCCTCCAGGAGAAAATAGGTTCAGTGTGACCTCCCAGGGGCCAGCCTTGTTCATCAGACCTGCTGTGTGATGAGGCCAAACTCTGAAGAATGGGTGGGCGCCTGAGTGGCTCCACTTGGCACCTCCAAGCTGGGCCAAGTGCAAGTCTACAGCTGTCCATCCTCAGCCTGTCCTCCTCGTCCCAGGCAGCTGCTGTCCTGCCCTGGAAGAAGATACACCAGGAAGAAAATGGGGCAAGAGGGTCAGAGAGTGCATGGGGTGTCACAGGGGGCACGCCATGTAGGACACATCTGCTGTGAACCCAGTTCATGTTCGGAGTTTGCAAATACAACTCCAGACTGGTGACTTGGGCTCTGCTGTCTCATCTCCAGGATGTGACCTGCAGGGTCATGGAAGGACAGGGACTGTCACTCAGCAGGCTATGACCTGGCATCACTTCCTACTGCTTCTGTTGGGTAGAATGCGGTCCAGTTGCCCCAATCCAACTACAAAAAAAGGCCAAGGAATGCACGCTTCATGTGTGCAAAGGAAGGAGAAAGGCCAGTTTCCTATATCCTATATTCAACAGCAGCCCATCCCAACCCCACACACCTCATCCCTCTACCTCACTTTGCCTCCGTTTTTCTTTCCCATAGCTCTTCTTCACACATTGAGAGGGTAACAGGCAGAAAGGCCAAGGGTCTCCCAACCGAGGAAATAGGCTGCAAGTGTCAGACATTTTTTCTTTCTCTTAAGTGGCAGAAAGAAACAAACAAGTGTTAAATTTTTTCCCCTTCACTATACAAATTTAAAAAGAGGTTTCTTTTAAAATTCTGTGTTGCCATGACAACACCTGGTTCCACCTGAACTCAACTTTCTCAAACCTTATGGGAATGTTTGTTTTAAACTATGTTAATGAACTCACAAGCTAGTAAGTTCAGTTCAGTTCAGTCGATCAGTCGTGTCCGACTCTTTGCGACCCCATGAATTGCAGCACGCCAGGCCTCCCTGTCCATCACCAACTCCTGGAGTTCACTCAAACTCACGTCCATCGAGTCAGTGATGCCATCCAGCCATCTCATCCTCTGTCGTCCCCTTCTCCTCCTGCCCCCAATCCCTCCCAGCATCAGAGTCTTTTCCAATGAGTCAACTCTTCATATGAGGTGGCCAAAGTACTGGAGTTTCAGCTTTAGCATCATTCCTTCCAAAGAACACCCAGGACTGATCTCCTTTAGAATGGACTGGTTGGATCTCCTTGCAGTCCAAGGGAAAGTAATGCTCAAAATTCTCCAGGCCAGCCTTCAGTAATACATGAACCGTAAACTTCCAGATGTTCAAGCTGGTTTTAGAAAAGGCAGAGGAACCAGAGATCAAATTGCCAACATCCACTGGATCATCGAAAAAGCAAGAGAGTTCCAGAAAAACATCTATTTCTGCTTTATTGACTATGCCAAAGCCTTTGACTGTGTGGATCACAATAAACTGTGGAAAATTCTGAAAGAGATAGGAATACCAGACCACCTGACCTGCCTCTTGAGAAACCTGTATGCAGGTCAGGAAGCAACAGTTAGAACTGGACATGGACCAACAGCCCGGGTCCAAATAGTAAAAGGAGTACATCAAGGCTGTATATTGTCACCCTGCTTATTTAACTTTTATGCAGAGTACATCATGAGAAACGCTGGACTGGAAGAAGCACAAGCTGGAATCAAGATTGCTGGGAGAAATATCAATAATGATGTTGAGATGCAGATGACACCACCCTTATGGCAGAAAGTGAAGAACTAAAGAGCCTCTTGATGAAAGTGAAAGAGGAGAGTGAAAAAGTTGGCTTAAAGCTCAACATTCAGAAAACTAAGATCATGGCACCTGGTTCCATCACTTCATGAGAAATAGATGGGGAAACAGTGGAAACAGTGGCTTACTTTTTATTTTTTTGGGCTCCAAAATCACTGCAGATGGTGACTGCAGCCATGAAATTAAAAGACACTTACTCCTTGGAAGGAAAGTTATGACCAACCTAGACAGCATATTAAGCAGAGACATTACTTTGCCAACAAAGGTCCACCTAGTCAAGGCTATGGTTTTTCCACTAGTCATGTATGGATGTGAGAGTTGGACTATAAAGAAAGCTGAGTGCCAAAGAATTGATGCTTTTGAACTGTGGTGTTGGAGAAGACTCTTGAGAGTTCCTTGGACTGAAAGGAGATCCAACCAGTCTATCCTCAAGGAGATCAGTTCTGGGTGTTCATTGGAAGGACTGATGTTGAAGCTGAAACTCCAATACTTTGGCCACTTGATTTGAAGAGCTGACTCGTTGCAAAAGAGCCTGATACTGGGAAAGATTAAGGGCAGGAGGAGAAGGGGACAACAGAGAATGAAATGGTTGGATGACATCACTGACTCAATGGACATGAGTTTGAGTAGACTCCAGGAGTTGGTGATGGACAGGGAGGCCTGGCGTGCTGCGATTCATGAGTCTCAAAGAGTCGGACACGACTGAGCGACTGAACTGAACTGACTCAACTATGTGTTCACCCTAGACTCTGTCTTCAAGTTGGTTCTGAGTCTTTGATGGAAGTTGGTCTCCGTCTAAGACTCAGAACCAACTTGACAAACCAGTATGTTTTACTTATGCACATGTTCTCTTCAGTTCAGTTCAGTCGCTCAGTCATGTCTGATTCTTTGCAACCCCATGAACTGCAGCCTGCCAGGCCTCCCTGTCCATCACCAACTCCCAGAGCTTACCCAGACTCATGTCCATTTAGTCTGTGATGCCATCCAACCATCTCATCCTCATCAACCCCTTCCCTTCCCGCCTTCCATCTTTCCCAGCATCAGGGTCTTTTCCAATGAACCAGTTCTTCATATCAGGTGGCCAAAGTATTGGAGTATCCACTTCAGCATCAGGCCTTCCAAAGAATATTCAGGACTGATTTCCTGTACGACTGACTGGTTGGATCTCCTTGCAGTCCAAGGGACTCTCAAGAGTCTTCTCCAACACCACAGTTTAAAAGCACCAATGTTCTCTTAATCTATGTTAATGAGGCTGTATTTGATTGGAAACCTGCCTTTCCTCGGAAACCTGCCTTTCCTCAAGATTCATGTTAATCATTTTACGGCCCAGGACAACTCACCTGGTCCCAATGTTATCTCCAAATACATGTTGTGGGTGAAGGGCTTGGTGCCAGTCTCTGAGTTTTGAGACATTTCCTTTCTCTGATTAGCAGACTGCTAGTTGCTGGAGAAGGAAATGGTAACACACTCCAGTATTCTTGCCTAGAGAATCCTGTGGCCAGAGGAGCTGGTGGGCTGCTGTCCATAGGGTCACACAGAATCGGACATGACTGAAGCAGCTTAGCATGCATGCATGCATTGGAGAAGGAAATGGCAACCCACTCCAGTATTCTTGCCTGGAGAATCCCAGGGACGGAGGAGCCTGGTGGGCCACCATCTGTGGGGTTGCACAGAGTCGGACACGACTGAAGCAACTTAGCAGCAGCAGCAGCAGTAGCTATATAACATTTGGCTATAGACTAGCAGCAGGGACACTGTTTCTGTCCCCTTCTGATGTCTGTGTCAGAAGCTTTCTCTATCTCTTTTATACTTTACTAAAACTTCATCACACAAAACCTCTGAGTGATCAAGCCATGTCACTGGCCCCAGATTGAATTCCTTTCCTCCAGAGGCCAAGAATCCTGGTGTCTTTCAAGGCTCAGCAACAACTTTTCAACATCACATGTATTTATTTATATGTGAATTTATATATTTATTTATTATGTTCCTGTTAGTCCTCCCCTACAAATAATATAGGCTCCACTCAGGGATTTCTGTCTGTTTTGTTCATGGGCCCAGAAGGGTACCTGGCACACGTGTTAGTTAAAGAGACATTTCCTGGTGCTTCCTAAGGTCCTCATGCTCCCCACCCCTTCCCTTTCCAGCTCCATCACTTCCCCATCACCTGCCTGTCAGCAGCCTGTTCATCCTTCAAACTTCAGCCAGAATCTCCCCTGCTTTATGAGGTCTCCATGACCTCCCTGTCCTCCTGCAGAACTTGTGCCAATTTCTACAGTGGATCTATCCCACTATTTCAAAGAAGTAGATACCTTCCTGATGAAACAACAAGCTCCATCAAGACCAGGAATATAGGACTTCCCTTGTGGTCCAGTGGTTAAAATCCCACTCTCCAAATGCAAGGGACCTGGTTTCAATCCCTGGTCAGGGAACTAGATCCCACCTGCTTCAACTAAGACCAGTGCAGCCGCAAACAAAAATACAAACAAAAAAGTGTATTAAAGACTTCATGCTGCCACTAAATGTATGCGCAAACACTTGGAGTGGCCAACCGACTGTTCACGATGTGGATGGTCTTTAAAATGCATGAAATTTGAATGCAGACTGGGCAGCAGATGATATTGTTAAATTAGGTGCAAAACTTTGGCATTAGAGTTAGATCATGTACAGTTACGTACATCAGTGAGAAATACATCCTGGCGTTTGTAAGTGAACTAAGAACATGTCTGACATTTGCCTTAAAAAATTAAAAAGTGCGTTAGGAAGAAGCATGCTTACCTAATGGGAAAAGATATTTGCAAGTGGTACATCCAATAAGGAGTTAAAATCCAAAAAATACAAAGAACTCATACAACTCAACAAGAAACCTAGGTCAAAAAATGTGCAGAGAGCTGAACAGATATTCTTTCCCGAGATATGTAGACAGCCAAAAGGTGCATGGAAAACTGTGCCACATCACTAATTATTAGAGAAATATAAATGAAAACCACAGTGGGATATCACCTCATGCCTGGTAGAATGGCCGTTATCAAAAAGACATGACAAGTGTTGGTGAGGATATAAAGAAAAGGAAACCCTCGTTCTCTATTGACAAATGTAACCCAGTGGAGCCACCATGGAACAGTATGGAGATCCCTCAAAAAATGAAGAACAGAATTATCGTATGGTCCAGTTATCCCACTTCTGGGTATTTATCCAAAGGAAATGAAACCATTAATTCTAAAAGATGTGTGCACCCCCAGGTTCACTGCAGCATTGTTTACAACAGCCACGATGTGGAAACAACTGAAGTGCCCTTTGATGGGTGAATGGAAAAGAATATGTGACACACGCACTGGTTGTATACACAGTGGAATATTACTCAGCCATGAAAAAGATAAAAGCTTGCCGTTTGCAACAACATGGATGAGCCTTGAGGGTATTATGTTAAATAAAGTAAGTCAGAGAAAGGCAACGATCATACAATTTCACTCACATGTGGAATACGAGAAACAAAAAATAAACACACACACAAAATAAATGAACAAACCAAACCAAAGCAAAAATGTTGATGCAGAGAACAGGGTAGAGGTCCCCAGAGGGGAAGCGGGAGGAGCGGGGGAAATGATGGAGAGAATCAACTGTGTGATGACAGACAGAAACCACACGTTCAGTGGTGAAGACCTACGGGGCATATGGAAGCAGAAGCACAGTGTTGAACACGTGAAACATACAAAGCTACAAACCAATGTTCCCTCAACAGACAACCTGTGAGGGGAGGCCCATGAAGAGCCAACGTGGGGAAACCGTCATCCCTGGTGACCCTTACACTGCTCTCCCCACCTGTGTATATGTTTGAAATCTCCTTCATAAAACCCAAAAGCAAACAAAGCGATGGCAGCCTGGGTGTCACCGTCTGGGCTCCGGCCCTGCCGCCCCACCCTCAGCCCAGGCCCTGCCGTACAACATCTCAGCTTCCCGCTTCCGACGAAAGTCATCTGAGTTCAGAAAGTGTGGATTGAGTGTGGAGATTAAGATTGAAACCAGGAAGGCCTGACCACAGCACAGTCCTGTCTCCCAGGCCCGCTGAGGAATGAGGGCTGGTAAAACCACTTCATTGAACTCCTTCGTGAATGGAATCCATGAATCACAAGGTTGAGTGAGTTTCCTAACTTCACTGCTGCTGCTGCTGCTAAGGCACTTCAGTCGTGTCCGACTCTGTGCCACCCCATGGACTGCAGCCTACCAGGCTCCTCTGTCCGTGGGATTTTCCAGGCAAGAGTACTGGAGTGGGGTGCCATTTCCTTCTCCATCCTGCAACTTCCCTGGTGGCTCAGATGGTAAAGCATCTGCCCGCAATGCGGGAGACCTGGGTTCAATCCCTGGGTCGGGAAGATCCCTGGAGAAGGAAATGGCAACCCACTCCAGTATCCTTGCCTGGAAAATCCCATGGATGGAGGAGCCTGGTAGGCTACAGTCTTCAGGGGTCGCAAAGAGTCAGACATGACTGAGCTACTTCACTTTCACTTTCTCCATTCTAACTTTACTCAATAAAGCAATAGGGACACCAGAAGTAAAACCCAGGTCTGGGGCACCTAGAGCCAGCTTCCCTCCACCCCTGAGTCTCCAATCTGTCTGTGAAGAGTGCCCATGTCTTGGACATTTTTCAAATACTTTCCCTTATCTAAACTCATCAGAGAGGGAGGCCTAGAAGATGGACTGGTATGTGCTGGTTAGGTGGATAAATATTTGTAAAATACTGAGCGTGGCTCCGACGTGCAGTCATACTCGCTAAACATCCATCAGGGAAAAATTCAGAGTCCCTTGGAAACCCATGAGTTTGTGGAGCTGTGGAGGAAGGGTCATTTGTGGGGACCGAGAAGCAGATGAAAGCTGCTGGCCCTCCATTGTCTGCCCCCAGGTCAGACTCCCCTGGTAAGGCAAGGAGTCTTACCGGGGTCAGGGGCAGACAATGTTTTAACAGAGTGGTCAGCACTGTTCCAGCACAAGCTGCTCATTGACTATCTCCAGGCACTCAGTGTTCATCACCAGATGCGCTCAGCAATCCTTCTCTTTTTCCTCAGATAAAGGCAATGAGGCTCAGAGAGAATGCACTTACTGAGGACTGTGAGCCCGGTAAGTGATTGACCCAGGACGGAAATCGAGTTTGTCCAATCTGAGCTTCTCCTCTTTCCACTCTGCCAAGCTGTGTGTGAAGAATCCTAATGATTTTGGCCAAATGAAGATCACTGGTATAGGAGCTGGAGGCAACTGACATCCTGACACAAGACGGCGCCCAGTGAAAAGGGGGACAGACAGTGCATCCTCTCAGCTCCCCACCAGTCTGATAGACACTCTGTCTCCTATAGACTCAGGGGCCCCCCAGGATCGAGCAGGACAGGCCACGGCGACAGGAAGGTGATCTGTGGCTGACTCACCAACAGCCGCCAAGTCAAACTGAGTGGATCTGACCTCGGAGCTCAAAGCGCTAAACCCTTCTCACCTGCATCTTGCTCCAGCTCAGCAGAGGGGACGGGGAGATGAGAGAGGATAGGGTCAGTGATCCACCTCTCCCCTCCAAGAATGTCGTCCTGAATTCTCCAGGGCTGGGCTGTCGTCCTGTTCTGAGTGCTTCTCCAGCCCCCCTTCTAGTCTGTTTCTTGATCAGCTAGCCTCCCCACCTTCACTCCAGCCCCACACAGGGAAAGATAGATATACGTGCATGCATGCACGCACACACACACACGTGCACGCATGCATGCACACACACACACACACACATACACACACTGTGCTGTTCTTCCCAGATCTGTTTTACAGACTAGAAATCTGAACCCAAGCAGACGAAATGTATGTAGTGCCATCCATGAGGGACCTACAGAAACCACAAATGGCTCCTAGAAGAGAATCACATTAACAATGAAGAATAAATGAAAACACATGGTCACACAAAAAATCTATGCACGGACGTTCAGAGAGCATTATCCGTAATAGTCCAGTGGGAACAGCCCAGTGTCTGTCAGCAGACGAATGGGTAAACAACATGTTTCCCACACAGGGGAATATTTTTCTACCTTAAAAAGGAATGACGGGCTGACATGTGCGACAAATGTGAATGAACCTTGAAAACATGATGCTCGGTGAGTGAAGCCAGACCCAAGGGGTCACATGTTGTATGTTCCATTTCTATGCCACTGAACTGGCACGTCCATAGGGACAGAAGGCAGATTAGTGAGGGGATGGAGGAAGAGGGGTTACTACAAAACCATGTGGGGCTTCTACTGGGGGTGATGAAAATGTTCTAAAATTAACTGTGGTGGTGGCTGTGCAAATTATCTCAATAAAGTAAAAGCTATGGTATTATATACTTTCAATGGGATGATTGTACAGTATGTGAATTATATCACAGTGAAGCTGTTACTAAAATTAAAAATGAATGCTAAAATCTCCTAAACGTCTGAGGAACCTGCACAGTTCACTTTCAGAAGCCTTGAGAAATGCGGGAGGCTAAAATAATGAATCTGACTATCTTTAAGAAAGATAAATATTGTATACTAACGCATATACTGATGTTGAAGTTGAAACTCCAATACTTTGGCCACCTGATGGGAAGAGCTGACTCATTTGAAAAGACCTTGATGCTGGGAAAGATTGAGGGTGGGAGGAGAAGGAGATGACAGAGGATGAGATGGTTGGATGGCATCACCGACTCAATGGACATGAGTTTGGGTAAACTCCAGGAGCTGGTGATGGACAGGGAAGCCTGGCGTGCTGCAGTCTTTGCTTGGGGTCGCAAAGAGTCGGACACGACTGAGCGACTAAACTGAACTCATGTATATGGAATCTAGAAAGTTGGTACTGATGAATTTATTTGCAAGGCAGCAATGGAGAAACGGACATAGAGAACAGACTTATGGACATGAGGAGAGTAGAGGAGAAGGTGAGATGTATGGAGAGAGTGTCATGGTAACTTACATCACCATATGCAGAATAGATAGCCAATAGGAATTTGCTGTATGTCTCAGGGAAGTCAAACATGGGCTCTGTATCAGTCTAGAGGGGTGGGATGGGAAGGGAGATGGGAGGGAGGTTCAAGAGGGAGTGGGCATATGTACACCTATTGCTGATTCATGTTGATGTTTGACAGAAAACAACAAAATTCTGTAAAGCAATTATCCTTCAATTAAAAATAATTTAAAAAAATAATAATCAAACTGGCTCTCTTTAGACACTTTTTTGGAGTGACCCATGATAAAAACCCCCAGAAGCCCCAGCTCAGGGAACACACTGCCCACAGGTGTGCAACACAGGTAACAGGACCCCAGGTGGGGAAACCAGGGAGACCCAGACCTCAGGTTGACTCTGTCCCCCTCCCCAGTCAAGAAACACAGGCCAGTTCCCTAAGTTAGAGTGTTGTCTGTAAAATGGAGAGGGAAGGAATAGCAGTAGTAGGTGTGACTTAAATGAATCCTGGGCATGTAGTGTGAGTTCAAAGAGGTGACTGCTGTGGAGACCATTACTGCACCATCCAAAGGGCAGACCTGGATGGTCAAGACCTGGCTGATGGGAGGAAGGCATCGTGTCTTCATTTCAGTGTTCCAAGCATCTTCAGGGGAGGTTTTCGAGGGTCTGTGCACAAAATGAGCAGGGTCTGTCATCCTCTCGTGTGAAACCCAGGGTGGCAGAGTCTGGTGGGCACATTGGCACAGGACACCAGACGGCATGGTGTGACAGCATCACACCCAACCCATCACTCGCGCGGCTTTGCCTGAGACATGTTCCTGCATGAAATTTCCTCATCAAGCGTGACCTGAACCCATACTAAATGCAACGTGCTGGACTGGATGCACACAAGGTGCAAAAGGAAGAAGGTGAGTCTCTACACTCGAGGCTGCTGCTGCTAAGTCACTTCAGTCGTGTCCGACTCTGTGTGACCCCACGGACGGCAGCCCACCAGGCTGCCCTGTCCCTGGGATTCTCCAGGCAAGAACACTGGAGTGGGTTGCCATTTCCTTCTCCAATGCATGCAAGTGAAAAGTGAAAGTGAAGACGCTCAGTCGTATCAGACCCTCAGCGACCCCATGGACTGCAGCCTTCCAGGCTCCTCCATCCATGGGATTTTCCAGGCAAGAGTACTGGAGTGGGGTGCCATTGCCTTCTCCACTACACTCCAGGAGCTCCTAGAAATTCCAGGGGGTAGGAGGGGCTACTACTTGCATGCCGGTTTTACAGATGAAGAAACTGAGGCCAGGAGAGGCCAGATGACCTGCCCAAGGGCTCATGGCAATTTCAGGTGCTAGCAATACTGAGAGGACAGTGCTGAGAGCCAGCCTCAGGCTTTCTTCCGCTGGCTCTGAGTTCTCTCCTTCAGACACCTGAGCGTGGGTTTAAGACTGTCAGTGGCACCACTTGCCTCACAAATGACCAAGCACCAAGGACACTCATCAGGACTGCTGTGTAATTTGCAGGGACCAATACAACATGCAAATGCAGGACCCGTTGTTCAAAAACCTTAAGGATTTCAAGATGGCCAGACTAAAGTGTAAACTGAGCCCAGGGCTCTTCTAAGCACAGATCACACAGCCCTGAAGCCACCCTGTCCCATCACTGTCTCACAGATGCCCAGATACACGGAACAGATGGGTCTGTTGCAAGAAAGGAATTCTCCTGGGCTGAGCTGTGGCTCGCTCTGACCCCAACATCCAGCCACCTGCCCTGTGCACGTGGATCTCTTGGGCCAGCTGACCCAGCATCCTTCAGCATTTTCGGCTCCGCAGATGTGAAGTCTCTGGGCTGACACTGCACTGCCTCCTTTGCATGAGAAATCCAGTCTCCCAGCCAAGCTTCAACAGCAGTGACACACGGATCCATTAACAAACCCCCAGGCACGGAGAAAAGGAAATATCTACTCAGAGCTCCGGCGTGTTGGGGCTTCATTTGTCTTATTCAACTCTTTCCTTCCCTAGTTTGCCGTGCCTGTAGCTGTCTTGCAGAAAACAAGACAGTCCACCAAAAACTAGTTAATCTTTCCATCCGCCATACAAATCTTCTTTTTCTTGAATAATAGGTTACATAGCAATTGCAGACAAGCCAGAAGCTACTAGAATTTCAACAATCAGAAAGATAACTGGATTTGCTGTATGATGCAGGAAGCTCAAACAGTTCTGTGTTGACAATGTAGATGGGTGGGATGGGGTGGGATGTGGGAGGGAGGTTCAAGAGGGAGGGGACATACGTATACCTTTGGCTGACTCATGCTGATATGTGGCAGAAACCAACATCATATTGTGACGCAATTATCCTGCAATTAAAAATTTTAAAAAGAGAGAGAGAAAGAAAGATAATATGGTATTAATTAGGCATCAGAGGCAGACTAAAGTGAATTAATTAATGAATTAGTTGTAAGGCTTTTAGGAGGTCAAAGACCCTCTGTCATGGGTGAATTGCTCCAACCCCAGGACCTCAGAATGATCTTATTCGGACATAGAGTTGTTCCAGATATAATAAGATGAGCAGAGATAGTGAAGGATGGGGAAGCTTGGGATGCTGCAATCCATGGGGGTCTCAAAGAGTTGGACACGACTGAGCCTCTGAACTATAAGAGGAGGTCACACTGAAATAGATCAGTCCCAGGTGTTCATTGGAAGGACTGATGTTGAAGCTGAGACTCTAATACTTTGGCCATCTGATGTGAAGAGCTGACTCATTTGAAAAGACCCTGATGCTGGGAAAGATTGAGGGCAGGTGTAGAAGGGGATGACAGAGGATGAGATGGTTAGATGGCATCACCGACTCAATGGACATGAGTTTGGGTGAACTCTGGGAGTTGGTGATGGACAGGGAGGCCTGGCAGGCTGCAGTTCATGGGGTCACAAAGAGTCAGACACGACTGAGGGACTGAACGGAACTGAGCTGACATGTTTTTACTACTATGTATGATATATGTGTATATTTTTCTGGCATGTATTTATGTATGTTTCCTGTCGTGCACACACACAGAATGCTCCTTGGTGGACCATACATCCCCTAGATCCCAGTCCCTACTGCTCCCTTCTGCCCTGCTCTTTGGGGTCTCTTCCCTGCACTTAATTTGCATGTAAGGGTGCAGAGCTGTGACCCAGCAGCGCCACCTTCTGGTCACCTTGGGATTTCTGGCAGAATCTGACTGGCCACCTGTGTTCCAGGGGAGGGAGAATCTGAGGGAAGCCCCCAGAATCACAGGGCCCTCAGATGACCCCAGAAGCCCATTTGTAACTGTAGAGATGGATTCAAAGAGCCAGAACCCTCAAGAAGTCAGTGATTCTGGATGAGGGGGAAGGTTGAACCCCAAAGGAATATGAAGTCTGGGTGACCCCAGGAAGGGAGAAGAGTCTCCACCTAGCAAGGCAAGCTTGCTGGGCACCAGCTGGTACTTCTGCCCCATCTCAGCCCCACACCCAACCCCGTGGCCAGGCCCCAGAGATGACATCTGGCGGGGGGGCAGAGGGCAGAATTTCACATGCAGATTAGAGGGTTGCTACTGCTGCTAAGTCACTTCAGTCGTGTCTGACTCTGTGTGACCCCATAAACGGCAGCCCACCAGGCTCCCCCGTCCCTGGGATTCTCCAGGCAAGAACACCGGAGTGGGTTGCCATTTCCTTCTCCAGTGAATGAAAGTGAAAAGTGAAAGTGAAGTCGCTCAGTCGTGTCCGACTCTTAGTGACCCCATGGACTGCAGCCCACCAGGCTCCTCGGTCCATGGGATTTTCCAGGCAAGAGTATTGGAGTGGGGTGCCATTGCCTTAGAGTAGAGGGTGATGGGAGTCTAATCCAGGAGGAGGGAAGGTTCCAGGGGGCCCTGGGGGGTGAATTAGTCCCTGGGGAACCTGGAGAGAAGAGAGATTTAGAAGAATCAAGCCAGAGACCCAGACATCAGGGTGTGGAAAAGGTCCCCCAAGCCTGCTCACCAGAGCAGGTGTCGGCAAATCACGGGGGCAGAGCCAGAGAGGAGCAGGGAGCCCCCACCACCACCCTCCTGGCCGGAGCCCCTGGCAGCACCCACGGGGGGGCAGGCAGGGAGCTCACCACCTCCCTGTGGCCTCATCGCCTCCGTGACCATCATCCCTTGGTCCATCCTCCCCTCAAGTGGCGTCTGCTTCCTTACAGGGCTCTCGTCCTGCCTTTGGGATGGTCCCAGGTGAGCACACTCCTCCCCCAGAAGACAAGCCCCCGTCTAACTGACCAGAGCCTGGAAGGCAAGGTCAGCCTGGCATTCCTCCCTCCTCTTCCCAGCCCATATGCGCTGGATCTTAATCCCATAGTCGCCTGGGTCTCAGGTCCTTCAACTGTAAAACAAAGGTTAGGGGACTTCCCTGGTGGTCTAGTGGTTAAGACTTCCCCTTCTAGTGCAGGTGATATGAGTTCAACTCCTGGCCGGGGAGGTAAGATTCCACGTGACTCACAGTCAACAAAACATAAAAAAGTTTAAAAAAAAACAGAAGCAATATTGTAACAAATTCAATAAACATTTTTTAAAAAATTGTCCACATCAAAAAAATCTTAAAAAAAAAAATGAAGAGGTTAGACTGGATTGTTTCGAAAAGCTTTAAAGTTCCATCGTTCTCCAAAAGCTGAAAAGCCATCTACGAGACGGATAACATTAAAAAGGGTTGATAAGTAGGCACACATGTAATCTAAATATATAAATAGGTATAGAATATAGATGTCAGTGTGTGTATACAAAGACACATATATTCCGCTGAGAGTCTGGAAGCCATGACCCCTAAGAAGTACACCTGGCACCTAGATCAGTTCAGTTCAGTCGCTCAGTTGTGTCCGACCCTTTGTGACCCCACGGACTGAAGCATGCCAGGCTTCCCTGTCCACCACCAACTCATGGAGCTTGCTCAGACTCATGACCATCACATTGGTGATGCCATCCAACCATCTCATCCTCTGTCTTCCCCTTCTCCTCCTGCCTTCAGTCTTTCCCAGCATCAGGGTCTTTTCCAATGTGTCAGTTCTTCGCATCAGGTAGACAAAGTGTTGGAGTTTCAGCTTCAGTATCAGTCCTTCCAATGAATATTCAGGACTGATTTCCTTTAGGATTGACTGGTTTGAGCTCTTTGCTGTCCAAGGGACTCTCAAGAGTCTTCTCCAACACCACAGTTCAAAAGCATCAATTCTTCGGTGCTCAGCTTTCTTTATAGTCCAACTCTCACATCCATACATGACTACTGGAAAAGCCTTAGCTTTGGCTTGATGGACCTTTGTTGGGAAAGTAATGTCTCTGCTTTTTAATATGCTGTCTAGGTTGGTCATAGCTTTTCTTCCAAGGAACAAGTGTCTTTTAATTTCATGGCTGCAGTCACCATCTTCAGTGATTTTGGAGCCCCCAAAAATAAAGTCTCTCACTGTTTCCATTGTTTCTCCATCTATTTGCCATGAAGTAATGGGACCAGATGCCATGATCTTCATTTTCTGAATGTTGAGTTTTAAGCCAACTTTTTCACTCTCCTCTTTCACTTTCATCAAGAGGCTTTTTAGTTCCTCTTCACTTTCTGCCATAAGGGTGGTGTCATCTGCATATCTAAGATTATTGATATTTCTCCCGGCAACCTTGATTCGAGCTTGTGCTTCCTCCAGCCCAGCATTTCTCATGATGTGCTCTGCATATAAGTTAAATAAGCAGGGCGACAATATACAACCTTGTACTCCTTTCCTGATTTGGAACCAGTCTGTTGTTCCACATGCAGTTGCTTCTTGACCTGCATACAGATTTTTCAGGAGGCAGGTCAGATGGTCTGGTATTCCCATCTCTTGCAGAATTTTCCACAATTTGTTGTGATCCACACAGTCAAAGGCTTTGGCATAGTCAATAAAGCAAAAGTAGATGTTTTTCTGAAACTCTCTTGCTTTTTTGATGATCCAGTGCATGTTGGCAATTTGATCTCTGGTTCCTCTGCCTTTTCTAAATCCAGCTTGAACATCTAGATACTGACTGTAAGTTCTATTCCCCACTAGGTGGACTGGGGCTCCTTGGAGAACTGACTGCTTCCATGGCGTGGGCAGAGGAGAGGAAGAACGGAATGAACTTGGGTTATCTTACTGCACCAGAAAATGGGGAGCACTCAAAGAATGAGAGAGCACACCAAAAGGACACAGAAGCCAGCTCCAGGGGCTCCTGGAGCCAAATCTGAGACAATTTGCACATAGACATACAACAATAATAATGGATTGTAACCCACTGAGTAAACAGAATAGAGATAAATAAACAGAAAGTCTGATGAGGAATGAGATATTCACAGAGTGTCAACGTATCCCTCCACAGAATATTTATTAATTGCAAAGGTAACTTGCAGGGAGAAGCCAGGCAGTCATCACTGTAACCAGTGGATATACCATGAGTGTGGCGTCCATCGTTAATGGGACGAACTGAAAGTGCCACATAAGCAGCACTTCTGGGATGTTCCTGCCAAAGACTTTTAACCTGAATCCCATCACAAAGGACCAGCAGACACTCAAACAGAGAGACAGGCCATAGACAAACAGATCCTTAATCCTCCAGTTGTCAAAGTCATGAAAGTCAGGCTTTCCTTAGCTTAACTGAGGAGGAATTGTTCCAGACTGCAGGGGACCACGGAGCCCACAGCCAGATGCAGTGTAGATCAGAACTGCATCCCTTTACAACGAAGGAATCATGGGGACAGGTGGTGAGACTGGAACCACAATGCCACGTTGTGATGGCTGTGTTGTGACTAAATAGGAGGAAGTCTTTATTTGCAGGAAATATACTGAAGCGTTCAGGGGTGAGGTATTCAGGGGAGGCCTGGCATGCTGCAGTCCATGGGGTCGCAGAGTCGGACACAAGTGAGCGACTGAACTGAACTGATTCAGGGGTGACAGAGCATCATGTCAACGTGTTGTCAGACGATTCTAGAAAAAAATATGTAATTTGTGCTGAAACTTTTCTGTAAGTTTGAGATTGTTTTGCATTTTTAAAAAATGACATCAGTTCAGTTCAGTTGCTCATTCCTGTCCGACTCTCTGCAACCCCATGGACTGCAGCATGCCAGGCCTCCCTGTCCATCACCAACTCCCGGAGTTTACTCAAACTCATGTCCATTGAGTCGGTGATGCCATCCAATCATCTCATCCTCTGTAGTCCCCTTCTCCTCCCACCTTCCATCTTTCTCAGCATCAGGGTCTTTTCCAATGAGTCAGTTCTTTGCATCAGGTGGTCAAAGTATTGGAGTTTCAGCTTCAACATCAGTCACCCACAAAACGATCTCTGGAAATTCCTGAGAAAGGAAAAGCAGAGATCTCTTCTTTCCAATAAGGAATTGCAACCAAGAAAACCTTTCTAAGTGTGTGCACCCAGCCTGAGAATCTGGCACCCTGAGTGGGCCTCCCTGGCCCCAGGCCTATCTTCCCTCCAACCCTAACAGCACAGATGTCAGGAAAACATGACACCAGCACCCCCGGCAGCCCAGCACTGAAGAGCGTCAGAACTGGGGTTGTATCTGCTTTCACTGAGCACGAGCCACGTGCAGGGGGTTTGAAGTCCAAACCACCAGGAAGTGAATCTCAGCTCACATTCACTGTGTGATCTTGGGTGAGTCACTTAACCTCCCCGAGCCCCAGCTTTCTGCTGCGTGCAATGTCTACTTCGCTAGGCTGTGGTGCAGCTTAAAGAGAATTACGCAGAATGCTTGGCAGAATTATGGTTTTCAGACATTAGACCTTTGGCAGGAGGCCTCCGAATCCCCAGGGAATCTTTGTAAGAAACACAGAGTTTTCACCCCCTCCTAGAGATTTTTAAAGCTCACCTGCCTAGTTTCAGTTCTACCAGCTCTATGTCCCCCTCACCCCAACTTCTGCTTAGATTAAACTATGTGCCATTTCCCAAATGCCATAGTACTTCTTACTGTACTTTTGTACATGCCGTTCACCCACACAGAATGCCCTTCCCCTTAGTTGGACTGGAAATCCTTCAAAACTCAGCTGAAATGTACCCTCACTTGGAAAACCTTTCCTGACCCCCACCTCCCAGAACCCCCTTCTCTGTCTGATCAGTTGTTATTACATCAGTAAGAAATAGAATTGCCTTCCTTTGAAGGCAAGAGGAGAAGGGAATGACAGAGGATGAGATGGTTGGATGGTATCACCGACTCGATGGACATGAGTGTGAGTAAACTCAGGGAGTTGGTGATGGACAGGGAGGCCTGGCATGCTGCAGTCCATGGGGTCACAAAGAGTCGGACACGACTGAGCAACTGAACTGATGTACTTTACATTTCACAGTGACTGTCTTTTTTAAACAACCACACCAGGAACTAATTATTAGCCTTGTTTTCCTGTTTAATACAAAACAGCTGAGCCTAAAAAGAGCCTAAGCCGCTTGCCCCAGGTCCTATAGCCGGCAGGGGCAGAGCCAGAACCGCACCCCCCAGGCAGCTCAACTCTTAAGCATCATTGTCTTGGTTCTCGTCTTCCACCAGGTGTGAGTTCTGGGATGTCAGGGACCATTTCCCTTTCATCCCTGATCCTCATTGTAATTTCTGAGACACAGCCAGTAGGGATCCCTAAATATTGGTCCCTGTCTCCCACGTCCACATCTGGGCTTTCCCAGAGCTGGGACAGCTGGGAGCCTCTGGGGCTGGGTAAACCGGATGCTTGTAGAAGATGTAGGAGAGGAGAAAAGCTTTCGGTTTTCTCAGGGTGCAGCTCTCAGTTCCACCAGACGATGGCGCCGCTGCACCATTTAGGTTTAGCGGAACAGCTCCGGACGTTCCGCTGTGGGGTTTTCATTGGGCAAGTGTCCATTCTGCTGTATAGGCAGAATTTGCAAAATTCTGAAACTTCATGGATGAAAGAATTAATGTGCAAATGACAGAATAAAAATAGAGAGAGCATGGAATTGATACTAAGGCACCCCCTCCTCCTTGGGGAAAATACCCTCCTTACTTAAGTAGGAGCTGACTAAAACAGACAGCATGGCTGTGTGCTCTGATGGGAAAAGATACCAAAAATCATAACACTTAACCACAGACAGCTGAGTGCACACAAGCGTGCCCTGTGCAGCGGGCTCTGTGATGGGGTGAATGAGACTCCAGTGTCCAGCCTCACGACAGTGACACCAGGGTCCCCTCAGCCTTGGTTACAGTATTGTGTCATTGACATATTATTCAAGTACATTTACAATTTTCCAAGCCTAGGGAAAGTTGTGACAAACCTAGAGAGCATATTAAAAAGCAGAGACATTACTTTGCAAACAAAGGTCCATCTTATCAAGGCTATGGTTTTTCCAGTGGTCATGTATGGATGTGAGAGTTGGACTGTGAAGAAAGCTGAGTGCCGAAGAATTGATGCATTTGAACTGTGGTGTTGGAGAAGACTCTTGAGAGTCCCTTGGACTGCAAGGAGATCCAACCAGTCCATCCTAAAGGAGATCAGTCCTGGGTGTTCATTGGAAGGACTGATGCTGAAGCTGAAACTCCAATACTTTGGCCACCAGATGCGAAGAGCTGACCCATTGGAAAAGACCCTGATGCTGGGAGGGACTGGGGGCAGGAGGAGAAGGGGATGACAGAGGATGAGATGGCTGGATGGCATCACCGACTCGATGGACATGTGTTTGGGTAAACTCCAGGAGCTGGTGATGGACAGGGAGGCCTGGTGTGCTTCGATTCATGGGGTCGTAAAGAGTTGAACACAACTGAGCAACTGAACTGAACTGAACTGAACTGAAGCCTAGATTTGGTACACAGGCTCATGTCCTCAGTCGTGTCCGACTCTTCAACCCCATGGACTGTAGCCCGCTAGGCTCCTCTGTCCATGGAATTTTCTAGGCAAGAATACTGGAGTGGGTAGCCATTCCCTTCTCCAGGGGATCTTCCCGACCCAGGGATCAAATCTGCGTCTCCTGCATCTCCTGTGTTGGCAGGCGGGTTGTTTACCATGGAGCCACCAGGGAAGCCCAGATTTGGTACCCAGGGTGCAACAAAGCATTCCAGATGCAGATTGCTTTCTGAGGAGCCTGGCACAGGGACCACCATGCTGGTATTTGAGGCTGATGGTTTGGGGACCTAGGAGGAGGTCTGGAAAACCCGGGGCCAAGGGCTGAGATGGGGTAGGCTGGGCTGAGGACAACATGGTGCCTTTGAGGGGAGGGAGCCTGAGCCCCTTCCCTTCTCAGAAACGTCTCTTCCGGGAAGGCCCTCCAGGAGCCAGAGCAGAACCGTCTTCCTCCATCTGGTATCTGCCACCCTTGCTCCACTCAAGCCTCCTCCTCTTCTTCCTCTGTGTCCTCTCCTTGGAAATCTCAACCAGGTCTGTAGCCTTAAGTGTCTATCACAGATGCTTCCAAGACACCATTACTGAACACAGAGATATCCCATCAGCAAATAAATACACTCACAGTTGATGTCGGTGTGGTTACCCAAATCTAACGTGTCATAAAATTGCCTAGACCTGCACACACAGACAACATATGAATCTGCTGAAATCTGAACCAGCTCTCTGGATGGCACCCACGGCAGCTCCCTGGCTTTGATACTGTACTTATGCAAGACATCACCATCGAGTGAAACTGGATGACATCCTAACTGTTATTTTTATTTTTCTTTACAACTTCCTGTGAATCTGCAATTATTTGAAATTTTAAAGGTTGTAGGGAAAGAGCAGTTAGCCAAGATGGCAATGGTCAGGCTCTCTTGCCCCATGTTTTGTAAACACTGACTTTGCCTGGTTATGTAACACTTGAGGTTATTTGTAGCTCTGTGCACGCACATCATGATGTATTTGCTTGGCCACATGACACTTTTATTTGGTCCTATATAGTGAAAATCACTCAGTTGTATCCAACTCTCTGTGACTCCATGGACTATACAGCCCTTGGAATTCTCCAGGCCAGAATACTGGAATGGGAAGCCTTTCCTTTCTCCAGGGGATCTTCCCAACCCAGGGATCGAATCCAGGTCTCCTGCATTTCAAGCAGATTCTTTACCAGCTGAGCCATAAGGGATGCCCGTCCTATATAAGCACCCCCTGAAAAGCCCTTGCTGTGCATTGCAGCGATGTCTGCCATTAGAGGATAAAGAATATCTGCAGTTCCTATGGCATCTTCTCCCAGCTTCTTCCCTTTTGCTCCCTAGCGCATGCCTTGCCTACCCTGGGTTCAGTGAATAGTGAGACAAAGCACTTCTTTTGAAAAGTATCCAGCCCATGCTTCTGTCCTGGGCTCCAAGATTGTGCCTCCAGCCACGACCCCCCCCACCCCACCCCCCCACCACCAATTCAGATTCCTGCAGCTTCCTCAAACCAGCTTGGTTGAGGAACCCCTTCACCCTCCCCACCCCCACCCCACCTCACTGCTCCTGCGGCTTCCTAGTCTCCCCAGGACCTCCAGGCCACAGTCTGGACCCCTGCCTCAGGCCTGTCTTCAGCCTGCAGCCCCAGCGCATTTTTTAAACACAAAAGCCATCCTAACATTTTGGCTTCCAGGTGCTGCACATGCTCAGCCGTTGCTTTGAAGTCTGAGAGCAAGGCTTCCCCGGTGACTCAGTGGGAAAGAATCCAACTGCAATGCAGGAGATGAGGGTTTGATCCCTGGACTGGGAAGATCCCCTGGAGAAGGAAATGGCAACCCACTCCACTATTCTTATATGGGAAATCCATGAACAGAGGAACCTGGAGGGCTACTGTCTACGGGGTCGCAAAGAGTCAGACCGACTTAGCAACTAAACAACAGCAATATGGTCATCAGGGAGAATCCATTCAGGTGGTGGCCTCACTCACTCAGGTTCTCTGAACCATTGAGGCCTCTACCTGGGTTGTCCTTGTTGGGCCTGCACAGCCCAGTTGTAGCAAGAATCTTGTTAAGTCAGCTGAGAAGGAACCTCACCCTCTAATCACCTTGAATATCTGATCAAATTCTACGACTGATCCCCCAGGCCTGCCTCCAGCAAGAATCCAGTTTAACCAGAAACACCGCCCGCCCCCCACCCTTACCCCAAAGCTTCCTCTTAGCAATTTTCCGTTCACTGACCCCTACCTCATCCCTGGGCCATAAATGCCCACGTGGCCAGGCTGCTCTCGGATTTGAGCCCAGTTCTGTCCTGAAGGCTCTTTTCCCCACTGCAGTAGCTGCTGGTTAAAATCTGCATTGACTGCTTTAACCACCATCCAGCTCTGTGGCTCTTGGACAGTAGCTGAAGTAAAATTCGCTTCTTCCACTGAAGCTTGATATCAACCAGGCCTCAGAAACAAAGGGCTGGCACCCTGGGCTGGTGAGAGTCGAGATGTTTGATTTAAGGCTGACGGACACGCAGGACTTGTAAGGGTCTAGTTGGTCACGTGTGTAGTGTGCTAACTCGCTTCAGTCATTTCCAACTCTTTGTGACCCAATAGACTGTAGCCCTCCAGGCTCCTCTGTCCATGGCATTCTCCAGGCAAGAATACTAGAGTGGGTTGCCATACCAGGATCTTCCCGACCCAGGGATCAATCCTGCATCTTTTACGTCTCCTGCATTGGCAAGCAGGGTCTTTACTATGTCCACTAAAAAGATGCGCAATTTGAAAGCTGTGAGTTAAGTTTTATTTGGGGGCAAAATGAGGACTGCAGCCTGGAAGGCAGCACCTCAGAGAGCTCTGAGAGACTGCTCCAGAGAGGCAATGGGGGAAGGTCAATATATGAGATTTTGGTGATGGAGTTGAATGCAATCCAGCACTTACTTTACAAGGTTTTCTGCTAGTCACAAGATCTGATGTCATCTTTAAGGGATTTAATGCTTATCTAGATACCAGAAGATGCAAAGATGCAAAGTCAGTTCCTGAAAATATCCAATTATCTAAACACCTGTCCCACCAGATTCCCTGCAGCACAGAGTGCCTCACTCCACCCTGAACCGGTCCCTCAGGCCGTGCGGAAGGTCAACAGCTGCAACAGCACAAGGTTCAGTCTCCACAGATGTGTGTGCTCAGTCACAGTCGTGTCTGACTCTCTGAACTCCCTTGGACTGTAGCCCGCCACGCTCCTCTGTCCACGGGATTCTCCAGACAAGAATACTGGAGTGGGTTGCCATGCCCTCCTCCAGGGGATCCTCCCACCCCAGGCATTGAACACAGGTCTCCTGCATTGCAGGCGGATTCTTTTACCGTGTGGGACACCACAGGGAAGCTCAATCTCCACAGAGTCTGAGTCTAATCTCCGCAGAGGCAGATGGCAAATGCGCTTGTTGTTCACTCATTGGCAATGCTATTGGCACGTGCCAGTTGGTAACTGACAACCACCAGCATCACCTGAGAGCTCCTAGTCAGTCACAGTTCAGTTCAGTTGAGCTCAGTTGCTCAGTCGTGTCCGAGTCTTTGCGACCCCATGGACTGCAGCAAGCCAGGCCTCCCCCACCAACTCCCAGAGTTTACTCAAACTCATGTCCATTGAGTTGGTGATGCCATCCAACCATCTCAGCCTCTGTCTTCCCGTTCTCCTCCTGCCTTCAATCTTTCCCAGAATCAGGGTCTTTTCCAATGAATCAGTTCTTCGAATCAGGTGGTCAAAGTATTGGAGTTTCAGCTTCAACATCAGTCCTTCCAATGAATATTCAGGTCTGATTTCCTTTAGGATTGACTGGCTTGATCTCCTTGTAGTCCAAGGGACTCTGAAGAGTCTTCTCCAACACCACAGTTCACCATAGTCAGTCACATCAAGTAGCAAAACCTGAACCTCTGGTTTCTAGAACCGATGGAGCTTCAGAAAAAACTGTATCCCTCTGACTGCACCATCTGCTGGGTGTGGACCTTGAACAAGTTACTTCATCCCTCCCAGCAGCTTGTTGTCTCTTTTGTGAAATGGGGACAAGAGTGCCTGGAAATCACGCTCCGTGGGTTAAACAAGGAGCTCAGTGTGTGTTCCGTCTGTTACCGAGTCCAGGCTTGCTCAGCTCACCATACAATAGGCCAATGAATCCGAGATGAAGTGTTGGGACAAGGAAGGGACTTTATTCCGGAGACAGCCAACCGAGAAGTTGACAGGCTAGTGCCTCCAAATAACCATCTTGTCGGGGCTTGGATGTCAGATTCTTTTATGGATCAGAGATGGGGGGAGAGGTGAAGAAACAAAGTAAAAAGACGATTCAGTCCTTGCAAATGTCCCCTAGAATGGCGAGCCCCCGGTAGGCGGTTGTGTTAGTTTCACTTCCTTACTGTCCTTCACAGGTGGGCTGGCTCATGTTATCTCTCTGTGGCAGGCCATCACGTATGCCTACAATAAGCTGGGAAAGATTGAGGACAGGAGGAGAAGGGAGTGACAGAGGATGAGATGGTTGGATGGCATCATCAATTCAATGGACATGAGTTTGAGCAAGCTCCAGGAGATAGTGAAGGACAGGGAAGCCTGGTGTCCTGCAGTCCACGGGGTTGCAAAGACCCCAGTCGTGTCCAACTGAGAACCTGAACAACAACAGCTCCTACATTTCTCAGAGGCCAGGTGGTGGGTCAGGGCCCTTTGGAGACAGATGGTCTGAATCCCCATAGCACCACCCTGAGATCCCTGTGCCATCTGAGAAGTCACTTAAGCTCCCCAAGCCTCTGCTGCTTCCCATGTCAAATGGGGCTAACCATATCTGCCCATGCAATTTTAGGTGAGAAACTGAGGAAAGTCATCTGGATAGAGTAGGTTTAAGGCGTTTACTCCAAGATTCCTGGGCGCGAACCCCAGGTCTGTCACTGTGCGACCTTGGGAAGGTTTTCTAGCCTCTTGTGCCTCAGTTTTCTCATCCATAAAATGGGTGCAGTTATGGCACTTGCTCCGTTACGTAACCACTGGGAATTGAGTTTGTCTTCCCCTGGGAATTGAGGTGCTTCCCCTGGCCTGGCACGTAGTGAGCACTAGTACAAACATCTTGATAATAATACAAGCGGTTGTCATGGTCCTTTCAGGAAGGGTCTGGCAAGCTTCATTCTCACCCCACACCACTACCACGCCTCTCACATATGCTCCATGACCACTCAAACCAAACCGAACAGTGAGGAAGCTTTGTCTCCCAGCCGGGGCAGGGGCAGGAGAGATCACAAAGCCTGATTTTGTGCCAAGGGATCTGGCTCACTCCTCTGGGGTTCCCTCTACCCCTTCCCCTCTTTCATGGGCTGTCTTCACGTGTGGGCGGGGCCAGGCTTGCCTCTCATTCCCCAGACAGCACACCAGTCGCGTCCATATTCATCACTTCCCAGAATCATCTTGACAGTCTCTGAGATGGGTCCCTTTGAAACCCGTTTTACAGCTAAAGAAACGGTGGTTCAGAGTGGTCAAGCAGCCTGTCCAGGATGGCACAGCCCACTGGAGACAGAGTTGGGACTGAATCCCAAGACCCTCAGAATGGAACTCAGTCCAGGACTTCCCACCGCCCCTCCCTGTGCTGAACTTGAGAAGACAGGCCCTGGGAAGGCCACCATCGGCCTCTTCCCCAGAGGGGACAGACCAGTGGCCGCTGATGCAGACCGCTTTTCTGTGACCACAAAGATGATCCTGGCTGTGGCCGTGACACCCCTGGGGGTGGTGGGGACCACGAGGAGGGCCAGCCCTGCGCTCTGCCACTCAGCCAAGTCCTAGGGCGAGAGGAGGGCTGCTGGGGGACCTGGAGAAGGAAGACAAGTCGGCGCTCACAGTGGACCCCCTCTGCCCCAAAGCTGTCTGAAAAAAGAAGTCAAGACCCAGAGAGGGCAAGCTACAGAGAGAAAAATTACACTTCTCCGCAGGCTCGAGGGCAAGATGTTTAGCACTAATGGCTCCTTTTGTTTGTCCCAAATCATGAGAGAAAAGCCTACCATAAACGGCTACCTTTGGGGTGTGTTTCATCCACTGTTTATGCATTGAGTCTCAGATACAGCCCGAGGGCCCAGAGGACGTGTCTATAATGTCCCCCCATCCTGAAGCCTGGCTCCCCAAGACTGGCAAGAGGAAGACAGAAGAAGGAAAATCTCTTCTCAAATCACCTCCTTGCCTAAAGTCCTGGTCAGAACAGAGGGCTAACCACGAGTAGCTTAATGGCTTTCACTCACTTTAGTAAACAAGAACTTTGAGCCAGGTTTTATCAACCAGAATAGGGTGTCTTTTCCTGGCACGATGTGAACCCCTCCAAAGTCAGTGTGATTCTGGCTTCTCTTTTACAAGAGAAAGTTAGCAATAGTCTCTCTGGAGGGCGCCTCACAAATGGCCTGGTCCCCACTTTTCCCTTTTCAGCTCAAGCCTCAAATGCCATGTTTAAAAAGCAGAGCTTTGGGAATTTCCTGGTGGTCCAGTGGTTAAGACTCCATGTTCCCAATCCAAGGGGCCTGGGTTCGATCCCTGGTTTGGGAACTAGATCCCACATACTGCAACTAAGGCCCAGAAAAGTCAAATAAATGAATATTTTAAAACTTTTCTTATTTTTTTTTTAAAGCAGAGTTTTAACAAACCCTGCAGCAGTGTTTCTCTACGTGATGCAGCTTAATCCTGGGAGGTGGATTCCTGTGTCTACTTTTAGAAGAGGAGCCTCAGAGATGGACACACTCCTCTCAGAGCACCTGGGAGTCACAGAGAGGGTCTATCTGCCCTGAAGCCCGGCTCTCTCCCCTGCATGAGGTCTTCAGCCCAGACTTACCAACACTGAGAGCCATCCGGGGCCTCCAGGGACAGCGTCTCCCCCCGCTGCTGCTGGGGCTTCTGTGATTTTATGACTCCATCAGCAGTGAAAGTGTGTTTTAATGAATGGGCTTTCGACAGCAATTCATCAATTAGTTAAAAATTGCATCTGATCGATCTTCCCAGGAGGTTTGGCTTCTCGGAAAGAGCAGCCAGAGCGCCAGCTGTGTCCTCTGACCGCATCTGTCTCCATCTCACTGGCTTTTGTCATGTCTAACAGCCAGAGTGAGATAAATCTATTTAAGCCTGGGGAAAGAGGTAACTTTTACTTCCTTAAACCATGCTCCTTTCGGTGGCAATTTTTAAAAGTCAACAAATCAAATGCTTTACATTTTAAGAATAAAACAAGTCCATTTAAATAGCCTCCAGCTGTGTGATGCCTTGTTATAAAGTGTTAGGAGTGCGGATCCTTGGAATTCTACACATGATGGATCCGATGTGGGGCAAGAAGGGCAGGAGAAATAAGTCAGCAGGAGCGCAGTGTCAGCTGGAACCAAGGGGCTGGCGAAGAGCTCGGAGCATCTCCCAGATGCCTGACCCAATAAAGTGGTCCCTGGGCACACAGGTACCTATTAGGATGTTAACCAAGTTCTGGGCATTAAGTCCTTTATCAAGCCCATCTTTGCATGAAGTGTTCCCTTCGTATCTCTAATTTTCTTGAAGAGATCTCTAGTCTTTCCCATTCTGTTGTTTTCCTCTATTTCTTTGCACTGATCGCTGAGGAAGGCTTTCTTTTTTTTTTTTTTTTTTTTTAAAATTTTATTTTATTTTTAAATTTTACATAATTGTATTAGTTTTGCCAAATATCAAAATGAATCCATCACAGGTATACATGTGCTCCCCATCCTGAACCCTCAGAGAACAGTGTGGAGATTCCTTAAAAAACCAGAAATAGAACTGCCTTATGATCCAGCAATCCCACTGCTGGGCATACATACTGAGGAAACCAGAAGGGAAAGAGACACGTGTACCCCAATGTCCATCGCAGCACTGTTTATAATAGCCAGGACATGGAAGCAACCTAGATGTCCATCAGCAGATGAATGGATAAGAAAGCTGTGGTACATATACACAATGGAGTATTACTCAGCCATTAAAAAGAATTCATTTGAATCAGTTCTAATGAGGTGGATGAAACTGGAGCCTATTATACAGAGTGAAGTAAGCCAGAAAGAAAAACACCAATACAGTATACTAACACATATATATGGAATTTAGAAAGATGATAACAATAACCCTGTATACGAGACAGCAAAAGAGACACTGATGTATGGAACAGTCTTATGGACTCTGTGGGAGAGGGAGAGGGTGGGAAGATTTGGGAGAATGGCATTGAAACATGTAAAATATCATGTATGAAACGAGATGCCAGTCCAGGTTCAATGCACGATACTGGATGCTTGGGGCTAGTGCACTGGGACAACCCTTGAGGAAGGCTTTCTTATCTCTCTTTGCTTTTCTTTGGAACTCTGCATTCAGATGCTTATATCTTTTCTTTTCTCCTTTGCTTTTCGCTTCTCTTCTTTTCACAGCTATTTGTAAGGTCTCTCAGACAGCCATTTTGCTTTTTTGCATTTCTTTTCCATGAGGATGGTCTTGATCCAGGTCTCTTGTTCAATGTCACAAACCTCTGTCCATAGTTCATCAGGCACTCTGTCCATCAGATCTAGTCCCTTAAATCTATTTCTCACTTCCACTGTATAATCATAAGGGATTTGATTTAGGTCATACCTGAATGGTCTAGTGGTTTTCCCCACTTTCTTCAATTTAAGTCTGAATTTGGCAATAAGGAGTTCATGATCTGAGCCAGTCAGCTCCCGGTCTTATTTTTGCTGACTGTATAGAGCTGGTGGCTCAGACGGTAAAGCGTCTGCCTGCGATGCAGGAGACCCAGGTTTGATCCCTGGGTTGGGAAGATCCCCTGGAGAAGGAAATGGCAACCCACTCCAGTACTCTTGCCTGGAAAGTCCCATGGATGAAGGAGCCTGGTAGGCTAGAGTCCATGGGGTTGCAAAGAGTCAGACATGACTGAGTGACTTCACTTCACTTCACTTCATAGAGCTTCTCCATCTTTGGCTGCAAAGAATATAATCAATCTGATGTCAGTGTCGACCAGCTGGTAATGTCCATGTGTAGAGTCTTCTCTTGTATTGTTGGAAGAGGGTGTTTGCTATGACCAGTGTGTTCTCTTGGCAAAACTCTATTAGCCGTTGCCCTGCTTCATTCTGTATTCCAAGGCCAAATTTGCCTGATACTCCAGGTGTTTCTTGAGTTCCTACTTTTGCATTCCAGTCCCCTATAATTAAAAGGACATCTTTTTTGGGTGTTAGTTCTAAAAGGTCTTTTAGGTCTTCATAGAACCGTTCAACTTCAGCTTCTTCAGCGTTACTGGTTGGGGCATAGGCTTGGATTACCGTGATATTGAATGGTTTGCCTTGGAAATGAACAGAGATCATTCTGTCGTTTTTGAGATTGCATCCAAGTACTGCATTTCAGACTCTTTTGTTGACCATGGTGGCTACTCCATTTCTTCTAAGGGATTCCTGCCCACAGTAGTAGATAGAATGGTCATCTGAGTTAAATTCACCCATTCCAGTCCATTTGTTTGCTGATTTCTAGAATGCTGACATTCACTCTTGCCATCTCCTGTTTGACCACTTCCAATTTGCCTTGATTCATGGACCTGACATTCCAGGTTCCTGTGCAATATTGCTCTTTACAGCATCAGAACCTACTTCTATCACCGGTCACATCCACAACTGGGTATTGTTTTTGCTTTGGGTCCATCCCTTCATTCTTTCTGGAGTTATTTTTCCACTGATTTCCAGTAGCATATTGGGCACCTATCAACCCGGGGAGTTCCTCTTTCAGTATCCTATCATTTTGCCTTTTCATACTGAAAAGAAGCAGAAGACATTAAGAAGAGGTGGCAAGAATACACAGGAGAACTGTACAAGAAGGAGCTTTACGGCCCAGATAATCATGATGGTGTGATCACTCACCTAGAGCCAGACATCCTGGTATGTGAAGTCAAGTGGGCCTTAGAAAGCATCACTATGAACAAAGCTAGTGGAGGTGATGGAATGCCAGTTGAGCTATTTCAAATCCTGGAAGATGATGCTGTGAAAGTGCTGCACTCAATATGCCAGCAAATTTGGAAAACTCAGCAGTGGCCACAGGACTGGAAAAGGTCAGTTTCCATTCCAATCCCAAAGAAAGGCAATGCCAAAGAATGCTCAAACTACCGCACAATTGCACTCATCTCACACGCTAGTAAAGTGATGCTCAAAATTCTCCAAGCCAGGCTTCAGCAATACGTGAACCGTGAACTTCCAGATGTTCAAGCTGGTTTTAGAAAAGGCAGAGGAACCAGAGATCAAATTGCCAACATCCACTGGATCATCGAAAAAGCAAGAGAGTTCCAGAAAAACATCTATTTCTGCTTTACTGACTATGCCAAAGCCTTTGACTGTGTGGATCACAATAAACTGTGGAAAATTCTGAAAGAGATGGGAATACCAGACCACCTGACCTGCCTCTTGAGAAGCCTGTATGCAGGTCAGGAAACAACAGTTAGAACTGGACATGGAACAACAGACTGGCTCCAAATAGGAAAAGGAGTATGTCAAGGCTCTATATTGTCACCCTGCTTATTTAAGTTCTATGCAGAGTACATCATGAGAAATACTGGGCTGGAAGAAGCACAAGCTGGAATCAAGATTGCCGGGAGAAATATCAATCACCTCAGATATGCAGATGACACCACCCTTATGGCAGAAAGTGAAGAACTACAGAGCATCTTGATGAAAGTGAAAGAGGAGAGTGAAAAAGTTGACTTAAAGGTCAACAACATTCAGAAAACTCAGATCATGGTATCTGGTCCCATCACTTCACAGGAAATAGATGGGGAAACAGTGGAAACAGTGTCAGACTTTATTTTTCTGGGCTCCAAAATCACTACAGATGGTGACTGCAGCCATGAAATTAAAAGACGCTTACTCCTTGGAAGGAAAGTTATGACCAACCTAGATAGCATATTGAAAAGCAGAGACATTACTTTGCCAACAAAGGTTCGTCTAGTCAAGGCTATGGTTTTTCCTGTGGTCATGTATGGATGTGAGAGTTGGACTGTGAAGAAGGCTGAGCGCCGAAGAATTGATGCTTTTGAACTGTGGTGTTGGAGAAGACTATTGAGAGTCCCTTGGACTGCAAGGAGATCCAACCAGCCCATTCTGAAGGAGATCAGCCCTGGGATTTCTTTGGAAGGAATGATGCTAAAGCTGAAACTCCAGTACTTTGGCCACCTCATGCAAAGAGTTGACTCATTGGAAAAGACTCTGATGCTGGGAGGGATTGGGGGCAGGAGGAAAAGGGGATGGCAGAGGATGAGATGGCTGGATGGCATCACTGACTCTAAGGACGTGAGTCTCAGTGAGCTCCGGGAGTTGGTGATGGACAGGGAGGCCTGGTGTGCTGCAATTCATGGGGTTGCAGAGTCGGACACGACTGAGCGACTGATCTGATCTGATGTATGGATGTGAGAGTTGGACGGTGAAGAAAGCTGAGCACCAAAGAATTGATGCTTTTGAACTGTATGGTGTTGGAGAAGACTCTTGAGAGTCCCTTGGACTGCAAGTAGATCCAACCAGTCCATCCTAAAAGAGATCAGTCCTGGGTGTTCATTGGAAGGACTGATGCTAAAGCTGAAACTCCAGTACTTTGGCCACCTGATGAGAAGAGTTGACTCATTGGAAAAGACCCTGATGCTGGGAGGGAGTAGGGGCAGGAGGAGAAAGGGACGACAGAGGATGAGATGGCTGGATGGCATCATCGACTCGATGGACATGAGTTTGAGTGAACTCCTGGAGTTGGTGATGGACAGGGAGGCCTGGAGTGCTGGGATTCATGGGGTCGCAAAGAGTCGGACATGACTGAGCGACTGAACTGACTGAACTGAACTGAGCTGGGCATTGAGTCCTTTCTTCCTTCTGGGCTACTGTTTACCATTCTCTTCTGTGCTAATATCTCTTCTGGGCTTGAGAAAGGGGAACCCAAGAACCATTCTTCCTTTCTTCCTATTAACTAAAGTGAAAGTGTGAATCACTCAGCCATGTCCAACTCTTTGCAACCCCATGGACTGTAGCCAGCCAGTCCATGGAATTCTCCAAGCAAGAATACTGAAGTGGGTTGCCATTTCCTTCTCCAGGGGATCTTCCTGATGCAAAGGTCTCCCACATTGTGGGCAGATTCTTTACCATCTGAGCCACTTGGGAAGTCCTTATTAATTAAACCCACATTCAATTCAAAGAAGCAATGTGTCAGTCTAAATTTCCCAGTCTTTCTGTAATTATGTGAGTTTCTGTGACACAGTTCTGTCAAAGGAGAGTCAGTGGAAGATGTTGGTCCAGGTTTCTAGGTCCTTCTTGCCTTTTAACCTCCACCTCTGTCTTCCTGGGACAGAGACATGATGACTGGAGCTCCAGCAGCTATCCTGGGGCCACAGGGCAACAAATTCCTGCCAAGGATTGTTGTAAGGAGGAGTAGAGGGAGCCTGGGTCTCTGAGGAGCTGCTGTATCCTCTCCTGGACTTCTTTTGCATGAGAGAAACATACATCCCTATCTTGGGTTCAGTTCAGTTCAGTTGCTCAGTCGTGCGCAACTCTTTGCGACCCCATGGACTGTAGCATGCCAGGCTTCCCTGTCCGTCACCAACTCCCCGAGCTTACTCAGACTCATGTCCATTGAGTCAGTGATGCCATCCAACCATCTCATCCTCTGTCATTCCCTTCTCCTCCCTCCTTCAATCTTTCCCAACATCAGGGTCTTTTCCAATGAGTCAGGTCTTCTCATTAGGTAGCCAAAATGTTGTAGTTTCAGCATCAGTCCTTCCAATGAATATTTAGGACTGCTTTCCTTTATAATTGACTGGTTGCATCTCCTTGCAGTCCAAGGGACTCTCAAGAGTCTTCTCCAATACCACAGTTCAAAAGCATCAGTTCTTCAGTGCTCAGCTTTTTTAATAGTCCAATTCATACATCCATAAATGACTACTGGAAAAACCATAGCTTTGACTAGACGGACCTTTGTCAGCAAAATAATGTCTCTGCTTTTTAATATGCTGTCTAGGTTGGTCATAGCTTTTTACTGTTATTCATATTATCTATTAATTGCAGCCAAACTCAGTCTCAGAAAGTGAGAAGGGAGTAGTTGTAGTACATTAAGAAGGTATCAAAATAACCATAACATGTTAAATGGTTGGCAAGAAATAACCCATACAGTGCCCAATGTGGAATAAAATCTACAGAACTATTAGTTCCTAAAGCTGGGCTTCTCTTCTACCCTCATGGCTATGAAGACAGAGTAGTAAGGGGGTGACAGATTCTCCTTCTTGGGGAGAAGTCCCCATAGCAGGAACAAAGCTTGTCTTGGAGTTTGCAGAACTATCACAAAGGGAACCACCCCAAACCCCTAAGCTGCTCCTGCCTCCTGGACCATCATCTGTGATGGGTTGCAGTTTCTTTGACAGGGGAACAGGGGCTCAGAAGGTTACCAAGATTTTTAATTCTTGGAAATTGTAAGTATAGCTCAAAAATAGCCACAAAATCAGCATGTAAGTAAGGTACACCAGTTAACAGCATTTTTAGGACACTGTTAATGAACCAGTTTTAATCAGGAAGTTAATATAGTCTTATAATCAATATTATTTATTCAGGGCTAGATTATAGAGATTATCTTTAAAATCTGGTATGTCAAGAATTGTTCTTTATGTGCTTAAGCAACCCCACATAATATTACCTTGCTACAGCCCATTCAACCAGGGAATGATCAGCCAGCAATATGCAAGTGAGTGATTGAAAGTTGAATGAATGATATTGTTCCCAACAGAACACAGGCTGGACAGGGAGAGAAGACAGTGGATATCAGAGACTCCAATCAAGCATTTACCATCTGCCAAGCACTGCTAAGGAACTGTCCCACATTACCTTGTTAATCCTCAAACACCCCACGAAAGAGGTATTGCGACTGTACACATTTCACAGTGGAAGAAATTGAGGCTGGAGAAGATTAAGGTGCCCACAGTGACTTGCAAATAAAAAATGTCTTTTATCCACACCTATGTAGTTTTATTTACTGGCATTCATTCTTTCTTCATGTGGAATTGAGTTCCTATCTTGGGTCCTTTCATTTAGGACTCCTTCTTGTATTTTTTGTAGAGGAGGTTTGCTGGGACAAATGCACTCAGAAAGTAATACACTTGGCATGAATCCTACCTGAGCAGAAAGTTCCTCTCTGCTTTTGGTGTGGGTTCGAGCTGCTATTTCTCCAGTGGCCCCAGGGGGTCAGCTGCAGCTGTGGGGCTGTCAGATTGGGAGTGGGGAGCTGGGAATGAGGAACAGGCCCCATAGACTGGGGGTCCTCACTGCCGTCTCATGTGGACATCAGTCTCCGTCTGAGGGAGCTCACGCTGGCCTCCCATCCTAAGGGCATGGCGGTGTTGGTGGTTGTTTAGTCGCTGAGTCCTGTCCAACTCTTTTCGGCCCCATGGACTGTAGCCTGCCAGGCTCCTGGGACTTCCCAGACAAGAATACTGGAGTGGGTTGCCATTTCTTTCTCCAGGGGATCTTCCCAACCAAGGGATGGAACCCGAGTATCCTGCATTGGCAGTTAGGTTCTTTACCACTAAGGAAGTCCTCAAGGGTATAGAATAATGAAAGGGACTTAAATACATTTTGCCCTGAGAATTCCACATCCAACTTGAGATAATAGGTGAAGCTCGAGACTTCATAAAACTGGGACTGAGACTTAAATTGTTGCCCTGGGCTCTTGCTTGGTTTGCTTATGGATGAAGGCCTCTCTGATATCAGGAAAGCAGAATTCTAGAGAGCTAGAGCTGGCAGGCTGGAGCAAGTTCTTGAAGCCAGCGTCCTCACATACAGATAAAGGTGATGTGACTTGCCCAAAGCCGTGGGATGAGTTAGCAGTCATTCCAGGCTTCCTGCCAATCCACAGAAGCACCCATGTCTCTGGATGACTCACTTCCCAGAGGCCGTGAATCAAAGAAGTGGGAGAATTAGCCAGAAAGATGCTGAGTGCTTCCTCAGTGGTCTGTGTGACAGAGGTGTGAACTTTCCTGGCCCCACTGGCCCCAGCTGGCACCCAGGTGCTAATCAATGGTCAGAGCTGAGTCCTGGACCCTGAGTCAGGAAGGCAGGTTCTCACCGAGACTCTGTTGTTCCCTGGACTCCAGAGTCAGTGACCTTTAACGTCCCTTCCGGCTTGAGGATTAATGAAATCTGTCAGCCACTCACTGTTCCGCCTGTCGTTTGATCAACAATGTCTGTTTGCATAACAAGACTCTTTCATCTCAGGATTGTGCATTTAGTTATGTCCACTTGACCCTTCTGTCAATATTCAGCAGGGCGATAAGACAGAGCCTTCCAGTCTGGGTCCCCAAACACATCATTAGCTGGAAAGACAATGGAAGCCGTGCGTTCTCCAGGCTGTGCTGTCAACTCTGACTTCAAACATTAAAGGACAGGTGACACTTAAGTTCGCTGAGAGTTGACCAACATTTGAAAAATCTGAAGAGATTGCACTGATGACTCTTATGACCCTGGGTGAAGTGTGCTTTTCATATTTATTAATAGTCTAAGGCTATTTGCTTTCCCACGAGATAGGCAGTTAAATAGAATCTGAACATTCTCCTTACAATACGGGAATTTTCCTGAGCTGATTCTTGTCTAGGAATGTCAAGATACTTTATGCTCTAAGACCAAGACCTAAACATCTGGCTAGAAATCATGGGTTTGGTATTCATTTTACCCCAAAGTTTGCCCTTTACCTCAATATCCCCATTATAAAGCCAAGAGTCAACACACAGATCATGAAAAATAAGTGGTCAGTGCACATAAAGTGTTCTGAAAATAGAATAACTGCATATGTGTTTTTATTAGCATCTTGGACAATAGTAGCAAAATGTTAGTCATTCAAACAGACAAGTTCAACTGCATTGTGAAGCTTCTAACCATTCCAAGGCAGAAATCTCCACTAAGCAAACAAGTTGTTAATATTTGCATCGAGACCCAAAGGTAGTTGTTGAATTTCTTTTTTAATCTTCTCCTTACTGAGGATGTAACCCACAGGGGTTGAACATTAGATGATTAAAAGCAAAAGTGTGAAGCAGGCATTTTCCTGCTCTCTGATAGTGCTTGGCCCTGTCTCTTTAGAACAGAAGGAACAGGCCATGCCATGGAAATGGGTTTGTATTGCTTCCAAGGGGAAGTTCTCTTCCTGCCACTATCAGAAGCCAGTTCCTCTCCCACAACTCAACAGGATTTCCTAAGGGCGAGATAAACAGATGGGATTACAGAGTGAGTGACTGAGAAAACCTGCAGACAACCCTGGTGACGCAGCCCAGATGCCCAAGGGGAGTATATCTGATGCTTATTACATACCAAGTGGGGCTTCCCTGGTGGCTCAGTGGAAGAGAATCTGCCTGCTTATGCAGGAGACATGGGTTCAATCCCTGGAGAAGGAAATGGCAACCCACTCTAGTATTCTTGCCTGGAAAATCCCACGGACAGAGGAGCCTGGTGGGCTATGGTCCACGGGGTTGCAAAGAGTAGGACACGACTTAGTGACTAACACTACTACTATTGTATTGCTATGTGCCAGCAATGAGAAATCAGAAATTGAATTTTTTAAAAATTCATTAACAGTAATGCCCCCAAGTCTGAAATATTAAGGATCAACATGACAAAAGGTTAAGACCTGCACTCTTACACCTACAAAATATTGCTGAGGGAAATTAAAGAAGACCTAAACAGGTCTCTGAATTGAGTGATCTCCAGGTTCCTGGTCAGTAGATTGAAGCTACTCAGGAAATATTTAGTAATTGCTTTTTTAAAAAAATGTCCATTTAAGCCTTATTATCAAATAATGAACATCCACTGAGTAGACTTCTACAAGATTACTTTTTTCCTATAGCCAAAGGCAGAGACATTAAGAAAAAAGAGAGAACGTAGAGCCTGAGATTCTTACTGGGATATCCGCACGAAACAGCAGATGTCCTGTTATGTAAGCTCCATCAGTTCAAATGGGCCAGACCTGGGTATCTCTGCCTCAGCATTACTGCTGTCATTTGTCGTGGGGGCCTGTCCAGCACACTGTGACTTGCTTGGCCTCTCCTCCACTAGACGCCAGCATCACCTCCCCGGGTGTGACATTCCCCAAATATCTCCAGACCTTGCTAAATTGCCTTAGCCGTGAACCACTGGTTTCAAGCCCACAGGGCAATCCCATTTATTGATAATGTTCTAACTCAATCTTCAAGACGTTCCTCTGACAATTCTATCTTCCTGTAACAAGAAACTGCATCAAAGAATAGTGTCACAGTAATGACCAAAGTTGCCACGGCTATTTTTCAAAAATGGAAACCAATTAAATACCTACCGTGGATAAATACCACCAGGAGCCATCTCAGAGCTTTTAAATGGGAGCGAAAGTGGGCAGACTTCAGAATCTTAAATGAACAGAATTCCTGAGAGACACATGACTCAGAATGGAGGTTAAGGGCTGCCTTAGCATACACTCAACAGCAAGAAAATGTTTCTATTCTGTCAGGAGTTTGGCTGGTGTGCGTTTGGATCTCTTCTCTGCCTCTGACCAGCCGTGTGATCTTTCCTATCTCAGCCTGTTTCCTCATTGTACCATGAGGATAAAAACATATGATGAAGACAGCTAATTGCTCACTCTGTTATCCATTTTCACCTTTCTCCTTCTTAACAGAACCCTGAATTTTGGTGGCCGTATTGCCACCAGGAAAAAAAGACTACAGTTTCCAGCTTTACAAGGATAGAGGTATGACCTTCACTACTACCAGCTGTTTCCTTTTTCCTTCCTGTTGCTTGAAATAAGAATATCATAACTGGAACTATGGATGTAATAACTGGAGTTCTAGCAGCCATCCTGGGCCCAAGAGGAAACCTTGAGAAAGGAAGCCATGTGTTGAGGACGAAAAAGAGTAAAAAGAGGCCTGGCTCCCTGATGACACCTCATAGAGAATTTCCAACCTCTAGAATCCCTCTGCATGAAAAAGAAATAAAACGTCTTAAACTTTTTTTAAAATGTTTTGGTCATACACAGTTTAATCTTAGCTTGTGGTGGGGATGATGAGATATATACTTGAAGTCTCTAATGAGGTACCTGCATTTCTGATGGGACCAGGACCGGCGGTTGGTCAGTATACCAAAAGGGCAGAATAAACTTGAAAGTCATCAAAAATGCTTACCTATTCTTAAACATCTTATTTTAATTTAAAATGTACACTTATTCGTTCATATTTTGAGTAGTTGTACTTGATGAGAGCTCCACATGTCATGCACCCTCATGAAGTCATTTTTCTAAAATGAATTTGTTGGTAATGCCCTGGTGTCCAGGGGTTGGGACTCCACCCTTTCACCACCAAGGGTGTGGGCTCAGACCCTGGTTGTGGAACTAGGGTCCCTCACACCACACAGTGTGACCAAATAAAAATTTTAAAAATAAATAAAATTGGGCTTCCCTGGTTGCTCAGACCAAAAAGAATCTATCTGCAATGCCAGAAACCTAGGTTCAATCCTTGGGTCAGGAAGATCCCCTGGAGAAGGGAATGACAAGCCACTCCGATATTCTTGCCTGGAGAATTCCATGGACAGAGGAGCCTGGCGGGCTGTAGTCCATGGTGTAGCAGAGTTGGACATGACTGAATGACTAACACATCGGTTGTTTCTAGATGACGCTGTTTACACCCACATATTTTATTGCATTACATATAATTAAATAATATAATTAAAATAGAAGGTGCTACCAGGGTAAACAGGTTTGGGAAGAAGCAGCTGCCTCTTGATAAGCATGCAGCTCGGCTGTCAGGTGCAGTGACAGCGGTGTGAGTGCTCCGGGGAGTAGCCTGCTGACCGTGGACTTTCAGCTTGCACATGGCTTTCAGAGTGAGAGTGTCAATTCATCTGTCAAGCAGAACTCGTTTGAGTTCCACTCACCATAGAGAAAGAGGAAACGAATATTATCGGTTGCCTATTACATACCAAGCACTGGACACATATTTTCTAATCTAAACTTCACAGCTGCTAGGTTAGATACAACTTATTACCTCCATTTCACAGAAAAGGAGCTGAAGGGTCCGTATCTTAGGTACTTTGCCCCAGCGGCAGGAATTTCGATGCTCATCTGCCTGGTTCCATAACTTCAGCCCTTTTCACAGAAGGAGAGCAAGAAGGTTCAGCAACAGAGCTGATTCAGTGCAGTTGTGTCTGACTCTGTGAGACCCCATAGACGGAAGCCCACCAGGCTCCCCTGTCTCTGGGATTCTCCAGGCAAGAACACTGGAGTGGGTTGCCATTTCCTTCTCCAATGCATGAAAGTGAAAAGTGAAAGTGAAGTTGCTCAGTCGTGCCTGACTCTTAGCGACCTCATGGACTGCAGCCTACCAGGCTCCTCCATCCATGGGATTTCCCAGGCAAGAGTACTGGAGTGGGGTGCCATTGCCTTCTCCAGATTCAGTGTCTGGTCGATGATAAAAGATTCTTGGTGCTCTGTCGTAGAAGTGCTGGCCGCCAAAGTCCACAGAGTGTTTGGCAGGATACAGAAGCTCCCATACCCGGAGTGAACAATCTTCCCCAAACTGCCAATTCATAGGCACCTACAACGGGCACTAGGCATCATTGCTCATCAAACAGCCTCCTTGTCAGGCGTGGTCACTTAAAAAAAAAATAATTTTGTTTATTTATTTATGGCTGTGCTGGGTCTTCTTTGTTGCTCAGGCTTTTCTCTAGTTGAAGTGAGTGGGGTTACTCTAGTTGCAGTGCACTGGCTTCTCATTCTGGTGGCTTCTCTTGCTGCGAAGCACAGGTTCTAGGGTGCTCAGGCTTCAGTAGTTGCGGCACATGGGCTCAGCAGTTGCGGTTCCTGGGCTCTAGAGCACAGGCTCAGTAGTTGTGGACCACGGGCTTAGTTACTCTGGAGCATGTGGGATCTTCCTGGATCAGGGATTAAACCGTGTCTCCTGCATTAGCAGGTGGATTCTTTACCACTTCTTTACCAGGGAAGCCCTCAGGCATGGTCTTGCTGGCCAATCAGACTGACCAGTGCCTGGGCCTTACCAGTTGTTAAATATTTTGAACATCACTGGTGGCCATCCCAAAACCAAACCCCAACAAACTGCACTTCCCAAGCAGGCTCTAGAAAGATGAATAAGATCAAAGAACTGAATCCAACGCTGAACACAGCTGCCCTTGGAGAGGATTTTGTGCAGTCCCACACCAAGTGAGCACGAGCCACCCAAGCCATTTACTCCTTTGCCAGGGCTCACCCAGCACAGAATAAGGCCCTTGCTGGCTGCCCCGTGGTCATCCAGTGAGGCAGGGCCTGCGGAAAAGGACTTCACAGTCTAGGGAGATAGACAGATGGACGATGACAATAGAGGACAGGAAACGATTGGGCAGAGGTGACCCAAAGGGGCTCATAAAGCACCAGCTACGGTGCTGTGTTATTGTCCACTGTCCACTGTCCGGGTAGAGGGACAAGAGCACCCAGCGGAGTCTGGAGGGACCAGAAGAAGTCAGCCAGAAGAGGATGCTGCTCACGGGTCTAACAGCACATCTGGAGCTGGTGCAGAGGGCCTGGGGCCTCAGGACACAGACACGGACAGTGTGTGAGGAGACGGATGAGGGAGGGCGGAGAAGAGGGCCAGCTCTGCACACCTGCCGGATGCTCTCCGCCAGGTCCTGGAGAGCGAGACTGCAGCAGTGTCCCATCCCCACCCCCAGGGCCCATAAACTCTGAGGCATCCTCAAATTTCAGCTCAGAAGTTGCTTTCAGGACTTCTCTGGTGGTCTGGTGGTTAAGACCTCGCCTTCCAATGCAGGGGATGTGGGTTTGATCCTTGGTTGGGGAGCTAAGATTCCATGTACCTTGTGGTCAGAAAAACCAAAACATAAAACAGAAGCAATATTGTGACTAATTCAATAAAGGCTTTTAAAAAATGGTCTACATTAAAAAAAAAAGTCAGTTTCTCAAGGTCTTCCCTCCCGCCTGACTCCCTTGCTCCAAGGGGGCAGAAACTGGGGACTGTTTGTTCACCACCCTGCTGCCTGGGGCCAGCACGTGTGTTGAGTGAGTGAGGACACAGGTCGCCAAGGGTGTTATGAGTCATGGGTGGAGCTGACAGGTGTACCCAAGTCATGGGCAATCACGAAGGGTTTCCAGAAAGACAGTGAGAGGCTCATAAATGAACTTAGGGAGCCGACTCTTAAAGTCGAGTCGAGGATAGATGGGAATCGGGAGAGGACGGGAATAAGGGGAGCCGTTAGAGGTCATGTAATCACCCAGGAGTGCCGCGGGGCCCCACGGGCTGACTGAACCACAGGGCGACAGGGGCGGGCACCCAGCATGACCCAGACTCCTGGCTGGTACTTCACGTGCATGAGGTCATCTGATCCTTGCTACGACCCCAGGAGGTGGATTTATTATTTATTATTCTTGTGCTGAAGCTGAAGCTCCAATACTTTGGCCACCTGATTCAAAGAACTGACTCATTTGAAAAGACCCTGATGCTGGGAAAGATTAAGGGCAGGAGGAGAAGGAAACGACAGAGGATGAGACGGTTGGATGGCATCACTGACTCAATGGACATGAGTTTGAGTAAACTCCGGGAGTTGGTGATGGACAGGGAGGCCTGGCATGCTGCAGTCCATGGGGTCAAAAAGAGTCGGACACAACTGAGTGACTGAACTGAACTGAACTGTAAACACGGCTGGTGAAACAAACCCAGAGACACCAAATAACTTGCAAGGTCATTCGATAAGGAGTGGCAAGTGCCTAAATCAGAGATGCTTACGTGCTGCCTGCCCACCTGCGGCTGAACGTGGACAGGTGGGCACAGGCTTGGAGAGAGCCAAGAGGCATCTGTCTAGCCAGGCCGGGTCTGGGTGTTCTGTGGTGAAGGCACTGGGTGCCTGGGAGTGTGTGGGACACCCCTCCCTGTTCCTCTCGCCCATTTGCCTCAGGCGTCTTCATGTTGATGACAAGGGACAAAGCTCAGATGTTGGAGTTGCCTCTAAGAAGAGAACTGGTTCTGGCCTGACCCTCCACTCCTTGTGAATCATGGCAGTGAAACTGAAACACGCCAGGCTCCTTGGGCAGAAGCAGTAGGAAGAGTGTCAGGGCCGATGCCCAGCACACTCGGCTATCACAGAGCCGTCCGCCTCTGCGTGCGAGTGATGGCGCTGCGCTCCGACAAATAGTGTTCATGTTTGGAATCCAGCTGTTGGGAGAGAGAACAACCAGGATCAGGCGCTTTAGGCACCTCTAAGACATGTTTTCAGATTTCAGAAAACCATGTGAACCGCGCTGTTTCAACTGCTTCCCCGTGGAAGTCGCAGACTGAAGCTTCTTTGTTAATGCCGAATGACTCATGGATGCCCTTTAAAAGAGGACGAAGCAGACGTGTTCTGGTGAGGAAAATACATAAAGAATGCAGTGCATTTTCCCAAATAGCTGTCAGACCATCTGGTTTAGGCCAATAAGAGCAAAGCCTCTGAAGCTCTCAGGCTGACCTCCCGCGTGAGGGTCTCGTCCTGAGCCTGGGCCCCCAGGGACAGACTGACCAGGACGGGAGAGGGAAGACCGGCTTCCCCAGGGTTATTAGTGCTTCCGGGGTTCTATTTGAAGGGAAACCGCCTGTTCTTCAGGAACGTTGTTTTTCTGGGTGGTCACTTTCAGTAGCAAGTAGATAATAATAATAATCTTTTTATTGTAATAATTATTATTACACAATAATAATTTGTTATTATATTAATAATTAATTATATATAATATATTTTATATAAAATATAATAATGATAATTATATTACCTCCTAATTATTGTAATAATTGTAAGAAGCTAAGGACACACTTTTACAGCTCTCCTTGTGTGATAAACATGGTCTATGTACAATAATTCCTTTAATTCTCATAGCCTTCCAGATGAAAAGCTAAGGCTCAGAGACAGTAAGTCACTTGCCCAAGGTCACACAGTGAGTAAGTGACATGTACCGTGCGTGCTGAGTTGTGTCCGACTCTTTGTTACCTGCCAGGCTTCTCTGTCCACAGAGTTCTCCAGGCAAGAATACTGGAGTGGGTTGCCACTTCCTATTCCAGGGGATCTTCTCGACCTGGGAATCGAACCCACACCTCTTATGTCTCCTTTATTGGCAGGAGGATTCTTTACCACTGAGCTACCTGAGTAAATGGCACAGCTGGGCACCATCAGGTGGTCTGACCCCTTCCAGCATCTCTGCGTCTCCAGCCTTGGTGCCCACCTTCCACATCTGGCCTCAGGCACCCCGGGCTGCAACAGCCTCCTCTGAACCTGCTGGCTCGATTGATCTCAACCTTGGTATATTTAGGCCTTCTCGTTGTACAAGCCGATAAATTCTCTTTTGTATGTTTAAGTTCTTTAGAATTGGATTTTAAATCTCTCAAACATACAGAGTTCTAATATAGAAATATTCTATAAAGTGTGTAGAATGCCAGACTCAGCAGCTTGAACACTGACTTGTTGGCAGTGGGAGCCTCTGGAGGTTTTGAGTCAACAAGCTCCTCCTTTGGTTTACGCTAATGCTTAGAATACATTTGAGCACCACAGGCGGTGGCACCCCACTCCAGTGCTCTTGCCTGGAAAACCCCATGGACAGAGGAGGCTGGGAGGCTGCAGTCCATGGGGTCGCTAAGTCAGACACGACTGAGCAACTTCACTTTCACTTTTCACTTTCATGCATTGGAGAAGGCAATGGCAACCCACTCCAGTGTTCTTGCCTGGAGAATCCCAGGGACTGGGGAGCCTGGTGGGCTGCAGTCCATGGGGTCGCACAGAGTCAGACACGACTGAAGCGACTTAGCAGCAGCAGCAGGGTACCCCTGAGCTGGATCATATACTGATAAATACACATGACCCCTACCCTGAGGAAAACACTGTTAAATTCTCCCTCAAGTGATGCTTGACAATGTCTTGCATTGTGTAAGTGCTTGTTGACCTAACACACTTGGCTCACAATGGTGGCAAAATGGTGCTATTGGAAGGATGAATGGTCTGTGTACCAGGGGGTAAAGGTCTGGGTGGGCTGGACGTGGTGGGGATACCGTCGGGGGCTGCTGTTGGGGTGGGGGGGCGTTCCTGAGCAGAGACGAGAGCACAGTAAAGTAGGGGCAGCCTGGAAACCATCCGACTGGCAGGAAGATTGAGGACAAGCTGAGCAACTGGATGTGGAAGCAGAGAAAAGAAAAAGGAGACGGGCGTGAGGAGAATGGGACGCTGTGACTAGCAGGGCATCGGGAGTAGAAGCTGGTTTGAGAGGGTGGCAAGGAAGACTGAGCTCAGTTAGACAGGTGGAGTGTGAGCACCTGTTCCAAAGCAGTGGGAAAAGCCACCGTGTGCCCTCCAGGGGGAGGGGGAGGAGTGGTGGAATTCTGGAGCAGCTCAGACCCACAAGACCTGGATTTGAGTCCCAGCTCTGTGCTCTCTTTGCTCCGTGGCCCCAAGAGCATCACTTAACCTTTCTAAATTTCAGAGGATAATGGTGCCCACCTCACTCCGCCTGTGCATGGGCAGACGGAATGAAATGATGTTAACGGGGTCACACCAAGGACAGGGTGGTTATTAGTTTTATTCCAAAAACTGATAGGGGCGTTTCCTGGTGGCTCGGTGGTAAAGAATCCGCCTGCCAATGCAGGGGACACGGGTTTGATCCTTGGTCCGGCAATGATCCCACCTGCAGTGGAGCAACCGAGCCCATACTGAGCCATGCTCTCACTGCAACTAAAGAGTAGCCCCCACACAGCAACAAAGACCCAGCACAGCCAAAAATAAATATATAAGTAAAAAAAAAAAACTTTTAAATTAAAGAAAAATTGATAGGAGAGTTCCTTTGTGGTCCAGTGGTTAGGACTCGGGGCTTTCACTGCCATGGGGCCAGGTTCAATCCCTGGTTGGGGAACTAAGATCCTAAAAATAAAATCGATAAACTGTGAAAAAGCATTAAAAACCATGTGCCAGTGTAAACAGTTATCGACTCTTTGGATTAGAAGTTCGAGATCATCAAATGCTCCCTGGATAACTGTAAAGACAGAGACAGTAGGGATTTGGGGCCTAAATGGTGGAAATAATGACTTTGGGTCTCAGTCTGACCCCTGCACTGGGATAAAAGCTTGAATATGCACTTTTTCTCACCCACTGAACTGCCATCCCAAGCAGAGCCTGTCACTAATGAAAGAGACAGGCATGGACTCCGCATTTCAAAACTTCATCTGGAACAATGAACAGAAGTCAATTATCTAGCGCCAGAAATCGCTTCCCAGATGATTGATGGAGCTATTAGCAGGTCCTTGGCAGGCTCTGCTGCTGCCTCTGGGCTGCGCGGTCCGACAGCAGCGGCCTGACCCTCCCCGGAGCCCCCTGTCTGGGACCAGTCCACCCCTCGGTATGGAGCTTCCCAAGGTCAAGTGGGCCCCGGGTGGCTCTGCCACGAGCCCACGAGCCACCTCTGTGCCCAAGCCAGGCTGTGTTCTCTATTCTGACTTACTCGGTAATCTGGGCTCAGCACAGAACAGTTAGAACCAGAACTTCCACAGCATGGGGAAGCAAAAAGGGTATCTGCCCCCAGGGGCTTCCCTGATGGCTCAGCAGTAAAGAACCCACCTGCCAATGCAGGAGACGCGGGTTCGATTCCTGCGTTGGAAAGAAGGAAATGGCAACCCACTCCAGTATTCCTGCCTGGGAAATCCCATGGACAGAGGAGCCTAGCAGGCTATAGTCCATGGGGTCGCAGAGAGCTGGACATGACTTAGCGACTAAACCACCATCATCTGTCCCTGGTGCCAGCTAAGAGCAGCTTCTCAGCCAGCCCCTTGGAACAGATGTGATATCTAAGGGGCTGAACAGGCATGCCAGGTCCAGCATAGGTCAGACTGTTCTGAAAAGCAGCCATTTGATATTTTGACTCTCTCTGACTTACCTTCAACCTTCCAGAAAGATGCCCAGTGGGTCTAGAAATTTGTGAGGAGACAGAGGAAGGCTGAGTTGATGAGTGACCCCTGCTCACAGGTGCTTTTCCCAGGAGGAGGCAAAGTTCCAGGAGCCATGGTGGGTGAATTCAGAAGTGCCTTCCTCCCAGGGATGCACCCTAGGCACAGGTGGTGCTGGTGGTGAAGAACCTGCCTGCCAATGCAGGAGACCTGAGAGACACGGGTAAGATTCCTGGGTCGGGAAGATCCCCTGGAGGCGGGCACAGCAATTCACTCCAGTATTCTTGCCTGGAGAATCCCATGGACAGAGGAGCCTGGCGGGCTACAGTCCGTGGGCTCTCCAAGAGTCAGACACGACCAAGCGACTAATACTATTACCTCTACTAACCCGTGTAAAGTAAATGGCAAATGAGAAGGCCCCACAAAGACGCTCCATAATTATGTTGAGTGACAGAATAAAGGATTGAATGAGTGAATATATCTCCATTTTCACCAATGAGTTTTCACTTGCAGCATCAGCAGAGGTGTTTACCACTTGAAAGTCTCTGGAGTCCCAGGCCCCAGCTCTGATTTCAGAGCTGCAAATCAAACAGCTCTGCCCGACTCCTCTTAAGACCCTTTCAAAAGAGCCAGCCGTCTCCTTACATCAATCAATCCTAACTAAAAACTGCCGGAAGCTACTTGCAAATAATCCAAGTCATCAACCACATCAAGTTTCTAACCTCTTCAATGAAGACCTACTCCTGGGACTTCCATGGTGATCCAGCATTCAAGACTCTTCACTCCCAGTGCAGGGGGCCTGGGTTCAATCCCTGTCAGAGAATTAGATCCCACTTGCCCAGCTGAGAGTCCAAATGCTGCAACTAAATATCCCGCAGGTCACAATTAAAACAAACAAACAAACAAAAGATCCCACGTGCCCCAACTAAAACCCAGAGCAGACAAGTCAATAATATAAATATTAATAATCATAAAGACTTACATCTTTTAGTTTATCAAACCCACACAGAGCCATTCAGTGCCTGGTTGGGAAAGGGACTCCTTCAGAGACACTACTGCCTCTGGGACCGTGCACTCAGAGAGTCTAATAAATTCGCAGCATGGTGGTGACCGACAGGAAAGGCCCCGAGCTCTGAGCTGCACAACCAGCCCTGGGCCCCTTCAATGAAAACAATTTTAAATTCGACTATCTGACTAGGCCTCTGCCCAAACTGAGGTACAAAGTCTAGGGGTTCCACATCATAGAAGACTAGAGGAGGCTGTAGAGACCACGTTCCTTCAGGAGCATTTGCCAAGACACGCTGCGTGGGAAAGAGAAAAGGGACGGGCAAACCCATGAGGTTTCTGGGTCCAGGATGACAGGGACCTCCAGTGGGGAGGGAAGGACTTGATATGAAGGGAGTCATGGAGGTCTTGAATCTCAACTTTTCTGTTTTTTTTTTTTTTTTTGCCTCTGGTGTAAACCCACACATTCAAAGCATACTTAACACATTTAAGGCCACTACTAAATGCTGGGTCTCAGGGATATAAAGCTGAAAGAAAAACAGACTGAATTCCCTTTATAAACACACAGTCTAGTAATGGGGACTGACGTGATGTTTTTCCAGTAGTCAGGGACGGATGTTAGAGTTGAACCATGAAGAAGGCTGAGGGCCGAAGAATGGATGCTTTTGAACTCTGGTGCTGGAGAAGACTCTTCAGAGTCCCTTGGACAGCAAGGAGATCAAACCAATCAATCCTAAAGGAAATCAACCCTGAGTATTCATTGGGAGAACTGATGCTGAAGCTCCAATACTTTGGCCACCCTATGTGAAGAGCCGACTCATTGGAAAAGACCCTAATACTGGGAAAAATTAAGGGCAGGAGGAGAAGGAGATGGCAGAGGATGAGGTGGTTGGATGGCATCATTGACTCAATGGACACAAGTATGAGCAAACTCCAGGAGATAGTGAAGGACAGGGAAACTTGGTCTGCTGCAGTCTATGGGGTTGCAAAGAGTCAGACTGAGTGACTGAACAACAACAAAAAAGGAACCACATGCCATGGGAGCAAAGATGGAGATATGCCCGACTCCACCTGGACGGAGGGAAGGGGTGGGCTCTGAATTTTAAGGATTATGAGCTGAGCTACGAAGGGACTCACTAAGTAGACAAGAGCCACAGGGCATCCCAGAGACATGAAAAGGCTTGTGCTAAGACCCAACTGTGCAGAAATGTTCAGCACCTTGGGCGCTATCGGTGGTTTAACCCATTCCCTAAAGTCAGCCAGAGACGTCTTTCAAAAATCAAGTCTGCTCTAAATGGTTCTGTGGCTCTCTATTCCTCTAGGTTACGTCACAAAGTCCTTAATATGGAATCTTCTGAGCTCTTCCATGACCAGGAAGACCCACGGGCCTCTCTAGCTTTCTCTCTCGTCACTGACAGGCCACGTTTCCCTTCGGATACTTGAAAACACTCAGATCTCTCATCTGTGACCCTTCTCATATACAGGCTCTCACTACCAACTTCCAACTCACATCCATCATTTCTCATTCATTCCTTTGGATCAGAGGGATCCCTGCCTTTGAGGTCAGGTGATGTCCATCTGCTGTGCTCTAGCAAAGCACCTGTTGAACTCAATGAAGTATATACCTTCATGTCCAAAGTCTGTCCTCCACCTTTGATTGCCAGCTCTAGGGTATCAGGGACTGTGGGTGCCTTGCTCGCACTACTGGATTATCAGAGTCCAACACAGGATCAGATACACGACAGGAACTCGAATGAAGGAATGAGTCAAGTGTGATTGCATCTCTGGATGTATGTGAGGCTTGATGAGAGATTAGGCTGAACAGTTACATACTCTAGATTGTGAAGGACCCTATACAGTACACCAAGGAATCTGGGTTTTATTCGCAGACTGTGGGAAGCCATTACTAGACTGGCATTTTTAAAAGATCATTTTCGGAAAGATAACCCTGGTTCCCATGTAAACAGGAGGGACTGGAGAGGGACTTTTTGATCCCTGGGTCGGGAAGATCCCCTGGAGAAGGAAATGGAAACTCGCTCCAGTATTCTTGCCTGGAGAATCCCATGGACAGAGGACTCTGGCAGGCTACAATCTCTGGGGTCGCAAAAAGTTGGACACAACTTAGCAACTAAGCATGAATGCACACAAGCACCCTGGGCCAGAAACAGGAGGACTTGTCGTAAAGCCCATTCTTCATGCACGGACAGAATGAGGACCTGAATCAATGAAGGATGAGGTGGGGAACTGAGGGGACAACCATGTGGATATTAAACAGGTGGAAGCAAGAGCATTGGGTGACTGACTGAATGTGTGGAATGAGGAAGGAGAAGGATTTAGGATGGTGCCACAGTTTCTGTTTGGACAACTAGATGAAGTTAAATGAACAGAAGCATGAATTGAATTGTCTTTTTGCTTTGGTTTAGCATTCACTGGGGCCTGAATCAAAGAAAGCCATCTTTCCTCTGGTTTGGGGTTAGCCTTTCTGAGCAAGGAGGTGAGGAGGTCTGGCTTTTAGCATTGCAAGAGACCCTTACACTCAAGAAGTGTGGAGACTACTTATTCAGCCTGCAAGCCAGGGATCTCTGAAGCCCTCCTAAAACCATGTGAATCAGTCCTACGCTGTTTTAGCATCCCTATCTTTGCTATCTGATTCAGGTCCATAAGCTTTTGCTTCTAAGAGCTCCAGGCTGGACTGCAGTGCCAGTTTATGGAGCAGGGCACAAAGGAGTCATTGATAAGCTGCTTCTCCTCCCATCAAATCTCTCGGCCATTCCTCTGCTGGGTCCTGTCTCTGGGGTAATGACTCCAGCTGACCCAGTGTGCCCGACCCTGTTTCCGGAAGTCTGGCCCTATGGGGGGCCTTCTGGTCATGTTGAGGGGCAGTGCCCAGGGGAGGTTCAGGACAGGACCCTGGTGGAGCCCAGAAGCCCAGGCTTAGAGCTGTTGTGCTCAGAGCTGATGGAAAATCTGATCAGGGCCTGAGCAAACAACACAGCTCACATCTTGGCATCTGTAAGTGGGACTCACCAAAATGCAATGTGGAGTCAGTGAGTGAAGTCAGCTTTGGCTGCAAACCTCGAAAGGGGTGAGTGGGGGCAGAGTCCAGGGAGGAAGGAAAGGACAAAGCAGCACATGTCGCTAGGGTGTCACCCTGGTTTGAAAATGAGAACATAAAAAGGAGCCCTTGGAGGAAGGTCCTGACTCCAGATCCAGAGGCATCAGCCATCGCTCAGCTGGTGTCTGCCCAGGGAAGCCTGAGCACCCTCCAGTCAAGTTAAACGGCCTTAGGAAAGAACTCACAGACCCTTTCCAAGGAAAATCACACATACGGCCTCGCAGACACTGGGAATTCCACGGAACCGAGCAAATGAAGTCTCTGTTTAAAGTCATGCCAAGGTCTCTTATATGACTAAGGGTTATTACTTCTGCTTAGAGGCAGCACATGTCTACAGCTCCAGATCCTACTGGCAAACCAACCCCTCCCCAAGTGCCAGTTAAGCAAGCACTTTCAGAATGAGTAGTGGGCATTCTCAGATCCCGTGGGAACACTTTTGCTCTCAGATCATAATTTTATCAGGAGTTCTCACCTCAAACCTCCCCTCTAGGATTTGTTCTGACACAGGCAATGCACTTGAAAATGAGTCCAAAAGTCTTGGTTTGGGGTTTCTTCTTTAAAATGGTAGATGTAGCTTTCCAAACTTGCTTTATCTAAAATCTCCTGGAGTTCACATAAAAAATCCAAATTCCCAGACCCCTTTCCTAAACACTGATTCAGTGGGTCTAGAGTAGGGCCTTCTGGAATATGGATTTTACTTGTTTTTTGCTGTTTTTAAAAAGGATATATAATGTGGACTATATAGCCCTCCAGGCTCCTCTGTCCATGGAATTGTCCAGGCAAGAATACTGGAGTGGGTAGCCATTCCCTTCTCCAGGGGATCTTCCTAACCTAAGGATCAAACATTGGTCTCCTGCATTGCAGGCAGATTCTTTACTGTCTGAGCCACTAGGGAATAATACAATACATATATATTATTGGATTATAATTGCATTATCATTTTGTGTTAGTTTCTGCTACAACAAAGTGACTCAGTTATGTGTATACATATATCCCCTCCCTTTTGAACCTCCCTCCCCCCCATCCCATCCCCTCCCACCCCACCCCTCTAGGTCTTCACAGAGCCCCGAGCTGAGCGCCCTGTGCTATACACAGCTTCTGACTGTCTTACACGTGGCCGTGTATATACATCAGTGCTATTCTCCCAACTCATCCCCTGCTCCCCTTCTCCCGTGGCGTCCACGTGTCCTGACTCTACGTCTTCATCTCTGTTCCTGCAAACAGGCTCATCTGTACCATCTTTCTAGATGGAATCTGGCTTTTTTAAAGGGTCCCTGGAAATGCTTGGGATTAGGCAAGTAAAAGCACTGTTTTTGAGTCATGGGCTCTGGTAGAGGGTTTGGGCCAGCCCATGGTCATTCCTACCGCACCCCGGACAGGTAAGCAATGACCAAATGAGGAGAGCATGCCGACCTGGGTGACCAGAAGGTGACGTGGGGACAACAGGCAGGAATGCTTCGGGGGGAAGGAAGCAGTGCCAGGATAGGGTGGAGAGGCGGAGGGACTTTTGCCAAGCATTCTGCATTTCCTCAAAGTTCACAAGAAGATCATCTCTGAATAAGATGTTCTAAATAAGGCTGCATCTGCCGGGATTATGAATCACCACCGCAGGACTGTTTGGACAGGACCTGTTTGGGATGTAGCGACAGGATGGAATTAATAGACTGTCAGGAAAGTTGGGAGAAAATGTAATTATCGGGGAGGTTTCATTGGCTCTGGATGCCCAGACCACAGGCACTGATCATAGGTTCTGCGTGTGACCTTGAACTCCTGTTACACAGACCGCAGAATGCCCCTGTGAAGGGCGTGTGTTTGCTTCTGTGCACGAAACCAGGGGCCTCTGCAGACACCACTTCACCATCATCTCTGCATCCCCAGGCCCAGCACAGCACAGGACACACCATCCATGAGTGCCACCAAATGGTTTTGCACAGCATCTTGTATCTTTTTGGACCTTACATCTCCTGGCATTGTGATGAAGGCATCTGACTCATGGCCAGGGCGAGATTTGATTCTGATTTCCTCAATAAAACATCAGGAAATGCTTAGACCTGTGGCATTTCAGAGACTTATTCTTAAGTCTTTCTGTATTCACTTCAGACTCAACGCTGACTCAGGTCCGTCCCTTCAAACGGATGTGCTGGGAAACACCCCCAGACACAGATTTAATAACCCAACAGCCTGGAAGCTCAAGGGTGGGCTCCTTCCTGGGGAACCTTCGCTCTCTGTCTCCAACTCGGCAACATGCCCTTTTGTCCCAGCTGGAACATGTTGCTGAAATACCAAGTAGTGTGAGCCTTCTTTGACAGCTTCAATTATCAGCTCAAGGAATAAAAACAAAAGACAGGAAGGGGTGTCAGGGGCAGAAAGGCAGCACGGAGTTGGTCCTCCTGTGGCATGAAAAGTGTGAAGGGATGTTTTTCTTCTAAGTTTTAATTCTCTTTTGGGAGTTTGATTGTTGAGGGGCATGATAAAGGTCTTATTGGACCATTTAGAAAAATAAATGACTCAAAGAAAGATTTATCCATGATAGAATCACACTGTGTTTTCAAGGGTAAAATGTATGGACTATTAAAGATTTTATTGAGCAGCTACTGTGTGCCTGGGGCTTCCCAGGTGGCTCAATGGTAAAGAATCCACCTGCCAATGCAGGTGATGAGGGTTCAATCCGTGGGTTGGGAAGATTCCCCTGGAGAGGGAAATGGCAACTCACTCCAGTATTCTTGCCTGGAGAATCCCATGGGCAGAGGAGCCTAGAGGGCTACAGTCCATGGAGTCACAAAGAATCAGACACAACTCAGTGACTAAACAACACACTGTGTGCCTAGATAATCTCTAATTCTTGAACAATCCTGCTAGACTCCTTTTCCCATATCCGCATCTTTTCGGTGGAGAAGTTAAGGCTATTTGCTCAAAGTAACAGAAAGTCGGAGAGCCAGGATCTGAATTTTGGACCCAAATCCTAAGTTACATTTTTGGAAAATGTCTTCAACACTTTTTATGATGTTAATTTGTGTTTTGCTTTGGTAATTTCTTTATTCACATACCATACAACTCAACCATTTAAAGTATACAATTCAATTATCTTCAGCATATTCACAGTTGTACAACCATCACCACAAGCAATCTTAGAACTTTCCCATCACTCATAAAGAAACCATGTGCCCTCTAACTAGCACCCTCGTATTCCTCCAACCTCTCCCGTGCCCTAAGCAACCAGTAATCTGCTTTTGTCTTTATAGATTTGTCTTCTCTGAATGTTTCACATAAAGGGAATCATATAATATGTAGTTGGCTTCTCTCACTTAGGACATTTTCAAGGCTCATTCATGTTGTAGCCTGTTTCAGCACTTCCTTCCTCTTTATGGCTGAAGAGTATTCTGTTGTTTTAGGAATGGAACTGTGCTCCCTCAAATCCGTATGTTGAAATTCTATCCCCTAAAACTTCAGAGTGTGGCTTTATTTGGAAGTAGGATCATTGCCCGAGAAGGTAATGGCAACCCACTCCAGCACTCTTGCCTGGAAAATCCCATGGGCGGAGGAGCCTGGTGGGCTGCAGTCCATGGGGTCGCTAAGAGTCGGACACGACTGAGAGACTTCACTTTCACTTTTCACTTTCTTGCATTGGAGAAGGAAATGGCAACCCACTCCAGTGTTCTTGCCTGGAGAATCCCAGGGACGGGGGAGCCTGGTGGGCTGCCATCTATGGGGTCGCACAGAGTCAGACACAACTGAAGCGACTTAGCAGCAGCAGCAGCAGCAGAATCATTGCAGATATAATTAGCCAAGTTGAGGTTGTATGGAGCAGGCGGGTCCATATTCCAGTATGATCAATGTCCTTATAACAAGGGGACATTTGGACACAAAGACAAGCACACAGGATGAATACCATGTGACCACAAAGAGAAAGCGAGATGAGAGTCACGCTTGTACAACCCAGGGAAACACCAGAGATTGCCAGCAACCCACCAGAAGCTAGGAGACAAGCACATATTCTCCTTCCCAGATGTCAGAAGGTATCAGTCCTACCACAGCTTTGACCTTGGACTCTAGCCTCCAGGAGTGTGAGATGATAAATTTCTGCTTCAGCCGCCCAGTTTGTGGTTCCTTGTTGCAGAAGCCCTAGCAATCTAATACACATTATATGAATTGACCACACTTTGTTTATCCATGCATCAGTGATCGGACATTTGAGTTATTTCTACTTTCTGGTTATCATGAATAACCAGGTACACATGTGTGGACAAGTTTTTATGTCACCGTGTGCCGTCATTTCTTTGGGGTATATATCTAGATGTGGAATTGCTGGGTCATTTGATAACTGTGTTTAAACTTTTGAGGACTGTTTTCCTTAGTGACTGCACCATTTTACATTCCCACCTGCAGTGTATGAAGGTTCCAGTTTTCTCCATATCTTCGCCAACACTTGTTATTATCTGTCTTTTTTTATTATAGCCACCCTGGTGGGTTGGAAATAAATTATACTTTGGTTTTGATTTCCATTGCTCTGATAACTATAATGTCGAGCATCTTTTCATGTGCTTCTTGGCCATTTGTAGATCTGTTTTGGAGAAATAATCTATTCAGATCCTTTGCTCATTTTTAAAACCAGGTTGTCTTCTCATTATTGAGTTGTAAGAGCTTTATATTGCACATTCTAGACACAAAACCTTTATCAGATGTCTACTTGCAAATACTCTTCCACAACTTGTGGATTTTCTTCAATTTCTTGATGTGCCTTTGAAGTACAAATTTTAAAATTTTGATGAAGCCCAATTTATCTATTGCTAATTAGGGTTTCGGCCCCCTGCTTTGCTGCTACACCTGCCTACAATCATTTTTCCAAGAGCAGTCAGTGACCTTTTTCGTTTTTAAGTATAAAGGAAAGCCTGCCATCCTTTTTGTGCAGGAAAATCTCCAGGATTCTGAGGCTTCACGTGATCTGCCCCCATCCTCCTCTTTCATCACTTCATGTCCTCTCTCTCTCCCTCTTTTTTGATATTGTTTTGCCCACAACAACCCAGATGCTCTGTCCTTTTTTCTCTAAATGTCTATCCAGTTCCTGCTTTGGGAACTCTGTGTTCACTCTGCCTTTGTAAAAGGCTCCCCTGCTCCTTCTTTTCATTCTGGGCTCAGCTCAACTGTTCGTTTCTCCAAGAAGTCTTTCGTGATTGCCCTCCCTAATGTCGCCACCCCTCACCCACACCAGCTACTCTTTACTACCTCATCCTGTCCATGTGTGTTGATGGGACTCACATGAAATTATTTTATTTATGTATTTACTTACTATCTGCCTTTTCCTGCTAGAATCTAAGTATGATAACAGCAGCAACCTTTTCTGGCTTGTTCGCAACTACATCCTAGTTTGGGGGACGGTGTTTAGTCTACAGTAGAGAGTAAGTACTAGTTGAATTACTGAGCAATGGAGTGCAACAGCAAGTACACAGAATGGGTGAGAGCATGGCTTTTCAGAACTGAAAGGAATCTTCATGAATCTCAGCATTAGAAAGAACCTAACCCTTTAGGTTTTATCAAGTCCCGTGGGCACAGTATAGTTTACATATTTTGGAATACTGGGCTTCAGACAGGATGGGAAAGCCAGGTTCCTGCTTGTGGAGTATGCATCCTTTGTGTATGCTAGACCACGGCTCCTCAAATTTTAAGCAAATGACTTGGGGGTACTGTGAAAGTTCAAACTCTGACTCCGTAGGTCTGAGACTCTGCGCTTCTACCAAACTCCCAGCTGATGCTGATGCTGATGCTGCCAGTCAGGGGACCACACTTTGAGAAGTAAGGGTAGAGGGGACAGAGTGCCTTGGTTTACATGGGGTGAGGTCACCCCACCACCAGGTGGAAACCAGCCACACAGTAGGTCTTCTGGTATTGATATCAAGGGAGGAAGACTGAACAAGTCCATTTCTGAAGAAGTCAGGCCATCAAGCAAACTGCCCCCCACTCCCAAGTCTTGACTTCCCTCTGCAACTGTATGTTTACCAGGATACTCTAGCCAACCGAGAAGGAAAAACCCAGGAGGCTGCCTACATCTTCATCTCACAACCCTACAGATTTTCCTTGTATTGAATTCATATGTCTTCTCTCATTTTGTGTATTAGAAGAGAAGCACATCTAAGCAATTCAATTCGTGTTTATTAGGCACCTACTGTGTGCATGTTCTGCGTTTTGGGGCAAAGATAAACCAAACCTGGCCCCTTTGCCCCCAGGAGCCTAGCCTCTGAAGGCAGTGAGATAAGAAACAGAGGCTCTGGTCAGGCTGTAACGTGGAACTTCCTGTCATGGAAGCATCCAGTTCTTTGGGGGAGGTGAAGCACTTTTTCTTTCCAGGGAGAAGTTAAGGCTCATCAGTGGAATGAAACAAGAGCCCCCATCTTGTCTGGCTAGTGCAGTTGCTCCACACGCCAATGAGAGGAGAGACGGTGGTGGGGAGCACAGGAAAGGAAGGACTGGAGACCTACTCCGGGTGTTAGGATGCGGCAACAGGCACTTCGTTTCACTTCCGGGCAAGAGCATCGGGCACAGGTCTGAAGCACAGTGGAAGCACAGAGACGGCTGACCCTGCCTGGAGTGTTCAAAAGAGACTTCATGGAGGTGAGGTTTGCCTTTGACCCTGAAAGGTGGCCAGAGGTGTGTCAGATGGACATAAGACGAGGGTTCCAAGCCAAGCGGCTTGCGGGTGAGGGAACACTTAATGTTAAGTGAACAGTGAGAGTTAGGTGTGGCCTGAGGTGGCTGGGGTTGCAGGGTGGTGAGAACCTGGGGATGGGAGTGGGGAGGGGATGAGGCTGGAGCAGAGAGAAAGCTATGAGAGGCCTTGCTAACCGAGTTAGCACTTGACCTTCTAGGAAGCAGGTTAGAGGCAGAGAACTGCATTAATTCACTTCATAAAAGGACTCTATGGGCCGAAAAAAATGAGAAGCTTGGTGAGGTTGGAACAGGGTCAGCAAACTTCCTCTGTGAAGGGCCAGATAATTTCTTAAACATTTTAGGTAGGTGGGTTGTAGGTGGGTTGCAACGACTCAACTGCACCACCACCCTGGATAATTTGTAACTGAGTGGCTGTGGCTGGGTGCCAATAAAACTGTGGTTTTTGTTCAGTCACTCAGTCGTGTCAGACTGTTTGAGACCCCATGAACTGCAGCGTGCCAGGCCTCCCCGTCCCTTACCATCTCCCAAAGTTTGCCCAAGTTCATGTCCATTGCTTCGCTGATGCCATCCAGCCATCTCACCTCATATCATTTTTCATATCATTTTCATGTATTAAAAAAATATTCTTCTCCTGATGTTTTTCAACCATTTAAAAAAATGTCAGTGGCTTCCCTGGTGGCTCAGTGGTAAAAAAAAAAAAAATCTGCCTGCCAATGCAGGAGACTGGGGTTGTATCCTGATCCAGGAAGATCCCACATGCCGCAGGGCAACTGAGCTTGTGCACCGCAACTATTCAGCCTCTGCACTAGAACCCAGAAACCTCAACTCCTGAGTCCACGCACCGCAATTACTGAAGCCCAAACGCTCTAGAGCCTGTGCTCTGCAACAAGAGAAGATACTGCAATAAGAAGCCCAGGTATCACAACTAGAGTAGCCCCCTACTTGCCACCACTAGGGAAAAGTACATGCAGCAAAAAAAGACCCAGCACAGCCAAAAAAAAAAAAAAGTCTAACCATTCTTTCCTTGGGGACAGTACAAAGTCAGGCTGCAGGCCATCTTTAGCCCCTGGGTAGTCTGCCAACCTGGCTGGGAGAAGGTTAACAGTCAAGGGAGTTAAGACGGAGCCTGGGACACATTAAAGGGTTTAAACTTTATCCTGTGGCCAATGGGGAAGCACTGGAGGTCTTTAGAGCCAGGATCATGTACAAATGGACTGCTGGACCACCTAAGAAGGCGTCCCACAAAACCTAAGAATGGGTCTAAATGGTGGGAGAGTGACTGGACTCAAGAAATTATTGCAGGCACTCTTTAATAAAAGTTTTAGCAAAATTTATGGGCATACAGAGAGCTAATTAAAGGGTTTTTTCTTTGCTTTTTGATTCAAACAGACCACACCCTCTGTTGGCACTGGTTCGTGTTGGCCTAGTTCTTGAAAACAGCAAATGGCATTTTCTTAATTAATCTAAGACAATTTCTATGAACACAAGTTGCCTTTGCGTGTATAGTCCAGTTTATTGAGGTTTTGTCCTATGTGGGCTTTATCCTGTTAGCATGACTCAGAGTGGGAAGGTCTCATGTTCTGCCTCTTGGCAGGGAAGATGCAATTACACTCAGCAGCGGGCTGGTAAATGTTTAACAACCTGCTCTGCAAAAAATGTCTGTGTGTGCATACATATGTAAGTTTATTTTCATTTAATTCTACAAAGGATGTATAGCACCCAATTTGTAAATAATAATAAATTATATAATACTCTTTATTATAAATTCCATTTGTTGTTGTTGTTTAGTTGCTAAGTTGTGTCCAACTCTTTTTCTGTGAAACCACGGGTTGTAGCTCCTCTGTTCATGGAATTCTTCAAGCAAAAATACTGAGTGGGTTGCTATTTCCTTTTCCGGGGGATCTTCCTGACCTGGGGATTGAACCTGCATCTCCTGCATTGGCAGGCAGGTTCTTTAACAGTAAGTTACCAGGTCATTGAGCTCACTGATTTTCACAGAACACTGACGTTGATTTTTGCCCAGCTCTTGTATTCAGAGCCAGTCGGTGTTTGCAGTTCAACCATGATCTGACAAAATAAGACTATAAATAAGTGCTTGATTATTACCCAGTTTGGCAGAGAAGTTCCTCATGTCACTGACAAATGAGTGTGATTCCGACATGAATGCTGGTTGACATTTTTATGTTAATGGCTAAGATGAAAGTGAAGCCATGAAATGCCTGCTGTGACTTCACTCATCTGTCAATGAGATGAGTGCCCTCTTTGCTGAATCATACGACAGTTTGCAGATACTGGAAGAATATTACCTCAAATATTTTCACAACTCATAATGTAAGGGCTACAGACACGACACACTTTTTTTTTTTTTTTTAAGTTTACATCTTTTTTGGGGCAAAGTGATGCCACTGAAAGGTATAAATAAAGGGAGTGACAATTATGCCCTCTATCTCTGAGCTTTGACATCTGCACTTTTAACATTTTCTTGACCCCTTTATTACACTTAGACAATCAGCAAAACAATAAGGTTGTGCTTTTTTTTTTTTTTAACATTTGCCAACTATGCTGGTGTAAACAGTCCTACTGTGGACAATTTCAAACTGACAGAATGTAGAGTTAGGAAGAGTTGTGTAGTAGTACACCATTATAGTGGTATTTATACCACACAGATACAACCTACAGTTTGCAAAACACCAGGAAATTTAACAGTCAGCTCTCTGGAGTCAGCAGGAGCTGCCTGCAGCACAGTAAACGATACTTTACTTATGTAGAACTGATTTTTGCAACAGATAAAGAAGCTATAGTACACGTATAGAATAGAATATTACTCAGCCATATAAAGGAACGTGTTTGAGTAAGTTCTAGTGAGGTGGATAAACCTAGACTAGCCTGTTATACAGAGTGAAGTAAGTCAGAAAGAAAAAAACAAATATCATATATTAATGCATATACATGGACTCCAGAAAAATGGTACTGACAAACCTATTTGCAGGGCAGGAATAGAGACTCACATAGAGAACAGATTTATGGACACAGTGGGGGCAGGAGAGGGTGGGACGAATTGAGAGAGTAGCACTGAAATACATACATTACCATGTGTAACAGTGGCTGACTTTATTTTTCTGGGCTCCAAAATCACTGCAGATGGTGATTGCAGCTATGAAATTAAAAGACGCTTACTCCTTGGAAGGAAAGTTATGACCAACCTAGATAGCATATTTAAAAGCAGAGACATTACTTTGCCAACAAAGGCCTATCTAGTCAAGGCTATGGTTTTTCTAGTGGTCATGTATGGATGTGAGAGTTGGACTATAAAGAAAGCTGAACGCCGAAGAATTGATGCTTTAGAACTGTGGTATTGGAGAAGACTCTTGAGAGTCCCTTGGACTGCAAGGAGATCCAACCAGTCCATCCTAAAGGAGATCAGTCCTGAGTGTTCATTGGAAGGACTGATGCTGAAGCTGAAACTCCAGTACTTTGGCCACTTGATTCGAAGAGCTGACTCATTTGAAAAGACCCTGATGCTGGGAAAGATTGAGGGCAGGAGGAGAAGGGGACGACAGAGGATGAGATGGTTGGATGGCATCACCGACTCGATGGACATGGGTTTGGGTGGACTCCGGGAGTTGGTGACGGACAGGGAGGCCTGGCGTGCTGTGGTTCAAGGGGTCGCAGAGTCAGACACGACTGAGTGATTGAACTGAACTGAACTGAATGGGAAGTTGCTGTATAACACAGGGAGCTCAACCTGGTGCTCTGTGACAGCTTGGAGGGGTGGGATGGGGTTGGAGGTGAAAGGGAGATTCAAGAGGGAGAGAACATATGTATACTTATGGCTGATTCATGTTGATGTTTGGCAGAAGCCAACACAACATGGAAAGCAATTATCCTCCAATAAAACTAAATAAATATAATGAGCTTTATTAAAACAAAAAAATGAACAGACTGAAAGTATCTTCTGGTGAAGTTAGCTATGAATAAATCAATTTGCCATCTAAATCTACCAGCTTAACAAAATGACAACATTCTCAAAAATTAGCCCCCAATGTCATCTAAAACAGGCCTGTTCTCAAGCGAATAGGACCACTGATTAAATTTCCCCAGTAGCAATGTGGCCCTTGTAGCAGTTCCCTCTGGTGCCTAAACTAACACAGAATACGGATGATGGAATCATGAGATGCCTGCTCAGGAAGTAGCCTTTGAAATTAGCTCATCCAGCTTCCTTCATTTTACAAATGGGCTGAATCCAGGGAGGTTAATTATTATAACTTATTCAAAGTCACAGAGAAGCAAAGCTGACATCAGAACCTAAGTTTTCATTTGTAAAATAGTTTCTGCATGCTGATTTTTCCCCTTCAAGTGCTAAGGTGGGATCACTGTGGTAAGTGTATTCAAATTTCTCTCACTTTGTGGATAATGGGTCCCTTCAGAAACACTGAGGGTGAATATTGTTAAGCATGGAAATGAAACTTCTGCTTAAGCTTACATGTTCACATCTCAGGGCGGGGTGGTGGGGGAGCATTTCTTTTTGTTTTACTATTTAATTACACTGTTTACCATAGTTCTTTTAAGACATAGATCTTTCCTTTCCAAGAAAAATCATTTACAAATTAATCATTTACAGCAAGTGAACTGGCTAAGTCTTGTGTTAAGTCAGCCAACCCTCAAGCAAATTTCAGAGATAAGAATGTATTTTAAACCTTGATTTCAGAGTGAAAAATCTCAGGTTCTTGAGAACTACTAGGGTTAGAAAATTCCTTTGGAAAATGGGCTGTTGGCCAATCTCAAAGGGCTGCTGAAAATTTCATTTTTGAGAGAAGAGTTTCTTTCCTCTTCTTTAGAAATGATAAGTCTGCAACACCATGTTTCTTTCCTTAATAATACAATCCTGCAACCTCTTATCTGAAACCAACCCCTGAGGTGAGATGTATACGAAATTTGTCAGAGTTTAGAGAGTTAATACAGCACATACACTAGATTTTCTAAGTCATGCCCAGTGAGGTCTGGGGCCATACTCCATAAGCAAGTATATTTATAGTTTGCAGGAAAACATAAATATTCCGATGAAGCAAGACTGTAAATAGTCATGTCAATTTATTTTAGGTCAATTTTACTACTAAAAATGTTGCTTTTGAACTTTAGATTTTTCAGAGATATTCAGAATTTTAAAGTTCTAGATAAGGGAGTATAGGCCTGTAATGGTTTCCCCGGCATGTTTATCTTTTCTTCATGAATCCCCACCCCCTGCCCAAAAAAAGGCATGTGTCTATTATGTCTTCTAGATCCACATTCAACTCTCATTTTTAAAATTTATTAGAAACTACTCATTCTATTAATTTCAGAGACACATTAGCTACGTTTGGTTCTGATCTTGTTTAATTCTGGCTTCTGTGCGGGCAAGGTTTTCTGAGATTCTCAGGGATGGCTAGAGGAATGAACTGCTTGGGTGTTCTGTCATGGATGTTCTGCAGTGGACTTGGTAGGATGACTTGCTTGCCACCAGCCTTCTCTTCCCTGTGTATAACGCAGTGCACCTTCGCCATTTTATTTTTGTTTGCTACAGGTTTCTGGGGCTTCCCTGGTCTATCAGACAAGAATCCCCCTGCAATGCGGGAGACCTAGATTCAATCCCTGGGTTGAGAAGATCCCCTGGAGGAGGGCAGGGCAACTCACTCCAGAATTCTTGCCTGGAGAATCCCCATGAACAGAGGAGCCTGGCAGGCTACAGTCCATGGGGTCGCAAAGAGTCGGACACGACTGAGCAACTAAGCACAGCACAGCACTTCTGTACCTGAAAAATACTATTACATTATAAAAAACAAGGGCAGTAATTGCCCACGAAGAGAGGATAGAGAAGAACACGAAGCTCAACTTGGTCCTTGTAGAAGAAGTTTGGATCAGTCTGGTTAATGCCATACTAGTTGTCAAGGAAAAACACTACTTTCTTCTCTTCTTATATCCTTAAATCTGTAGCCTGATAGATACTATTCCTCTAAAAATCAAAACTTAAAAACTTACCCAGGATAAGAAAAGCAATACAACTGTAGCTAGAAAGCTACCTAGGAGGGAATAGAATCTTCATGGTGTAGGAGAGGATGTGTGTGCTCGGTCGTGTCTGACTCTTTGTGACCCCATGAACTGTAGCCTGCCAGGCTCCTCTGTCCATGGGATTTCCCATGCAAGAATACTGTAGTGGGTTGCCATTTCCTCCTCCCTGGGATCTTCTAGATCTAGGGACTGAACCAGCATCTCTTAAGTTTCCTGCATTGGCAGGTAGATTCTTTACCACTGTGCCACCTGGAAAGCCCATAGGAGAGAGTATATTAGTATAAATAATACCTACAGAACCTGAATTGTAGAGAGGAGCAAATAGCAGAAACTATCAAAGACACCAAAAAGGGTGAAAAAACATAAATAGAAGATAGAAACAGAGATGCTACATCTTTAAAAACAGTAACTTATTGCCTGGTACAGTTATAAAAGCTATCCACTCATACAGTTATTTCAGAAAAACAAAATTTAATATGAAATGCTACTAAAATACCAAAGGCCATACATAATGTCTGACCCATGCTGCCACTGCATATAGCAAATTCTTACAAGGGAGCTTTAAAAAGATTGTTTGACTGGTCCACTGTCCTACAGTGTCAGGAGACTGCTTTGTCTCAGATATTAAATTTCCAATGTCTCTCACACTTCCTCCTTTTCTGATGAACAAAAGGTTTTTGTAAAGTTTCTCTTGGTTTTCCTGCTGGCAGCTACAGAAAACACACCATATGCTTGGTGTAGCGTTATGAGGTCGGATTTTATTTGACCAGTGTCTTCAGAACTTCTGGATTTAAAAAAAAATTTTTTTTTATTAGAGTATGAAAGTGTTAGTTGTCCAGTTGTGGCTCAGTCCTGTAAACTCTTTTGTGACCCCATGGACTATAGCCTGCCAGTCCCTCAGGCAAGAATACTGGAGTGGGTACCATTTCCTTCTCCAGGGAAATCTTCCCCACCCAGGGATTCAGCCCAGGTCTCCTGCATTGCATGCAGATTCTTTACTGTCTGAGCCACCAGGGAAGCCTTATTAAAGTATAGTTGATTTACCACGTTGTGTTGCTGCTGCTAAGTCGCTTCAGTCGTGTCTGACTCTGTGTGACCCCATAGACGGCAGCCCACCAGGCTCCCCAGTCCCTGGGACTCGCCAGGCAAGAATACTGGGGTGGGTTGCCATTGCCTTCTCCAATGCATGAAAGTGAAAAGTGAAAGTGAAGTTGCTCAGTCCTGTCTGACTCCTAGTGATCCCATGGACTGCAGCCTACCAGGCTCCTCCGTCCATCTGATTTTCCAGGCAAGAGTACTGGAGTGGGTTGCTCTGGTATAAGGTAAAGTCAATCAGTTATACATATACATATATCCACTCTTTTTTAGATTCTATTCCCATATAGGTTATTACAGAGTATTGAAAAGAGTTTCCTATGCTATATACAGCAGGTTATTAGTTATGTGCTTTATATATAGTAGGCTCCTCCTGTCCCCATAGAATTTCCCAGGCAAGAATACTGGAGTAGGTTGCCATTTCCTTCTCCACGGATTTCCCTGGCCCAGGGATTGAACCTGAGTCTTCTGCATTGGCAGGTGGATTCTTTACCACTGAGTCCCACCTGGGAAGCCCATAGTAGTGGTATATCAGTCTTAATTTCCCAATTTATCCCTCCCCCCCAATTTAAAAAATGATTATGATAGTTTCTTTAAGAGCTGTTCAATGGAAATCTGTACTAATTCAAACTCTTTACTGAACCAGTTGTGTATAAGCTTTGCCCCCTCTTGTTGCATGTTCTGGATGAAATCATAAGAAAAAGCTCCTTCTCCTGGTTCTGTCTTACTCCCCACTGGGCCCCTCTACTTCCCCCAGGAGAACCATTTTAGCATATTCTTACCTGCCTAGAGTGAGTCCTGGCCTAGTACCCCGAAACTATTTCTAACTAACCGAGAACGACCCAGGACGGCAGGAACACGGACCGGGACATTGACCAGGGGTCCTATTAACCCTCGGAGGAAGCGCCCCGACTTGGATCTGAACCCCAGTAGGCCACTCAGTGTACTCTCGGGAGCACCGTTCTGTCTTCCGTGTTAAACGAATAACCACCTCTTTACTTGCCTCACAAGGTTGGGAGGACTGGGTGACTCCATGGTCGTTTCTCATTACCGTCACCGAACCCCAAAACTGGCTAGCGGGGGGCGTGTCGTCCTGTAGGGGGCGAGCTCCTCCCACACTTTCCCGAGCGCCCGGACGGGCATCCCCGGCGACTCGGGGGTGGGGGACGGCCAAGAAGGGAATCCACTCCTGGGGTGGGGCGGGGACGGGGCAAGGGGGAGCCGGTGCACCGCCCGGGAGGTGTCCAGAGCACCCCGCGCGCGGGTCCGGGCCCGGGGCGGGAGGGGGGCCTGGGACGCGCCCGGGAGGTCTGTCCGGCCGGCCCGGCGGGGCGCGCCATGGAACCCCGGCGCGCGCGGCTGGGCGCCCGAACGCTGAGACAATGCGGCGCGCGGCGGCGGGCGAGCAGCTCGGCGGGCCCGGGGCGCGCGCCGCCTTCCTTCCTGCAGGATCGGCTTCCCGGCGGCGGCGGCGGCGGCGGCGGCGGCGGCGGCGAGCGCGCGGATTGGCGGCCCGGCCCTCCGCGCCGCCCCGCCCAGCGCCCGGCCGGCCGCCGCCCCCCGGCCCGGGCCCGCCCCTCTCTCCGCGGGAGTCGCTCGGGGCCCGCAGCTGGCTGGCGGGCACTTCCCGCCGGCTGTGCGCCTCCGCTTCGGGGACCGATCGCGAGCGCAGGCGGCGGCGGCGGCGGCGGGCGGACGGACGGACGGACGGGCCGCGCCCGAGCTGCGCGGGGCTGCGCGCGCGCGGCCCCTGCTCCCGCCGCCCGGCCCGGCGGGCGGCCCACCCGCGCCCTGCGGCGGCTCGTGCGGTTCCCGCGGCGGCAGCCCGCGCCCCAAAGCCTTCCTTTGTCCGCGGGCCGGCCGGCGGCGTCCGGGCGGCCGATCGGAGCCCGCGCAAAGAGGCTGAGGCGGCGGCTGCCCCGCGGCTGGCCGCCCGCCGCGCCGAGGCGATGCCGGACCAGATATCCGTGTCGGAATTCGTGGCCGAGACCCATGAGGACTACAAGGCGCCCACGGCCTCGAGCTTCACCACGCGCACGGCGCAGTGCCGGAACACCGTGGCGGCCATCGAGGAGGTGAGCGGCGCCCGCGGGCCTCGCGGGGCGGCGGGGGGCGGCTCCGGCCGCAGGTAGCGCCGCGCCCCGGCGCGCCCCCCACCCCGCCCGCCCCCGCCCGGGCCCGGCTTCGGCATCCCGGGAAAAAGTTTCTTTCCCTTGGAATCCGGACGCGGCCGGGCGATCCCTGCCCGAAACAGAAGCCCTTTGTTCCAGGAGAAGGCTGCTGCTGCCAGGCTACCTTGGGCCTTTTTAAGACCATCCCCCGCCCCTTCCCTCCCCAGATCCCCGCGGGGCAGCGGGCCGGACGGTTCACACCCCGCACCCCCAGCTCGCGCCCCGCTAACTTTGGCCCGAGAGTCGGGGCGGTGGTGAGCGGGGAGCCCTCCCTGGCCGTCGCGGAGGGGTCATCGGCTCCCCCGCGGACCCCCGGCGCCCACCCCGCCACCCCTCTCCCCCAGCTTGGGGAATTGCCCGGTGCCCAGCCTGCCCGGCGCGGCGCTCTGTGACCCGGGTCCCGCTCTGCCGGACTCGAGGGCCGGCCGGGGGACCCCGACTGCCCAGGAAAGGTGTGCGCACCTTTAGCCAGGGAGGCCCGCCCGGTCCCTCAGCGCGCCCGGGGAGGAGTGCGGGGAGCCGGGCTTCTGATCCGAAGGCCTTTGCTCCCCTCCTCTCCCCAGCCCCCACCACCCCGGGATGTGTATGTCTTACCTGATCGCACCCCCCGGACGCCTCCCTTCCTCATCAGCCTGGAAAAGGCCTGATTTTTAGGCGAGGTGCAGAGTCATCCTCTGCTGCTAACTAGGAAGCCCTCCACGTCCTGGGCGAGCGCACTTAGGACCAGCAGGCTTTGGTGACGGTCAGAACGGCCTGCTACCGAAGGGCAGGGTTTGGGAGGCCAGGGCCACCGATGACTGTGGTTTGGGGCTTTTCCTCCTTCTCTGCCCTCATTTACCCTTACCTGTCAGATGGGACGAGCAGTGCATCCTTTCCAGGGTGGTGATGAGACAAGTGTGTGTCAAGTGCTTGGCTTATACTAAATAGGTATGTACTAAATATACTAAATAGGTAACTGGTTTACAAGCCCTATGATGCCGCTGTTGAATCGATGATCACCTTCTCCCCCACAATGTCAAGGTACATTCTTGAAATGGGGTATGGTAGGTATTTCAGAAGGAGAGGACTGGGCCTGAGTGAGTGAAGGGAGGTCACCAGAAGAGCTTAATTAAGCGATGGCATTCAGTTTTTTGCCCGCTTGAACAAAGCAGCTGCTGTTAGGAACTGCTTGGGAAAAAATAAATCCAGAATGTTTTCCTTTAATGAAAAAAAATTTCCTTTGTAGGCATTAACAGTCAATAATAGGCTAAATGAAAAGCAGCAGATTCAGCGTGCTGAATGTTTTAAGAGTAGTAAGGGCATCCTCCTCTCCTCCTTCCTCACCGCCCCCTTATTTTTGGAGGAAGAGAGCTGCATGCAAACGTTCTGGAGTGAGCTGTGTGATCCCACATCACTTAATTCTACTCTTATTAGCAAGGCTTCAAAATGATGCCTTCAAATTAGGCTGATGGGGGATGAGCATCATAAGTTTCTTCAGAAGTGCTGGTTGAAAAACAAGAAAAAAACTTTGGCAGTGTTTTGAAAATACATCATTAATAATGTTTATGGACTGATTGCAACCCAAAAGGTAGCTGAGTATGTTTTCAGGGAAGGGAGCTTTTATACACCATGCCTTAAAAAGAATGCTTAATTGTGTTTAAAGTTCTGTTTCTTTTCCTTACTGCAGTTTGTCGGTTAAATATTATTAACACTGGCAGATGTTGGAAGCTAGGCAAATAGGAGTTGCTATTAAAATTGGCATACCCTTTCGTGATTAATGTTAGTTTGCGGTGTGTAGTTCCAAAGCTGTCTTAGGGTGCTGGGCAGATTACCCTAGAGCTCAGTTACTGAGTGGATGAAAGAGAGACTAGATTTGGTGATTTTATTAAACTGCAGGCTTGCTCTATGTTGCGTCTAAGAACACGAATTGGTTAAAATCTCAAAAAAAAAAAAAAGAAACTCATTACAGGTCTGTCTCACTTTAAGCAGATCCTGTACACATACTAAGATGATGCTACATGTGAGCTTACATTAATGAGAACTGGATTGGGAACAGTTTTATTTAACAAGTATGTCTTCATATTTTGATTTTAATCAAGCATGTGCTCTTCCTGCAGACCGGTTTATTGGGACAGAGTTACTCATTTCACAGAAATAAATATAAAATTTGCAAGTGTGTGGTCCTATGTTTAAACAAATGTGTCACGGAGTTAGTAAACTAATTTTGAACTGAGTAACCTTTGTGTATCTGTTATTTTCAGGATAGGCTATGTCTGCTAAAAATCATCCTATAACTGAAGTGTACTTTTTCTTTGATACGCACGCCTGTAGCTGGACTACCCTACCTTGTACTCTGAACCTCTCATCTGTTGTATTTATTTCTCATCCCCACGTTACACGTGAGGAAGTTGAGGCTTAGAGATGTTAATTTGCTCAAGGTTATAGAGCTAGTCACTTAGATGCATTGGAGAAGGAAATGGCAACCCACTCCAGTGTTCTTGCCTGGATAATCCCAGGGACGGGGGAGCCTGGTGGGCTGCCATCTATGGGGTCTCACAGAGTCGGACACAACTGAAGCGACTTAGCAGCAGCAGCAGCAGCAGCAGCAGCAGCACAGAGCTAGTAAGTTGAAGAGCTAGAGTTTGAACTTGGCTCCATGCTGTTTTCAGAAATAATGCTGTTAATGTGTTACGTTCAGTAAGGCTGAATTCTCTAAATGACTCTTTGGTCAGATTGTCCAAGTTCAGATTCCGCCTCTGGCCAGTTGTGTGAACTTGGATGAGATACCTAATGTTTTCTCATTTGCCTTGATGTTAGTCTGGATAACAATACCTGTCTGCCTTGGAGAGGTGTGAGGGTTTAATGAGATAGTCCGCAACACAGTACCTGGTGTATTACACAGACAACCGGTGTAATACATGCTAACTGCTTTAACAGTTTGTATTATAATTAATCCATAGAACCTAAAGGGGATATTTGGCCCCAAGATGAGATGTACATGGGTGGATTGATGTGGCCTAGGAGAGTAAGGGGAAGGAATGGTTGAATGAGTAAGTGAATGGAAAGCTACTACGTGTCTGTTAACCATTGCTTTTTAACTGGTTTGTTGTCTTGGCAGCAGGTCAGCACAGCAGTGTTTTAAAATTTTCACTTGGTGATCTCTTGGTGAAGTAATTGTTTTGCATGGTTTTAGCCAAGTCTGGTGCTTCAACTGGGATCTGCCCTGTGTTTTGGGAAATAATGGAAAAAATCAGTAGTGACTGAATCTGAAAACCCTCCCCTCTGCTGTTTGTGGGGGTTTTATTGCTGTCTCACTTTCTTTGAGTCTCTGAGCTCTTTGAAATATTCTCAGAATAGGGAAAAGTTGTACACGTGTGTGAAATGTTCATAGTTAGAGACCCTTCTGGAGCATCAGCCATTCTGTCGTGCTTATTTGGCTTTGTCAGATACATAGTTTTAAAAATAAATTTGATGTTGACTTGTAAGTATTAAAATTTAATCTGCTTCCTTCCGGGCCATAGTTCTCCACTCTGTTGTCCTTGGTTGCCTTGGAAATCTCATTGCTGTCACAAGCACAAGGTTCTAACTGCAGGGAGAGAAGGAGCATCTGGACTGCCCAGACTCCCAGGGGCCTTGCTGTCCTTGGGGCCAGATGCCCCTCCCAGCAGCTATTAGTGGGAACCCGGCCTGTGTACTTTTTAAGCAAGAGTATGATTCTAAACCTTAGCCCTGTGTGACTTGTTTGAAAAACACCTCTTCCAAATAGCAGATTAATGGATTTTAGATTTATTGTCGGGTTTCCCTGATGGCTCAGACGATAAAGAATCTGCCTGCAATGCAGGAGACCCAGGTTTGATCTCTTGAGTCGGAAAGATCCCCAGAGAAGGGAATGGCTACCCACTCCAGTATTCTTGCCTGGAGAATCCCACGGACAGAGGAGCCTGGTGGGCTACAGTCCATGGGGTCTCAGAGTGAAAGGACATCACCTACTTGCCCAGTCCATTCTTATTTTCAGAAATGAGCCTGTATGGGTCAGTTAGGACCACTGTAAAAAAAATAGACATATATGTTTATTTATGTGGCTGCGTCGGGTCTTGTGGCAGGTGGGATCTTTGCTGTGTCCCTCTGACTCTCTGATTGTATTGCGCTGCCTTCAGAGCCTGGGCGCTCAGTAATTGTGGCTCAGGGTCTTAGTTGCTCCATGGCATGTGGGATCTTTATTCCCCGGCCAGAGTTCAAACCTGTCTCCCCTGCACCACACAGGGCAGGTTCTTAACCACTGCACCATCAGGCCCAGGGCTGCCTTTTTATGCTGTGTTCTGTAATCCGGTCATAGGCGTCTGGAAATCTTGGAGTGATTTGAGAGAATGATCTCTGCTTATGAGATTCCTATTCTCCACACCCCGCCGCTGCCCCTTCAATTTGTCTCTTTCTTGTGATTAACAGTTAAAGTACTAATGCCTTCCTGGTTGGGTTTCAGGCCTGTCCCTCATTCAGTATTTAGTAAGTGCTGCTGTGTGCCAGGTGATGGGAAGAGAGTTCCCAGGAGGAATGTGTTCTATCTTTGAAGCAGCCTGCAGCTGAGTGGGAGAGACAGCCATCCTATAAACAAATCAATGCAGTAAAACATGGTTAGGCTGTGACCACAAGATTGTCCAAAATCCTGGATTGGCAGGGGTCAGGTGTGTCTGGGGCCATGGATTGGAGGACCTTGGTGATGATGTGGGATGGAGTCTCAAAGTCAAGATAGTCATCTGTGGGTTACCACGTGCTTTAATTACTAAGCTGTCTCCATAGAGCCTTTTGTATTTGTCTCCCTGCCTTAGGTAAATATTGACCCACTCCTGAGGTGATGGCCATCTAGGCTTCTGGTTGGATTTTCATAGCCAATTCATAGAGCACTGCTTAGACCACGAATTTGGAATAATCCTTGATTCTTACCCTCCTCATTCCCAGGCCTTGATGCCTTTCCTCAGGGAACACACACATTCTAGATCTGCACTGTCCAGTTTGTTGTTGTTCAGTCGTTCAGTCGTGTCCGACTCTCATGACCCTATGAACTGCAGCACATCAGGCTTCCCTGTCCTTCACCATCTCCTTGAGTTTGTTCACACTCATGTCCATTGAGTCAGTGATGCCACCCAACCATCTCATACTCTGTCATCCCCTTCTCCTCCTGCCCTCAATCTTTCCCAGCATCAGGGTCTTTTACAGTGAGTCCGTTCTTCACATCAGGTGGCAAAAATATTGGAGTTTCAGCTTCAGCATCAGTCCTTCTAGTGAATATTCAGGGTTGGTTTCCTTGAGAATTGACTGGTTTGATCTCATTGCAGTCCAAGGGACTCTCAAGAGTCTTCTCCAACACCACAGTTCGAAAGCCTCAATTCGTTGGTGTTCAGCCTTTTTCATGGTCCAACTCTCACATCCATACAGTTCAGTTCAGTTCAGTCGCTCAGTCGCGTCCGACTCTTAGCGACCCCATAAACTGCAGCAGGCCAGGCCTCCCTGTCCATCACCAACTCCCGGAGTCCACCCAAACCCATGTCCATTGTTTCGGTGATCCCATCCAACCATCTCATCCTCTGTCGTCCCCTTCTCCTCCTGCCCTCAATCTTTCCCAGCATTAGGGTCTTTTCAAATAAGTCAGCTCTCCGCATCAGGTGGCCAAAGTATTGGAGTTTCAGCTTCAACATCAGTCCTTATGAACACCAGGACTGATCTCCTTTAGGATGGACTGGTTTGATCTCCTTTCAGTCCAAGGGACTCTCAAGAGTCTTATCCAACACCACAGTTCAAAAGCATCAATTCTTCTGCGCTCAGCTTTCTTTATAGTCCATGACTACTGGAAAAACTGTAGCATTGACTAGACAGACCTTTTTCAGCAAAATGATGTCTCTGGTTTTGAATACACTGTCTAGGTTTGTCATAGCTTTCCTTCCAAGGAGCAAGCATCTTTTAATTTTATGGCTGCAGTCACCATCCACAGTGATTTTGGAGCTCAAGAAAATAAAGTCTGTCATTCCTTCCACATTTTCCCTTACTGTTTGCCATGAAGTGATGGGACTAGTGATGGTTAATTTTAGGCAGTATCCAACATGGCAGCCTGAAATCAAGCATTCAGTTTCTTGGCTGCCCCAGCCACATTTCAAGTGCTAATTAGCACGTGTGCATTGGACAGTGTAGGTTTAAAACATTTTCGTCATCAGAGAAAGTTCTGCCAGACAATACTTTTTAGATGCTTGCAACTCAGAAGGGTCTACTGATAGCAGCATCGGCATCACCTAGAAGTTTGTTAGGCACTCAGACTGTCAGAGCCCACCTTAGGCCTTGAAATCAGAATCTACGGTTTCCCAAGATCCCCAGGTACATTCTGTACACATTAAGGTTTGAGAAATGCTGTTCTCATGGTGACTGACAGTAGAATCACTTGCAGGGAGGGAGGAGGTTGTAGAATAGAGAGATGCCTGGCCCACTCCATGAAATTCCGACTTTATTAGTTAGGGTGGGCCCTGAAGCATTGGCATTTTCTAAAGCCACCCCCTAAATGGGGGTGATGATCACTGCAGTAAAGTAATGTAATGCCAGGTAGTGGTAAGTGATAAGTCACACAGGATACAGGAGTAGAATGAGACTCTGAAGAGCAGGAAACTGAAATCAGGAGAGGCCTCTCTGAAGAGGTGGCATTAGAGCAGAGCCCAGGATGCAGGGAGGAGCCAGGGAGGGGCAGCTTGTGAAAAGGCCCCAAGATGGAGGTGACTCAGCCATCCTGGAGGAGAGGAGGGGTGAGGGTGGGGGCCAGGCAGGCCAGGAGGCCTTGGCGATGTCGGGAGGGAGTTGGATTTTGTTCTCATGTGGTGGGAAGCTGTTGGAGGGTTTGATCTGATTTACATTATCGACATTTCAGGGCGGTTGTTCCAGGCAGGATAGACAGGCAGGGCAGGAGAGAACAGACGAGACTGGTGGGGGCGGGGGTCTTCCCAGCAGGCAGTGGGGGTGATGAGAGTCCGATGGAGACCCTCTGTGCTGACGGTTCTGGTGTGCGCTGGGGCCAGGTGAACAGAACTGGGTCCCTGTCCCAGTGGAGGCAGAGGCCAGGCTCCGGCCCTCGAGGAGTGGACCTCCTGGTGTCCCCCTGGCGAAGCTGACACCCTGGTGCTGCTTAGTGTCGAGGCCCGTGGTGTGCTGCTCAGCACGGCTTGCTCTAGAAGTTGTGTTGAAACCAATGCTGGACGTTCACGTGGTTTTCCGTAGACACAGATCAGAGAAGGGAGAGAGGATGTAGAGCTGTGTGGACAGGGTGTTTGCTTCTCTCCTCTTGTTTGTAGGTATATGTAGCCGGTGACACTTTCTTAGCAGTGTCAGATGCCTGGGACACGGTTCCCATTCAGCTCCCCAAACACTCTTCTTTCCACTAAAAAAGAGGTAGTGAATTCATTTCCCTCTCCTGCCGCAGTAGGAATCTGCCTGCTTTGCTTATACTTTGTCTGTGTCATATGGCCTTCAGGTGGTTGCCAGGATCCTTCCAGGTACTTTTGTACCATTATGGTTTTATCATGTGGATGATGTGGAATAAATGAACCAGAGCTGGAATGCTGGGGCTGTGTTTTCTTTTGTATTTGGTTGTGTTGGGTCTCCTGATTCGTAAATACGTCTGGGCACCTACCTGTGTATTGTCACTGTGCGGTGCCAGTGATGTAACAGCAGGTGGGACCAGCTCCTTCCCCGTAAAGCCCTTATTTTCTCAGGCTTTTGTGTGCAGTTAGTGTTTATCCCTTCAGCCTTTTTTCGTGCCATGGACCCTCTGGAACTCTGGTGAAGATGTTTCAGAAAGACGTTTTAATGCATTGAATTAACTGAACCCACTGGAGTGCAGGAGACCGGGGTTCAATCCCTGGGTGGGGAAGATCCCCTGGAGAAGGAAATGGTAACCCACTCCAGTATTCTTGCCTGGAGAATCCCTGGTAGGCTACAGTCCACGGGGTCGCAAAGAGTCGGACAAGACTGAGTGACTTCACTTTCACTTTTCTCCTGCACTGCAGGCGGATACTTTACTTTGTCTGAGCCACCAGGGAAGCCCAAGAATACCGGAGTGGGTAGCCTATCCCTTCTCCAGGGGATCTTCCCAGCCCAGGAATCAAAGCGGGATCTTCTGCATTGCAGGCAGATTGTTTACTAGCTGAGCTACCAGGGTCTCCACATAGACTCTTAAACAGGACGAGATATATTGAAATACAGTTAGAAAAATGTTTGAAAAAATCTATCATACTAATATGTATTTCTTTACTAATGCATTGAATATCAAAATTTGGTTGGTTGTGGGTCTAATAAATACTTTAATTTTGAGGTCCTGATGAATGTAAGCAATGTGGGGAGCTATTTCTAACGACTCTAAAACTATATTAAGTCTTCTCTTTGGAGTCACAGTACTGCTGATGTTACCACGGTGTGTTGCTTACATTCATAATTGAGGGAAGTGCTAAATTTCAGTTGGGGGCTAATGAAATACAGATGTAATTATTTTTTCCAATCCCAGCTCTCTGAATTCAGACTAAGAATTCCAGGCTTGACAAGATTATTTTAGTCGATTGTCTTTTGGAGTGAGTGAGTGAGTGACTCTGTAACAGTGTTGTTTAAACAAGCCTCGTGATTATTACAGTGTCATTGTCATGAATTGGTTCTTGGAGTTCGGCAGAGGGGTGACACCCCGAGCCTGTGTTACAGTCATCGAGTCGTAAAGGTGCGTAGAGGAACTAGGGGTGGAGGGCAAAGCTGTCAGTTGTGGCTGGACAGCCATGCTCTCTGCATTTTTGTCAAGGTTGGGGCTTGGCAGTTTCTCATGTGATCCCAGGTTAGTTCTTACCCTCGTGCTTGCCTTGGAGTTCAGGGACACTATGAATTGCCTCTGTGAGTCCTGTAGTTAGGACCCTGAGCTGGGCTGCTCAGTTCTCCTATTTTTACCTTTCTTGTTTTTCTGGTTTGTCGTCTGCTGTCCTCAACTCTGAAGGGCAAGCTTGGGTGTGAAGTGATAGATTTATAGGTACCTTCTGCCCAGAATTCTAAGGGGAGACTTGGACTTCCGCCTTGTTGAGGCTAACGTATTTGAAATGATGCTGTTGTTGCATGAGTGTGTTTGGGGTGTCTACAGCATAGCTGAAATGTTACTGTCCGTCCTCCCCCCGCTTTTTTTTCCTTTTCTCTTGCCTCTTAGCAGTTATTGGATGCTTACAGTATGCCAGGCTTGCTTTAAATTTTTTACACATATTAACTCTTAACTTGTTCAGTGATTACAAAGATCCTGTAAGGTCCCCGGAACCTAAACCACTTTACCAGGAGCAGAGAGCTAGGAAGTGGTGGAGCCAGGATTCAAATGCAAGCATTCTGACACGCGAGTTTCCGCTTCTGTAGCCGCCGGCTGCCTCTGTGGAGCCTGGCCTGGAAAACGCCATCCGTGTTGATGCCTCTGTGATTAATTGGCACGACCTGTCTCTTGCTGTCCAGTTTAGTACCATGCACCTGCTGCCTTCCTTGAGTGGGTGCTTCTGGGGAATGCTTGCTGCCTCTGCCTCCTCTGTCTGTGTTGCCCCCCAAATGGTTCCTCTTTACTCCCTTCACCGCTCTGCTGACATGTCCAGCACTACAGAGCCCAGTGGCCCCAGGGACCGCTCACACCCTGGCAGGAGGCAGCCCTACTAACGGGATTATCATCTTCCTGCTCCAGCTGAAGATGGCTCTGTCAATATGATTTTTATGCAGGTGCTGGCAATCAAAGTCCTTGGCTGGTGAAGGCAGTTCCCGCAAATGATGAATTGCCTTGGCTTTTAGGATTCTAGCCAGGCACTCCGGATTTGAGGGCCTCTTTCCCTAGTTTCCTAGAAATCACAATCTTAATAGAGTTTTTGTTGTTGTTGTTTTAATTTTTTAACAGCAATGGCTGACATTTCTTTGAGCCCTAATTCTGTGTTAAGGGCTGTGCTGTGTTTTAATTGGAAGTTTTTGATAATTGAATCCTTTCACTTGGCCTGTCTGGTGTAGATCCTGTTACCTCTGTTCTATGGTTGAAGACACCAAGGCTCAGACAAGTGCCGTGACTGCAGGTAGCTAGCCTGTCCCACAGTTAGCAGATGATGGAACCAGGAACCCCAGCCACGTCGAGATCAGCCTGTGTGCTTAAGACTGTTTTCCTGTTGGCCCTTTAATGCCTCCCTGCTAGTCTCCTGCTGGCATCTCTGTTGCCGGTAAAGATCCCTCTTTAGGTGTTTCTCTGGGCTTCAATCGTGCAGGCTGATAGTCGTCCACCTTCTGCAGGTGGGTCTCCACTGTCGATGCCATCGAGGTGAGGTTGCCTGAGCAGGGTCATCAGACTCTAACACTTGGGGAGGTGCTTCACATCAGAGGTGTTTATTAAGTGGCCTTGCCTGCTTTGGAGTGAGTTAGAAGGACACACACCCTTACCCCCAGAGCTGAGGACACTGTCACAGCTGCTTGTAGAGGACTCCAGAGCCACATAGGCAGTGAGCAGTCCATCCAGCGTCCCCGCAGTGTCAACAGATACGTGTTTGGAGAGCGACCACTGCAGGGTTACAGATGTGACTTGTCTAGGCAGTCAGGGAACTCTGGGGGAGATTCTGAGGGGAAGAGAGAGTGTTCAGTCCCTGTACTGTGTCTGTTCCTCTGCTAGCCCTGATCTGACAGCTCTCCTGGTGTTGGGCCTTGGGCAGCTGATTTCACTGGTCCAGCCTCAGTGGCCTCAGCTGTAAAGTGGAGGGTGGATGAGATGTTTCTTAACATTGTGTCTGCAACACAGTTCACCTGCCTCTTGCCTTCTTTCCTTTTCCTGACCATCTCCTCCACTTTCTCTTGGCCATTCAAATCCATACCTTTAGAGAGGTTAGAAGTGAAAATATCTCTTTCTCTACTCCCCTGTTAAACATTCCCTCCTCCAAAATACCACTGGAGTCGATAAGGTGGTTGGCCCAGAGGCTGGAATTTCCTTGGGTGCATCACTAGTTTGTCTGGGACAAATGGGGCTCTGTACTTTGCCATCCCATCTCACGGTGAAGGGTCTTTCCAGGTGCACACCTTGGTCTCTTGATTACAGCTCTGTTGTGCTTGGCTTCTCTGGTGAAAAGAAGTAGGACTTGCCCACGTGGTCTCTGATTGCAAAGTCTGTTAGCGGGAGTGTCACTGTTGATCTCCTGGTTGCAGATACGTGCCTCATTCAGCCGGATGTGCCGTGGTACCTGGGAGTTTTCCAGTCCAGGGCCAGGCCTTGTCTGTCTCTGCAGCAGCGAGCTTATAATGGTCCATTGTTTTTCGTGGTTATCCTGGCCTTTTGGCTGCTGCTTTCTGTAAGCATCATCTTGACCTGTTCACAGTGGGAACCCCTTGCTTCTTGACCAAAGGGAACTGTTGAGCTTCCCGGTTTTCTTCTAATCTTGTAAATTCTCTTGTGGGTTTTTCTTCTGTGGCCAGTAGGAATGAGGTGTGTTTACTCCTGGGTCGTTGGGCTGTCAGAACCTGCAGCTTTTGTTTGCCCTGGTGGTAGCTTGCCAGGCCACAGGCTTTTCTCATGGGGAAGAGGTGTCAGGCAGGCTGGTGCACGGCGGAAATTGTAAGGAGGCAGAAGGCTCCCCACCTCCTCCATCTCCCTTCCCTTTCCTCCTCCATGCTATGATTTCTTTTCCTTGGAGACCAGGTTGCTGATGCTGGTGACTAGACGGTGTCCAAAGCTGAAAATTCTCACCTGCCTTCTTTTTTCTCCTGCGTTCTCTTGCCTGCACTCCTGTGGTGTATTTCCAGACCCCCAGGCCCTGTATGTCCTTTTTAAAGCGGATTTTCCAGCCAGAGGAGACTCACAGGGGAAGATTTCGTTTGGGGTTTCAGTGTGCAGCTTTCTTTCCTGGGGAGCTGCCCTTTGGTGATGACATTTCATGGTGGCCTCCTTTACTACCACCCTGCCTCCTCTCAGTTTTCTAGGAACTGGGTTTATTGTTCTGTCTTTTAAAAATGATTTATTGTCTTCTGTAACAGTGTGGAAGGAGCTTAATTTTTTGAAGTGCACCGTCTTCTTCTTTATGGCCAGAGCAAAGTAAAGGTTTGATTGATCTTATGACACAGTTGCTTTAGTCATAGCTAATGTGAAGTCTCTTAAGGGCTTCTGTTTTATTTGATCTTTTTAATTTATGAACCTCCTTGCATCCCTGAGCATCTGTGCACAAAGCCAGTGAGGCCTGGGGTGTCGCATTCAGGGCTTTATTCCTGCTTCTGATGCACTGCGAGCTAGTAGAGCATTCTGACAGTTGGTTAGGTTTTGGGTTGAATTAGGGAGTAGTGATGGAGAAGGAAATGGCACCCCACTCCAGTACTCTTGCCTGGAAAATCCCATGGATGGAGGAGCCTGGAAAGCTGCAGTCCATGGGGTCGCTGAGGGTTGGGCACGATTGAGCAATTTCACTTTCAGTTTTCACGTTCATGCATTGGAGAAGGAAATGGCAACCCACTCCAGTGTTCTTGCCTGAAGAATCCCAGGGACGGGGGAGCCTGGTGGGCTGCCGTCTCTGGGGTCGCACAGAGTCGGACACGACTGAATCGACTTAGCAGCAGCAGCAGCAGGGAATAGTGGTGTCAGTAGATGACTGTTTCAGGAATTTGTTACTGGTTTTCCCAAGGAAAACATACTGTTAGGTTGAATAATTAAAGCCAGTGGTAGACGTGTGTTAGAAGGTAAACAAGAAGAAAAGGCTGTTGTCAGTAGCTGCTGGAACACCCATCTTGTTTCTCTGTAGGGCAAGGTCATCCTCAGGGTTCTTGAAAAGGCCGGGTAGTGAAATAGAAATAACAGGGACCAGTGCTCAACAGCTGAGACCAGTGGAAGGGAGGAAGAGAGAACATTGGACTCACTCAGAGTGTGGGGCTACCCCTTCTCCAGAGATCCTCGAGGTTTCTCCCCGCTCAGCAGCAGGTCTAACAAATGAGTCAGTGCTCTCTGCCCTGATGGGCAGGGAGGCATATGATCCATTGAGGGGAGTTTGCACGAGGATGGTTTTTGAGCTTTGCTGTGTAATTTTGATGACTTTTAGTTCACTGAGAAAATTCACCTGGAACAACTCCTTCCTTTGGTGTTGGTCCGAATGTAGCATTTAGGACATCTTTCAGGATGGGGTTTGGGCCATGGCAGAATGATGTGGAATCAGTTTCTGGGTCACGCAGGCTTTTGAGAGGACAACCCTGGGCTCTTAGATGTCTGCTGTTAAGGAGCATGCGGTTTGCTGTCAGACCTCAGAGTGTCTTGGCATTTCCTTCTCAGGGGCGAGGGAGGCTCGGAATCCACAGTTAGGCCTGCTCTTGGTTTTCCTGTTGGACCCTCCTGCCAGACCTTGAGAGTGCCTCAGGTTAAGTGGCCCTTCTTTTTGAATCCTCAGAGTCCCAGGTGGTTCCCAGACCATGGTTCTCAGAAATTGTCTGTTGAGTGTGAAGGCCCAGGTAATCGTTGTTTTTGTGATTTTATGTCTTGACCTTCAGATGGCTTGCTGTATGTTTAGAAATAAATTTGTTTTGATTTGTACAATCAAGATTGTCATGTTATCCTTTGAAACAGGTAAATCTCTATAAGAATTACAGAAATCTCCTCTCTCTAAAGCACCCTGATATCAACTTTCTTCATTGAAAAATATCTCTTACTCTGTAAAACCTTCCCTAACATCCCTCATCTATCAGAACTTTCTTCTCTTTTTTAAAAATAATTTTTAAATTTTATTTTTTGGCTGTGCTGGGTCTTTGTTGCTGCATTGGGTTTTCTCTAGTTGTGGCAAGTGGGGGCGACTCTAGTTGCAACGGGTGGGTTTCTCCTTGTGGGAGCTTCTCTTGTTGTGGAGCAAGGGCTGTAGGGCCCGTGGGCTTCAGTAGTTTTGACTCCAGGCTCAATAGTTGCGCTCCATGGACTTAACTGCTCCGAGGAATGTGGGATCTTCCCAGATCGGGAATCAAACCTGTGTCTCTTGCATTGGCAGGCAGATTCTTCACCACTGAGGCACCAGGGAAGCCCTTCTCTGAAATCTTAAAGCAGTTACTGTGACTCACTTTTGGATCAATCTATCCGTCCATTGATTCAGGGTTTGGTTGATCCATCCGTCCATCCATTGATCTATTGATCCGTCAGTGGTGGATTGAGGCATCCATCTGTCTGTCCGTCCGTCCATCCATCCATCACTGGGGCAGACCTGGGCTGTCTCGTGCTTGACATGAAGTGTGCTGCGTGCAGTGTGGTGGGCCACGGCCGCTGTGGGTCCTGCGTGTGTGCCGAGAGTGGCCCGTGCTTCCCTCCTTGGTGCTCACTCACTTCTGCAGGGCCGGAATCTCGTCAGGGAGCACACAGGAGGGGGTCACTTGTCTGAGGGTTTGGGGTCCTCAGGGTTGTCCCTGTTTGGTCAGGACAGAGGATGGCAAGCTTACAGTCCACCCTGTTTTTGTTTGCAAAAAAAAAAAAGCTAAAACAAAAACAAATATGAAGACTATACAACAGAAACTGTGTGGATGTGGCCTGCAAAGCTTGAAATACTTCCTGTGGGGCCCTTTACAGCAAGTGCTTGTGCTCCAAGTACGCGGATGGGCTGTGAGTGGAGAGAGTCTGGACTGAGTGGGCAGAGTGCTGGGGTGTGTGGAGCCTTTGGGTGGCTGAGTCCAGTGGTCTGTGTGTCACACAAGCGTGCTGAGCAGGTCTAATCCCTGTGGAAGCACCTTCTGTGCCCCAGGCTGCAGGAAAACACCACAGCTATTGAGTAGAGGAGTGAAGTGAGCAGGGCTGGGCTTCAGGCAGCCCATCTGGTGTGGTGGGCAAGGGGGGCGGGGGGAGAGGGTCAGCCCTTCGTTGTGGGGGGCCCTCGGAAGGGGTACCTGCTGTTCTGCACCCCGAGTCCTGCGGGGGCCAACCCCAGGCCAGCCCGCAGGAGTGGTCAGGGGCGACTCGCCTGAAGCAGGCATGCGTTCCCACCGTCAGCCTGCTTCCTGTGTTTGTGTTCTTATTTCCTGAAACAAAACTGATGACTCCTGAGAGCAGGAGCTCTTTTTTTAAAAAAATAATATGCTTATATTTTTATTTAAACTTGACTATTTTTCAAAACACAGTTTGGGCTGGACAAGTTTTATGCCCATTTTACAGCTGAGAAAACAGCCTCCCAGGTGTCTCGTGGCTTCATAAAAAGACAGTCAATGGTAGCCCTGAGAACTGAGCCCAGATCTCACAGCTCTTGTCACTGAGGGATCTTTCTGTTTCCCAGAGCAGCTGAGTACCTGCTCAGTTATCGTTTTATGGAGCTAAAAAAAAAAAGGTGTGGGTACAGTATTTATGCAGAGATTCTGTATGCTTAGAAGCTTCTTCATTCAGTCTATTTTAAGAGATTCAGAATGATGTACATGTATCATTTGCTATGAGTTACTGTCTTTAGAAATGGCTAGAGAGGACAGATAATTTAGAAATATTTGCACCTTACATCAGAAGAGAGTTAATAGTACCCGTTACTATTAATACTAGTGGTATTAGCTGTTCCGGGAAAAGGTGCTATTTATTCATAATAAGCAGATAATAGCAGCAAGATTGGAGAGGAAAGCCCAGATAACATTGAGTGTAGGTGTAATTATAATTTAAATTCCATGGTGGGGGAGGGTATTTAAATACAAGGTTTTAAGAGCTGAGTGGTAGTGTAAGGCATAACTCCAGTCTTGTCTGTAACAGGAGGTACTTTTTGGCCCTGTAACCTTGGAGACGTCATCAATCTTGAATTTTTCATCATTGGAATGAAGTATCTTTTGAGAGAAGCATATCTTCTTCAGTGTTAAAAATATGTTTCTCTCATGTGTCATAGTGAGTATTCTAGTTACATTGCATATTTCTTTCTTTCTTTTTTTTATATCCTGCCCACTCTACTTGGTTATCCTTGAGAAGAGAGAGAGGGTTTTAGGTGATAGCTATGTGGTACCCAGTCTTTGGGTCTATAATCATATTCCACATTTTTACAGTTTTGTCAGTCCTTTTTGTTGCTGTTCTGATATTTGACTGTAGATCTCTTTCTTTGGGGAAGGTCACTTTGGTGGCTGAAGGAGAACTGGGCTCATTTAGGGGCTGCTAGAGGATGTATTTTTGTTATGCTTGACAAGTAAGCAGCGCCCTTCCTCCTGAGTGGAGCTGATCAGTGATCGACAAATGAATGGTCTCTTTCCATCTGGTTGTCACACAGACAGGCGAAAACGATGGTGCCGTTTGAACACTGAGTTTCTCAGACTCCCAGGGGACAACAGAATGTGTATATGAGTTGGCATGCCCAAATGCAAATGATTTCTATTGATACCTAATGTATGTAAATTTATGCTGCTTGGTTGACAAAGACATTATGAATGATACTGTTTCTCAGTAGTGTTATATAACTGAAATTTTTGTTTCATCCTCACAATGGTGAAGTACAATTCCTGCTGAATTTCTGTGACATTTCCAGCAGCTCCAAAGCTGGCTATGGGGCTGTCGCACCAGAGATGGAAGATTCCACATCTTCCAGAGTGAGTGAGTGCATGCCTCTCTCCTAAAGGCCTTGACTGTCTTCTCCCCACGTGGAAATGCCCTGATTGAGGGCAGGGTGAAAGTGGATGGTCAGGGTAGTGCAGTGACTCAGCAGAGAAGAGGGGTCTTAGTCCAGTTTGGGGGGTCAGGGTGTGGCGCTGAGACAAGGGACTGCTTTGGGAAGAAAGTTATCTTTTCCTTTTTAACATTGAGTCCTTCGTTTCTGCTTCTGGCAATTACATTACATCTCAAATTCAGGGACAGAGAATCCAGACAGGTTGTGAGAGAGAAGGGTTTAGTCAGTAGAGTTGGTGGGATAGGGCCCCGTGTGCCTGGTGAACCCCACTCAGCCCTGGTGGGGGAACGTTGGGACTGGGTGTGCTTCACCTAGTGGTCATGACAGCGGTATTAGCCCCGCTTCTTCTATCTTCACCTCTGCTCTCCCCTGAGCCCTGACTGTGGGGTCTCCCCATCTGGCAGTTAACCCACCTAAGGACTGTGTGCCCACCCTTGCTGAGCTGGGTGCTGGGGCAAGCTGCCCAGTGGGTAGATGTCCCTGCCCTCCCGACCATGCCACTAGCGTGGCGGGAGAGGCCGGTGGCCAGTGTGCTTCCTGCAGGACCTGAACTTTTGCTAGGTCTGGAAGCATAATCAGGCGTTAGGTAGCGCGCAACAAAGCCTAATGCACAAAAGAGCCCTCTGGGATATTTGCTGAGTAAATGGGAGAATTGAATGATAGCAGGAGGTGAGACTCTTCTAGAAAGGGGACTAAGTACCTGAGCCCAAGGTGGAGCTGAGTAAATGAGAGAATGAATGATAGCAGGAGGTGAGACTCTTCCAGAACAGGGACTAAGTACCTGAGCCCAAGGTGGAGCTGAGTAAATGAGAGAATGAATGATAGCAGGAGGTGAGACTCTTCCAGAAGGGGGACTAAGTACCTGAGCCCAAGGTGGGGCTGAGTAAATGGGAGAATGAATGATAGCAGGAGGTGAGACTCTTCTAGGTCGGAGACTAAGTACTTGCGCCCAAGAGGGGAGACTGGTTGCATGCAGAAAGATAAGATAGCGCAGGGCTCTGGAGGGCTGTGCCCAGTGGGTGATTCTTGCTTGGGGTGGGGCAGTGTTGGGCTCTTTGTCCGTGTGGCTGGGAGAGAAATGAGCATGTGGAGTAAAGAGTCCTAGCCTTGCTCTAGGAGGACGGAAGGCATTGGTCGAGAGCAGCTTTATGATTTCTGCAATAGAGGGGATTTCTGCAAGAGGAGATGCTTGTGTTTGCTTTTCCCCCATCATTCATTGAAGGTCTCCCTGGCCCGTTCCAGCACTGGGCGTTTACTCATGTGAGTGAAGAGCATCCTGGATTTTTAGGCGTTCACAGTTTCACATGGTTCATCTGTGTAAACAGATGAGTAAACAAACAATTACAGTATGGTTTGATAAATACGGTAAGATGCAGAGGCGGTTGCTACGGCAACGCCAAGTCACTCATGACATCCTGTGAGAGCCAATAGGCTTGCTTGCTCAGGGTCTTCTTATAGGGGACCCAGCGGAGGAGTGATGGTGAGTGGTAGCCTGCCGCTACCACTCAGATGAGCCTGCTGCTGTGTGCCTGGGTCAGACCTGACCCCAGCAAGTGAGTTTGCCCATGCAGAAGTCTTAACAGCAGCCGTGGGCTGAGCCTGGGCCCTGTGACATCTCTAGCACGAGCAAGAAAAATCTGCGCTGGGACCAATTCCCCAGAGGGCAGTCCTACAACCAGATTGTGGGGCGCTCTCCCCGGGTAGATGCAGCCTCGTGAAGGGGAGGGTGACGGGGATGGAGAGTGGCTTCCGCACGCCGACCTGGGTTCTGCCAAGAACCAGGATGCTAAATATAGTCCCTGTGTCTCCTGAGCTACTGGGTGAAGAGGATGTTTCTTGTTTCCCATCTAGTCTGGGAGTGAGGGCAGGTATGGGAGAAGCAGAGTAGGTTTTTCCCCCTATTTAGGGTCGATTACCAGGAAAGCATCTGCATTTCATAATCAATGGAAGAATCCTTTCAGTCAGATCAGGCAGATGTACCAGGGTCTTGACTAGAACGTGGAGAAGGCAGTGGCATCTCTGTGGCGGGGACAAGACGATCTCTGTGCAGAGTCCGGCTGTCTGCGCTCCAAGTGTGGACCACAGGGTTCATGGGGGCCCAGCTGTCCACACTCTGAGTGTGGACCATGGGGTCTGTGAGGCCCAGCTATCCAGTGCTCTGACCAGAGGACCACAGGGTTTCGTGGGGCCCGGGCATTGTGTGCGGAGGTGGAGGGGGTCCTTGGCTAGTTCCAGTGGCAGGGGACAGGTCAGCTTCCTGCCTCCTGACAGCACAACCACCTGCCCGTTTTCAGAGAGGAGATCAGGTTGCTCTGTGGTTGTGTGTTACTTTCCCGAGCCTCTGACTTCCTGTTTCCTCTTATATACCAGTCTGGCGGGAGGAACTCCTCTTCCAGCCGCAGGGCAGGTGGGCGGCATTCCGTCTGCTGGAAGGATTTTTCTGGTACGACTCTGCACCTCCCATCCCTCCAGCCAGGACTCGCCACTTCCAGGAGGCAGGTGACAGTCTCCCCTTGACTCCTGACTGGGCTCCCAGGCTCTGTGACTTGACCTGTGATCCCCTCTTCCTCACTGCCTCCGCTTGCTCTGGGATGTGTGCGGAGTCACATCTAACTTTGAGCCCCGTTTGGATGGCAAAGCCGACTCAATGGACATGATTTTGAGTAAACTCTGGGAGTTGGTGATGGACAGGGAAGCCTGGCGTGCTGCAGTCCATGGCTTGCAGGCAGTCAGATGCGACTGAGCGACTGAACTGAACTGAGGAGCGTTTGGTGTGGTTGCAGCCTGGACTTCATATAAATGTGGGTTTGAGTCACAAAGCAGGCTTGCCGTCTGCTGAGTGCGTGCCAGTCACCAGGTGTGATCTGGCGAAGGAGTTGCTGTTGCTGGTGTTCGGTCCGAATCTTCCCTCCTGGAAGTGGCGAGTCCTGGCTGGAGGGATGGGAGGTGCAGAGTCATACCAGTTTTTCTTAGAGTGAAAGTCCCTTGATGAGGGACCCTGTGTTGTCTTCCCGACCCAACCCCACCACCCTGCTCCCAACCCCACACTGCCTCCCGGGGACTCTACTTCAGAACCTTTCCCCGCCGTTCATTCTGCCCAGAACCATCTTCTCTCCTCACTGCCCATCCACACGGTTCACCCCACCCTCTTACCTCTTTTAAATAAACATCACCTCCTCAATGTCCTACCCTGACCACCATTTAAACCAGCTCCCTGCTGCCAGCCCTCTGACCATCTCTTGTCCTGCACAGCTCTTAGCGCCTCATAACCTAGGACATAACTTACTTAGTTGTTATGAAAGTGAAAAGTGAAAGTGAAGTCGCTCAGTCATGTCTGACTCTTTGCGACCCCATGGACTGTAGCCTACAAGGCTCCTCAGTCCATGGAATTTTCCAGGCAAAAGTGCTGGAGTGGGTTGCCATTTCCTTCTCCAGGGGATCTTCCCGACCCAGGGATCGAACCCGGGTCTCCTGTGTTGCAGGCAGACGCTTTACCAACTGAGCCACCAGGGAAGCTCCAGTTATTATAGTTTTAATTTATTTTCTAATTCCCTCTTCCCTTCGTTAGATCATGAGCTCCGTGGGGGCAGGGATTCCTGGCTGTCTCAGTTAATGATGCATCTCCAGCGCCCAGAATTGTGCCCTGTGCCTGGCACACAGTCCATTAATAGTGCACATTTGTTGAATGAATAAAACTGGCCAGCAAATACAATTTGGATTGCAGGAAGTGAAACACGTGATCCACGAGCACTGGTGCTGTTGGTTCATAGAAATCTTGTTTCTCGGGAATTCTTTGGTGGCCCAGCGGTTAGGACTTTGCCAAGCCGAGGGCTGGGGTCTGATCCCTTGGTGGGGAAACTGGGATCTTGGAAGCTGTGTGGTAGGGCTCCCCGCTCCTCCCCAAAGAAATCTTGTTTCTCTGGCTATAGTGAAGACACTTAATTCTTAGAGGGTACTGCTTGAAAATTTTTATTAGTGAATGAAGATCCCTGGAAAAGTGAGAGCATGTTTGCATGGCTCAGTTCCACAGGGCTTGAGGCTGCTGCTTGCCTGCAGGGGTTCGGATCCAGGGTTAGAAATGTGCCCAGCCTCTCTCTGTATCCATCTCCAGACGGGCTCTGGGATTCCCTGTATGTTTCCAGATTGCTGCTTAGTAAAAGTGGAGAGTGTGGTTCCTTATTTCTTTTACTCAGTGGATCCAGAGTAGTTTGGAGTTAGAGTAATTCACAGACACAGCTTTAAAACTGTGAGTCAATTAATTATTGTCCAAGAGAGCTTGGAGGTTCATCTCCAGGGTTGCTTTGGTGACAGTGATCTGATGTCTATGTGACAGTTATGACAAAGGCTGGAATTATGTTGGGACCTTGAAGAGTCTATCAGATGGTAAAGGAATTGAGAAGCAATGGTTACCACCTGTCCTATCTCACCCTTTTTTCTGGTTTGGACTGTTGCCTTGTGGAAATTTATTTATTTGTTAAGGCCTCCAAAATAAACATTCTCAGAATGGTTGCCAGGATTACAGGGTTATCATGATGAGAGGCTGGTTTGCTTTTTCAACTTCTTTCTTTTGTAAGCCCTGGTTGTTTTTTTACTGTTTATAAACTATTTTTAAAGAAACCATATGAATTCTTCATATTTCCCTCTCTTAGTAACATGACACTTCTAAAACTTGTATGGTGGCCTGGGACCCATAGTTTTGCAGAAATGACGAGATGGATGAGATGTGGTTCGTGCCTAAGAGGCGCTTATGTTATCCCTGAGCCTTGGACTTGGACTCCACCACTGATTTCACCAGTTAATGCATGTGTTAAACCTATTTAGTCCTTACAACAACTGTGTGGGTAGTAGGTACTGTTGTCATCCCCACGTTGAAAGAGGAGGAAACTGGGACACAGAGATTAGGTCCCTTTCCTAAGATCATTGAGCTAGGCACTCACAAAGCTGGAATCTCCACCCCAGATACTCTGACTTTTTGAGTCCATGCTTCTCATCATAACACTCTGCTGCCTCCCTCAAGCTTCCTACCAAGCTTGAGCTTCCTAAATCCATACAATGGACGAACTGGTCATAACGCTGCCTGGATGAGGATTGGTGTGAGAATCAAGTCAGAAAACCCCTGTCAGAACACTCAGCCTGTTGCGTGGTGAGGGCTTGTGGCAGCTGGCACTGCTACTCCAGCCTGGCGGAGGGAGATAAGATGGTACACAAATTATACTCATGGAAAGTAACATGTGTTAAGTGTCCTCGAAGAGCACTGATAACAGAGATGACTTCCTGTGGGGCCCTGGGAGGCCTTAGTTGGAGGAGACACCACCCGGGCGCTGACCATCAGTCCCGTTTGATTAGCTCCTGGAGCTAACTGGGGCTCTCATCAGTTACCAAGCCCAGGGTTGGACTAGATGGGAGATATCACAGGGTGGAGGAAAGGTGGGTCTGTTGGGAGGAATCAGAGGGTTGGACTCTTGAGTTGAGCAGGAGTTCAAGGAAGGCTGACCAGCATGGTGGGGCCAGGAGGGCCCACTTCCAGCCTTGTGAACGCTTAATTAGCTTTGCATATTGTCCTTCTGTTCCCTCTCTTTGGAAGTTTTCTCCCACACCTTCCTTCCAGTGGATTTCTAGAAATACCCTGTTTTTCATGACTCACTGACGGAGCACATCCTGTTTGGGGAAGTCCCAGGGGAGGCGTTTCAGGACGGTGTGAAGGGTGCTGCCTGTGATGTATGGTGCGGGCACCAGACGGCTCTGCTTTTCTGAAGCAGAAAACCTCCAGAAAACCCTCCCTGCTGTGTACCCATCTGAACTTCTCCACATGTGGGGTTTCAGTGCCTTGACCCAATTGTGCCCACTGGAATCTCCCTCCTCGTGTTGTAGGCAGGGACCTATGTGTGGCTGGCTGCAGCGTGACTGATGACGGGATTAATGGAATTAGATACGGGGCCTGAAGTTTGAACCTGACTGAGTCAGGTGACCTTTTGAACCAAGTGGGTGGCCCCACTGCTTGTGCCATCGGGGAGGCCGTGGTGGAGCCTCTGCCCGGTGCCCTGGACCGATTGCTTGCAGAGTGTTGTTGAGAGAATTAGAGAAATGGGGACGGCCTCTCAGGGCACCCAGAGCGCACACAGTGCAGTCAGCTGGCCCTTCCCTTGGATAGTCTGATTTTACCATGAACTGCTGCTATTCCGGTTTTTTTTATTATTGGCCTTCCTCCTTCTAACAGAGGCCGGATGTTTTAAATCATCATGCAGTGGCTGTCTTCTGTATGGCCCGAGGCCTTCTGGCAGGCTGATTGGAGAGCTCAATACATTAGGTGGTGAAATAATAGAAAAAAAAAAAAAATAGGAGAGGCTGAACTTGAGCTGTGAAGAGGGCTGGGGTTGGGGGGTTGGCCAGGTTTAGATGGGAGGAGTGGGCACTGGTGTGGGAGGGGCTGGCCACTGTGATGTGGGGCTGGACCCAGGGGCTGGTGGCAACATGTGAGGAGCCAGTCAGGCTGTTTTGTCAAGACTCTGAACCCCGAGGGCGGCCGTGGTGGTGGGGTACCTGGCATGGGGTGCAGAATGGAGGCTGATAATGCCCTCGTGTGAATGGTGAGGGCGGTCGGATTAGGCTGGCACAGAGCCGCTCAGCCTGGGCAGGTTTGCCTCCTAGGGGACTTTTGGCAACATCTAGAGACATGCTGGATGGCTTCAGCTGGGGGAGGAGCAGGGTGCTGCTGGTGTCCAGTGGGTGGAGGTCAGGGATGCTCCTGAACCCCCTCCAGTGTGCAGGGCGGCTCCTGGGTGTTATTAGTGCTGTGCCCAGAACTGCAGGGCTGGAAGGTAGTCAGGTCCTGGGAGACTTGGGGGGCTCAGGGGGCAGCTATCTGTACCCCCGGTGGCTCTTGCTTCCCTGGTGAGATGAGGGAGGGTCTTGGTGGGCCTGAGTTTCTTCTTAAATTGGGACAGGATGAAGACTGTTTAGGAATTCTGATAAGCTGAAGCTTAATCAAGTGCCGTGAAGTGAGGATCATGATTTATTAAGGATCATGATGTATTAAGTCGATCAAGACCTTCAAAGGATTGCATTAAAGTGCTGATCCTCTTAAACTCCTGGCATGTTCTCATCTCTCCCTGTGTTATTCTTTCTGTCCTTTAACCTTGTGCTGTGCAGAATACTAAATGACCTCCTTTGGGGTATAGTTTGATACCTTACTTTTATGATATGAAGATTAATAAAATTAAAACTGCTTTAGTACTGATATAAAGAGCTTGAATTTCATTTACTTTTATAAGTATCTGCACTTAAAAAATCTTAATTATCTGTAAAAATAGGAAGACTTTTCACTAGAGAGGTAAAGGGAAGCATAAAGATTGATAGAAAAAAAAAAAAGGCAACCCATCACCCCATTATTGTGTATGTACATGTAGCTATGAGAGTTACATGATACATTTTGCTTTTTTTGAAATGCCCTGCCTGTAAAATTTGGAATTATAATTTATTTCCAGCAGAATTAAAATCCTTTTTTTCCTCTTGCTTTTCTGTCTCCTTTTCTGTGTCAGATAAAAAGTGTTTATTTGCTTCTGAGAATGTGTTGACTTCTGATTTATCTCTCATTTAAAGTTCTGCCTTAAGCTGAAGAGCTTAGACTTTATCCTGTTTGTGTAGGGAGGTGTGGCCAGCTTTTGAGCGAAAGGACAGGGACAGGGCAAGGTCTGAGTCAGAAAGAGCCCTCGGAGGCTGGAAGCAGGGAGACAGGCTGGCTGGCCAGGGAGAGGCTGGTGAGAGAAGAGGATGAGGTCTGAGCCTGGGCCAGAGCCAGGGGATGGGGAGGAAACAGACAAGAGGGACAAGTCTCAGTGACCTCTTGGTTGCGGAGGCTGAGGAAGGGGTGGGAAGTCAGGAAAACACCCAAATTTCTGGCTTGCATGGGTAGAATCTTCTTAAAAAAAGAAGTAGGGGGGAAAAAATCCCTGGTTTGTACATGCTTTGATTGTTAATGTTGCTTTCTGGCTTTGGCCTTTCAAAAGTGAAAACGCCGTCATGTCTTGGGGCTAGACTGAGACCTTTCTTACTTTACTGTGAATTTTGGATTAAAAGGTGATGTCTTTGGAAAGATGAGGATGCTTCTGCTTCCTTCTGCTGTTTAGGAAGTCCTCGTTTGGTCTGTCCGCTGTGTGATTGGAACGCTGGATTCTGGCCCTCCAGGAGGATGGGAACTGGTCTTGATCTTCTGGTGAGGCGCACGCAGCACACACAGTAGGCAGGCACCCAGCATCTGCCTTGGATTTGAGGAGTGGTTGTCCGGACAAGTGGACGGTCAGATAGAGTTTGAAAGGGGTCTTGCACCTATTCCCAAATAAGAGCAAGCGGTAAGACTGAGGAGGTCCTGGCTGGTGTGTGGCATCCTGTGTCTGCCTTGTGGGCCCACGTGTGCAGTTCCGTGGCAGGTGTGGAGCCCAGATGGTGTCTTGCGTGGCTGTCTCGTGTTCTCTGTTGTTTTTTTCTCTTCTGCGACCAGGCAGTGGCGAGTGGGTAGCCCTTGCCTCTGACCCTGGGTTCGAATCCAGATTCCGGCACTCCTGGTATTGCTCCTGGACGGGCTGCTTAGGGGTCTTTCACACGCACTGTCTCCTGACGACGCACACACACTGCAGGTTCAAGTTACACAGTGCGGCTTTGCGTTTGTTCCATCTTTAAAACAGAAACTCACCTCCTTCTGGTCTTCGGTAGAAACGTCTGTGTTCTCTTGGACTAGTCACTCGTCCTCTGTTTGGAGCCTCTGTCTGCTTGCCTGTGACACCAGAGAGCTAGACTAGGGGCCCCTGGAGATGCGAACCGTTTGGGTCCTGACGTTCAGGTCTTTGTCAACGCCCATCTTCCTTGGAGAAGGAAATGGCAACCCACTCCAGTGTTCTTGCCTGGAGAATCCCAGGGACTGGGGAGCCTGGTAGGCTGCCGTCTATTAGAGTCGGACACGACTGAAGCAACTTAGCAGCAGCATCCTCCGAGCAGCCACGCTCAGTCCCCTTCTAAAGCTGTGTCCCTCCTGGTCACGTTTGTCCTTATGTGGAAGTTGTTTTATCCCTGCGTTACTTAAAAATGTCTTTCTCAAGAGTCTTTTCTGATTTATAAGTCAGAAACCCCTCTTCAAGGCAGGGAAACCGCAGAGCTTGAAGCATTTTAGGTCTTGAAAGTACAGTGTTGTGTCCCAGTGGGGAGGAGGGTGCAGGCCTGCAGCCTGCAAGCAAGGAGTGGCTGAGTGTTTCCTGTTGTGGTCAGCTTTATCCTGATGTGATTTACATGTAGTAAAATGTACCACCTTTAAGAGAACAATTCAGTGAACGCTGACAGATAGTCATGTAATCGGCACCACAATTACGATGCAAAACTTCTATCACCTCTGCAAAAGTTTCCTCCTGTTTCAGACTAAGGTATTGGTGGTTCTTGTAGCTTTTTTGTAGGTTCCTTAGCATTTTCTGCTCAGATGATCATGTCATCTGTGAATAGCAAGTGTTACCTCCTTCCGTTACTGTTTGTCTTGTTTTTTTTTCCTGCTTTACTGCACTCCTGGGTGCTCCAGTGCAACATCAGTGGGGGGGAGTGGGCATCTCTGGCTCGCTCCTGATCTTACAGGGAAAGCGTTCATTCTTTCACTGTGAAGCATTACATAGCCGCAGGCATCTTCTGTAAGCCCATTATCAGGTTGTCTTCTGTTTCTGGTTTGCTGAGGATTTTCCGACATGAATGGGTGTTTAATTTTGTCAGATGCTTTTTCTGCATCGATTGAAATGACCATATGGTTTTCCTTTTTTAGCTTGTTAAAAAGTGGTGAGTTCCATTACATTTTTAATGCTGTACTACCCTTTGGTATGGAAGCCTTATGTGTAGGGTAAGCACAGATTTTGTGTCATATTGGGATTTGAGGATTAGCTGCACTTCATTTTCTGATTTTTTTCTCTTCCATTATGGTTTATTATAAGATATTGAATATAATTCTCTGTGCTATACAGTAGGACCTTGTTTATCTGTTCTATATATAGTAGTTTGTATATCTGCTAGTCCCTAACTTCTACTTCATCCCTCCTCCACCTCTTTTCCCTCTTTAGTAAACGTAACTTTGTTTTTTTATGCCTCTGTCAGTGTGTGTCCAGGAGCATATTTTATTAATATTAAGCAGCGATGTTGATACTGTAGAATTTGGGTTGAACTGTTGGCATGTAAAACATTCTTTACTTGCCTAATAGTTTTCAGTGAAAGGTTTTCTGGTAATACACACATTGCCACTGTGTATGCTAAGCTATGGTTTGATTATGAGTTCCTTATACACAATTGGAGTTGGCTATATATATACGTACTTGAAAATGAAACGATTTAAGTAAATGCTCATGCCTTCACAGCGAAGTGTCCCATAATTTTCCCATTGTGGACACAGTCAACATATACTAAGCACCTACATCATGCCAGACATCCTGCTAAAACACGGAAAGGGAGATGAGAGAAAGGCCTCAAAGGATGAGTTCAACAGGCACAAACAGGGTTGAGGGCTGGCAGACACAGAATTCCCTGGTGGCATGTGTTCAAGTCCAAATAAGTTTAATGTTTCAGGCTGCCTATTACACTGATTGAGAACTTTGTTATTGGACAGACATGTGTGAATTTCAAGCCTGATTCTGCCGTTAGTTCTGTACTTCTGGGCAAGGTGGTTTATCTTGTTTAGCCCTAGTTTCTTTGTATGAAACAAAGGAGATGAAGGTACAAAGGGTATTTCACAGGGGTTTAGTGTGTGTGTGTTTCTTGTCTTGGAAGTGAGGTGAGAGGTCTATGTTCTATGCTGGAATGAACGTTATTTTTTTGGCCGGACAGTAGTGATGGGTGTTGTGTTTGGGCTGGGATCTCATGGGAGCCTGTTTTGGTGGTTTACAAATAAAATCTGCTCTGGCCTGGATCTTGGGAAGTGCAGGCTCAGTCCCTGATTGAGACTGTCAAGTGCCCTTCCAGCACGCAACCCACTGTCAACACATGGGTCAGGCAAGGTAAATATGTTTGCTGAATCAATGCACCAAGGTTTTACAGTAACCTCTGGAGATCTGCTTTTCTAAGTCTTTCCTTCTGGGAGGATCAGACCTTAGGAGGCTGGATGCTAACAGATGGTGACCAGTCCCAGCTCTGTAGCAGCTGTGTCCAGTATGGTGGTGATGGGTGCTTGACAGTCTTGCAGCCTGACCTGGAATGAACATCTTGTGTTGAACAGAGCCTGGCTCCTGTTTTCTGAGCCTTCTGTTTGAAGCCTTTGGAGAGAATAGCTGGTGGCTAGATCACTGTTGGCCTTCCCCAGTGGCTCAGTGGTAAAGAATCCACCTGCAGTGCAGGAGATACGGGTTTGTTCCCTGGGTGGGGAAGATCCCCTGGAGGAGGGCATTGGCAACCCACTCCAGTATTCTTGCCTGGGAAATCTCATGGACAGAGGAGCCTCCCTGGCTATAGTCCATGGGGTTACAAAGAGTTGGACACGACTTAGCAACTAACCAACAATAACAAAGATCATTGTTAGAAGAGGATCCAAAGGCCTGTGTCTCCTTGTAGTTCCAGGGTCGATTCAAAGAGAGAATTCACAGCTGATCACCATCTTATTATCTTTTTTTTCCTGTTTCCTTTTCTGTTTCAACTTTTCTTTCTTTTCCTACCTCTTTTATGGAGGAGAATTGCCCTCTGCAGGGCAGCATGATATTGGGGAAGCAGCTTTTGATTGTGTAACGATTGTCAGATGAGACTTTACATGTTTTCAGACCATTAGATATGAGAGCTTGGAGAGTATTCGTTGCTTGGATATAACTGAGGCCCAGTAACATAAAAATCAAATTTTTGCTCATACAAGATACATAAGTGGCCTTGTGTATTTTCTTTATTCTGGCTTTATTATACCCTCAGTAATGACTTCAGGTATAATGGAGAAAAGGCATATGGATTACTAAAAGTTTGTACTTTGACTTCCATCAACAGGAATGTTTTGCCCCAGTGAGCCTTGAAAAATTCTACCATGCACATTTTTGTTCACAGATTATAATCACAGTTGGTAAAGGAACTCAAATGGAAAATGTGACTAAATCAGAAAAGGAACTGTTGAAATGATATTTTTTTAAAAAGCATCTGCTTACTGTGTCATGCAGATGAATTTTAATTAAAATACTTTCAAGATCTAGTTAGGTGGAAAACCAAAGATATACTCTATTTTTCAGGGAGGTAGGGTCCACTTGGAGAAATGGAAGCTGGTCACGTTTGTAGATGGAGTAATTGGAGGCAGAATGAATGGGTAGGTAGGTCACTCTGGTGTGTATTTATTCACTCATTCACTTGTTCATTTACTCATCAAGCAATTTGATTGTATTCTGTGCTAATTGCTGAGAATTGTATAAACATGGACCTTGCAAGGCTCACAGTCTAGCTGTAAGGGACAGAGAGGTATAATCTGGAAATAATGTGGTAAAAATAGCCAGCAGACTTTGTTCCCCAAAATGAAAAGTGGTGCATGTGTGTTAGTTTTTATGAAACATGTATATGAAGTCTGCTTTTGGGAATTAGTGGAAAATGTACATAGGTTTATCATTAAAGAATTTGAAGCTAATGAGGTTTTAAGAAGCCATTAAGATTAGGATTAAGAAAATTACTAGAGTTAATCAATGAATATAGTGAAGTTGCAGGATATAAAATTAATACCCAGAAATCCCTTGCTTTCCTCTACAATAACAATGAAAACTCAGAGAAGTTATAACGAAACAGCCCCATTCCCCACTGCAGCAAAAAGAATAAAATACCTAGGAATAGACCTGCCTAAAGAGACAAAGGACCTGTATGCAGGAAACTATAAGACGATGAAAGAAATCAAAGATGACACAAACAGATGGAGAGATGCACCATGTTCTTGGATTGGTATTTTTCACAGAACTAAAACAAAAAAATTCACAATTTGTATGGAAACACAAAAGACCCCGAACAACCAAGGCAGTTTTGAGAAAGAAGAAGGAGCTGGACTTCAAGTGGATACTTAACTGTGATGTAGAAGGTCAAGACAGGAAACATACAGGCCCAGGAAGGATGTTAGCTTCCACCTCTCATTGTAGGTGTGGCTGGGGCAGTTTCCTTTGTCTCCCAGTCTGCAGACTGTAGGGCTTCCCTGGTGGCTCAGACGTAAAGAGTCTGTCTGCCGTGTGGGAGACCCGGATTCAATCCCTGGGTCGGGAAGATCCCCTGGAGAAGGAAATGGGAACCCACTCCAGTATCCTTGCCTGGAGAATCCCATGGATGGAGGAGGCTGGTGGGCTGCAGTCCTTGGGGTCACAAAGAGTCGGACATGTCTGAGTGGCTTCCCTTTCACTTTCACTGCGGACTCAAGGCTCAGGAGGCTCAAGGTCATAATGCGTGTCACGTGCCTCTTCCAGTGTGCAGCTGTGGTCAGGATTCAGTACTAAGGTGGTGATGATGTTGTTATTGTTATTAATAGAAATTCTGGGAACTAGGGTTGATTTTCATACAAAGAGCAGGAATCCTCCTGGACAAAAGCTTCTGGTCTGAGAAAGACTAGTACTGCCTCTGTTGGGGACAATGTTTTTTTCTAGATCTTTGATGACTCTGGGGTGGTTGTGCTGCTGCTGCAACTCCTTGACATCTCGGGCTGGGGGGATGGTACTGCCTGAACCAGAGCTGGCCTACAGGACCAGTCAGTGTATCCTGGGCCTGCTCGGTCACTCACCATGCTCAGTGTGGAGCATTCTGTAAACACAAGCCCTAAAAGATGAGCCATACATTTATATTGGGGCATTTTTTGAAGTAATGGCAATTATGTCCTGTAACACAGTTGCTACGTCTTTTTGCACATGTTGCTCGAGTATCACATCTTCCTGACTTCCCTGTCTGGACGAAACGCTCTTCACTGTTGTGTATTCCTGGGGAGCTGTGCACCAGCAGTGTGCAGAGGACACAGGAGGCCCTGCCTTGGGGAGCCCGGTGATGCTCTTGCTTTGCAGTTGCCTCTATTTGATGCGTCGTGCCCGCGTGTATCACTTTCTGTGTCTACTGGGGTGACTCTGGACCCTCCAAGGGTGTAGAGACTTTGTTTCTTGTTCTCTGATTTTTACTTATTTATTTTTGGCTGTGTTGGATCTTTGCTGCTGCGCATGGGTTTTCTCTAGTTGCTGTGAGTGGGGGCTACTCTCTACTTGCGTTGCGTGGGCCTCCCATCGGTGGCTTCTCTTGTTGCAGAGCACCTGGGCTCTAGGAGCACAGGCTTCTGTTATTGTGGTGCACGAGCTTAGCTGCCCTGAGGCACTTGGGACCTTAGTTCCCAGACCAGGAATTGAATATGTACCGTGCATTGGCTGGTGGAGTCCTAACCATTGGACCACCGGGAAAAGTCCAGAGACTTCGTTTCTGTTTGCCGTCAGCTCCCTGGTGCTCTGAACAAAGCCAGAGACATGACCGGGGTCGCAATAAATATTGATGGTTGGGGCCCAGGTGCAAGAAGAGTGAGCCCCACCTTTGACTCGCTGATAGAACGTATTAATACAAGTAGTGTGTGGAGGAGATGGTTATTTAAGTTTAGCGAAAGGACCACAGGGTTGTGTCCTGGGGCCAGGATGGAGCTCTGGACTGGGGGCTGTGGGTCTGCTCCCCAGAAACTGCTTGACTTTGGACAACACTTTCCATTTGTGAGCAAAAAAATTGGATGGGATTCTCTCTAAGTCTCTTCAGACTCACCCTCCCTGCTCATTTAGGATAGGCGATTTAATCACTGTTCAAGGTGTACGTATCTTTTCAGTAACCCAGATGCTGCTGAGCAGGTGAGCGGTGTGAAACTTTTAATCCTTCAGCTGTATGTAAGGTTTCATCCTGGGTCCAGAATTCTTTTAAGCGAATATGCCTGCAATTCAGTAATCTTCAGTACAGCCTGCCTTCCTCGCTCCTCCGTCCCCCGTGTTCTTGATCCTTCCTCTGCATCCCAGTCATTCAGCCACCGTGGCACCCCTGTGTGGGAAACGCTTGTCCCCGGGAAGGCCTGGTGTGCAAGTGGCGTGTGCAGAACCGTCAGCCAGTGGGGGTTTCATTGAGGAGACAGCTCTTTGCCTGGCAGCAGTTCATCTGTTCTCGAGTTTTGATGCCACAGGCTGCAGGGGCCGGGTGTTGAGGAGGCAGCCGCTGGGAGCCTTGATGAGGCTGAAGTCTCTGCTGTCAGCTGGGGGAGACCTCCTTGTGCTTTGAGCTTCCCTGGTGGCTCAGATGGTAAAGAATCTGCCTACCATGCAAGAGACCTGGGTTCAAACCCTGGGTTGGGAAGATCCCAAGGAGAAGGGAATGGCTACCCAGTCCAGTATTCTGGCCTGGAGAATTCGTGGACAGAGGAGCCTGGCAGGCTACAGTTCAAGTGGTTGCAAAGAGTTGGATAGGACCGAGTACCTTTTGCCACCACCTTATGCTTTGGGGGAGAGGCACCATCTCCGCACAGTTCCACATCACCAGGTGCCTCAGGTGGGGAGTCTCAGATGGTCCCCTGTCCTCCTGTGCTCCAGGTGATTGATGGTTTAGCCGTTTGCCTCCCTGATAGAACATCAGCCTCAGGGACCTTATTCCTCAGGTGCTCCTGTCGCTTTTTGATTCGTGTGCTTCTGTGGGTTTGCTGGCTGCTTCCCTGGTGGCTCAGACTTTAAAAGCGTTTGCTGCAATGCGGGAGACCCAGGTTCGGTCCCTGGCTTGGGACGATCCCCTGGAGAAGGAAATGGCAACCCACTCCAGTGTTCTGGCCTGGAGAATCCCATGGATGGAGGAGCCTGGTGGGCTACAGTCCACAGGGTTTCGGAGTCAGACACGACTGAGTGACTTCACTTTCACTTTCTGTGAGAAGGGTCTTTAAGGGAGCGTGAGAGGCGGAAGGAACCTGGGAGGGGGAGCACTGGCATTTGTGTTCCCGGGTTCAGAGCTCACCCCCACTGCTCGCTGTCTTGTGTGTCGTCCGTCTTAAAAGCTCAGTCTGGCCCTCAGTGTCCTCATTCTACAGTTTGGGAATGGTGCTAAGTCAGTCGTTAAATGAAATGGTGTCCGAGAGCACAAGGGCCAGCAGCAGGCACAGAGCAGGTGCTCGGGGCGTGGGCGCCGTTCCTGTTACTGCTGCACGTGCCAGCAGTGCCCGTCCTCGCCTGGTCTCTCTCCTCCTCACTGCACGCGGCAGGTGTCCTCAGGTTAAAACCTGGCGCTCCGCTGGGCTGATCGGAAATGGTCCCCCCTCCACTCCACACAGACACATGGACACACACTCACTCACACACTCTCACACTCACTCTCACACACACTCTCACACTCACACACACACTCTCTCACACACACACTCGCATACTCACACATTCACACATACACACTCTCTTACACACTATATCTCACACACTCACACTCACATACTCACACACACATTCACTCACACACACACACTCTTACACACACACTTTGTCACACACACATTCACTCTCACACACACATACACACACTCTTTTACACACTCTCACACACACTCTTTCACACACACATATGCACAGTTTCTCATACACACACTGACACACACACATAGACTCACACACGCACACACTCTCTCACACACACACAAACTCTCACACACACACTCTCTCTCACACACACACACATTCTCGCTCTCTCTGTCTGTGATTACCTTTCTGTGACATGTCCCCCAGCTCTTAGGCTCAGTCTTGCCCCACATATCTAGGGGTCAGACACTTAGCAGCCCCGGCTGCCTGAAACAGGTCCAGGAACTGGAAGTCAACAGAAGAGGCCTCAGCTCAGCCGCCCTGGAGTCTAGGCTGGCCCAGAGTGGGAGGATGGTGGCCGAGGGCAGAGAGGACGCGGCGCGCGGGCGGGGCTGTGGCGTGGTGCCCAGTGGCCCTACTTCCCACATGGACCGTCCAGGTGTTACAGGCCAGGTGGTCTTGGTGCTCCCAGCGAGCCTGAGCATTAAGCAGAATTGTGCTCCATTCTCTATTTAAGAAAACAGGACAATAGAAAATTTGTTTCTCTGGGATTTCCAACCAAGATAAGTTTTTTTTGTTTTTGTTTTTGTTTTTTAAGTTTTATAAGTTTATTTTTTGAAGTTTTAAAGCTAAAACTTTTTTTTTTAGTTAAAAAAAAAAAAAAAAAAACTTTTGGTTTTTTCCATGTTATTTTTTCCCCCCAGATAATCAATTTATGTAGAACTCTTAGTTTTCAAATATGAGGAAATGTTAGACCGTGGGCTGTGGAGTCACAGTCGAGGGTGTGACTCTTGGTGACTTCTGCCACCTACTTGCTAGGTGACCCAGTGAGAGCTAATTGTTTGAGCCTCAGTTTCTTCTTCTCTGAAACAAGGGTAATGCCCCCAGCTCAGAGGGTTCCCAGGAGAATTCATAGCACGCTGAGCAGAAGGCATCAGTTGCGGGTGATTGGTAGGTATGGGAATTTGCTCTGTTTCCCTGGCATTCACTGATTCTAGCCGTAACACCCCCCGATGTTTGCTAGTCAGTTACCTGGTGAATTTTCCTGGACCATTTAACGTGTAGGTTGTGTATTTCAGTTAGATTGGAAGTCCCTTATGGTCAGGGACCCTGAATCCAGGGATGAAGTTTGTGTTAAATAATGCCGTTCTTTGTGATCTATCCACTCCCATGTGCATAGAGGCATAGACTCCTGGAATTTAAGTCTAGAAAAAACTCCACGCTAGCATTCCTGTGGACAGTGGCGAGTTTTCCGATGAGCCAGCCCAGGCCAGGGCTGAGAAGCTGACCGTTGGCCAAGGCCACACAGACAGTTAGTGGTGGAGCCAGGTTGGCCCCGGGGTGTCCTGCGTGACCCAGGTTTCTTCCCTCTTTACGGCCGATGGGGGCCTAATGCCTTGTTCTTCTGCTTGAGGTTTCGGGCTCAACATCCTGCTCTGAGAGCACTTTAAATGTGGCATGAACCTGGCATGAACTTGGCCTGCACAGCAGGTCTGTGGCTTCACCCTGCCCTTTAACGCTCTCTCTGTCTACTCCATCTGCCCCTGGGTCTCCAAAGTGGGCGGCAGAGCTTTCCGCACATAGCAATTTTCATGTCTGTGATGGTTGTGGCATCTATAGGGTTACGTAGTTATACACTTGAACCACACACTCAGGCTTGCCTTGTGCTCAGATGGGGAGGGGTTTGCAGGGATGTCGTCGGCTGTGTCTGCCACGCACGCTCCCTGGGGGCCTGCCGGCAGTGTGCCCTAGAAGCGCCTTGCTGAGGTCATGGGGAGAACCCCTGGGAGGAAATCACAGGTGTCACGTGCCTGCCCACTGGGCCTTTGCGGGGTGGGGCAGCACCAGTGGTGCCATGAGGCCCAGAGAGTGGACACCGCGGGTGTGCTGAGTCCCGCCGGCGGCCTGCCTCCGAGGGCCGAGTGGAGTTGGCCGCCCTGCTCCTTCAGAGGAGGCCAGGACCTCCCCGGGGGCCCTGGTCACAGAGGACGCGCCCTGGAAGCCCTCTGCCAACCTCTGGTTTCTTGTTTGGGCTGGTTCTACGTGGGGTCTGTGAAGGGAGTGTGGGCCCGTCAGGCTGGGTGCCGTGGGAGAGGGAAGGCAGAAGCTGGGGGTCACACCCCAATTACAGCTCCTCCCGTCTGTGCTGTTTCCTTACGGAGGAAATGTACTTCATCTCCTGAGCCTCAGTTTCACTGTCTGTTGTTGGTCATTCGCTCAGCGTGTCCAGCTCTTTGTGACCCCATGGACTGCAGCACGGCAGGCTTCCTTGTCCTTCACCATCTTCCAGAGTTTGCTCAAACTCATGTCCATTGAGTCGGTGATGCCATCCAACTATCTCATCCTCTTTTGTCCCCTTCTCCTCCTGCCTTCAGACTTTCACTATCTATAAAATGAGGGAAGTAACACCTACATTAACTACCTCTGGGATTGTTATGAAGCTGAAATAGTACACGTTGTCTCTCTCCTTGGGGCTGAACCTCCATCCATCCTCATCACTTCTAGCATTTAGCTTGCTGCCGGACACAAGTGGGCATTTAAGGTTTGTTGACTAGCATTCTGTAATCTGCAGGGTATGCTGCACACATGGTGATTGTTCCTCATAATTCAGCCGTTAGTGTTTGACCACAGACTCTATGGTTGGTCAGGGGAAGGGGCAGGAAATGCCAGGCAGTCTCATTGCATCCTCATTTCTAGAACCCTGGAGTCCTGGCAACTCCCAGTGCCACGCACGACTCTGGGGATGTCAGGCCCGGGGCCCTGGGCAGCGGTCATGGTCTCAGTCTTAATCATTTAACACGCTTTAGAATGTATGAAGTGTTACCCCATCCCACAGCTGGTCTGAAAGGATGTGGGGACATGGCCTGGTTCCCCGAGGAGAAATACAGCATGGTGTGTTTTTGTCTAAACCGAGTCCATAAATAGCTACCAGACACGGTTGGAAAGCAGTAAGCTGTAGCTGAGAGATTAACCGTGGCCGGTCCAGCGAGGGAACCGGCAGGAAGGAAGGGTGACCTGACAGGACCACGGATGGGCCTGGGCTGAACTGAGGGACTTGAAGAACAGGAAGTGCAAGCCAGCGTCTCTCATTTTCTCCTTTCCTTAATTTTCTTTTTTTTCTCCATTAATTAACTTGTCTAGTTCACCAAGTTTCTCTCATCAGTGTTTTGTAATGAGCCAGACTGTATGCTTGGCATGCACCGACAGGGAGACGTTTGCATGTGGCCTGTAGAACATGGCCCTCAGGGAAGGGCTGGAAGGAGAGCTGTCCCCAGTGTCAGACAGCCGGTGACACTCCCTGCTCAGATGCTGACCGGAGGTGCTGTTGCCTGTGGGCAGGGGGGCAGACGGATGCCTGAGGCCATAGTGTTGGAACTGCATTGGAGTTCAGGTAATTGAGGAACCGGTGACCCTAGGAGTTGATCTTAAAGGCCTTTGGAAGGTACTTGAAGAACTGAGAGCTCATGCAGGTGTGAGATTTATTAATACCTCCACCCCTAAGGTGACTGCTGGCCGACATCTCCATGTTGGTAGCTTGACCTTCTGATGAGTTGTACTGACACACACTTGACATTTCTTCCTCTTTTGAGAAGTCCAAGCCAGGGAAATACGACATTTTTTAGTTAAAAATTAAGTTTTGCTCTTACCAAGGATTTGTTTGTACGTTTGGATTAGGATTGATTATTCACAGCATTAATGATCGCTCTATTCTGTTGAGATCCTTGGGCAGGATTCTCAGTCACCCTGGAAAATTAATCCATTGTGTCAGGTGTGTTTGGCTTCCCTGGTGGCTCAGAGGGTAAAGTGTCTGCCTACAGTGCAGGAAACCCGGGTTCGATCCCTGGGTCAGGAAGATGCCCTGGAGAAGGAAATGGCAACCCACTCCAGTATTCTTGCCTGGAGAATCCCATGGACAGAGGAGTCTGGTAGGCTACAGTCCACAGGGTCGCAAAGACTCGGACATGACTGAGTGACTTCACTTCACTTCGGGTGCATTTGAATGCACTTACAGTCTCTCCTTGGAAAGATGGATAGGTGAAATGCAAACTGCCTTAAAGACAGTAGTTTCGTTGACTCTCTTGTCTGGGACCTCAGAGGAGAAGTGACTTGTCTCAGGCCATGATATGAGTAGGTGACAGAGCCTGCCCATGCCTTTTCCCGGCCATTGCGCCCACCCTTGGTTTTGCACAATCCATCATTCCTATCCCTGTAATAAATGTAGATGGGGCTGCTCAGCTTCTACTAGTAGAACGTCTATGGACACTTGCAGCTTCTGCAGGTTTCTTGAGAAACAATACGCATTTTGTATCTTTGCTTTTTTGAGGGATAGTAAATACTTCACATGTTAGCTTTAAAAGCAGATAGCATTCTGGTCCGAGAAATGTAGGATATCTACTTTTATATCATCTGGGATGGCAGCTGCAGTGGCTGTGTGTCCTGAGTGGGGCAGGTGGTGGGGTGAGTTGAGGGTGGAGAGGAGAATGAGGACTGACCGGGGGTCCTGCAGGCGGGAGGGGGCCTCTCCCCTGGGCTGTGGGAACCCGTCTCCTGCTCTGTCTCTCTGACTCTGTCAGCTGGGGTTTAGTTTTCTTTGGATAGAGAACAAAGAAAGTAAAACGAATGGTCTGAAGCCCTTCCTTGGGGAGAAACACTCACATCCCCAGATGTTGAAAATAAGCAGGCTCTGAGACCCCCGGCAGCCGCCTCAGTCCACCGAGAGCTGCTCTTGCCTTTGGCTGCCCGTCCCTGCCCCCAGGTCCAGCCGCACCCCACCAGCTCGCCTGGCTCTGTGGCCGCCTCTTCCTGCCGAGTTGCTGGCTCCTCTGAAACCTTACCTTTCCCTCCGCCCTGACCTGGCCGGTCCCGCGGTTTTGTCCAAGCTATGCTCTCCACTCCCCAGCTACCCACCCCAACCCACCCCCCGCTTCCTGGGTGAGAGAGTGCCGTCTGGGGGTGGAGTGGTTCAGAGGGAGAAGAAGGGGTGAGGCCCTCTGCCCCGCTGCGGTCCTCCTCTCTGGTCCCAGCTGGGTTCAGTTTGCTTTCCGTCGTGGTGGAAGCCATCGTCCACTGTGTGTGTGTGTGTGTGTGTAGCAGAGGTTTCTGTTCTTTGGATGAACTCATCTGATGCCTTTTCTGTAAAGCAGCCCTGCCGTGTTCCAGGCTGGGGTTGCTGATGGTAAATTCCCCCCACACCCTCTTTTCAGCTCTCACACCCCTGAAGGGTTCTGCACGCTCCTGAGATTAAACGGAGCAGGGAGCAGGGGGCCCCTGGTGTCTACCCACCTGTAGGCTTCCTGGCGCCAGGAGTCCCATTTGGAGCGCCAGGGCTTCGGGCAGGCTTGATGCCCTCATGCCCTGGGCACCTCAGCTTCACCCCTTACACAAGTGTCTGCCCAGTGTTCGTACAAGCTCTATCACTCCTTACAGATGACCACCCTTAGGTTCTGGGGTGGAGCACCCTGGGGAACAAGCCCATCCAGACCCCAGCTGTGAGTGCAGGGTCCTGGGGTCTAGGTATCCTCCATGCCATCTGCGGGGTGGGGGGGGGCATGGACTCCCAGTAGTTGGCCCCCTTGGCCCCTGTTGTTCTCACCCTAAGTGGACCAGGGCCGGGTCTCCCGAAGCAGCCACCAGGCCCTGTGCTGCCCTGGGTCTGTCCCAGCAGTGACCAGCCATGTGATCCGCCCATGGGGCTGGGCTGTGCAACAGGAGTCCAGCGAGCATGTGTACTGATTTGCATTTTCACCTCCTTTTCCCCCCTGGAAAACTCCCGCTGCCGTGCTGCTGCGAGGGTGGCTCTGTATGTGGCAGGTGTCTCTGGGGCCTCAACAAGCTGGCTGGTTCCTTCCTTCCTCCTTCTGGGTTTCCCTTCTCCCTCCTTCCTGCCTCATCACAGGGCAGGGTGCCAGGCCTTTGGGATGGGAAACAGGAACCGAGAAGTGGAGGATCAAGACACGGCCAGATAGCGGTCCTCTCTCTGAGCTTCCCCTGGAAAAGCCCGGAGTCGATGGTGGAACTAGGCCCTGCCTACCCCTCCTCGGCTCTTGGAAGATTCTGGAACCCCAGACTGGTTACACCCGTGGTCTGGGCAGGTGTGCCCCTGCACCTGGATGAGCTTAGAGGAAGGGGCTTAAAACGAAGCCCAGGGAGTAGGGTGCAAGAGCGATGATTTCCCAACATTAGGAAAGGTGCGTGTAGAAGCTTGCTAAGCTCCCCTGGCCACTCTGGAACTCTGGACGCCCAGCTGTCAGCACACGGGGTTGGGGGTGCAGTTCTGGAAGCTTGCTCCTTAGCTTGCAGAACAAAGTCTTACTTTGTGCTCCTTGTCTGCACACGGGGCCCGAAAACAAAACGACATCTCCAGTCCCCCCTGCCCCGTTTGTGCTGACAGCATGGCGTTCGTGTGGCTTGCTCCTGTGCCCCCAGGCTGACCTCACTCCCAGCCTCCCATGCTGCTTTTTCTGCATGGCCAGGCCTGCGGTGCTGGGTCCACGCCTGTTCCCCACCCCGCTTCCTGCAGGGGTGTGCTGGCACCTTCTGGGATAAGGTCCCTTCTGTTTGTGAGCAGAGCACTGTGGGAGGTGTTGGGGGACCGGGCCAGGCCCTCCCCCCACCCTTCATCTGTCCGGGAACAGGGCACCAGGGCCAGGTGCCTTTCTTTGCTTTTGGTGGATTGTAGCTCTCTTTCCGAAATTCGCCTTTGCTTTTTAGCTCCTCAGATTTCCCAGAACTCACCCCCCAGTAAAATCAGGATGGAGAGCACTTTTATAAAGCTGGGTTCACATCATCTGTTTCCGTTTCTCTGCATTAGTGATTCTGATAAGGCCTGTGTTGGGGGCTGACTTTCCAAGGAGAAGGGTCCATGGGGAGCCTGTGGATACTCGGTCCTTCAGCCTTACATGGGCCTTATTGAGCCCACATCCCTCAGGGCTCTCCTTTGTTATCCCAGGTCTTTATACATGGTCTGTGTTCTTTTCCACTTCACAGCTTCAGCTATGTGACCCAGTTGGCATCAGTCATCCTAACAAGTCTAGACTTGGATCCTAGGAGGGCACTATCGTGTGTGAGGTTACCCCCCTAGTTGGGCATTTGTGGCTCTTTCCCATTTTTTCTCAGTAACATCTACACCCTTAAATATAATCTAAATCCCTGAACACAGTCTAATTTTGTCTATCTAAAAATTTTTTATGGTATTGTGCATTTACTTTTGCAAATTGCTTCTTTAATATTTCTGTGAATTTTCATTTGTGTTCTGTGTGGGCAAAGTTTGCTCGTTTCCATCACTGTGTAGCATTCTGATATATGTATATACGACAGTTCATCCATTTTCCCATTGATAGGCATTTGGTTTTGCCAAGTCTTCAGCTCCATGGAAGTGTGCCACGAACATCTTTGTATGTATCTTCCAATGCAGATATTCACATACTATGAGTAACTTTGATTGTGTTAGGCAACACCAAAGTTCGACCTTCTGGTTTGTCCTCACGCACACGTTGCACACAGCTGTGATCCAGCTTGGCTATTTATTTGATCTTTATTCTTCATGACACCTGCTATTCTCCTGGCCTCTGCTTTATTCCCAGGAGGAGGGCAATCCATTATTGCTCTTGCTTTAAACCGAGCCTGCAGGCCACAGTGCATTTCTGTGCTTCCCAAAAGGCTTCTGGAAATATTTGACACTGTCATTAATGTTCTCCGTGACTTCAGAAGGCAGGTCAAACGTGCGATGAGGCAAAGCCGCCATCTCGATGTCTGTACAACCCTTTCTTGGCAAAGCTGTCCTTAGGGCACAGGTCTGCGCATTGTTTTGTTTTGCTATTTGGTCTTCTGTCCTTCAAATCTGTCGTTTTCTCTCCAGTTGGTCCTTCTTGAAAGGACTGAGGGGACAGGAGATGGGTCAGGCTTGGATCGTGGCCTGAATGGGGAGGCCTGTGGTCCGCTGTCCTCCGGGGCAGCATCTCTGGTTTCCAACGGTAGGCCAGGCCATTGCCACCCCTGCTGGCTCCAGTTGTGGCCTTAGGGAGCTGGGGACGAAGCTGGGGACGAAGCTGGGCCTCCAGGTCAGGGCAGGAGCAGCAGGGCGCCTGACGGTGCTGGAGAAACGTTTCTGTGGATCCACAGGTCAGGGGTCAGCAGAGTTTATCTGCAAAGGGCCAGATGGTAAATATTTCAGCCTTTTCAGCCCCAGAGGCAAAATTGAGGAAACTGTGTACATGCTTAGATAATAAGAGATAAAATAAATTTCCACAAAAATGTTTTATTAATAAAAATCAAAATATAATAATGATGATGATGAAGTGTAGTTCTTTTGGTTTTGTTGTTGCTGTTCAGTCTCTAAGTTGTGTCCGACTCTTTGTGACTCTGTGAACTGCAGCATGTTAGACTCCCTTGTCCTTCACTATCTCCTGGAGTTTACTCAGATTCATGTCCATTGAGTCCGTCATGCTATCTAATCATCTCAATCTCTGCCATCCTCTTCTCTTTTTGCCTTCGGTCTTTCCCAGCATCAGAGTCTTTTTCCAACGAATCAGTTTTTCGCATCAGGTAGCCAAGGTATTGGAGCTTCAGCTTCAACATCAGCCCTTCCCTTGAATATTCAGGGTTGATTTCCTTTAGGATTGACTGGTTTGATCTCCTTGCTGTCGAAGGGGTGCTTAAGGGTCTTCTTCAGCACCGCAGTTCAAAAGCATCAGTTCTTCAGTGCTCAGCCTTCTTTATGGTTTTTTGGTAATGCAGGTCTACTAATGAGAAGAGTGGAATTCCTTCTGGGAGGGATGACTTTTCTTTCTCTCACTTTCTTTTTTTTTTTCTTATTCATTTATATATGTATGTATGAACCTTTCTTTTAACGGGGGTTCAAAGTTGGCATCCCGCATCACCCCATCATCATGTATTGGACAGATCTTTGGCTCATGGCCGCCTGTAAACAGACTGAGGGGCGGACATTCCTGTCGACCCCGGATGCCCGAGGCTCGCCTCAGACAGCCTCGAGGTGTGGTCCCGCAGTCCAGCATCAGGACCAGGGTGCCTTTGTGCCAGAATGGAGGTCCCCGTACGGCCCTTGGAGCAGGGGAGACGGGCGTGTCACATGGTGATGTTGGTGCCAAGCTCACCGAAGGAAGAGGGCGTGGGCCCCTAAGTGCTCCCAGTGTTTTATGGGGCAGCCCTGGAGGGTGGCACACAGAGGGACCCGCAGAGAAGAGAAGAAGCATCGAGGGCAACCTGCTTGGAAATGGTCTCTGGTCCATTACCGGAGGGAGCTCCAGAGAAAAGGGAGCGAGGCTGAGGAATTGACTCTGTAAGTTTACCCTAAATATTCGTCTGTGGCTAGTGGCTGCCATCCTGGACAGCACGGGTCTGAAAAGGAGAAGCGTGTGCGTCCTCCCGGGAAGATGTCCTTTCCCACGCACAGCCCTGGACCAGCCATGGACTCAGAGGAGAGCTGCTTCCGTGAATAAATAAGAACTGTGGCTATTAATACAACAGTTTAGGGGATCAAAAGAGAGGCCTTAAAAGTGGTTGTAGACAGTTGTTTATTTTCCTCTGAAATATCTGAGACACATCCCCACAGCCTTGTTTATGTGATAAATTTACTCTGTGAAATTTGCTTTATAAACTAAAGGTCAGCTGTGGTCGGGCTCCTCAGAATTAATGAGCTTTGGCCAGACGTAGGCTGTTGCAGGGTGCCTGCTTAGGGCTCAATTGTCTATTAGATTTTTGCTTGTTTATAGTTTTTACATGCAAATTCTGGTTGTAATTACAGCTTTTTTTTTTCTCTTTTCCTGAGCTCGTGTAGATTTTAGAGAGGGCAGGGTGTGGGTGAGGGTGTGATCTGGTTAGAAATCTCAGCCCAGTTGGTACAAGCTTTTGGTTCCTTGAAACTCTCAAATTTTTATTATTTTTGTTCTAAGATTCCTGTGCTGTTTTTATATATAAATGACAGAGGCTTTTTGCAGCACTCAAGTCTTTATCACTTGAACTTCTAAGTTCAACCTTAATTATCTGTAAATATGCACTATAATGAGGGGTGTGTTTTTGAGTGGGGCGGTAATTGCATTTCCCTCTTGTAATTTTAATTAAAAATTACCTCTACCGCCCACCTCACCTTTACTTCCAGGCTCTTCCTAACAGACTGGAAAAGCAGCTGTTACTGCTTATCTGCTCTTTTCTGAGTTCAGGAAACAGCATGGCCCTTTAATGACAAGGCGAGAATTCCATGGGGCGGCATATTTTTACAAGACTTTGATCAGAGAGGGTGTGTCCTACAGTATAACCTGGGAGGAGAATGTCAGAGTTTAACCTTGTGATAAAGCCTGTTTCCCCTGCTGTCAGCCTTCCACACTGAAGTTCCCGTTTTTCTCAGTGTGATCGAGCCAAAGCCTTCGTGGACAGATTACTCTCTTGGAGGACCAGCAGCTGGAGAGTTGAAGCCTGGTTGAGAGAAGATCTCGGTGGCCACTTGCAGACCTTTCCAGCGTGTCTGCTGCCCTGCCTCGACCTTCCCACTGTGGGGCCCGGCCAGTCCGCCACCTTTGGTTGGGCTTTCCCTGAATCCACTCCCCTGCCTGCCCAGATCCATGTTCTCACTGGGTCCGCATGACCTTCTCCTCCCCTCTGCCCTCTGCCAAGAAGACTTCAGTGGCTGCTCCTTGTCTGTCCTTAGAAGAGAACATTAAAGAACAGTAAGATTAGTTTTATTTATATTTTACTTAACCTAGTATGTCCAAAACAGCATCAGTTTAAGGTGTGCCTGAGCCACATTTCCATACTTAGCAGACACTGGGGCCTGGTAGGTACCCTACGAGACAGCATCCATATCGAGGCAGAGCTGGTCAAGTAGAAAAGCAGGTCAAGCTCAGTCCTGGACCCCAGCTGTGGTCACAGTTAATTTGTGTTTATTTCAGGCATTGAGTTGCTAGATTATAAACTCCATGAAGGCAGGGGCAGGTCCTGTTTTGCGCACCATCGTATCTGTATAATGTAGCTCATATTCAGCTCCTGGTAGGTACTCAGTAAATCTTCAATTCAGTCGCTCAGTCACGTCCGACTCTTTGCGACCCCATGGACTGCAGCATGCCAGGCCTCCCTGTCCATCACCAACTCCTGGACCTTGCTCAAACTCATGTTCATTGAGTTGGTGATTCCATCCAACATCTCATCCTCTGTCGTCCCCTTCTCCTCCCACCTTCAATCTTTCCCAGCATCAGGGTCTTTTCCAATGAGTCAGTTCTTAAGCAAAAAACTCCTCGGTACGAGAAGCTGTGAGGAGCACCCAGATGACCCATCCAAGAAGACTTTGAGGAGGAAGAGGTACCTCTAAACCAATCAAATCAGATTCAGCATGGAAGCTGAGGGTCATGAGGAGGAAGGGAGAGTGTTCTGGGTGGTGGGGGGAGGAGGTGTACAGTATTTGGAAGCCAAGAGAAGGTAGCAGGTTGATGGGAGCCTCATTAATTCATTGTAACCGAAGTTCAGGGTGCAGGTTCATCAAGCTTTGCCGAAGAGCTGAGAGGTTGTCCTAGGACCTTCTGGGCAGGGAGCGGTCCCTCCGACTCTTGTGAGTTTCTCTCTTCTGTGCAGAATGTTTTCAACCTTCACACCTCCTACCACACAGGAGGGGCTTAATATGAATACTGGCTGACTTACAGTGTTTCCATATAGTCTGACCAGGCTGCTGTTGATGTCTTCTGCTGTCTGAGGGGAGCTTTAGAAAGAGGAGCAGGTTTTATTATTTGAAGGCAAGTCAGACTCTTTTCTACACACTTTTCTACATAGCGCAGTGGTAAAGAATCCACCTGCCAAGGCAGGAGACACGAGTTCCCTCCCTGAGTGGGGAAGATGCCCTGGAGGAGGGCATGGCAACCCACTCCAGTATTCTTACTTGGAGAATCCTGTGGACAGAGGAGCCTGGCAGGCTACAGTCCCTGGGGTTGCAAAGAGCTGGACGCGACTAAGCATGCAGGCACAATAGATTCTTTTCTAGTGATTCCAAAGTCTGGGCAGGACCAAATTGCCTCAATACTCTAGGTGAGATGTTGAGTAGAACAGATCAGATGTGGCCCCTTATGTGGGGATTGGGCCCTTCCGGAGCTTTTGATGCCTGTATTGAACTTGTCTTTGTATGTGAGAGCCGTGTTCTCTGACACATCATTGTCCAAGCTTCAGGAAGTAGGGTTTCTGACACAGCCCTGAGCAGACCCTGTCTTCTTGCTGGCCCTGGGAACCCTGGGAGTCGGTGCATGTGTGGGCAGTAAAAATTGATGAGATTTTGTGAGAAAGATAGTTCAGTAGTGATGTTCATTTTTATTTGCTGTTTCCAAATCTCTTTTTATATCTCAAGGGAAAGTCAGGAATGGATTAGAGATGACCTCCTAGGAAAATAAAAGCTAATTCTCTATAATTATGTTTACTGTCCCTACCTACTCTTTCCTACAAAATATTGGAAAACAATGCTTTTTTATTGCATTCTTTCTTTGTATTTAACCACTCTGTCAAATATCTGATGCCTTGGGATCATTTTTCTGTTTAAAATTGTCAGCAGCAGTCACATCTGTTTTTAGCATCCAGCAAAAAATAGTCATTGCTGCGTTAGAACTAGGACTTAAGAAGCAGGTATTGAAAAGGGCTTCCCCGGTGGCTCAGTGGTAAAGAATCCACCTGCCAAGCAGGAGATGTGGATTCTCCGTCCCTGGATCAGGAAGATCCCCTGGAGAAAGGGAATGGCTACCCACTCCAGTATTCATGCCTGAAGAATCCTATGGACAGAGGAGCCTGGTGGGCTACAGTTCATGGGGTCTCAATAGTCGGACACGACTGAGCAACTGAGCTCACGTTGAAAATGGATTCAAGAGGAGATTCAGGAAGGCTGGATGTCCAGAATCTGTCTCTCTGGGCAGAGGTGTGCTCTGTGTAAGATGATCTGTCGTTGTACTTTTTGGATCAAACTCAAAATGAGTAACAAGTACTGTTATTGATTATCTGTTGTACACCAGATATTAGCTGGCTACTTCCCTGCAGGTGTGCCTTGAGTCTTCACGAAAGTCCTGTGTTTGGTGTCCCTGTCCCAGTGTACAAATGCTTTTTCTCTCCCATCACAACAAAAAGTGACACCCCTTGCTCTTCTGTAGAGTTTTGTTGGGATAAAAGGACATTTTACCCCTGTGTCTTTTGTGATTAAAACTCCAGGTATGATTAGTCATTGAACAAATATTATTTGAGCCCTTACCGTGTGCTAGGCATCGTAAGAGCTGTATACACCTATGGTGTGGTGGTTGGTCCAGGCCCTGGCAGGCTGGCACGTCCCTGGGCCTGGCTGGTTCATAGGGATAAACTGAGGGTTGGTGGAAGCAGAGTTGGTCCAGGTTGACTTGCTACACCGTGGGAGGCCAGTTTCTAGCGGGCACAGCGATCAGAGACAACTCGGGTGTGGCAAGGCGGTGGCTTTTAGGGACCACCTGCCTCCCCACCGCACTGAGCCCTGGTCCCAGGGAGGTGGCCCCAGACCGGCCTCCTCGTGGCTCTCGTATGGCTGTTCTCTGTAGCTGTGATCTAAGCTCAAGCGTGTGTTAATGAGTACATTCTCTGTATTTTAGGCCTTGGACGTGGACCGGATGGTTCTCTACAAAATGAAGAAATCCGTGAAAGCAATAAATATCTCTGGGCTGGGTGAGTATGCATTCTTTTCTAGTTTTCTTTGTGGACAATTTTGTATTCGCAGTCCTCATATCATAATGTTAATTACCGTGAGTGAATAATCAACCAGACTTCTTTTTCTGGGTGTGCAAATTAGAGAGGTGAGTTGGGATGTGTCATTCTTAGGCGCGCGTGTGTTTCTTGTCTTCTGAAGTGCAGTTGAGTTTGCTGTGATCACCCTGTGTGAACAGCTTTGTCAGACTGGTTGGCGGGTGGACTCACTTCTGCCTCTGTTGTTTGGTTTGTGCTGCTTGTTAATTATGCCAGATACCCTTTCCATTTTCTCTCTTACCTGTCTTATCTGGAAAGAAAATAAAAAAGCATAATCAACTAATTTGATTGTAGTAATATTTGATCTAGGCTTTATTATATGTTAAAAACAAACATGGAACTTTTGACCTAAAAATGATGGGCTGCACGTATGTGGTGGGTCTGCTCCCTGGACAGGACCTTACAAGTGATAGAAAATGTTTTTTAAGTCTTTAAGTGACTGTGAAGTTTGACTCAGAAAGAAGATGGCAGCCTCGGGGGACCAGCAGTTGTGAGGAATCCTGAGGAGGTTGGAGCAGGAATGATGGCGGGCGGAGAGAAGTGCTGGCTGGTAGAAGACACACACCGCTGCTGAGGGAGGCAGGTGCCCCGGGTGCCTATGGGCGGTGCCTAGGAGGGGAGGGGCCCGGGCTGCGCCCCCGGGAGCACCACGTTGTGCCCTTCACCGCCGTGGCCCCTCCTTCAGGGAGGACAGTGACTGGAGCAGAGGGCAGGGAGTGCTGCTGGTGGTGTGGCGTCAGGAGGAGGGCTGTGAGACCTTCTGGAAGTGCAGGTCCCACGTGACATCCCCGCCCCCCCAGCTCAAATGCAGGTGACCCACGCAGGTCCCATGTAACAGCCCCATCCCCCAGTTCAAATGCAGGTGACCCTCACAGGTTCCACATAACAGCCCCATCCCCGAGCCCAAATGCAGGTGACCCTTGCACGATGCTGGTTTGAGCTGCGCAGGTCCACCTACACGGCGATATTTTTCAGTAGCAGATTCGAATAAGGTCCATGGTTGGTTGAATTTGAGGATATGAAGGAACCACAGGTATAGAGGGCTGGCTATAAATTATACCCTGATTAATCCCCGCCTTATTCAAGAGTCACCTGTAAAACAGACTCAGAGAACAAACCAGAGGGGGCAGACGGGGGAAAGAGGCAGGGAGTTCGGGATGGACGTGTACACACTGCCATAAAGACATTAAAAAAGAGTCCCCTGTCATGTGAGCACAATTCTATTAGCTGCTCTGTCTCTCGTCCAGGGAGGGCTGTGCAGACCAAGACAGTGAAGAATAGTAGATTTCAGCTACAAAGATGATACTGCAGTTGAGAATAGCCAAGTATATTTAGGAACAGATTTAACAAAAGATACGTAAGAAACTGACATTGAAAACTACAAAACGCTGCTGACAGAAACTAGAGAAGACCTAAATAAATGAAGAGGTATATGGTGTGTGTGGGGGTTGGAAGACAATATTGTGAAGATGTCATTGCTTCTCAAATTGATGTTACTATTCAACACAATCCTAATCAAAATGTCAGCAGGGGAACTGACAAGCTGATTCTAAAAGTTAACAAATGCAGCCAAAACAGCCGAATATCTACATGGAACAAGGGAGCCACGACCCTCTCCCATCCCTTACACAAAATATTAATTTGAAATGGATCACAGATTTAAGTATAAAAGCTAAACCTACAAAACTTCTTGAAGAACACAGGAGGATATCTTTGCCCCCTGGAGTAGGCAAAAGTGTCTTGGGTAGGGCAAAGAAAGCTATAAACAAAGAAGAAAAAAAATGGGTAGACTTCATCAAAATGAAAATCTAACTTAGATAGTATCAAGAATAGCCTAACAGTTGAAGAGAAGTTGAAAATCTCATACTTGAAGAAACAGATTTAATAAGGCAATCAAAGCAAGGCTTTTCAGTAAGAATGAATGATTTGGATTCTTCAAGGGGCTAGGGAGGTTATTAAATTATTGAAATGGGCAAGTACTAGTGAAAAAGAACCGGTAAAAGGCTTGGAGATTTTTTTTTTTTAAGCAACTTGTTGAAATGAAAACTAAGATTTGATAAATGGCAAGCTACACACATAGGAAGACGGAATGAGTGGGGCCCCATGTTATGCGAACACAAGGAGCTGATGGACACTGAAATAGAAATTAAGAGCCAATGAGAATAAATTCAAAAGAGTCAATATTAGCATCCACCTTAAAGGAGCTCCAGAAGAGGGAAAAGAGAGTAGAAAGGGGGGAGTTTTTTTTAACTGATAGCTGAAAAAGAGTCCCTGGAACTAAAGAAAATTTCCGATCTCAGATTTAGAGAGTCCACTAAATTCTCAGGGAAACAAGTTTTATGTAAATGTGTGTGTACTAATATCCACATGTACATATATGTATGGGTGGATATGTGTGCATATCTCAAGACTTGTCCTCCTGTTGTGACATCAAGGATAAAGAGAAAATTAAAAATTTACCAAGATGGGGACAAAAGCTTATCCATAGGAGAAAATATTTGTTGAGGAAAATAGGCTAAAAATGAATGTTGCAGAGTTTTTACTTTATAGATATTTCTCCTCCCTTTACTTTGCATACTTTATGTGTTGTAATTATATTGATGTTAAGATGATTAGACAGGTGTTAATTGTTTACGACAAGTCCCACATGCATGTGAAATAAGTTTAGGAAAGCCAAGAAGAGCTGGGAGCTAAGTTCCCCACTGAGCTGGTCCCCCACTAAACTGGAAAGCTTTTTGGGCCTGGAGTTTGTAGCACGGGGCTGCTGTGCCCTGGAGTAAGCACTTAGCGTCTTTTAGCCCTGGCTTCCTTGTCTCTGAAATAGTGCATTTAGGTTAGGATGCGGATCAGTGGTTCTCAGCCGGAGTGATTTGCCACCATCAACACAACACACACACACACTGACAACTGAAGAATGTGTGTGTGTGTGTTTCGTGCATGCACACTCGCTATTGGTACCTAATGTTAGAGGCCAGGGATGCTGATGAAGGTCTTGTGACACACAGGACAGCCCCCAGCAAAGAATTATCTGGTCCCAGATGTCAGTAACGCAAGCTTGAGAAACCCCCGTCTAGATCCTCACAGTCCTCTGCAGCTCTCTTTTGAAATTTATTTTATTGAAGTATAGTTGATGAACAATGTTGTGTTAAATTCTATGCAGCAAAGTGATTCAGGTGTACATATATACACATTCTTCTCCGTGCTTTTTCCATTATGGTTTATCACAGGATACTGAATGTAGTTTTCCCTGTGCTATACACAGTGGGACCTTGTTGTTTATCCTCGACAGCTTTTTAAAAAAAGCAACAAAAGAAAAACAAAACCACCACCATGCTTAGCTTGCCAATACGTAGGTGTTACCTGACTACCTGACAACCGCTGATTTTATGAAAGAAGGAAGTGGGGTTTTCAGTGACTAACACCTAGCTGGAAGTAAACATGTCGGGAAATTTTTATTAATTTTTTTTCCATAAACGTCAAAGACAAGAGTATAAAGCTTCTTCCACTTACTAGAGCCCTGACATTTGCTGAAACAGGGGTTTTTCAATACCCGAAAAGGTAGTCACCCCCCAAAAAAAGCAATTTTCCTGGTTAAAGTGGGGGGTAGACAGAATGATGATCGTCTTATGTTTTCGAACGTTTCTGTGTACCTTGGTGTTCTATACCTTTATACTCTTTGCAACACATGGTCCTCGTTTACAAAGAGGACGCTGAGGGCAAAGGCTGCAGGCGTTCTCTGGATGCTTCTGGCGCTCAGCCTCCTGCTGGCAGGGCTGTGATCAGTGGCCGCTCTGCTGCACGGCTGCCACTGTTGACCCTGGCAGGCTGTCTTCCAGATGTCAAGAAACCACTGAGAGATGGATGTCAGTTTCTTTGACAAACAGCAGATTGCAAAAAGTATCTTAGGAGATTGTTTTTTAATTGTGTTCACTTATAAACATTTGAGTTAATCATTTAAAGCTTGTGTAAAAGGGATATTTCATAGTCTGATCAGGTTCAAAAATGACCTTGAAGTCCTGCATTGAGAAGTTGTTCTGATCAGAAATAATGTGAAGTCACGTGCACACGTCTGCGTGGCCGCTGCCCGCCTCGAGGAAGGACTTCCCATGGCTCCCGAGGCCGGCCCGGGGCCCGGCAGGGCAGCTTTTCAGCAAACTAGCATTAGGAGGGGAAAGTGTGTGCACTTTGGCGTCCGGAAGCTGCCTGTATGAATTGAACACTACTGGTGGCTGATCCGCCTTTCTGACCTGTTGTGCGGAACGCATGCCTTAAACCTCATGACCTGCCCCCCCTAGAGTCATTTTCTGAAACACGCCTCGGTGATGTCGCTTCTGTGCTCACAACTCTGCAGTGTTTCTTGGTTGTCCACATTGATGTTCGTGAAGTTCCAATACTTGAGAGAAATGAGGAAGGACATGCTTCTGTGGACTCCAAACATTTTAGGGAAATTGGACCAAAGCACGGGTGACAGGTTTCTCTTCCTGCGAAACTAGCCAAAAAGGGTAACATGCTAGAGTGGATTGTGAGGGGGAACTGGTCTTAACCTTTTCCAGATTCATTTGTCTGTGAAACTGCTGCTGCCTCCCTGAACCTGCCCCCACCTCGAGCCTCAGCCCAGTCAACAGGGCAGGAGACCAGACGCAGTCCCAGCTCCTGGCAGCCCCTAGACCCTAGACATCTGTGCAGAGTCCCTCCCACCTCTCCACACCCTTCTTGGTGCACACGCAGCTCCATGTGTGCCCAGGTGCCACACTTTGTGTCCTCTTTCCCCGGCACACGCTCTTCCATCTGCTTGAAATGGCATTTTGCCACTTGGTTGGAAGGGAAACTGAGACTTCAGGAGGTTGAGGCGTTTGCCTGGAATTTTGACACCGTATTCTGGGCACCAGCCTGGTCTTTCTGAAGCACCGCACAGAGCAGGCTGACCGTCAGCCTGACTTTGCAGGGGGGGGCCTCTATTTTTGTTGCCTTTTACCCATCTTTACATCATGCCAAGTTTGAGTTATTATAAGGCTGTGAGTCTGAATTTTTTTTTTTTTTAAGCCAGAGTACTGATCCTGGAATCTTTATTTCAGAGCAAATGTTGTCTCCTTCAAAACAGTCACCCGAGGAAACCCTGTACCTCCTCATGTGAGCTGCTGACATAGTTCACAGCATTTTGAATCTCTTCTCTAGCACATTTTCTTGATTATATTTAGTAGGGGGATTTAAGGATAGATTAAACCGTTTTAGAAATAGATGTCAGAAGTAAGCCAGGCAGATTCAGTAAGGGTTTGAGCTGCTGGCGACGATTCGGTTAGGAGCGTTGTAACTACCGTCCTTCTGGCTCTGAAGACAGTTCCAGGAGGAGTCATCATAGTGGTTTGATCATCCTTCTTGTTGTTCAGTCACTAAGCCCTGTCCAACTCTTTGGGACCCCATGAACTGCAGCACACCAGGCTTCCCTGTCTCCCGGAGTCTGCTCAAATTCATGTCCATTGAGTTGATGATGTCATCCAAACATCTCATCCTCTGTCATCCCCTTCTCCTCCTGCCCTCAATCTTTCCCAGCATCAGGGTCTTTTCCAGCGAGTCAGCTCTTTGCATCAGGTGGCCAAAGTATTGGAACTTGAGCGTCTATCCTTCCAATGAATACTCAGAGTTGATTTCCTTAGGCAGGTAGGAATAACGCTCATTTTATGCACTATTAGAAGAACAGTGAAGATTATTTAGTATTTATGCCTCACACTGCCGTATACTTTTTTCTGTCTCATGTTCCTTAATTTATGTGCCAGAGGGACTTCTCTGCCAAGTCTCATGGTTGGAGGTGGGTTGGCCCCATCCGACCTGAGGGCTCTCCCAGGCTGGCCAGTGCCTCTTGCTGCAGGAGCGTGTCACCTCTGTGTCTGTGTCCTAAGTGGCTCTGCTCCTGGTCTGTCCACACGCTCTCCTGTCCCAGGCCTGCCCAGCCTTCCCCATCCAGCCAGGACCTGACACGGTACTGGCCTCCTTTCACTCTCTTGTAGTAGTGTCCCGTGGCCACTGTAATTACCACAGGGTGCCTTAAAATGACAATGATTTATCTTCCAGCTCTGGAGATCAGGAGTCCAAGCTGATCTCACCAGGCTGAAATCACAGTGTGAGCTGGCTTCCTTCCCGGAGGCAGGGAGGTTTCCCTACCCTTTCCGGCTTCTAGAGGCCCCTGCGTTCCTCTACTCAAGGCCCCCTTCCATCTTCAGAGCCAGCCACGGCTGGTGCAGGCTTTCTCATGCTCCATCACTGTCTTCCTCTGCCCGGGGCTGCCATAACAGTGCCACTGGCTGGGGGGCTTAAACCTCAGACATTTGTCTCACAATTCTGGAGCCTGGAAGGCCAAGGTCAGGGCTCCGGTGTGCTCATGTTCTTGTGAAGGCTCCCTTCCTGGCTTGCAGACGGTCATCTCCGCACATGGTAGAGAGCGAGATGGAGAGTGTAGGCGTCCTAGAGCTGGTGGGCTCTCTGGTGTCTCTTTTTATTAGTGTGAGGACACTAATCCCATCTTGAGGCCCTGTCCCCCTGATCACATCTAAACCTAATCACTTCCCAAAGGACTGGCCCCCAAGTATCATCAAACTGGGGGTTCTGGCTTTGGGGGTGGGGGAGTGGCTCACGGCTCAGGCCCCAGCAACACTGCCTCTTCCCTCGTCCCATGGTTACGTCGGGGGAGCCCCCCGGGATAATCCCAGATAAGCCTCCCGGCTCAGCTGAGCTGATTAACAACTCAAATTCCATCTGCAACCTCAGATGGCAGCACACCCTACCGTCCCCCCTCCAGGGATTAGGAGGTGGATGTCTTTGTGGGGGAGGAGACAGCGTTCTGCTGACCACACTTCCCCTCTGAATTTTGAGTTTTGAGGTCAAAACTGAAAGAGACTCTAATATGCAGACTCTGTTCACTCTTTAAATCTTGCTCTTTATTGTTCCCTAAGAGTTTTATGTCTCTTGGTCTTTGCCCTCCAATTAGATGACAAGCCCTGAGGTCCGTGACCCATTCTGAGAGGCAGTGTGATTTAATGGGTATCAGAATCCTGAAGGCTAAGTGGGTGGTGCTGCTCAGAAAGTCACTGGGGAGTGTCATTTACTATTCTGAGCCTCAGTTGCTGCACTTGTAAAATGAGAATGTTAATATTTCACAGGCCTGTTAGTGACAGCGAGCTGAGATAACATGGAAAAGTGAGAGACGTGATTCTGGACATACAGTGAGGCAGGTGCAAATGTACTTCTTGTGTGTTCCTTGCAGTGGCCGGCATGGAGGCTGGCAGATACACAGTGCGTGCTGGTAATACTCATTTGTATATTGTTATGTTTCTCCTGTAGGTTCTCACAGTGTCCTCTTAGCGCAGGAGAGATAAACTTATAATCCTACTTTTCTAAAATCCTTTTTTAAAATTGGAGTATCGTTGCTTTACATCCCGTATCAGTTTCTGCTGTACAGCAGAGTGACTGGGAAATTTAGATCGACAGACAGCTTCCTTGAAGTGAACGTAGATTTAATTAATAAGGGTTCCCGAGGTGGCTCAGGTGGTAAAGAATCTGCCCACCACATAGGAGACCTGGGTCATATGTATACATATATCCCCACTTTTTTGGATTTCCTTCCCATTTAGGTCACTGCAGAGGACTGAGTAGAGTTTAAGCTTGCAATTTTAGCTGTAAACAGGATGTATATAGATTTGTGTATGAAGAAGGGGAGGCAGTCGAGATGTCTCGGAGCAACCAGCTGTGCTATTTACAGCCTATGAGCAAAGAATGGTTTTTAGCACCTGAGTGCATATCTACCCAGTAACCTCAGGATTGCCTCTTGGCCTGTAAAAGCTTTTAATATTTCTCTCTGGCTTTTAGGAAAAGTTTGCTGACCCTTGTCTCAGAGCAGTGGTTCTGACATGTGAGAGTGCCCCAGAACCCCTTGCAGGTCTTGTCAAAACCCAGGCTGCTGGTCTCTGCCTTCAGGAGCTTCTGGCTCAGTCAGTCCAGGATGGGGCCTGAGTATGTTCCACATGAATGAGTTCCCAGGTGATGCTGAAGCTGCTAGTCTTGAGAATACACCCCACCCCCACTTTAAACATTGGACCATGCCCCCATATATGCAAAACAATAATTTTCTCGCACAATAACAAGTATATTATGTTTGCTCCCAGTTTCCAAAAGGATATCAACACAGCTAGATGTTGTTTCTCTAGATTGTCTTGTGTACAGGTTTACAAAAGCAGTTACTATGATGATTTGTTGAGAAACTGTTTCCACAGTAATTTTTCCCACCTAAAATAGACTGCTGTCTGACCTCTTAAAAAAAACCCAACAGTTCATATTTATTCTAATCCTTTCTTAGTCTAGACTTTTCGCAATCTCTTTCTCAGCTCTTAGGTGCTTTCCCCCCCGCCGGGAAGTCGATGCCAACATTTTTCAGCTGTTTGACATATCAGTGGGTGGAAAATTCATCTTTATCGAAAAGGAAGCAACAGAAGATTTTCATTTTCACTTCTCTAGAATTCCTCTAGCTTAAAAGTTTGGAGCTATTTTTACCGAGAGTGAGATATTCCTTCTTTACCCTTAGTCTGAATATCCTAGAGAAATTGGCACATCCTTGAAGTAAAAAGTACAAAGAAAGAAATGCTAATTTTTCTTGAGACCCTTATTATCTACTACCTACAAAATAAAATGAGTTCAACTTTGTTTCTCTCTGTTATTTGCAATGCTAAAAAGAATGTGGCTGTTAACACAGAGAATTATTTTTATTACCATATCATAATTAGGATAGAACGATTCAAAAATATATGTAATTATTTAGGTAGTGAAGTGTAATGTGCATTAAGCAGGTAGTATATCTGGCATGATTTTCCACCTGTTACATGAGAAAATAAGTTATAATCCTCAGTGTTTGTCAAGAATAAGGTGAAACTGGTATTTTGTTACTTTGTTGTGGCATTGAGAACTGGAGCCTGGAGTTTTTAGAAAGAAATTTGGCCATGCATATCAAGAAAAAAGGGAAGCACTGATTCATTGGAAAAGACTCTGATACTGCGAAAGATTGAAGGCAAAAGGAGAGAAGGGCAGCAGAGGATGAGATGGTTAAATAGCATCAGTGAGTCAGTGGACATGAGTTTGAGCAAACTCCAGGAGATAGTGAAGGACAGGGAAGCCTGGTGTGCTGCAGTCCATGGAGTCGCAAAGAGTCAGATGCAACTTCATGACTGAACAACAACTACATCAAGAAAAATAAAATCATTTTTGGGGAAAGGCACAAAGATGCTACTTGCATTACTTATCAACGTGAAAACCTGAAAGCCTCCTATAACTAAGTCAGAATATAGCTCCTTGATTGAATAATGGTTATATAGCAACATGAAGAAAAATGCTTATGGTGAAACTTTCAGACAATAAAACTGAGACTACAAAATATGTGTATACCATTATCTGTGATTTAAAAAAGAATAGATTGTAATCCATGATGATAAAGCAAAGAAAGTACATCTGTTGAAGCACTTTTATAAATTTAAGAATGGAAACAATAATAATAATAATAATCTGACACTCATATAAAGTGTCGTTTATAGGCCAAACCCTCTTCTGAATAAATACATTGAGTCCTCACGCTGTGAGTTATGTAATTCCATTGTAGATGAGGTCCCTGAGCCGTAGAGGAGTGACTGACCCGGGGCTGTCCAGCTGGCAGTTAGAGGAACTGAGATTCAAAACCAGGTCTGCTTCCCAGGCTCTCCTGTGACCATGGCAACCTAGAGACACTGCCTGGGGCACAGGGGTGATGGGGTGCCAGCGGGGAAACACTGGGCAGTAATGCCGTGGGGGCGTCCTAGACCTCATCCGGCTGAGCCGGAGCGGCTCTGATGAAAAACCTCCCGGTGGTCTGGTTGGTCACACGTTCACTGTGAGCCTGCATGTGACCGGTGTGCCAGAGGTGAGCACAAGTGACCTTCGGGAAGTGTGTAGGTAGTGGCCCCACTACCTGCTGTTGTTAGAGCAGCTTTCTAAGAGGAGACCCACATGAGTGCCGGAACCCCGTGGCGGTGGCGGGGGACGTGGGAAGGCCCTGGGATGTCTTCACTTGCAGGGGGGTGGGGGTGAGCAGAGGGTGCATCTGAAGGCTTTCTTAGAATGAGGAAGTGAGAGGATTCCCTGCCCCTCTCTCTGGGGTAGTTTCAAGATAGCAGGTTTTGACTCAGGTCTGAGGGAGAAGTTAGCTGGGGGATCAGCCCCGGGGTGAGCTGGTCGTCGAAAGGGCTCCAGCAGAAAGAGGACTGGCGGGTAGCCTGGTGTCTCTAGGGCAGTTTAAGGGGGAGCTGGAGTCGTGGACTCGAAGACTTTGAGGTGTCTTCCAGGGACAAGGCTCTGAGCTCCTAGTTGTCTCTTCTCTGCTGGTTAAAAACAGTGACTGGAACTTAGATGGCTAATTTGTGGAATCCCAGCAACTGTGATCAACATATTAATCATGGAAGGATAGCGCATCTGAAGGAAGGCTAAGATCTGTGACTTAATGTCCCAAGTATTAACATGAATCATGTGTGGTTTGTACGTAATCAGGTATGATCACACATAATTAAATATGATTAACATGGTCATATTTTGGGGGTAGGGCATTTATGCTGGTCTAGGCTAGGGCTTTTTTACCTGGTGTGTTGGGTCTGTGGACAGGCCTAAAGGGTCCATGCATCCCAAAATCTGTATGAAAAATTATGTCAGGATACCTTTTCCTGAAGAGAGAATCTACAACGTTCTACTGATTTTTATTGTACATCATCCAGTCCCTTGGACTGCAAGGAGATCAAACCCATCAGTCCTAAAGGCAATCAACCCTGAATATTCAGTGGAAAGAACTGAAGCTGAAGCTCCAATACTTTGGCCACCTGATGCGAAGAGCCAACTCATTAAAAAAGACCCTGAGGCTGGGAAAGATTGAGGGCAGGAGGAGAAGGGGACGACAGAGGATGAAATGGTTGAATGGCATCACCAACTCAATGGACATGGATGTGAACAGGCTCTGGGAGATGGTGAAGGACAGGGAAGCCCGGCATGCTGCAGTCCATGGGGTTGCAGAGTCGGACACGCAAAGAGCGACTGAACAACAACATCCAGTAGATAGGTCTCGATTTCTCACCCCCTCCGCACCTCCCCAACCCCGGGTATGCTGCTGCACCAATTTTATACAGAGGTGACTGGGGTTGTGTTCAGTTAGTTGCACAGACTCCAAGTGTCATTTTTAAATTTTTATTTAACTGTTTATTTAACTGCACCACTTATGCAGGATCGTAGTTCCTCAACCAGGAGTCAAACCGACGCTTGCACTGGACCACCAGGGAAGTCCCCCCAAGTGTCATTTTGTTGCCATTGATATAGGGCAGGATCAAAGAATATCAGGTGATCACAGGCAACAGTTGACACATTTTAATAGCTCGCACCGTGACCTTCTGAACTGATTATTGGCTTCCTGTGCCAGACATCCGCAGCGGTGACATCCAAAGGTCTCCATAAGTCAGAGGGGACACCCCAGGGAAGTCTTGATGGAAGTGAGTTCCGTGTGAAGTTTTGAAAGTAGGAGGGGCCCAGTGTGTTGCAGAGAGCAGAGGACATGGTGAGACCTAGGGGCGAGGCCGTCTTTCCAGATGCCTGTGCGCCTGGCTTGAGCGGGACCCAGAGGGCTTGTGAGAGAGGACAGGAGTTCTCACCAGCCCTCCTGGTGGCAGGTGCTTGCGTCTCATGAGGGACGATGCAGGTACTCAGGCCAGCTTGCAGAGGCTGTGTCTGTCATGTCAGCTGGCCCAGGAGAAGCTGGTCCAGAAAGACGGATTCTGGTCATCTCAGAGGCACAGAGAGCCAGGGTCAGTGAGCTGTTGTATCTGGCATTTCAGATTTCTCTCTTTTATTTATTCCTTGCATTGTTGTCTGATGATAAAGATAATATGAGCTTAGTTTAGAGCATTTTAAAAAATCCAGAAAAGCAGTGGATCAAAGTCAGGGTCCAGTGCATGCCCGCCTCTCTGAGATGGGAGGGGCTGGGCTGTACTCCTAGTCTGAGGTTCCCAGGCTGTGACTCTGGCCAAACAGAATTGCCACCTGGCCCCGCAGACTGTCTCCTCCAAGAAATGCCCTCTTGAGGAGGACACAGCGATGCACAGGAAAGCACCTGGCTTGCACCAGCTGCCAGGTACGGAGCACCTGCTCTTTTAACACCACCTTAGCATTTTGATGTTCTTTCCTTTCAGCCTTTTGCCTACGTTTTACATTTTTAAAAAATTGAGATGAAATATATAGTTCTGTGTCCTGCCTTTTTTTAGCTTGGCATTCTGTCCCGACCATATTCCTACATCATGATGTTGAAAGCTTACATAATATTCCATTTTATAAGAGATACTCTTAACCATTTCCATATCGTTTGAGCTTCATGCAGTTTCAGCTTATCAGTGGTTCCCTATATATATCTCTAAGCACTGGATTATTTCTTTGGGATAAATTTCTAGAAATAAGAGGGAATGACAGACAACAACGTTTGAAAAACTTTTCATGCAGATTACCAAATTGTGAATGGAAAGATTGTTATCTGGGATGACTCCAGAAATAAACGTTCTAAAAATGGTTTTCTCCCATGGGGTGTTCACAGGGTTGAGATTCTGTTAGGCAGAGAGGATTATCTTTGACTCCGGGAAACTGCTTTCCCATGTGCTGTTTGCCGAGAGTCAGATCTGGAACCAGGGATGTGCAGGGCCCACGGCCTGAGGGCAAGTGGCCCGGCCTCCTTGCCATTGAGTTGTGCAGGTTCTCCTGATGACACAGTTGTGGCTCATATTTGAATGTTAATCATCCTCTAGGTAGGGTTTTTAAAAAGCTGTGACTGTAGAGAATGTATTTCTCTCCCTTGGTGCACCCTTGGTGGAGCTGTCTGCATGGATGCTGGGTGTGTGCAGTATCTGCTTGGATTTGCTTCCGCCTGACCCGTGAGTGGCTGGTGGGCTGGAGGGTCCCAGTCAAGGGGAGCACCAATGGGCTGCCTTCCCCCACCCCCACCCACACCCCCGTTTCTCTCTAGTCAGGGCTTTTGGAACTTTGGGTCACTGGTGCATGTGCTTGGCCTGGAGGATTGTAGCACATGCCTGTGTTAGCCTAGAGCTGGGAATAGTGACTGTGTGACGAGCAAGTGAAGAAACGTTTCCCCGCATGCTTGGGGGGACTTGGGAGGACTGGGCACTGGGAAAGCTGAGTTCTAGTTCTCTAGCTGCATCAAACTACCTTGTGTGAAGCTGAGCAAGTCAGTGCCCTCCCTGAGTTTTGGTGTCCTTGTCTGTGCAGAGGGAGTCTCTGTCCTGGTTTCTTTTCAGGATCCTCCAGACTGTCAAGACCCCAGGAATGGCTGTGGGTGGGTGGGACAGTGAGGCCAGTGCTCTCCTGAGATGGCCTTGCGTCAGGAGCTGGATGCTGGCGGGCACTTGCAGACTGGGACAGTGGTCACAGCCTCTGCACACACGGGACCCTTCGGCCATTCCCCTGGGGTCAGTCAGTACCTTCCTGTTCCTGCTCGCCTCTCTTTGGTAGCACCAGGCGGGCGGTTGGCTTCCCCGACATGCTGTGGTCCATCCAGTGGGAGTAAAAAGGCTGCCCTTTTTCCTTTTGGATCCAACATTTTGCTTGAACGGCATGCACTGGGCCTCTTCCTCGTATCAGTTTTTAAACTGACATAATCAAGTAAACTAAAAGGCACCCAGCAAGGCCCGGTCTTCACCCCTGGACGCACTATGTGCACCTGTCCGCTGGCCTCACGGCAGCTCTTCCTGCAAGAGTCTCTGATTGCACCCCCTTTGACGGATTGGTGGAGGGTCTGACCTTGGTGCAGTGAGGTGGGGGAAATGGGAGGGCGGCCGGCCAGGGGAGAACTGGGGTCTCACCTGCTGTGGTCTCAGGGATTCACATTCTCATCCTCTCAAGCCCGTCCCGCGTCGGAGTTTCTTGGCCCTGGATCATGAATGAGAACCAGTGAAGATGCAGCTGAGCAAGGAGGAGGTGGGGAGTGAGCTCTTCTGAGAGGGACAGCCTTCACAGTGCTCTAAATAGGAGATGAGAGACCCGGGTTGGGCTCTTTCCAGAAACTTGATTCCCAAGCCATTTATTTTAGGTTCCTATTTTAAATTTAGTTTTGGCAAAAGAAAAATAAAGCAGCTCAATGACTTTCTCTAGTAGGAACATCTCAAACTTTGGGTGATGTGGACCAGTAGGCTAGACAGACAATACATTATGTGTGAAGAGTTTACCGTCCTGATGGTGGGCACCAGGCCCAGCTGTTTCAGGGAGACGCCTGCATGGGCTGTGGTCATTTTTCAGGAAGCTTTTCAAGTGTGTTTGCAAGAAGAGAAATTGGTCTTAAAAACCTCACCTCGATCAGTGTGTGAAGAGGTTCCTGTTGACCTAAGCTGGGACAGTTTTGCACATCAAAAGACAGTGATTGCAGTGGATCAGAACGCTTGAAGTATAAATACATGAGGTGATGGTGACAGTGATGGTCCAGAACGCTCATTAATCACCATCGGGGTTGCTGGGATCAGTGCATTATTTTGAAGGTTGAAAAGGGAAAGAATTTTTATGAAAAAAAGTGACCTATACCAGGTGGTCAGTTAAAAGGCCCAGAAGGAGGAATGAGAGGAAGTGCGTCTGTCCTTCCTGGCCTTGCTGGCTGTTTGTCCTCTGTGCCGGGTTGGTTGACTACCCCTGGAGAGAAGGCAGCATCCTTTCTCCCAAGGTTGTCCCAGGCTGGGGGCAGCCTGCATGAATAGAGGATGGACTTGACCCCTGACCCACCTTCTTGTGTGATCTCGGGCAGATCATATAGACCCTCTGAACCCTACTTCACTCAGCAGATAACAAGGGATGCTGCAGCTGGTACCATGTAGTGTCATTAGGTTTAATTGAATGAAAGGCTTGTGCGCCACTTAACTGCCTTGACTGAAAACTGACACCCCCTCTCCCTGCTCACCCAGAGCAGCTGTGAGGGTCCAAGTGTGTTGTGAAGGCAGCACGTGGCTCCCGAGGTGACTGTAGCCTCCGAGTTCCTGTCTGACTCAATGGGGGCAGGGGTGGGGGGTGGCGATAGTGACATCAGCCCCAGACAGCTGCTGGTGGCCGCCACACCCTTACAGAACCACACGGAATTGCCCACGTCTTGACCGCCAGTTTTTAAATAGTTACAAAACGGTGTGTGGTTTGAAAGGACCTGCCCCTCACTGTTGGCCGTGTGTTCTAGAATTATAGGGCAAAGGAGGAGTAGCCGATCTGCCTCTGAAATGGAATTTAAAAAATATAAAACTTGCATGCCTTTGGCTTTGGCAAGGTAAGCTATTTTTAGAATGGCCCGCACAGCAGGGAGACCTCAAATGGGCTTTGGGGTCAGGCAGACTTGGGTTTTGCACCCCAGCTCAGCCACTTTCTGCCCTGCTTCCGTGGACAGTTTCCTCTCAGTGTTGTGAGAAGTCATGCATTCACGTGTAGGTTGTTGTGAGATCTGGAAGAACTGTGGACGTTGTCTGTGCTCAATGTGGATGACATCTGTGCTGCTCTTCACCGTTGTCACGGCTGCTGGCGTGTGCTGGGTGTGGGTGAGCGGGATCCTCCCCTCATTCTTTGATTCTTACCTTCTCCTTGCGAGTGTCTCACAGCAGGTCTTTGTCCTTCACGTGGCCCTGCCTGTAGCCCCGTGAGAGTAAATGCATGTGTTCCCAGGTCATCTGTGTTTACTAGGAGGTACAGACTCCAAGGTCTGGACCTGCTAAGGGCTCTTCCAGCTTTACCGCCTGTTCAGCACAGGGTGGGCTGTGTGTGTGTGTGTGTGTGTGTGTGTGTGTGTGTGTGTGTTTGCTGAGTATAGTCTCAGAAAGAAAAGAAAGTGAAACTCGCTCAGTCATGTCTGACTCTTTGTGACCCCGTGGACTGTAGCCCACCAGGCTCCTCCATCCATGGGATTCTCCAGTCAAGAATACTGGAGTGGGTTGCCATTTCCTTCTCCAGGGGATCTTCTTGAGCCAGGGATCGAACCCGGGTCTCCCGCATTGCAGGCAGACGCTTTACCATCTGAGCCACCAGGGAAGCCCACAGATACATGCAATGCATCCAGAACTCTCAGGCTCTTTTCTAGCATAGAAGATAGTCGTAATAGAAAGAAGGAAAAGGACCGAAGTGGTAGAATTAGTGTTCTCTTGTCTTTGTTAGATACTCAGGGGAATCCCGTAAGGCACCCACATGACCCCGATGAAAGCCGAGGGCCCAGTGCCTGCCGGCAGGTGGGTGGGCGCACCATCAGTGTATCCTGGGGTCCAGCTCAGGCCCAGGGCCGCCTTCCGTGAGGACGTGTCCCCTGTAGGTCCCAGCACTGCTGACAGTGGTCCCGTTTCCCTGAGGAGGACTTTGGGGGGGCCACAGGTGGTTTTTCAGGATCCATTCTTTGGTGAAGGAGCTGCAGCACGGGGCTTTCTGTGGTCACCTGGCAGCCTGGGCTGTCCTTGTGAGGCAGCAGTCTGGAGACGTGGCTGACGTTGCCTAGTGTGGTTCACGTGCAGGCTGACACGCCCGCCCTCCCGCCCTAATACAACTGTAGAGTTGTGTCACATTTCTGACTGGAGCCATGGAACTCCATGTGCCCATGCCAGGAGGCTGTTTTATTACAGACTGGCGGGTTCATTTAAAAATGCTGGCCCTGAAGTGAGGGCTCACATCCAGCCACATTGGCTAACCAGAATTCCGTGTCCCCTTCCCACCCTGCTTCTAACCCTGAGATGGGACTCTGGCTTCTGCAATTTGACAAGGATCCATGTATGATTTTGATGTCCCACGGGGCCTGGGACCCTCAGAGTTGGAGACTCAGAACCTAGGCTTTTCACGCATTAAGCTACTGCTGCCTTGGAGCCTAATGGTGATAAAACACCTTCAGATGGGTGACCAGGGTTTGCTTTTTTCATTCAGACAACACATATGTGGTCTTACATCTCAAGCACAAAGATGAATAAGACTTAGTCCCTCCCCTGTAAGCACCCGGTGTGTTGGGGACCACGCTTCCCAGGTGGTTGCATGCTTACCATGCTGAGTACAAGGCCAGGATGGTGTTGAGGACATGGGTGGGGGCATGGAAGGCCTGGAGAGGAGGGCAGGGCTCCCGGGCAGAGGGTATGTCATGAGGAGAGGTGCCCCAGCCTGTGCTCCAAGGACTGTGGCTCGCCTGTGTTGCAGGAGAAGCCAGGGTGTGTGGCTGGCTGAGTGTCCTACCAGAGGCTGGGTTCCAGGAGAGGACTAGGGCTATGGGCTGCGAGTCCTGCAATCATGTGGGCCGTGAGGGGTGGAGGGGGCGTCGCCTTGGGATTTCATCGCATCAGTTAGAGATTGTGGGGCCATGGGGGGAGGTCCCCTTGGGATCTCATCGCATCAGCTGGAGACCATGGGACTTGTGTGAGGTGCCTCCCTCCTGGTCATCCTGCTTGTTCTTTGGGGTCTGTTGCTGGCGTGATTGGGGGCTTCCCTGGTGGCTCAAGTGGTAAAGAATCCTCCTGCCAATGTAGGAGATACACGTTTGATCCCTGGGTCAGGAAAATAACCTCAAGGAGAAAATGGCAACCCGCTTGAGTATTCTTGCCTGGGAAATACCATGGACAGAGGAGCCTGGTGAGCTACAGTCCATAGGGTCGCAGAGTCAGACACAACTGAGCACTCACACACGCACGCTGCTCCGATGGGTGGTTGTTGGGACGGCAGAGTTATTTCTGTCCCTGGTGCAACTTGACTTTTCTCAGATTTTCAGGCTTTTAACAGGTCCAATTTTGCTCACACGTCAGGACCTGGCAGAGGGCAGGCCTGGAGTGCTGATGCCCTGACCGTGCCTCTCCCGTTACTGTTGCAGCACACGTGGAAAACGAAGAGCAGTACACACAGGCGCTGGAGAAGTTCGGGGGCAACTGCGTGTGCAGAGATGACCCGGACCTGGGGAGCGCGTTCCTCAAGTTCTCAGTGTTTACAAAGGAGCTGACGGCGCTGTTCAAAAACCTGGTGAGTGTCATGAGCGTGCAGGTGGTGCGGAAAGTGCCGGCCGACGCTCTGGCCAGGAAGGGGGCTCCATAGATGGTAATTGAGGTTTGCCTGATGAACGAGGAATATGTTTCCTACCTGCAGTACCTAAAAGAATTATATTTTCTATGTACGTTAGGTCACTTTGGAATAATTTTAGAATTGCAATTTTTACTCTAGTGAGACTTTTTTAAAATTTAACTCGGTGTTTTACAGGTGCACAGCTCAGGCTCAAAATGGATAAATGCATTCATCTTCTTAAGGGGCTCTGAGTTCAATTTTCAGTAGTTTCTTAACTGGGCAGAGTAAGCCTGTTTCTGGTGATTAAAGTAGGTATTTAAACTTCCAGGATTTAATAGATGTGTTTCAAACTCATCTTACACAGCAAGGTAACCTTTAATCAAAGCCCAGAAATGACCGTGAATATTTAAAGGCCATTCATGCTCCCAAATGCAGAACCTAAGAAAAAAACTCACTTTTTAAAGCAAACGGAAGTATGGACTGAGTAGTTCCTGCCTGTGGTAGGAGCTGGGTAAAACGGGGTGAATGGGCTCTTTCTTGTGCTTGGCAGCCCTGTGTCACCCCTGTTATGGGAGCCGAATTCTGAAGAAGTGGGCAGCCTGAGAGGGAGGGGGTGTGACCCTTTGGGCGGTTTCTTCCATGAGGGGAATGTACTCGGGGATGGTCCCGGCATCTCTTTCCTGTTTTTCTCTCCTTAGCTTCTCCCAGAGGTCATGGACAACCAGACCAGGTCAAGAACTCAATAATGCTTTCTGTGTAGGTCACAAACAACAGCGTCTTTTCCGTTTGTCCTGTCAGCAAGCTCATAACAAGTGAGAAATGAGCTCCTCATTCTTGCAGTGGTGATGGTGGCTGGTTTGGACATCTGGCCTTGGAAGGGCGGAGACAAGGGACCACAGCGTGGGGGTTAATAACCAGGAGGGGAGAGGACCAGATCATTACGGCTCTCTCGGTCTCTCTCCGTGTCCTCTCTCGTGAAATGTTTCAGTTGGAAATGGTAAGAGTAAGAAGCCGTTGCTGTGCTGAAGTTCTTTACTCGGGTTAATCTGGAGCCTCTTGGGGCTGTTGTCATGTTTGTCTCCCGTTTGTCAGGTGACAGGCTGATGGCACGCGGACCATACCTGGAGCCCGGCGCCCCCCTTCCAGCCCCACTCCCTCCCCGGGCACCGGCACTTGGCTTGTTAGGGCCTCACCGCTGAGTCACAGGGGAACTTTTCTTTCCTTCCCCCACCCCCCCAACTGGAGAAACTGCATGGTCGCTGGGGAGTTCTCTTTAGACACTGACATGCGGGGGGTCTTCTAGTGTAAAACCAGCCTGCGGACTAATCCCCCAAGCCCCTAATCCCCCAGCCCCTCGGGAGGTAAGCCCCTTTCTGTCTCACTGAGCTGCCAGCCAGCTGCCACATGCCTCCCTCTTAAATATGAATGAACTGCCCCCAGAATCAAAGAGACCAAAATAAACAGAAGGAAGATCTGAGGGGGGAACAGACAATGCACAGAACAGAAGATAACTTTAAAGAAGCTGCATTTAATTCCTCAAAAGAAATTGGAAGGGAGAGTGGGATACAGCTTGTCATTAAAGAGGGGGAGACGGTTAATGTAGGAAAATGTGACATTGGAAATCCTACAAGAAGGGATAGAGTAAGCCAAGTCTCTCAAAAATAGATCAAAAGGACCAACCAAGGCCAACAAGTAGGGGAGCATTAAAGGATGGGTCGGGGATTCATCCTCAAGGTCCATTGTCCAACTGACAGGCGTTTTACAATAAGAGACTAGGAGAGAGAAGAGGACAACCAAGTGAAGCTGCGTGTGAGCTCAACCGAGTGTAAGACAGTTCCTGAAACTAGATGGAAGGGCCCAGGGCAGTGAGGGAAAGGACCTGCCCACCCCAAGGCATCCCCTCCGAAGTGGTGAGAGACCTTAAATGCCTTCAGAAAGCATCACCATGGCACTGGCTGTCTCAACAGTAACTCTGCTGCTGCTGCTGCTGCTGCTGTGTCACTTCAGTCGTGTCCAACTCTGTGCGACCCCATAGACGGCAGCCCACCAGGCTCCCCCGTCCCTGGGATTCTCCAGGCAAGAGCACTGGAGTGGGTTGCCATTTCCTTCTCCAATGCATGAAAGTGAAAAGTGAAGGTGAAGTCGCTCAGTCGTGTCTGACTCTTCGCGACCTCATGGGCTGCAGCCTACCAGGCTCCTCCATCCATGGGATTTTCTAGGCAAGAGTACTGGAGTGGGGTGCCATCGCCTTCTCCACAACAGTAACCCTGGAAACTTTGAAAGGTCTGGAACGTTGCTGCTAAAATCCTGGGGAACATAGTCTAACCTAGAATGAGACCCAGCACCTGAGCGTGAAAGTGGACTTAAGAGACGTTTCAGGCATGCAAAGCTCCCAAGCGTCATTTCTCTGAAACTCCTAGAGGTTGTGCTTGAGGACCGTGAAGAGGGAAGCCAAAAAAGAGGAAGATGTGTGAGTCAGGGACCAGGATCCAACCAGAAAAAAAAGCAGTAAAAGGGGTCCCACGAGGACGGAGAAGGGAAAAGTCAGCGCCGCAACTGAGCGGGCGGCGTGGAGGCAGGAAAGGGAGGCCAGGGGCCAGGGTCTGTCCCCACCCCAAGCAGCCAGCCCTGGGTCTTCTTTCAGCTGATCTCCACTCGGGTTTTCTCAGCTGTGAGATGGAGATGATGACGCCATGCCTGGTTTTGTTAGGAGCACAGCCAGTTGCTTTTGCATATCTTAGCTTATTTTATCCTTGTAACAATCCCATAAGGTGAGTCAGTATTGTCCCCACTTTGAAGGTTAGGTAACTGAGGCCCTCCTGGTTTAAAGAGCTCATCTTCCTCCCGGCGGCTTGCAGTCCTTGCCAGCCTTTGGACGTGCGCCTCCAGGTGTAGACGAGCCCACCTGCATCGATCCATATGGTGGATCCTACGTGAAGTAGCTTGTCCTCAGCTTTAACATGAGCAGCCGCGCAGCTAGACAAAAGCAGCCCCTTCGTTTCTTGATTTTCTGCAAAACTAAAAGCAGAGCAGGGCCTGGACATTGTGACGCATACGCTGCCACGTGCGGCCACTACCCCATGGTTCTGCCACCCAGGGCACATCAGAATCCCCGCCAGGGACAGTTAGGAGTCACATCTGGGTCTTAAAACCCCAATCCCATGCCCTTTCCTCTTGGTATTTAAAGGAATTTAGGCCCCTTGTCACCTCCTTGGGAGGAAAAAGGGACAGAACAAAAGGGAAGGCAATGCAGGGAAAAATGTGGCATAAAGACAGGCCCCTGGGTTGTATTGCTGCAGCCGTGAGGCGCCTGACACCGCAGCTGCCTCATCCTGAAACAGGGGTGAGAAAACCACCCTGCCTCACCTGGCCAGCATCAGGATAACAGGGATCAGTGGGAACAGCTGTTGGTAAATTAGAAACCCAGCACACAGGTGTCATGTCTGTGTTACTGTGGTCAGGTAACTTATTACAGGGCTTCCCTGGTGGCTCAGACGGTAAAGAACCTGTCTACGATGCAGGAGACATGGGTTCGATCCCTGGGTCAGGAAGATCCCCTGGAGAAGGGAATGGCAACCCACTCCAGCATTCTTGCCTGGAGAATTCCATGTACCGAGGAGCCTGATGGGCTACAGCCCATGGGGTTGCCAAAGAGTCAGACACGACTGAGTGACTAAGCAAAAGCAGTTTACTACAGCTCAGACAGCAGTAGCTCTGAGTCCAGGTGCATAACTGTCATTTTGGTTTTTACTTTTTACTATCCTGTTTCCAAGCAGATATCTTATTTGTGTGCAAATTCACGTTCCCAGGCCAGGTGCCCCTGTCAGGGTTGGTGCTGCAGGTCTGTGGCCTTAGGGATGCCAAGGGGCCTCTAAGAAGCTATCACTGAGAGTGAGCTGCTTATAGGAGAATTCTCCTTTTTTGGTATTTTGTATACCATTCTTACTCCTATTTTGGTCAAATCTGTTCTATCTCTTGTTTTAAAAGCCTGGCTTTTGCTTTTCTCTCAGGCATTCAAAAACCATTTCAATTCCACATGGCCAAGACCTTCAGTTTTACCTCCTCGTCCAGAAAGAATAATTACCACCTACCTGCTCTTCAGGATGAAAGAATGTTTATAAAGCAGTTAGAACATCTCCCAGAGAAAAGCTAACTTAATAGAGAGTGATGATTTTGTTACTAATGGGTGAGATTCTCACCTTCAGAGAGGCTATGAATTCTCTCTGCAGTAATTCAGGAGAAAGCAAAAAGCAAGGTTGCCCCCAGAAATGTAACAGGTGTGAAGTCAGGCTGGTGATAAAGTCAGCGCAGTTTCCTGTGTTCCTCGAAAGGTTTTTCAGGGCTGCTTCAGTGTTACAAGGGTGCCTTCTGAATGCATTTGACTCAGTTCTAATCGGATGGATGAACCTAGGGCCTATTCTACACAGTGAAGTCAGTCAGAAAGAGAAAGACAAATACTGTTTATTAATGCATATATATGGAATCTAGAAAGAGGGTACTGACGAGCCTGTTTGCAGGGCAGAGGTGGAAACGCAGACAGAGAAGAGGCTTGCGAGCACCAGAGGGTGGAAGGAGAGGGTGGGATGAATTGAGAGAGTAGCATTGAAACATATACATTACCATGTGTAAAATTAGAGAGCTGCTGGAAATTTGCTGTATGGCGCAGGTGGCTCAAGTCCAGTGCTCAGTGACAAGCCAGGGGGTGGGCTGGGCTAGGAGGTGGGAGGGAGGTTCAAGAGGGAGGGTGCATAGGTATACGAATGACTGATTTCATGCTGGTGTTTGGCAGAAGCCAGGGCTTCCCTGGTGGCTCAGTGGTAAAGAATCCGCCTGCAATGCGGAGACCTGGGTTTGATCCCTGGGTTGGGAAGATCCCCTGGAGGAGGGCACGGAAGCTCACTCACTCCAGTCCTCTTTCCAGGAGAATCTCATGGACTGAGGGGCCTGGCAGGCTACAGTCCATAAGGTTGCAGAGAGTCGGACATGGTTGACTGAGCAAAAGCCAACACGATATTGTAAAGCAGTGTTCCTCCAATTAAAAATAATTTTTAAAATAAGTGGCCTTTTAGTGAGGGGCTGCGTGAAAGAACAGATTTCCTGAAAGTTCAGTTGCAGGTATGTCGTGTCCAGCTCTGTTTTCAGAGAAAGGCTCATGAAACACATACCCTCAGATCATAAACCTGCCCCAGGTGATAGCATGGCCCAGGAAGGAGCTCCAGGGTGAGAGCTGACAGCGGCCCAGGGGTTGAGGAATTTCACTTCACTCACATGGAAAGAGGAACCTAAAGTCCCACTGACCAACGTGCACGGAAGTTAAAAAAAAATTTTTTTTTTAATACACGATTGGAATTAGAAGACGTAAATAGCAACAGAGCAAAGAGCTAGTAAGGTTGTTGGGAAGAGTGTGGCTTTGTCCCTGTGATGCAGGCAAGGCCCAACATGGAGGCCTGAGGCAGTAGATGCTGATTCTCCACGATAACAAAGCTCATCGCGTTTTGCTCAATGTGGAGCTCACTTAAGCAGAGGCCCTCAGCCTCAATGATCCCGTAAACTTTCTCCTGTTTTCGTGTCTACTGAAAATGTCTTACATTCTTTCTCTTCTTAAAGCATTTTTAAAAATTGCAATAGAGTTAATTTACGGCGTTGTGTTAGTTTCAGTGTGTAGCAGAGTGATCCAGTTATACAGGTATATTCTTTTTCAGATTCTTCTCCTTTGTAGGTTATTATAAGACTCTGACTATAGTTCCCTGTACAGCCTGTTGTTCCTGTGTTTTATCTGTAGTGTGTGTGTGTTAATTCCAAACTCCAAATGTGCCCCTGTCCCTGCTGTCTCCTCTGATAACCGTAAGTTTGCTTTCTATGTCTGTTTTCCGTTTGTTTTCAAATGCCCTACAGTATTTATTCAGCGGAGGCATTGATCGTAATTTCATCTTTAGAGGAGGAAGGTTTACTGTTGTCTCAGTTCAGTTCAGTCGCTCAGTCATGTCCGACTCTTTGTGACCCCATGGACTGCAGCACTCCCTGTCCACATCCCCAACTCTGTAATTTACTCAAACTCATGTCCATTGAGTCAGTGATGCCATCCAACCATCTCATCCTCTGTTGTCCCCTTCTCTTCCCGCCTTCAATCTCTCCCAGCGTCAGGGTCTTTTCCAGTGAGTCAGTTCTTCATATCAGGTGGCCAAAGGATTGGAGTTTCAGCTTCAGCATCAGTCCTTCCAATGAATATTCAGGACTGATCCCCTTTAGAATAGACTGGTTTGATCTCCTTGCAGTCCAAGGGACTCTCAAGAGTCTTCTCCAACACCACAGTTCAAAAGCATCAATTCTTCGGTGCTCAGCTTTCTTTACAGTCCACCTCTCACATCCATACATGACTACTGGAAAAACCATAGCTTTGACTAGACAGACCTTTGTTGGCAAAGTAATGTTGTACAGTTGTCTAGGGCATAAATTAAGGAGCTGTGCTGAACTCTAGAGAAACCCCCCCAGTGCCTGGTACCTGCTGTGTAGGAGTAACTGCCCTTAGACTGGTGTCAGACTGTCAGATTTCCATTTCAAGGTCTGTTTTTTTTTTTTTTAATATCCTGACACTGTTTGCCGCGCTAATTGCTGGTCTCCACCTCTCTTAGTGCCTGCTTCCCCAGCACTGTGAGCTGGAGAACGCCATGACCAGCTGCTTAGGTTGTACACAGAGTAGGAGTCTGTGATGTCTGAATGGGAGGGCTTGAAGGCTGGGGCTTTCCTAGGGGAACAGAGTTCTGGATGGACCTACTGACAGTCATGTTGGACACCTGGAAACCTCTGCTGTGAATGATTTTTGTCTGGCCTGATACATGCTTGGAAATTCTCTTCACTGAAGAAGACCCTTGAGAGTGCCTTGGACAGCAAGGAGATCAAACCAGCCAATCCTGAAGGAAATCAGCCCTGAATATTCACTGGAAGGAAACTGATGCTGAAGCTGAAGCTTCAATGCTTTGGCCACCTGATGCGAAGAGCTGACTTGTTGGAAAAGACCCTGGTTGATGGGAAAGATTGAAGACAGAAGAAAAGGGCAAGAGAGGATGAGATGGTTGGATGGCATCACCGACTCAATGGACATGAGTTTGAGCAGACTCTGGGAGATGGGGAAGGACAGGGAAGCCTGGCGTGCTGCAGTCCGTGGTATTGTAGAGTTGGACACAACTGAATGACTGAACAAGAACACCACAAGACTTCAGCACTGCAAGCTGTTTCCTATACTTACAGATTCCTGACCCAAATGAGAGCATGTCCTTAGTCGGACCAAAACAACAAAAGCAGTAGGGCCTCTTACTGTCAGAGCCTGTGTTTGGTTGCAGCACAGACACTACTGTGTACGCGTTGTACTTCGATTCTTTTTTTTTTTTTTTTTTTCAGAAAGGCAGGGCCACTTCATTGTAACTCTTATGGTACACTGACTCCTCAAGGTCAGAGAGGGTGGGAAAAGCCCTGGAGGGGCGGGCCCAGGAGGAGAGCTCAGCTGAGAAGAGTGAGCGAGTGCCTGTTGAGGGCACCCAGTTCCCTGGGCAGGAAGCACTCACTGCTCCCATCAGGGCTACTTTGATTAGGATGCTGTGTGGGCCGGCCCAGCCCTGTACGAATGCCGCGGAGGCCTGCGGTGCGACCTCAGAAGGTGTCGAGGTGACTCTCACAGCCTCAGGTGCTTGGGTCCTTGGTAGAGGCGGGCGGGGGTTCTAGGGGCTATCCCAGGGTCCGTCCACGTCCAGGCCCTTCACCAAGTTCATGAACACATCCCTTACCTTAAAAGTGAAACTGTTCGTCGCTCAGTGTGTCCAACCCTTTGTGACCCCTTAGACTGTAGACTGCCAGGCTCCTCTGACCATGGGATTTTCCAGGCCAAACATACTGGAGCAGGTTGCCATTTCTTTCTCCAGGGGATCTTCCTGACCCAGGGATCAAACCCCTGTCTCCTGCATTGCAGGCAGATTTTTTACCCCTGGAGCTACCAGGGAAGCCCTCCTTTAAACCTAAAATTTGACAAGCTACATCAGTACTTGTAAATTCTGGTTTACAAAGCTCTTGGACATCATTTGTTTCATTTGCCATCCCCAGAGCCTCGTCTTGCCCTCAGAGAGCCCTAGCCTTGCACTCAAGTGGAGTCAACTGGAACTACTTAGAAACTCAGGACCCCACCCCCAACCCCCAGGCCCTTGTCTGCTAGGCCTGCCGAACTCCATTTTCCCAGGGCACAAATCAGCCCATTCTAGTCTGAGAAGCATCACCTGAGAGCCGAAATTCTCAAAGTATGGTCCGTGGACCAGCAGCAGCAGCATCTGCAACTAGTTAAAAGACACAGGCCCCACATACACCTGCTGAATTGTGGTTCTCGAGCTTCACCCAGTGACAGCACCTGAATAGCTGCTAGAACACTCTCTGCTGGGCACCGTCTCCCAGAGTTCACCCTCCATTCGCATTTATCAGTCCTGGTGACACTGAGCTTGGTGTCGGAACCAGCTGTGCTAAGGACAGCCCAGTGGACCACTTCCCATCTTCCCCCGGGGAGACTGAGGCCGGGATACCAGAGTGTACACTCGGCTGTGTGTCCACCCTCAAGTTCTCAGAGCTGATGCGTTGGAAAAGGTGCTTTCGTTTTTGGTGATGGCTTAACTCAGCAGTTTTAACGTCACGTGGGTCTTAGAAGACACTGTGGATTGATGAGTCCTGGGCTTTTCTGTGCCGGCCCCCGCGCCTCTCAGAGTTGACCACATGGCTGTAGGTGGGCTGTGGTGGGTCGTTTCATCATCTGCTCCCCAGTGGAAGAGGGTCGCTGTTTTCTCTGCACTTAAAACCTGAAAGATCAAAGCGGAGTGACTGCCAGAGACGCAGCGCTAAAGGCAGAAACCGGGTCAGCTGTCTCCCCTCTTTCTTGTGTGAAAGTTGCCAGTGTTTTTGGCAGCTGCCTGGTTTTGATCTTTCAGTTTGCGTTAAACACTCAGGAACTGCGTGGGCTCCCCATCTCCCTTTTTAATTAAACAAACCATCAGAGTGACTCTGCTGCCAAGAACCAGGCCTGGGTGCGTGTGTTCATGAGGGCCCCACGTGAGAGAGCACGCAAGACACTGTGTGGTGTGTGCACGTGTGTGCATGCGTGGTGGGCCTTCGGCAGTGTTTTCACCAGCCCCTGGGGAGAAATCTCCAAAAATGAAAGTGGGCTAGGTGGTTTTCCTTTGTCAGGTTTTCCTGTGTGTCTCTGAGGAACTGCTCTATGGACTGGAAATAGGGAACCCCGACATAGACGGCACATCGTGGAGGGTGGGCACCTCCAGGGGGAGCAGGTGTTCGGCCTTCCAACCCAGGAATGGAACCCAGATGTCCTGCATCACAGGCGGATTTGTTACCGTCTGAGCTACCGGGGAAGGAGGCCCTTTGTAAGATCTGTAGCAGCTCCCAGATTGGGAAGAACTCAGAAACTTGTGGATAAGCCAGGTGATGGAAAACTGTTTCACAGGAATGGGAGGGAGCCACTGATGCAACAACACTGATGGCTCTCAAAGCAAGGATGAAAAAAGCCGGCAGAAAGCAGTGCACGGTGTAGGATTTCACGAATGTGAAGCCCTGGAAAATGCAGGTTACTCTGTGAAGACAGAAGCGGATCAGCTGTTGCCTGGAGACGGAGATGGAGGAATGAGCAGCTGGGAGGTAGGGACTGCAGAAAGGCCCCGGGGTGACGGGTGCATTCACTGTCTGGATTTGGGCAGTGGTTTTCTGGGTGCGTGTACCCATCATAATGCCCACACTAATGTGGGCAGATTATTGTACTGAGACATTAGTTACACCTCAGAGCTGCTTAACGTATTCTTGAGGTTGCTCATGTAAAGCACTGCTGTCCACCAGAACCGTGTGTCGATGGACATGGTCTGCATCTGCTCTATCCAGTATCAGAAGCCACTCACCACCCGTGGCTCTTGTGCACCTGAAACATGCTAGCACAGCTGAGGAACTCAGTTTCTAACTTGATTCAGTTTTAAGCCACTTCACTTTGGATGGGCCTGTGTAGCTAGTGTCTTTTGTAATGGACTGCACAGGTGTAAAGCCTTTCCTACTACTGTAACACACCCTGCAGCGGACACACATGCATGCACACACACACACACACTCTCTCTCTCCCTCTCTCCCTGCCCCGGGTCTCAGGCTCCAGCTCCTGGAGAAGACTTCGCAGCTCCAGGCGGGTGCAGCCTGTTTCCTCCGTGCATGTCCTTGGCTCATGCCAAAGCCTCTGCTAGGAATGCCCTTGTTCGAAGCAGTGAGATCTGAGGTCTTTGAGCTCTCCGCCCTCCCACACAGAGGTGTGCACGTGTGAACAGGTTTTTGCCCTTCTTGAAGTCTTGACTTTACCTCCTTAACTCTGTGATTTCCAGTAGTCATGTATGGATGTGAGAATTGGACTAAAAAGAAAGATGAGCACCAAAGAATTGATGCTTTTGAACTGTGGTGTTGGAGAGGACTCTTGAGAGTCCCTTGAACTGCAAGGAGATCCAACCAGTCCATCCTAAAGGAAGTCAGTCCTGAATATCCATTGGAAGGACTGATGTTGAAGCTGAAGCTCCAATCCTTTGGCCACCTGATGCAAAGAACTGACTCATTGGAAAAGACCCTGATACTGGGAAAGATAGAAGGCAGGAGGAGAAGGGGATGACAGAGAATGAGATGGTTGGATGGCATCACCAACTCAATGGACATGAGTTTGAGTAAACCCCGGGAATTGGTGATGGACAGGGAGGCCTGGTGTGCTGCAATCCGTATGGTCGCAAAGAATCAGACACGACTGAGGAACTGAACTGAACTGAACTCTGTGATTGAGCAGCATTTGCTCAAGTTAAAAAGGAAACAAAACCCTGCAGATCCCAGTGTTGTCATTTCAGTCTCTGCTTTCATAGATTAGGCATATTAAAATAAGCTTACGTGACACAGCTGCATTTCAGGTAAGGCACTTTAGCCATGTTTTATATATGACCTTTTAAGGAAACACTGATCGTCCGTGAAGAGTTGGCCACTATGAAGGGTTTTTGAGGAGAGCCCTTAAAAGACCTATTCTTTTCTAGACTCAAAAGCCAAGAAGATTCTGCCCAGCAGCTTTTGTCCTGAGTCTTCTTGTTGTTTGTTGTTCAGCTGCTAAGTCATTTGGACTCTTTGCAACCCCATGACCTGCAGCACACCAGGGTTACCTGTCCTTCACCATCTCCTGGAGCTTGCTCAGACTCATGGCCATAGAGTTGATGATGCCATCCAACCATCTCATCCTCTGTCATCCCTTTCTCCTCCTGCCCTCAGTCTTGCCCAGCATCAGGTTCTTTTCCAGTGAGTCAGTTCTTTGCATCAGGTGGCCAAAGTATTGGAGTTTCAGCTTCAGCATCAGTCCTTCCAGGGGGTATTCAAGATTGATCTCCTTTAGGATGGACTGGTTGGATCTCCTTGCAGTCCAAGGGTCTTCTCTTTGCTGCTTCTGAGAATAGTGTGCTGAGATGTGAGAATACTTTCTAGCTTCAGGCTTCTGGACGGATCTCCAGGGCAGTGTAGGTGTACTCGCTGCCCGAGTTGGGAAGGGGAATGCTTGCGGGGTCCTGGGGGTCAGGCTGGGACCACGGGCGGAGCTTTGCCTGGCTCAGCAGCTGCTGGTGACCAGTGATGAGCTGAAGGAGCAGCTGAGACCTTGCCCCTGTGTCAGGGGAAGTGTTGGGGCGGGAGCGGATTTTAGAGTATGAAAGTGGCAAAGCTAGGGTCGAGGAATTTTGAGACCAAAACATAATAATTAGGAAGAAGCCATGTGGAAAGATGGCTGCTGTCTGGCTGTATTCCCCCACTGCCCCCATCTCCTTATCTGTCTCTGCTGATCAGCTGTGACATTACCGAGGCCGCCCTTGGTCTCTGATAGCCTGTCTGCCTGTCTCTCCATGACTGACTCATTCTTCTCCTTCTGAGATTACAGACATTTGATCACTTATCAATTCTTCTTGTCAAGACATATCCAAGTGAACCCAGGAAAAGGGAAGACAGAGAAGGGGAGGACTGTTAAAGATTGCCTGTGTGCTCTCGGTGTTGGATCCGTACTTGCAGCGATTAAGAGTCATAATTTGTACTCAGATCGAGCTTGGTGTTTCAGAAAAGCCGTTTTACTTGTTAAAACTAAGTCAGAAAAGTCAGAGGATAAGAGAAAGCCCAGTGCTTGCTCGGTGCTAAGGAAAATATTCGCGTTGGGTCGCCCAGGGGTAGTTTTAATTCTTCCCATAGATCATAACGGTTGCGTTGCTGGTAAATTGAGGCTGGAGCCATTGAGCACGACGTATGTGCGGTGAGCCCTTGGCTGTGGTTTTCACCTCTCGTGGCCGGAATGGGGATGGTTTGTTCAGCTGTGGACCTGAGACTGCGGGACAGCTCTGGTACAGGCTGTCCGAGGGAGGCCCGGAGCTGGTCCTTCCTGTCCCAGACAGGACACCTGGGCTCCGCACACGGTTCAGGGCTCAGGCGGAGACCTGGACCAGTCATTTCCTGGATGCTCACGCTGAGTCATTGTGTGTTGTTCAGGTTGCGTATGAGAGCAGGTAGATGCAAAGGGCAGGCAGAGGCTGGGGCCGGGAGTGCGGGTGGGGTGCTTTGCTTGTTGCAGCTCTGCATATGTTCATAACAGTTTCTTCTTTAAAAAAGGAAAAGCAGCTTTATGAGCTGTATTGTATATCATAAAATTCACCCATCCCATTTCTACAAGTCAGAGATTTCTAGTAGCTTTACCAAGTGTGCAGCCGCGACCTCGAATCAATTTGGGGACATTTCCTCACCCCCGCCCCCCCACTGTAAGGTCCTTCCCGTCCCCTCATAGTTAATCCCCATTTCCACCCCCAGCCCCAGGCAACTACTGATCTACTTTCCATCTCTTTTGTAGTAATTTTTGCTAATTATGTTCTAATTAGAGAAGTAATAGCTTCTTATTTTAGATCACTTAAGTAACCCCAGAAAGAGAAGTGGCTGGAAGGAGGGCCGGAACCCCCTTGGTGGGATCCTCTCCGGACTGCTCTTTCTAGCTCTTACCTTCCGCTGCCCCCTCCTCCCACCTGGCTGAGGTGCTTCCCTTCTGCTCGGGTCCTGTGCCGGGATGCCCTCCACCCGCTCCCACAGCAGAGTCCTCCCCGTCTTTGAAGGTCCGTCCCATGTAATCCCCCGTCAGCAAAAGATTTCCCTGGTGTTCAAACTGAAAGCGATTCTCTCTTCTGAGCAATTCCGTGGTGTTCTATTTATGGCTCATAGGGTTTCCGTGTGGCACATACATGCTTCATCTTCCTTACTAAACGGTGAGTCATGAGGACCGAGCTTCTGTCTAATGCGTCTTTGTCGCCCAAGCCCTCTCACCTGCTCCATCTCCCATTGCTCCCTGAGTGCCCCGTGTGCCGCCTCCATCACTGTCGTCACGGCTGTGATGGCTGTTGCGTGTCACGCCCACCTTGTCCCCAGTGTCCAGCGTGAAAGTGGGCCCTGTGTTTGCATGTTCTTAGCTTTTTACTCTAATGTTTAATTCTTGGATGCTGAAGCCAAGTTTACCTCTTCTCACCTAATACCTGTCCTCACTACCCGACTTCTTATTTCAATTAAAAAAATAATAAGAAATAATAATAAAGTCTTTTTTTTTTTTTTTGGCCACACCACACAGCTTGTGAGATTTTAGTTCCCTGACCAGGGGTTGAACCCAGGCCCTCTGCAGTGGTAGCGCGGAGTCCTAACCACTGGACTGCCAGGGAACTCCTGGTAACAGTCCTAAAATAGACAAGTAAACAAATTCTGGGTACTGTTCTTCTTCCCTGCTCTGCAGAACCTTGTTTTTCTCTCGTTCATGCATGCACTCACACGTAATGCACCTCGTAGAAACACACCAGAGTTCTTCCTAGAAACACAAGTTTTAATCAGCAGGCACCTTATTCTTTTTTTCCCCCAACCCACCGTGTATCTGTTTGTTCCAGTATCTTTAGTTCAGCCTCCTGCCCTAAGCGGCTCTGATGCCCCCTCCTCAGGCCATTCCTGCTGCTCCTGGTCTTACACTGGCCTCGTCCAGGCAGCACTCAGGACTGACCTGTCCAACTCCAGCCAGGACTCTGCAGTCCAGTGGACAAAGGGACAGAGTTGAGGCTTAGGAACTGGAACAGTCACGTTTTTTCCAAGCCCAAGTCAGCCCACCTGACTGCTCAGAACCACTAGTATCTGTACAGAGTCCAGCATGTTGCATGTCGTGTGTCTTACACTTTCGTTTAATTCTTGGTGTCTACATATTTATGAAGACTCTTGAGAGTCCCTTTGACTGCAAGGAGATCAAACCAGTCAACCCTAAAAAAAATCAACCCTGAATGTTCATTGGAAGGACTGATGCTGAAGCTGAAACTCCAATCCTTTGGGCACCTGATTTGAGGAGCTGACTCATTGGAAAAGACCCTGATGCTGGGAAAGATTGAAGGCAGGAGGAAGAGAGCAGCAGAGGATGAGATGGTTGGATGGCATCACTGACTTGATGGACGTGAGTTTGAGTAGGCTCCGGGAGTTGATGATGGACAGGCAAGCCTGGTGTGCTGCAGTCCATGGGGTCGCAAAGAGTTGGACACGGCTTAACGACTGAACAACAACAACATATTTATTCTTCCTCTGAAATGGCAAACATTGATTTGTTCATTTGTAGCCAGCTTTCTGCTGTCTGTAAAATAGGTGCTCAATAAATACATGGTGAATGAGTTAACAAATTCCCACATTCATAATGTGATGTTTAAAGCTATTAATGTATCTCTAGATTCTGTCTCTTATTGTTGTTCAGTTCACTCACTCAGTCGCGTCCGACTCTTTGTCACCCCATGGACCGCAGCACGCCAGGCTTCCATGTCCTTCATCTCCCAGAGCTTGTTCAAACTCATGTCCATTGAGGCAGTGATGCCATCCAACCATGTAATCCTCTGTTGTCTCCTCCTGCCTTCAGTCTTTCCCAGCATCAGGGCCTTTTCCAATGAGTCAGTCAGCTCTTCACATCAGCTGGCCAAAGTATTGGAGCTTCAGTAACAGTCCTTCCAATGAATATTCAGGGTTGATTTCCTTTAGGATTGACTGGTTGACTCTCCTTGCAGTTCAAGGGACTCTCAAAACTCTTCTCCAACACCACAGTTCAAAAGCATCAATTCTTTAGTGTTCAGCCTTCTTTATGGTCCAACTCTCACATCCATACATGACTACTGGGAAAACCATAGCCTTGACTAGATGGACCTTTGTCGGCAAAGTGATGACTCTGCTTTTTAATATGCTGTCTAGGTTTGTCATAGCTTTTCTTCAAAAGAGCAAGCATCTTTTAATTTCATGGCTGCAGTCACCATCTGCAGTGATTTTGGAGTCCAAGAAAATTAAGTCCGTCACTGTTTTCATTATTTACCCATCTATTTGCAATGAAGTGATGAGACCAGGTGCCAGGATCTTAGTTTTTTGAATGTTGAGTTTTTTTTTTTGAAGGGCTTAAATTTATTTTTTATATTGATAATCTGTGTCTTTCTACCCTAATACATTATTATTGATTACATACAGGATGAGGTGAGGTATTTGTAAAATATCTGGTAAAAAATAATATACAGTATTCTGTATGAGATGGAATTTTATGAACCTTTAGGTCTTCTGAAGTGTCAAATTGATCATCTAAGTTAAATTAAACTGCCCTGACTGGACTTACAGCTGTTCCCTCAAACCATGTTTAAAAAAAGGAAGGATCTTACATTTTCCCAGAATTTGTGCAGAAAAGGGAAAGCACATAATTGACAATTTCTATTTCTCACATCCAAAGTAATGCATTCATACAAAATCAGGACCTTCAAAGTCAAGCATGAAAAGAACAAAAAAAACAAAAACAAAAAAAATAGGTTAGAGATATATAATCTCTGAATAATGTTTAGGCTAGTTCACCAACACCAAAGAAATCCAAGTGGCCAACAGTCTTGAAAATGCTTTATTGAAATGTGTGACGTATGTGCAGAAGATGTGTGTGAAAAGACCACAGCTTGAAAACTGGTTTTGGAAACCTCTTAACAACCGATTGAAAAAAAAAAAAAAAAATCCTACTGGACTGGACTTCTAGTGTAACCAGAAGCCTGTGTAAAATTTTCCTTGAAAACATTTTCCATCACAGAGACTAAAGAAAACAAAGCTAGGGTATCTGGACATTGTTGGAGGCTGAAGTTTCAGAGGAGGAGAAGCCACAGTTTTTGTTTTGTTTTTAAAGAAATGTGGGTGACATCTTTTTGGTTACATCTGAATGAGCATGGACTTCACAGTTCTCAGGAGAACACCGAGGGTGCTCGAGTCTGTATGCTTCTTGAAGAAACAGAGAAACACAGATGGGAGGAGAGGGGGAGACAGAGGAAGGGCTTGGAGGAGAGAGCACTGGAACAAGACATGATTAGGTTAAGTCTAGTTATAAATTTATCAGAAGCTGTGCGCACCTTTTTAAAAGTCCTAAATTTACATTCCAAAACTGCCCCCCCGACCCCCAAACCCACTGTCCCTGCCTTGGAGCTATTGTGAAAGTCTATGCACAAAAACTGGAACAGAAAATAAAAAATATCCCAGCCCCTTCAAACCCCAAAACAAACCCAAGAAAGCTGTACATTTTTTTTTTAACACATAGGATTAATAATATAGGCATATAGGTGGCATGATTCAATTAAAAGGCTTTACTTTTTATGCTTGAAAAAAAAACCCAATAAATAAAAAGGTGCTAAAGTTAGCATTAAGAATTTGGTTGTAATATATTGACAAAGTCTGGGAAGGCAAATCCTCAAAGCTCCCCTGATACTGATCTGTCTCAGCAAAACTATGAAGCAAATACATAAATAACGCAACATATGATTGAGAAGGTGAGATTTTCAAAAACAAAGACAACATAATCCAGGTTAACTTTGTTGAACAGTGAATAAATGAAATTCATCTACACCTGAATAGAACATATTTAACAACTGAAAAAAATTTTCAACAACCACAAAAAGAACTTTTTCAACAAAGAGAACAAGACTTGTTTTCAGGACACACAGACGCCTGCAGCAGATTCCCACAGCAGCTGTACTGGTGTATCTTCTATGGATGAGTTAGACAGGCTGAGCTCCACACGGAAGATGACTGACAGGGCGACGGGACAGCCACACAGGGCGGAGCGACACCGGCTACGACCCCAGGTCCACTGCAGAGCTGGCTTGTGCGTAGGAGGCACACAAAGAAAGGTGATTCAGGCAGACATTATTCAAAAGCTACTTTGTCAAGGAACTCTCTTTGCCTCGTAACCATTGAATAATGTTTGGGAAAGCTTTGGGCTTTTATGTTTGTTTTAAGTTTTACTCCTTGTATTTAAATTTCTTAAATAACAAGGTCACTAAAACTCATGCACGCTGCAAAAAACCTCATGCAGTAGTTAAGGTAAACCATCCAAGCAGTTTTTATTCATTAATATTCATAAATACACACAGCAGCTTCATTAGAGATTTCCATTTTCCTCTTCAGTTTGAATGTGGAGTATTACGAGAGCCTTCTGCATGTCAGGGTGCAGGAAGCAGAGATCACCCCTGCACTGCTACCTACATTTACCTGCTAGAAGTAAAAATTAGTTAAGTGGAAATGATTATCATATATATTTTCTCTCTTCCTTTTTGAATGTACACAATGTAACAAGAGTGACAGACCTGAAATTACAATCACCAAACAAACCCAAGATAGTTGTTGTCCACTTTCATTGGCAAATACAGCACAGAGGACATTGTCTGCGAATTGGGATGTCATCAAAGAGGAGGTGGTGGAGGCTCATTTCCTTTATTACTCTCTTTTAAATTTAGGTTTTCTAAAGCAACATCTAAAGGCATAATATCTACACAGCCCATAGCACCAAAATCTGCCATTTCCCCCCGTTCATCCTCGTCTGAGGACGAGCTCTCTTTGCGCACTAAAGTGGACAGAAGGAGCTCTTGGACAAAGAGGCTGCGGTCTGCGCGCTCACTTTCCATGGACTGGCGCTCTGTTTCAGACATTTTAGGATCATTCAACCTTGTTAAAAGAAACTGGGAGTTCTGGATCGTTTGCTGACTGCTTTCTGTGTTAGCTGTGTTGGTTGTTGCTGTGGATTGCGTGATTGTAGTGGTAACACTGCTTGTGTTAGTGCGCCGGGTTGCGTTGCGTGCGGTCTCCAGTTGTTGCCGTGCCGCCTGGGCATGCTGCCGTTCGAGCTGCAGCTGCATCTGCAATTGTTGCAACTGAGAAGCGGAAGGGCCAGAGGAGTTCAGCTGTCCTCCTGCAGAACGTCTCACTCCCGATAACTGAGATAAAAGCTCAGCTATAGGATCCATGGCTTCCCTATTGCTTGGAGAATATGAACTCTGAGAAGAAGAAAGTCCACCAGTAGAACTGCTAGTAAAGTGCATGTTTGATCTGCGCGCACGAGGACCTCCTAACCCCTGGCCAGGGTGAAACATTCTACGTACATGTCGGACACCGCTCGACTCATCTAAATCTCTAGGGGCTCTGTGTTCAAGTGTAAGATGAGCTGCAAAGTCATCCGTGACATGATTAGGATCGCCTCCAGGTAACGCTGCACATATTGGACAAATCACTTCTGTTGATGTTTCTGCGTGTTCAGAAGTAACATGTTCTTGAAGAGATGTCTCCGTATAGCCCATTTTTCCACAATAGGGACAAGTAAAAGACTGTGGCTGCTCTACGGAGAAAGCTTCCCCACCATAGTATAAATCAAAATCTACCCTTGTTAATATGCACTGCATTGGGTGGTCAGTTGTATGCCTTGTTGTTGTTGCACCACTCTCATAACAAGATGCACAAAGATCGTAATCGTAGCAAATTAAACACTTGTATCTGCGACCTCGAAAATTTCCTTTTAAACATGCATCACAGCTGACACCTTCATGTCGGGACATCCTAGTTCAGACGGTGGCGGCGCGGCCCCTCCCGGGCTCCGACTGCAGTGTCCCCTGTGGGGTCCCGGCGCTGCCGGCGCCGGCCGACTCCCACTCGACTCCCGGGCTCGGCCGCGGGGGCAGGGTGGGCAGGGGAGCGCTCCCGCGGCGGCGGCGGCGGCGGCGGCGGGGAGGCGGCGCGGGGCGGGAATGGGGCCGGGCCTGGCCGGGGCTGAGCTCCTCCAGGAGGCGGGTCCGACGCCGCGGCTCCGCCGGCGCCCGCCGTGACTCGGTCACTCTCGGGCCCGCCGGCTCCCGGCTGCGGCGCCGCGCTCCGCAAACCCCGCTCCTTGAATGTTGAGTTTTAAGCCAGCTTTTTCACTCACCTCTTTCACCTTTATCAAGAGGCTCTTTAGTTCCTCTTTGCTTTCTGCTGTAAGGGTGGTGACATCTGCATATCTGAGGTTATTGATATTTCTCCCGGCAATCTTGATTCCAGCTTGTGCTTCAACCAGCCCGACATTTTGCTTGATGTACTCTGCATATAAGTTAAATAAGCAGGGCCACAATATACAGCCTTGACGTACTCCTTTCCCAATTTTGAACCAGTCCATTGTGTCCTTGACCTGCATACAGGTTTCTCAGGCGGCAGGTAAGGTGGTTTGGTATTCCCATCTCTTTAAGAATTTTCCACAATTTGTTTTTCCTACGCTAAAGTCAAAGGCTTTAGTGTAATCAGTGAAGCAGAAGTAGATGAGTGCAATGGAGAACAGAAAAGCTTGAAGCCTCCCCTTAGAATTTGTGGCATGCGTGAGCTTGATAAGACGAATGCAGGGTGGAACCTGTTAAGTCCCTTAAGATGTTTTTAAAAATGAAAATTCTGGGTATTTCCTGGGTGGTCCAGTGGTTAAGAATCTGCCTTCCAATGCAGGGGACCGTGGTTCAATCCCTGGTCTGGGAACTAAGATCCCACATGCCACAGGGCAACTAGATCCAAGTGCCACAACTAAATCCTGACATAGCCAAAAATAATAATTTTTTTTTAAAAAAGAATATATTGGAGGATCAGTGTGGGGGTGGGCATTGCTTCTTGCTGAGCAGTTGGGATGTTAATGAAAATGATGGCAGCTGAGTCATCCTCATGGATGGGCAGGTTTGGGGCATCAGGGGCACAGGGAAGACCGTGAGCTCAGGACGGAGCATGTCATCCATGAACTTAGACTCCGGGGAGCAGGAAATGAGAAAGACGTCTGTTCAGCTAGACATGGGAATGAAATGTGGCAAATGAGGTTGGACTATGAGGGTTGAGATGCAGAAATAGGTTTGGTTTTTATCAGGGACACATCAGAGAAACCAGACAGCTGCGAGGAAGGGGTTGGGGTGGGAGGGGGAAGTGATGCCTCAAGTCCAGAAAAGGGGCAGGGAAGTGAGAAGGCAGAGGGAGCATGTGGACGGGTAGCAGCTGGAGAGGCCAGAGCCCCAGGAGGCAGGCTGAGTGCTGAGCTGGCGGGTGGAGACGTGGGACACGTGTGGGGAAACCCAGGCGTGAGTCACCTGCATGGCCTCACCTTAGACTCAGGTTTTCAGTATTTAAATCCGAACTCTCCAGGCTGATCCTGGCAAGTCATTGCTGAGGGCGTTGTGCCTCTGCTGGTGCGTGCCTAGTCGAGCTGTGGAAGCCTCAGACAGCAATTACCCCAGAAGGCATTTCGGAGATTACAGTCATGACTTGACCATTTATCTAGCAGGGGAGATGGCTGGTGCAGGCATGGTTACACACCTTGCTAGTAGTAGTTTTCAGGCAAATTTCTTCCTCCATTTTGAAAGTTCGTGTGCTGAATAGTGCATGGAAGTCAGATCCCACATGGCTGTAAAAGTTGTGGTGGTGGTTGGCCTTCCAGCCCAAGGTAATTCTACTAAAAGTGAAATTTTCCTTTGTCGGGTTGTAAGAAGGAAGGGTCTTACACAAGGCTTCTCTCTCCGTTGACGGTCCCATAGTTTCGGTGCAGGTCTCTGAAGTGACACAGGCACGTGCCACAGCGGGCCGCGTGGCAGCTGTGCTGACTTGGGGAGCACGTGCGGGGGAAGGTGAGGACGGAGAGCCTCAGCTTTCTTTTCCCTGGGGCGGGACTCTCATCAGGTTGAGAACCCAGGGACTCTGTGCCTTGAGCTTTCTTGCTCACTGAAGCTTGGTGTCTTCAAGTTGGCTCACAGCTGAGTGGCCGGCGGGGTCAGGCCCCAAGTGTTTCAGGAGGCTTTGGTTCTCCTTGATTTAATCCATAGTGACAACTTGCTAAGCCACCATTTCTTGCCTTCTTGCTTCAGGGGGAAGAACAGGGGACCTCGAGACCGCTTGTCCCTCCTTTTCTCGCTTACCTGCTTTCTCCAGCCGCCCCCCACCCCCCTCGGTACTGTTCCCTCTCACTCTTTCACACACGTTCTCTTTTAGTTTCCTTTGTTGGGGGCCGTGCTGTGGAGACTGGGGGTGCTGTGGACCCCCAGAACTGACCAGAGCCACAGCCCCAGGCCATGGATGGAGCTGTGAGAGGAGGAAGTGTTGGTGGGTTCCCGTTCCTGGATCTTTAAAGTGCTTCTGTCGTTGAGTTTTTCCTTCATTGTAATGGTTATCTTTCCACAGACTTCATAGCCCAGTAATAGGTTAATATTTTGTGAAATATAAACAGCTATAGACGTTTCACTGTTAGGTTTTCATTCATGAGATGACATCATTACAGAGAATGTTAAGGATGATGGGGTTTTAGGGAAAGTTTATTACCACGTGTTCTCTTAACCTCCTTACTGTCCTTGCTTTAGATTAAAAAGGAAATAAGAATATTTTTCTGTTGTTTTTTTTTTTGTCTTTTAGATTCAGAACATGAACAACATAATCTCCTTCCCTCTGGACAGTTTGCTGAAGGGGGACCTGAAAGGAGTGAAAGGGGTACGACCTGCGGAGGCCTGTCTGGGGCTGGCGGTCCAAGGACAGCATCGTGGTCTTGCTGGCCCGTCCGGGCAGATACCCCTCAGGCCTTCCTGAAATGGCGGGACAGCTCCGTGCCACCTCAGGCTCCCTTGACTGGCCGCCTTGGCACCACCATTCACCCCTAACAGTGGTGACCCGTGGCTTTCTCACTTGTCCCGCTGGTGCTTGAGATGTGGGAGGGAAAGCGACAGAAAACTATGAACAGCCATGGGCTCGGCTGGCGGAGCAGGGAAGCCTGTGTGCAGTCCGGTTTTCCAGCTAGTCTGGCCCTGACTGGTCCCTGTAACAGGCCCCTTGCAGGGACGTGGTCTCCCCACTGGGAGATCAGCACCAGCAAGGCCTGAGCCACCTTTATTTTTCTATCCTGCAAAGGGCACCCATTGTTGAGGCCTCATCAGCCTCCCACAAACTCTCAAGTCGTGGTCTGTGTCCTGAGCACGTGCTGTGTGGGGCCAGGTGCTGAGCAGAAAGTCACTCGTGCATATCTCTGGCACAGACAGGTGTGTGATACAAAAGGGAGACGACCATGTCCCAGTCCTTAGGAGGCCGAGCTCTCTGATCCCCAGCAGCCTCCGCAAGGCCAACCTGGCCGACCTGGGGTCTCTGCAGAGGCAGACCATGCACGGAGAGCTGTCGGGGCAGGGAGTCTGGCCGGGTGAGCCGTTAGGAGTGAAGACACTGAGGAACGTTACTCATCATCCCCTGGGGCCCCGAAGAACCTGTCAGGAGAGGTAGGCAGTAAAACGAGAGGGTGGAGTGCACAGGGCAAGTCGTGCCCCGGGGCCTGCAAGTCCGGCCTGTCTGCAGCAGCCAGATGCAGTCCTGCCCGGTGGCCTGAGCTGGCGGGAGTAGAGGTGAAGCTGATGGGGTGGACTGGCCCCCTTCCTGCAGGCTCTAGGTGCCAGGCTGTGGAGCTTGGGCCTTGTCAGAAGGCTGGAGAAGAGCCAGAAAGAATTAGAAATCCCCGCAACAAAAGGGTTTTCTCTTCCAAAAGAGCCCTGTTAAAGGGAGCATACATAGGTGGGAACAACTTGATGGAATTTTTGGTGGCTCAGTACATTTTTAAGTCAGGTTTCATCAGAGAATGTGAATCAGAATCGATCCCCTCGTAGCTCACATGGTAGAGAATCCGCCTGCAATGCAGGAGACCCAGGTTCGATTCCTGGGTTGGGAAGATCCCTCTGGAGAAGGAAATGGCGACCCACTCCAGTATTCTTGCCTGGAGAATCCCATGGACAGAGGAGCCTGGCGGGCTACACAGTCCATGGGGTCACAAGAGTCCAACACAACTGAACGCCTAAACCATCAGGTCACAGGGGACAGTAAATGGCTTTTATATTCTTGTTTTGGGGCCCACGTCAGGGGTACGTGTGTTGAGATTCCTGTATTAATAAAAAAAAAAAAAGCCAGAGTCCTTTTATTTCAGAGGGATAAATATTTGCAGATTAAATGTTATGTCTGTCTGGGTTTAATTTCAGAATGATTCTAGGGCAGAGGGCACAGTCTAGGTGAAACAAGACATGCTGAGTTGATAACTCATTGTAACTAGCCGACTGGCACATTACACAATTCCCTCTTCTTTGTGCATTTTGTATATTCTATAATAAAGATTTCTTAGGAAAGAAATGCCACCACTAGTCTAATTAAAAAGCCTGTACTTAGAGCTTAGGCTCTTTATTTTTCATGGGATCACATATGTCATTTATTACAGAAATTAATACTCCTTTCAGGGCTAGTCTTGGGAGACGTTAAGTTTATCTTGCCCAGAAGTTCATGATTAGTTCAGTTTAATTTATGCCTCTCTGTTTACAGGATTTGAAGAAGCCTTTTGATAAAGCTTGGAAGGACTATGAAACAAAAATGTGAGTGTTTTCGTTTTAAAAAAATAAGCATGGGTGACTTGAGGCTTTAAGATGGCTCTTTTATTGCTTAAAGGTATTGTCTGAATGAACCTTAATCCAGGAAAGAATTCACCCAGAACTGTGTTGCCCTGTTCTGCTGTGATTCTAGATATTTCCTTCCATGCCAGGTGTCTGCCTTCCTGATGTTAACCTCTTCAGACAGGCTTTTTCTTGTCCCTCCTCTTCTGTCTGTCCTATGACTGCCTGATTGTTGTTTTCAGGAATGTTAATTGACTGCCGCTGGTTGACTTTAGGCAGCTGTTGTAACATTTCTGATCACAGTTTCTCGATTCCTGGAGTGGAAAGGATCTAGCTAGCTAGAACTGGGTGAGCAATGGTGGTGATAATAGTTTCAGTTATTTTAAATACCTGAGAAGTAGAAAACATGTTTTAATGCCTCATGTTTACTTTGTAATGGCTGTGCATTGGGTAATAGAGTTTTCTCAGTGGAAATAGTAACTTTTATATGAAGCCATCTGGGAAGGTGGGAAGTGTTCAGAAGAAAGCCTTTTCAGATATCTCGGTTGTTGGTCAGTCGCTAAGTCAGGTCCAACTCTTGGTGACCCCATGGACTGCAGCACACCAGGCTCCCCAGTCGTTCACTATCTCCTGGAATTTGCTCAGATTCACATCCATTGAGTTGGTGATACCATCTAGTCATCTCATCCTCTGCTGCTCCATTCTCCTTTTGCCTAAATTAATCTTTCCCAACATCAGGGTCTTTTCCAATGAATCAATCTTTGCCAAACAGGTGGCCAAAGTGTTGGAGCTTCAGCATCAGTCCTTCCAGTGAACATTCAGGGTTGATTTCCTTTAGGATTGACTGGTTTGATCTCCTTGCAGTCCAAGGGATTCTCAAGAATTTTCTCCAGCCCTACAGTTTGAAAGCATTGATTCTTCAGTGCTCAGCCTTCCTTATGGTCCAACTCTCACATCCATACATGACTATCAGAAAAACCATAGCTTTGACTATACGGACCTTTGTCAGCAAAATGATGTCTCTGCTTTTTTTAATACGCCATCTAGGTTTGTCATAGTTTTCCTTCCAAGGAGCAAATGTCTTGTAATATCATGACTTGCAGTCACTGTCAGCAGTGATTTTGGAGCTTAAGAAAATAAAATCTGTCACTGCTTCCACCCTTTCCCCTTCTAGTCCATGAAGTGATGGGACTGGATGCCATGATCTTAGTTTCTTGAATGTTGAATTTCAGGCCAGCTTTTTCACTCTCCTTTTTCATCCTCATAAAGAGACTCCTTAGTGCCTCTTCATTTTCAGCTATAAAGGTGGTATCATCGGTCTATCTTAGGTTGTTGGTATTTCTCCTGGCAATCAGATGGAGCTACATGTAGGTAATTGGGTTTGTTTGCTTTTACCAGCCCCAGGCATCTGTTCAGAGGTGGAGGATCACAAAGCTCACACCAAGCAATACCAAATCGTTGGTGCTCATCCTGTCCTAGAAATCTAAAGTTCTATACTCCAGATTCTGGAGTTTTTCTAATGGCGCACATTCACATATTAACACAGATTATTAAACCAGAATACTTTGAAGGTTGGCTCAACCCAGAGAGGCTCCAAACTCACTATGCTTGGGCTGTTAGCGTCCTGCATCCATGTGCCAATTCAGTTCAGTAAATAAGAAGGGGATCCAAATTCCTGCTTTATAGATGGGACACCAGGCCTCAGGATTTGCTCTGGTCAGTCACAAGAGACAGTTGAGCCAAGGGCAGGACGTGGGTTTGCCCACTTCCATTCAGCTGCTGTCGCTGCCAGACTCACGGCCCTTAGAGAAAATGCTTCTGTGCATTTCTGAACCCGGAATGTGAGGGGGTCTCTGAGGAGGATTGCTGGAAATGGTTTGAAAGAAGAATGAGATCAAATTCTATAAAATCAAGACACACATAGATATGGTGAGGACTCACAAATCCCAGAATTAGAGGACAAATGAGCACCACCCTTTAAAACTCAGAGTAATTGTGGTGCTGGAGAAGGCTCTTGAGAGTCCCTTGGACTCCAAGGAGATCAAACCAGTCAATCTTAAATATTCAACCCTGAATATTCATTGGAAGGACTGACGTTGACGCTCCAATCCTTTGGCCACCTGATGCAAAGAGCTGACTCATTGAAAAGACCTTGATGCTGGGAAGGACTGAGGGCAGGAGGAGAAGGGGACCACAGAGGACAAGAAGACTGGATAACCTCACTGACATCATCATGAGTTTGAGCAAACTCCAGGAGATGGTGGAGGACAGGGAAGCCTGGTGTGCCACAGTCCATGGGGTCGTGAAGACCTAGCAACTGAAAAATAACAACAATCCTGGGATAAATTTTAAAACTCACTCTACCCACTTACACGTGAGATTAGATTATTCTGAGAGGCCCTGTGATGTGTAACAAATAGCTTTAAGACATCTTTAAAATTCCTGGCCTGCAGTTCCATACCTGACCATTTTGAGAGTGACCGACGTCTGTCCTGGATCTCAGGCCCTTTGCAGTAGCGGTGGCGTCAGGGGCGCCTCGGGGCTGCGTAATTGTCCTGTGACCTCAGGGGCCTCCAGTCACACTCCCTCCTGGGGCGTGAGTCACTGCAGCAACATCTCTACCAAGTGGTCACCTGCTGCTCACCTGTTCAAGTCAGTGACTGTCTACTGCGTGCCTAGTGCTGTGCTTCAAATAAAAAACAAGAATTAGAAGCTCTGTCTCTTGCCTCTTCTTCAATACCCCCTCCCCAAACGATGGGGACTCTGGACCCAGAGGAACCCATTTCATGTTGAACACTTTCTGAGGAGTGCTGCTTGTGTGGTGTTGGTGTCCGCCTTGGGTGCTGTGCAAAGAGTCTCTGCCCTTCTCTTGGTGGTAACCTTGACACTTCTGAGTGCTTTCTGTGGCTTTTGTTTAGTTTCCTTTTTCTCCCGAATAAAAGTCTAATTAGTATTTCAAGCCCTTCCTAACTGATGTGACTTGTAGTTATCCAGGTCCCCCGTCTTAGGACACACTCCAGAGAGGGGTCAGCTGGTATCCTTTACTGCACGCTGGACTCAGGAGCACAGTCGAGCAGGAAATAAAGACAGAGGGGAATAAAGCTTAAAAACGGGAAAGGTCATCTGTTTCCTTCTGTGACTGTGAAAGTGTTAGAGCTCAGTTGTATCCAACTCTTCGCAATCCCATGGACTATAGTCCCCCCAGGCTCCTTTCTCCATGGAATTCTCCAGACAGAAATACTGGAGTTGGTTGTCAATTTCCTTCTCCAGGGCATCTTCCCAACCCAGGGACTGAACCCAGGTCTCTTGCATGGCAGGCAGATTCTTTACCATCTGAGCCACCAGAGAAGTCCTCTGTGACCTTGAGCACTGTCCTAGTGCAGTTGCTTTGGAAGCATTTGCTGAGTTCAGTACTCAACAGAAAGGGCCAAGACGGATATTTTTGGGGACAATTCGCATCTTTTCTTCCCAGTGAGTTCAAGTCCGTCCTGTGCTGAGACATCTCAGGGAGCATTTGTGTCCAGGGTGGGCGTCAGGATCGCAGAGGGGACTCCCCAGTCTAGAGGTGTCTTGACTGATTCTCTCGCTTTTCCACATGTTAGAACCAAGATAGAAAAGGAGAAGAAGGAACACGCCAAGCTCCATGGGATGATCCGCACGGAGATCAGTGGGGCTGAGATCGCGGAGGAGATGGAGAAGGAGCGGCGCTACTTCCAGCTGCAGATGTGCGAGGTGGGCGTGCGAGGTGGGCAGGCAGGGCTCACAAGAGGCCTCGGGGCAGCGCCGAGGTGCCGTGGATGCTGTTGTCCACTTTCTGCCTCTCAGGCAGCCTTAGGCTCCTGGAGTGTGGGATTAGATTAATCTGACATCAAGATTTATTAAAGGTAGGGAAAGACTCATTTGAAAGATGGAGGAGGAAATGGCAACGCAGTCTAGTATCCTCGCCTGGGAAATCCTGTGGACAGAGGAGCCTGGTGGGCTACAGTCCATGGGATCACAAAAGAGTCGGACGTGACTTACAAATAGAACTTGGAAGAAGGTTCTTTCTGCCTCACACAGATCCTCCTGGAAACACCTCTTCTCTGCTTTAAGTCAGCTAGAATACCCCCTTAAAGTGAAGTTGCTCAGTTGTGTCCGACTCTTTGTGACCCCAAGGATTGTAGCCTACCAGGCTCCTCCGTCCATGGAATTTTCCAGGCAAGATTACTGGAGTGGGTTGCTGTTTCCTTCTCCAGGGGATCTTCCTGACCTGGGGATCGAACCTGGGTCTCCTGCATTGCAGGCAGATGCTTTACCATCTGAGCCACCAGGGAAGCCAGAATACCCCCTTAGGTGCTTTTAAGGAGGTACCGGGTGGTGAGACCCCCTCCCCCAACAGCCGTGGTCCCCTCTGTGAGAGTGAGGGTCTGTTTCCAGAAGCCCCTGCCTTTGCAAGTGTCCGCCCCCCACCCCAACCCTGGGCTCCACCTGCTCGGGGTAAGGATGCTCCCAAGGCCTGAAGTCCTCTGTCCCGCTCCACCTGCAGCCTGAGTCCTCACCTCCGGGAGGGGAAAATGGCAGGACCAACACTCAGAACTTTTCTTTGCTGGAGGCTCAGGGATGGAAAGTCCCCAAGACCAGCCATGCAAGCCTTTGCTTCCAGCCTGTTTTTCATGCCTTGCTTGGAGGTCTGTTGGTCGAAACAGCTCCTGAAAACAGTTCCCCTCGCTCGAGGGCTCGTGCCTCCAGGCAGCGGCAGTGGAGTATCCGTGCTTGGTGGCGTTTGTGTTCCCCCACAGCAGTACGGACGTACGTGCTGAGTGTGCCCGTGCAGGGGTGACGTTTGTGACAGGCACCGAGGCTCGGTTCAGCCAGCTCTCCTTTCCCTGTAAGCTGTCCACAGCAAAGCTCATCAAAAGGCACTTTGTGATTTTAGGATGTTTGTTAATTACAGCAAGCACCTAGCCTTTCCATACGTGTATCTTAGGAGTGTATTTAAATGACTTTCTATTCCCAGAGCACACCAAGTGGTCCACAGAGGAGAATCCGTCCCTGGGACGAGAGACGTTTGTCTGATATTAGTACAGCCACACCGACTCTCTTCTGGTTTCTGTTTGCATGGGATTTCTTTTTCCAGCCTTTTACTTTCAACTTACTCATATCTTTGGCTCTGAAGTGTGTTTCCTGTGGGCAACCTATATTTGGGTCATGATTTTTTTATCCAGTCTGACAATCTCTGCCTTTTGATGGGATTCTTTAATCATTCACACTTGATGTTACTGTGTATGTGGTTGCGATAGTAACATCAAAAAAGTCTGTTCTTTTACTTTTTTTTTTTATGTCTTAGGTCTGTTTTGTTCCTCTGTCTCTCCTTTGCTACTTTGAATACGTGAATCCTTTGCTACATGAATATTTAGAAAGGTGTAACTAGGCTCAAAGTGTTCCTGTAGACAGGAGAGTGGATGTTTTTATCCACATGCTGTTTTATCACAGCAGGCATCACTTAGACTAACACCTGTCTAGCCCATTTCGCACAGTGTTGGAGAAATCAGCCCGGACGACAGGAGACAGGGATGAGGAAGCAAAACTGCTGCACGTCATGCAGACACAGGGCGTTGCTTTTATTGAAGGGGGATAAAATGAAGTAGAGTGTTTCACGGAGAGTGGATTTGGAGGGGCCTGTGTGTGAATTCAGGTTGTGCTCTCTCTTTGGCTAGTGAGGAGGAAAGCCGTCGACCTGAACTCGGCAGGACTGCTTATTCAAGTACGTTTAGGGACGAGAGACTCAGCCTGGGTGTTACTGGCATTTCCTCATGGTGAGGGTGTGCTTTCTGCAGTGTGCACCCAGCACTGGGGCTTGTCCTTGTCTGGGTGAATGGGCTGTGAGGACTGTCAGAAGGGTTATTTTATTGGAGGGGCTCTATCTACTCGACACCACTAAGTCACACACATGAGTCGTCTTTTGGGCGGGTCCCCAGGCTGTGCTGAGCGTCACAGGGTCCCCGCTCTTCAGAGCTGGCTGGGGCAGGGCCCAGCCCTGTGTGCAGACACAAAAGTGGAGGTGGGCCAGTGGGCTGTGAGGTCGGAGTTTGCAGAGCAAGACTCATCTGATGAAGCTGCAGACGGTGACCAGCCAGACCTGGGCTGGAAAGAGAGCGTGTCTGAAAAGCAGTCCCCGAGAACCTGGCCCCTCAGTGAAGACTGCTGGAGTTACAGTGGCTTTAAAATCGTTCAACCGCTTCCTCAAACTGAAGCCCTAGAGCTTTGTAAATGCTCGACGTTATTCAGGTGTTTACCATTTTAGTTGCCTCGGATCTAATGTAGAGAAGTGACTTTCAGGTGTTTATATTCTAAACCTGTGGGATTTTCTCTTCAAAATGAATTTTATAAAGACATTCAGTATGCCAGATCGGTAATACAGATGAATAGAGAATGTATGAGAGATCTGTTCTTGCTTTTCTTATGATTGTAAAAATATGTGCTTTAAAACATTGGTCAGTGTATATGTGTGTGTGTATATGTGTGCATGCATGCATACTTAGTTGCTCAGTTGTGTCCGACTTTTTGCAACCCTACGGACTGTAGCCCATTAGGCTCCTCTGTCCATGAGGATTCTCCAGGCAAGGATACTGGAGTGGATTGCCATGCCCTCCTCCAGGGGATCTTCCTGACCCAGGGATTGAAGCTGTGTCTCTTATGTCTCCTGCATTGGCAGGCGGGTTCTTAACCACTAGCACCACCTGGGAAGCCCATGTATATATGTGTATATGCATAAAAGAAATTAAAAGTCACTACACATTTTACTTATTAAGGTAACCACCTTGACATTTAGTGGCACATCTTCCAGATGTCCCTGGTACGCATACGTTAAAGACAGTGTGTATAACCAGGATCATTCTCTACTGCTGCTTTGTATTCTGATTATTTTCACTCACTAGTGTGCCACAGACATCTTTGCCATCAGGAAGTCTCTGCTTTATTGGCTTGATTACTAACAGCCCTTCTTTCTATGGATGCACCACACTGTAGTTCCCCATTCATAACATTTGGCCTGTTGCCATTTTTCACTTTTACAGGGAAGTCTGCAATGGACCTTCTTTTCCATTCATCTTTGTAAATTTTTATGATTGTCTTCTTAGAATAAATACCCGAAAGTAGAATTTCCAGGTCAAAGTGCACATGGATTTTAACATTGACACATGGCCAAACATCTCATTAACCATCTAACCATTTTGCTACATTGCCAGACATCTTTATTTAGTTAACAGTGAATAAGTATCAGAAAGGAGGGAGATGAGGATGTAAAGGCAATGATGTAGTTACCGTTTCAGAGCAGCCGGGCAGGAGGACACTTGAAGGCGAGTTTCCCAGATTATAGCTGAGACGCCAGTGGTCAGTGGGGGTCAGCAGCTCTCTAGGGGGCTTTCAGCCTTAGAGGTGACTTATTCTCAGGATTGTAAATATCTCCTATTTCGATAGTGAAGGGGACAGGGAATTTATGGGATCTTTTGTTCTATAAACTCTTAGCAAAGAGCAAATGTACATCCTGATACTAGTTCTATATATCCCTGGGGTTTCCTGTTGTTTTATGATTGTTAATGAATTCTCCAAGTTAAAAATGATTTTAATTTATTTGAATTTAAACTTTGCTTTTTTAAATTCAAAGAATCACAATGTTTATTTAAAGTGTTGGGGAAGTGTTTCAATATCAGAGATGTGGAGACAAAGCCTTAACTACAGAAGACCAGCAGTTAGTGTTTAGACGGTGACCTACCTGAAGAAAGGGCCCTGGAACAGGGGATGTGGACAGCTGAGTCCAGAAGGTGGAACCCTTTCATTCTAACCATCCTCACTCTTCCATGCAACTGGGGCAAAAGTTTCCCCTAGCTGGTAAAGACAGGCTGTTTTATTGCAGGGAGTTCTTGGCACTTAAAGCTAAGTATTTGATTACCCAAAGGTCAGGTAATTCATGTGGCACCAAAATAAACGAAGCATTTAGTTGTGGCATTCAGAAAACATTAAGCATCTATCATGAGCCCTACCCGTAATACAGGATGTCAGAGAAGGTAGGGAGGTGACCTGCCCTCAGAAGTTCATGTTCAGCTCATATTCTGTTTCTTTGACATTTCCCGTTTGTTTGTTTTTTTTTTTAAACAGTATCTGCTGAAGGTCAATGAAATTAAGATTAAAAAGGGAGTGGATTTACTTCAGAATCTGATCAAGTATTTTCACGCTCAGTGCAAGTAAGTTCTTGGTTCTTTTCCTTCATTATCATGGTATTTCAGATGTTTCTCTCTTTACAGCAGCTTCTCGGAGATCTTTAGTATTATGCTGAGGAAAGTATGCATGTATTTAAAAAATACTAGTAAATAAGTAAAAAGAGTGAAACAGTGAGGCATGCTGCAACACAGACGAACCTTCAAAACACACAAAGTGAAAGAAGCCGGAAACAGAAGACCACAGACTGAGTCCACTTGAAAGATCGGAAATGGGCAGACCCCCTGAGACAGGGCTTGAGGGGAGGAGAGGAGTGGGGAATGACTCCCAGGGGGCACAGGGTTTTTTTGGGGGTAATGAAAATATTCTGTAATTAGACAGGGCTGATGATTTCTCAACTTTGTGAATAATAAATATACTAAAACCCACTGAATTGCATGTTTTAAAAGGTTGAATTTTACAGTTTGAGAATTATATCTCAAAAACTAAAAAAAAATCTCAAAATCTACATTACTTTATCAAATATAATTTTTTTTTGGTAAAGTGCCAAATTAGTTTGATTCTTGGATGTTCTTTTTGTTAAAAGAGAAGTGAGATAGTGTTAATGCAGAGTCTTAAATTAGGAGAATACTTCCATGTATTATTGATCTATAAAACAGATGATGTGCTAAGCAAAGGCGGCTGTCTGGAGAGAGAGGGAGAAACGTTCAGGTTCAGGGGCCTGCTTATGTGCTCATCTTCGCGGTGACTGTCAGCCCTCCACACCCCGGGCCTCATCTCTTGGCCTCATTATCTTTCCCGTTCCTCAGTCTGCATCTCACCATTGACGTGAACAGGCTGTGGGCTCATTCGCTGCTGCTGTTGGGTGTGTGCTGTGTTTTAGGAGCCCCCTGAGATGCTGGAGACAGGGTGGTGTACATCCCTGGCACAGCGCCTGCTGGAGCGAGACGCAGGCAAACCCACGTATAATCGGACGCTTCGCTAAGTGTTTTCAAGTACCAGAGTCTGAGAGAGAATATAACAGAAGGACCTAATTTATAATTTAGATTGAGATGGAGGGCAGGGATTTCTTCTCTGTTTCATCCTTGCTGTGGTTTCCAGCTGGCAGAGCACAGTGCCTGGCCCACAGGAGGTGTTCAGATTCTTGAGTTACCTGCAGGTCTCTCTCAGGGATGTGGATTCAGGGGTCTGAAGGACACGGAGGGGCCGGCAGGTGGGGAGCAGAGGAAGAACCTTCCAGGCAGGGGCAGGGTCTCGAGGCAGGAGGGAGGCCAGCCCACCTGAAGCCTCGTGAGTGAAGTGAAGCTGCGTGGGAAAGCTGGAGGCGGGCACAGCCTGGCGTCTTGTTCACAGCATTAGATTCTGCCCCACACGTATGGGGAGGCGCCCAAAGTTTCAAGCAGGGGATTTGTTCAGCAAGTGTTGGTTGAGCTCCTGCTGTGTGCCGGAGGACATAGAGTGATACAGAAGGTCCAGGTGATGCAGCAAGAAGGAAACCGAGCTCCTACCTGTGTGGACTTACGGTGGGACTGGGCACAGCAGCTAGCCAGCCAGCAGGGGTGTGACAGTCTCCGGGAGTGGCTGTGACCTTGAGGAGGCTGCTGCAGGACGAGAGTGGAGTGGAGTTGATTGGGAACGTCAGGGAGGTGTCTCCCGATCCAATTCTGCTTTCACGGGGTTGCTCTGGGTGCCGAGAAGGACCAGATGGAATGGGGTGGCTGTGTGACCACTCAGGTGCAGGGTCGTGTCTGAGGGGGGCTGGAGCCCGGGCTCCCTGGGCCTGGGGATGTGTGAGTGGCGTGGAAGTCTCTCAACAGTGTTGTTCCTACATGCGTCCACATGCCTTTCCCTTAATGGGCCGTGCCCCGCACTGATACCCTTTGCCCTGCTGTCCCCTTTGCCTGGAACGCCGTTCTGTTGCTTCTGTGCCTTCCCCCAGCCTCTGGTCCTGTGAGACCCGGCTCAGGTGTAGCTGCCGCTGTGAGAACGTCCGCCCGCCCCACCTGCGCATGGCTCTTCCCTCTTGTCACCATGGTGCTGCCTGCACATGCCCGCGATGGCGCCTTTCATGTGTCGTGTCTCCCGCCCAGCATATCCTCTGCAGAGATGTCCTCCGTGACATGTACGTTTTCACCTTTGGCCATGTCGCGTTTCCTTGGCCCGGTTTGCGGTGATGAATTGCACTGAATTGGGTGGAGCCGGGCTTTGGAATTCTTAACACGCCTCTGGCCATGTTGTGTTTCCGAAGTCGAGGCCCAGCAGCAAAGGGAGATGTGTCGTGTGGTTCATCCTGGGTTAAAAGAAGAGCTCCCGGTGTGGAGTTCAGAAAATAGGAAGACCCTCAGTTTGTAGAATTTGTAGGATGAATTCTTTTACAGAAACTCAAAATGCTATGTGATGATCATGCAAGTTACTTGTTCAGTCTTCTCCTCGTAACCTTATGTGAGGCCATTTAGGAAGTGGGTCGCTTCCTTGCTGATATTTTATTTTTGAAGAAGTTATTCTGGGGTTTCCTTTTTTATTTTTTTTCCTTTATTTTGCCCAAACTAATCAGTTGGTTAGCAACAGACCACTTGTGGAAAAGTGAACGAGTTGGCCTTTTATGGGCCTGAGCTCAGTAACTTTTAAAAGTGATGAGTCCTTCCATTACTTCCTTTTTGGATGGAGCTTGTGTGTGTGTGTGTACACATGTATAATACTGCATGCTCTTCAGGTAATTTGAGAAGCTTCGACTTTTCAAATGCATATTTGGAGGGCATAAAACGTGGAGCTTGAGTGCTTCAGCCATTGGATGAAGGAGCCTGTGGCCACACACGTGTTTATCCGCCGGGCAGTTCCCACGTGTCCCCATTTCACACTCTCCGTCTCCACGTCGTGAGCACGGCCCAGCCTGGCGAGCGCGGTGACCCCAGGGCAGAGGCAGCCTGCTCAGCAGGGGCAGCTGGTCTCTGCAGGTGCCCAGAGGCCTCGTGGTGAAGCCTAGATTCCCTGGACGCGTACTTGCGTGTTCTTCCTGAGAACTGCTTAGACAGACTTTACTCTTCTTCCTTTTTGCTTTCTCCAGAAGCCTTCTTGAAGAGTATCTTCTTCATCTTCAGTTGCTCAGATGTGTCCAACTCTTTGCGACCCCATGGACTGTAGCCCACCAGGCTCCTCTGTCCATGGGATTCTCTGGGCAGGAATACTGGAGTGGGTTGCCATTTCCTCCTCCAGGGAATCTTCCCAACCCAGGGATCAGACTCTGTTCTCCTGCATTTCCAGGCAGATGCTTTACCACTGAGCCACCTGGGAAGCTGATCGTCTTATAAACTTATGATCTATGCCTTTTATATCATGTAAGGAAAGAACTTGCATCTCCAGTTCCTAGAAGAGCCTGGACAGTGTCTTACTAGCCTTTGCTGCTGAAGACTGAGGCTCCTGTTCTCTAGTGGAATCTAAAACTAGGCAGTCTTTAAAACAAAAACGGTGACGTTCTAGACAGTGGTGATGAGCGCTGCAGTGACTCGTTCTTTGTACCTGCTGGGAACCTCTGTGACCAGTGGCGGCTGATGTCCTTGGTGTTGCAGATGGAATAAGACCTTCTCTGGTGCCCGGGAGAAGTTCCCTCCAGGAGAGAGAGGGCCAGAGGCCATCAGCCGTGAGGGGGTGCTGGTGGGAAGGCTTAGGAGGGGGAGCCCGCCCTGCTTGTTGGGCACATGAAGGTTAAATTTCAATGGGGGTGTTATAAAGCCTGGCGAATTTGATCAGGTAGGCTAGAAAACATTAGATAAAGAGCAAAATGTGGTATTTGGTAGTATGGGCTGCCGTCTCTGGTCGCACAGAGTCGGACACAACTGAAGTGACTTAGCAGCAGTATGGATGATACTGTGGAAGCCTGGGAAAGCGCTGACAGGCTCAACCAAAGAAAACTGCCTGGGAGTTTGTACTTAGGCTTGAAGTGACAGCAGTTGGTAAAGAGGCCCCTTGTTTTGAAGCATTCCCCTTAAGGGCAGAGAAGATAGACACGACACACATGCCTCAATAAGGATTGGTGCACAAAAGATAGGAGTTTTGAAAATCAGGGGGAAGAGCTTTCTAGGTAGATGGTCAAGATTGGCAAGGCTTTCCACAGCGACGAAATCTAAGTCTGGATCATTCTTGCAAGCACAGGGCCCAGTGTTGCAATGCGGACGGTGTCTGTGATGAGAAACACTTCTCTGGGCTCCTGACTCCGCTGTGGGGTGCACCGGAGACCGTTGCCAGGCTCGGAGGTTCCGGGGCCAAGCACCTGCTGCCCCGCGCCGGGAGCAGGACCCTTTCTGGGCCAATCCCCTGTGATGTTTTTCCCCCTCCCTAAACTAGTGTGTGTTCAACTTCCCTTCCCTCTCTGCCTCCTTCTCTCCCTCCCCACCCCCTGCCCCCCAACCATCACCTCTTGCCTTCACCTATTTTACAAGAATTTGAATTGATTAGTGGAATAGTTATACAAGAAAAAAATAAAACTCAGACAAAACGTCAGAACCAAATGAGTTCATGACAGGAGGGAGATGTTTGCCCTCTCGTTCCTGTGTTTGTGCTTCCCAGTTTCCTTTTCAGTTTAAAATTGCTGCTCTGGGTCGGGCATTGTGCTCAGAGTGGAAACACAGGGACATGCAAGACATGGCATTTCTGCCCTGGCAGTGGAAACAGACACGTGGAAAAGTCATTATAACCCGGACACAATTGCTCTACCAGAAGCATGTTCTATATTTAGGGGAAAAAAAACACAAGTTAGGCAAAATGCAGGAATGAGAATGTAAAGTGAAATTACGCAAATATCTAAAGATTAAAGTAAGAAATGCTGATAGCCCAGCCTCTTTCCTAATAACCAGCTCGTCATGGTTTGTGGCCCGCATGCCATGTGTGTGTTTCCCCCTTCCTTCCTTCCTCCTCCCTCCTTGGAGTTATTGTACTAAGTGCCATGCAGTGTTGTTTCTACAACCCCTCCTATTAATTGCAAACTTGATACAGGAAATTCCCACAGGACTGTTGCTGAGTTTAAAAGAAAGAAACGTGCGAACCCCAGGTCACTTTTTGAAGATAGTCTCCTTGGTACCCAGTAAACCGGCAGAAGTTAGAGACACCTTCCTTCCTTCATTAATTTCTTCCTTCAGCAAATATCGTGTGCTTGAGATGTGCCAGGCTTTGCGGATACTGTGTCCTCACTCTCCCAGAACTTCGGATCTGATGGGGGAACTATATTTTAAACTGTTACCCCAATGAACACATAACGGCAGTTGTGGCAAGTGTTTCGAAGCCAGAGACAGGATCTCTGAGAATCTGGTGAGGAGGCCTCTTTGAAGGGAGGGGAGTGTGGCACACCTTGCTGATGAGACTGTATTTAGCTGAAAACTTGGAGAGTGAGTGGGAACCAGCAGGTAAACCAGAAGGCAGACTTCAGGGCCTCCTCAGAGGGAAGAACAGTCTGTGCAGAGGGCCTGAGGCAGGGATGGCTGGGTGGCCACGGAGGCGTAGGGAGAAGTGAATAAGGGGCAAGGAGAGTGGACTGGAGCTTGGAGGTGGGCGCTTTAGGCCTTCTTACAGGTTTTGAACCCTCGCCTAAGCTCCCGGAAGCCTCTGCTGCCCCTCAAATGGGCTCAGAGGCCGAGCTGCAGAAAAAACTCGTCCAGCCTCCATTCTCATTCCTGAATCGCTTGTTATAAGTGACTTTATGATCCCTGGGTTCTGAGTGTTAAAAATGTTCCTTTTGATATTCGATCTCAAGTTCTCTGACCACGTCTCCCTGCTCTGCACACACGGCCATCCGTGTGCATTTAAGCCAGCTTGCTTTTTATCTTTGTCCTTTGTCTTTTCCACTTAGCTGTGGCCTGTTAAGGAGCCTAATTTAGTGTCTTACTCTTATATTCACCCTGTGCTTCTCTGGCCTCAGACTCTTCTACTTCTGAACCCAAGCCTCTGCTGCGATTTGTCGGGAGAGTCCTGTTTTCCCACTATAAACTGAGAATTTAGGGTTCATTTTATATGAAACGGTAGCATTTCAACCTTTTCTGCTCTGTTCGTCGCTAGATAAGTAGCTTTTAGCGCCTAGGCACATGGACTCTTGTTATTCAGATGGTTGTTTCTCTCGCTTGGGCTCTGTGGTTCCCCTACCCTGGTGTCCACAGACTCTGCCTGTGTGGCATCAGCAAGTGACTGGTGACCATCTGAATCTTCCAGGAAAAATCACAGACACTAGGCTTATTGCCAGAGAAGGCAATGGCACCCTACTCCAGTACTCCTGCCTGGAAAATCCCATGGGTGGAGGAGCCTGGTAGGCTGCAGTCCATGGGGTCGCTAAGAGTCGGACACGACTGAGCAACTGGACTTTCACTTTTCGCTTTCATGCATTGCAGAAGGACATGGCAACCCACTCCAGTGTTCTTGCCCGGAGAATCCCAGGGATGGGGGAGCCTGGTGGGCTGCTGTCTATGGGGTTGCACAGAGTTGGATACACTAAAGTGACTTAGCAGCAGCAGCAGGCTTATTGTGGTTCCTTCTCAATTCATCGCTCATAGTTTTGAACATCACTTTGTTCGTGGTTTGCCTGATATTTTAAGGTTTGGTTCCTAGGTTCCTAGTCTTTCCCCCCCAGGAATTACATCATGATCTCAGCCATTTCCTTTAAAGAAGTCTTTTTTCTCCATCTAACAAAATTCTTTTCTCTTTTATGAAACCCAGCCTATGCTCTTTTTTCCTCCTAGTTTTTTCCAGGATGGACTGAAAGCAGTCGAAAGCCTCAAACCTTCCATTGAAACACTTTCCACAGACCTTCACACAGTAAGTAACTTCCCTCCCACGTGCGTGTTGTAAGTATGCACTATGCACTTGGATTTAAACATTGATCCCGTGCAATCTCGTGTTTATATGCCACGCTGCCCAGAACGTGACTGCCCTGGAGCACCCCCACGCAGCTTGGGGAACGGGGTTCCCACTCTATCCTCCGTCTTGGAGTCGGGGGGAAGGTTGCAGTTGTTGAGAAATGACCATGAGCTCCACCGTCTCGTTGCACCTCAGCCGTACTTTCTCTGCTTTGTTATATTTTTTTAAAGATCAAACAGGCCCAGGACGAAGAGAGAAGGCAGTTGATACAGCTCCGAGATATTCTGAAATCGGCATTACAGGTTGAACAGAAAGAGGTGAGGGGATTTAAGTTTGAAAAACCTTTCATCCCTTAGTCTTGGGGGCTCTAGGACTGAAGAGGTGAGATCCAGGTCTCTGGGTGCTCCTTCACTCCGGGGTTGTATTGGACAGCATGAAAATATGTAGTTTGTTCTTTGAGTTGGTTTTATAAAACCATCTTTTAAAATACACTTGTTTCGTGGAGGAACCATTACCATAAGCCTTGCCTTAACGGCAGCATTTCAACAATTGCTGCTCCGTCCGTCTTACCGTCTCTTCACGTAGACACTCGTCGTTCGTATCAGTTACTGTTGATTCGCTCCCCGGGGCTCTGTGGTTCCTCTGCCCTGATGTCCATGGGTCCTGCCTGTGTGGCGTCAACAGGTGACTGGTGACCATCTGGATCTTCCAGCCCAGAGATGATGTTCCATAAAATGGGAGGAGCTCGATTTTCTGCTTTCTGAAGGGTAGAAACCTTGGTTTCTTACATCATCTCTTTCATATAATTATTCCTTCTTTGTGTACTAACACATTTGCAGTGATCATTTGTATGTGGGGAGCTTAGTAGAAAAACCATTAAAAGGTACATTTTAAAGTGATTTCATATGTTTGCTACAGTGCACATATTATAATGTGAAATTTAATGCAAACACACATCCTTGTCGATGAAATTAAGTGAGTTTCAATTGTCAATGAAATCAATCATCTATTAAATGACAGCAGAGTGTAAAGTTCACTGCTAGCATTTTGGCATGCTCTATTTTGTTTGAAGTTCTTGTACTATAACTGAATATTGTTGTTTTTCTCCCGAATGCATTTACCTTTTGTGACCGAAGTCTAGGAGAGTAAGTAGTTCAGTATTTTTAATAAATCGTAGAACTTTGCATGCTTTCTTCATGAACTTCAAAAAATAGATATTTCTTCCGAGAAATGTCTAGTAGCAATTTTTATTTTTGTGCTTCCTCTTCCACAAGAGCTGTGGGTTTTATTTAAGACCAAAGAATTTGAATGCATAACTGTTAGTGAAATGGAAGTTTTCCAAATTTCCAGTTTAGCCTTTGGGGGTCACTTCTTTGTGAAGGTGAAACCACTGGCCCCCTCCCCTTCCATTGCATCACGGCCTTCTGCCTGTCTTCTGAAGCACCTCAATGTCTGCCTTGGGAGCGGGGGCCGCCTCTGTTCCCCCCAGCCCCAGTGATCTGTATTGCACATTCTGTTTGAGTGACTTTTAAAAAAAATGACAGCATATATATTTGGGGGCTTGTTGGCCGTGTCCTCAAGTGTACAGATGCTTTTTTCTCCAGCTGGACCTCGAGCGGGCGGAGGAGGCCTTCCAGCCTTCTGTGCCCGGCCGGCCATCACGTCATCGCACCATATTGCTCCTTCTGTAGGCTCTTGGTAAACACGGGTCAGCTGAATGAAAGGTTGGCAGATTGAGGTAGGATGTAGTGCTGGAAATTTCTCATAGCCTGGTGACTTCCTCCAGGGCTAGAGAAATCTGGGTCCTGATATTCCCAAACATGGAATATAAACAGCAAAAGGCGGGGGGTGGGGGGGGGGTGCGGGGGAAGAGCTTGGAGTATGGAGACTACAGTGGCCTGATTGTAACCAGAGGAGATGGCATTGATGTAGGAGCCACCAGCCCCAGAGAACTCAAAGGGGATCCCTGAAGAAGGGTCAGACCTGTGAAGCAAAACCCAGGTTTAAAATCCCGGAGAGTAGGTGCTGGGGTTCAATAGCCTTCTGGGCACAGAGAGGGAGGCCAGTGTTTGCTTTGGCTGGCTAGGAAGAGGAGGTTATTTATAGCTCTGCAGAAAAGTGTAACAAACTTACCAGCACAGACCAGAAGTCTTTAATGGCTTGTTGTTTTTGTTTTTTTGTTGACCAGCCTGTCTGCCCCAGATGCACACAGGGGTCAGGTGAACCTTCTTGACCGGCTCCTCTGGCTTTACACCCAAAGATGGAACCCACCCATCCACTGGCTGTGAATGTGTTGTCTTTTCTGTGTCTCACACTCTGTGTTGCTTTTTGATGATGATATTTCATCAGCTGGACGTTATGTGAATACACTGCAAGTAGTTAAAAAAAAAAGTGTGTAAGTTAAATTTGATCTATTTTAAAATGATTTTTTAACTGAGGTCCCTGCAGTTACAAGAATTGAACATTTGGGCGTTGCTGTTGTTTAGTTCTCATTGCTTTTTGGATTCTCTTCTGTGACGCAGAAAAATGAAGGTGTTGATGGATTTTATTCAGTGTTTTAAAAATTCTAAATCTCCATGATTATAGTTCATAAAAATTAGGTAACATGCCCCAAAGAAACTGCATTGTTGGTTGGTAGGACTTACCCTCTATGTCCTGCCTGCTTCGCTTCTCAGGACTTTCCAGGCACTTATCAAGTGTGACTAGTAATCAGGCCTTACAACAGCATGGCAGGCAGGTAGTGTTAACCCATATTCACAACTTGAGTCTGAGAAATGCAGTTGCTGGAGTGAACTCAGGTTTGAGCCCTGGTCTCTTCCACTGCAGGGCTCTTCTCTTTCCAGCTATATTATGTGACTTTAATAATATCTCTGTCAGATAGTATCTTTTAAGAAGCTACTCAGAGGAAAGTCTCTGGCGGTCCAGTGGTTAGGACTTGGTGCTTTCACTGCCAGGGATCGGGTTCAATCCCTTGTTGCTGCTGCTGCTGCTACTAAGTCGCTTCAGTCGTGTCCGACTCTGTGCGACCCCAGAGATGGCAGCCCACCAGGCTCCCCCGTCCCTGGGATTCTCCAGGCAAGAACACTGGAGTAAGTTGCCAGTTCCTTCTCCAGTGCATGAAAGTGAAAAGTGAAAGGGAAGTCGCTCAGTCGTGTCCGACGCTCAGCTACCCCATGGACTGCAGCCTTCCAGGCTCCTCCATCCATGGGATTTTCCAGGCAAGAGTACTGGAGTGGGGTGCCATTGCCTTCTCTGCAGTCCCTCGTTGGGGAACTAAAATTCCACAAGCTGCGTGGCAATGGCCAAAAACAAGCGCTGCTAACAGGGAACCAGTGGTAGGAGATGTTCGCAGACCACAGCTTAGCGCTCACTTAGCAGAGCCCCGCCCTGGTGTGTCTATGCACTTGTGCCCAGGGACATGCCCGGGGAAGACGGGGGCAGTTGGAATCACACCCATCCCTTGGCAGAGAGACTTGAAGCCTCCAATCCGCTCATCATGACAGGTGTCTGAACATAGACTTTCTGAGAGGCAGATGGATACAACGTAAAAGTGTTTGTGATGTTCTAGATTCCTAGGAAGCTCAGGGATATTTCTTGGGTGTGTGTGTGTATCTCTCCCCCTGATACTTCTCGGGTGTGTGTGTGTGTGTGTAAAATAATATGCAGCATCCTCCTTCTCCCAAGGCCTTCCCAGGTGGGGCAGTGGTAAAGAATCGGCCTGCCAGTGCAGGAGACTCATGAGGTGTGGGATTGATTCCTGGGTCAGGAAGATCCCCTGAAGTAGGAAGTGGCAACCCACTCCAGTGTTCTTGCTTGCAAAGTCCCATGGACAGAGGAGCCTGGCGGGCCACAGTCCATGGGTTGCAAAGAGTCAGACACGACTGAGTAACTATGCACAGGTCATGTCCCCACCCCATTCCTGAAGATTTCAGATACGGAGTCTACTGTTCATCTGGGTGGTTTCTATCTCTGCAGGCTCCAGTGGCTAACCCTTCATAAGGCCACACAAAACTGAAGATCTTGGTTGGTGCCTGGGATCTGGGAATTTGTCTGGGTGTCACAGGACAGAGGCTATATGGGTATTGATAGAATTTTGTGAGCTCTTTCTGAAGTTCTATAAAATGCCTACATAACCTGTGTGCTTCAGACATACAAACCGTCCCCACAGGGAGGCTCACTCAATTGGGTCTTAGGTCGTCCTTGGCCCTTCTGGGGAAGCATGGGTATGTTGGAGAGTCTTCCAGAGTCTGGGCAGTGTGGACGCCCCGGCCAGTTGTCCGTGTTGTTAGGTGATGGATCTCCTTAGAATGAAAGGCTCTTGTTCCTTGATGTACATTCCATTCAGCTGAAATCTTGGTTATATGAAAGGGCCAGCTTTACTTCCTTCCCTTGATCACATGTTGTTTTTTTTGTTGGGTCACAATAGAAGTCTCCTGGAAGGTGTTGAAATAGTTCTAAAGCAGGTTCAGTTTTATGTTAGAGGGATTACATTCCTCTTACAAATTTTAAATTTTATAGTTTCAGATTTGCTTGCACTTTTAAATTAATTCAAGAAACACCTTGTCTGAAGAATAAAACAGTAATTTCTTCCCCAGCCTCTGGCATCGCGTCTGATTCTGTTGAAAAGAAGAACGTCCTTAACATCCTGTTCATAAGACCTGTGAAGAGTTCTGATTAATATGCATGGCATGAACACTTTTAGCAGTGTGTCACAGGTTGCACCACTTACTTTGTTCAGGGTTTTTATTTTTTTTCCCTCCCCAGATCAATAGACATATTTCTTGGTTGTACAGTGTAGCCTTTTGACAGGTCTATTTTTAGTCTTTCTCAGAGATTCAGATAAGTGAACATGGTTTCTCCATTTCCCCTCTACTGCATTCAGTTCCAGTGATTTTAAAGCTGGTTTGCTCTAAATGTCTGCAGAAGGCAGTGGCACCCCACTCCAGTATTCTTGCCTGGAAAATCCCATGGACGGAGGAGCCTGGAAGGCTGCAGTCCATGGGGTCGCTGACGGTCAGACACGACTGAGCGACTTCCCTTTCACTTTTCACTTTCATGCATTGGAGAAGGAAATGGCAAGCCACTCCAGTGTTCTTGCCTGGAGAATCCCAGGGACGGGGGAGCCTGGTGGGCTGCCATCTCTGGGGTCGCACAGAGTCAGACACGACTGAAGTGACTTAGCAGCTCTAAATGTCTAGTGCCAGTGTATGCTGCCCTTCTGAGCGAATGTGGGAACTGGGACCATTCTCATCTCATGAACGAGCTGTTTGACTTAGTTGTTTAGGGGCATGAATCCCCCTGGAAAAGGAGGATGTTTCTCCTGTCTGGGGCCTGCTTGTTCAGGCTCTGTTGTCAGTTCAGTTGTGGAATGGTTGTGCATATTATTGATTTCTCAGATGAAGATTTAAAAAAAAAATTTTTTTTGTTTTGTTTTTTTTTGCTGAATTATCTCACCTATATTTCAGAGTTTAAAAAGTCAGTGCCAGACAGCCCATGTTCATGGATTGGAAAACTTATTATCCTTGGGATGGCAGTATGCCCCCAAATTGATCTACAGATTGAGTGCCATCCCTATCAAAATAAAATCCCAGCTGCCTATTTGCAGAAATCTGCAGGCTGATTCTAAATTCATATGGAAATGCAAAAGGACCCAGAATGGCCAAAGCAGTCCTGAAAAAGAAGAACAAAGTTGGAGGACTCAGCCTTTCTGGTTTCAGAACTTACCACAAAGCTGTAGTAGTCAGGACAGTGTGGCATTGACAGAAAGATGGGCACATAAATCAGTGAAACCCTCACACTACAGTCAGTGGATTTTCAGCAAAGGTGTTAAGACGGTGCAATGAGAAGGGCTTCCCTGGTGGCTCAGATGGTCAAGAATCTGCCTGCCATGCAGGAGACCTGGGTTCGATCCCTGGGTCGGGAAGATCCCCTGGAGGAGGGCATGGCAACCCACTCCAGTGCTCTTGCCTGGAGAATCCCATGGGCAGAGGAACCTGGTGGGCTACAGTTCATGGGGTCAGACAAGAGTCAGACACGACTGAGTGACTTTAATTTTCCAATGAGGAAAGAGTCGTCTTTTCAGTAGATGACGCTGGGACAGGATAGCCAGAGCAAAAGAACGCATTTGGCCCCTGCCTCACGCCATAATAAAAAATTAGTTCCAGAAGGCTGGAGGTTGCCGGATGTGGTAGAATGGGCCAGATTCTCAGCTGATGGGGTGGATGGTCTGCCCCGAGGGATGCCCACGGCCCCGCTGCTGGGGTGCATGGGGTCAGAAGGAGGGTGGCATTCATGTGTGTTACGTCCCAGGTGTTCACACAGGTGGTCTCCCTCGAGCCTTCCTGGGTTTACGGTCCTGACTAGCAGTTGTCTCCTGTTTTCCCGAGAGGAGACTGAGGCGGGGAGCTTAGTATCTTGCCCAAAGAAAGAGGCGGGATGTTGCTTCGTGTGTTTTGCTTGAAAGCCTCACCTTTGTCAGCGCGCTGCGTTTCCTTTCTTCTCAAAGCCTGCTTTTGCTGCACCAGGAGCTTCTTGCCATTGCCAGGGACTTAAGGCTTGTAAATAGGTGAAATCTAAGGAACTTCACGAGTCACTGCCAGACAGCCCCTTCTTCTTTCAGCCAGTTTGGGGATGCCGGTGTTTGTCATCTCCCTCTCCAGCCTGTGGGTGGCATTTATGGGTCCCAGGATATGAATTGTGTATCCCTTTTTGGATGTGTTTAAGAGGAGAAATTCTCTAATTAAAAAAAAATTTTTTTTTTTTTTTGTAAGGGCGTAAGTGTCTTTGTGTGCTACCTTTTGAAAATTGGAATCTGGACAGGATTAAAAAAACTCGCTTCTTGACCCTTTTCAGGACTTGCAAATGCGCCAGAGCACGGCCTATAGTTTACACCAGCCTCAGGGGAACAAGGAGCACGGCACAGAGCGCACCGGCAGCCTCTACAAGAAGAGCGACGGGTGCGTAGATGGGGTCGCTACAGGCTAGGGATGTGTGTGTGTGTGTGTGTGTGTGTAGACGGTGTCGCTACAGGCTAGGGCTGTGCATGTGTGTGTAGACGGGGTCACTGCAGGCTAGGGGTGTACGTAGGGGTATGTGTCGATGGAGTTGCTACAGGCTAGGGGTGTGCGTGTGTGTGTAGACGGAGTCGCTACAGGCTAGGGGTGTATGTAGGGGTGTGTGTGTGTGTGTGTAGATGGCGTCGCTACAGGCTAGGGGTGTGCATAGGGGTGTGTGTGTGTAGACGGCATCGCTACAGGCTAGGGGTGTGCGTGTGTGTGTGTGTAGATGGCGTTGCTACAGGCTAGGGGTATGCGTAGGGTTGTGTGTATATGTGTAGATGGTGTCGCTACAGGCTAAGGGTATGCCTAGGGGTGTATGTGTATGTAGACGGGGTCACTACAGGCTAGGGGTGTGTGTGTGTGTAGACAGAGTCGCTAGAGGTTAGGGGTGTGCATGTGTGTGTGTAGACAGGGTCGCTACAGGCTAGGGCTGTGCGTAGGGGAGTGTGTGTGTGTAGATGGCACTGTTAGAGGCTCAGGGTGTGTGTGCATGCATAGATGGCATCGCTAGAGACTCGGGGTGTATGTGTTTGTGTGTATAGACCGTGTCTCTAGAGGCTTGGGGGGTGTGTGTGGTGCACACATAGATGGCATCGCTAGAGGCTCAGGGTGTGTATGTGTGTAGACGGTCTTGCTAGAGGCTCATGGTGTGTGTGCACACATAGATGGCATCGCTAGAGGCTCGGGGTGTGTGTTTGCGTGTGTGTAGACAGTGTCTCTAGAGGCTTGGGGTATGTGCGTGTGTGCAGACGGCGTCACTAGAGGCTCAGGGGTTGGGTGTGTGTGTGTGTGTAGATGGCGTCGCTAGAGGCTCAGGGTATATGTACATGCATAGATGGTGTTGCTAGAGGCTCAGGGAGGGGGGGAGGTGTGTGTGTGTGTGTAGACGGCATTGCTAGAGGCTTGGGGGGGTGTGTGTGTGTTGTCCTGCGTCCACAATCTCTGAACTCCTTATCTTTCCCCATGTATCTGTAAGGATCCGAAAAGTGTGGCAGAAAAGGAAGTGTTCGGTGAAAACGGCTTTCTGACCATATCCCATGGCACCGTAAGTATCCTCTCATCGCGGTCCCCATGGTAATGGGATGAGAGGTGCGGGCTGGAGGCCTGGGGAAGGGACCCGGCCCTGGGTGCTGGCCCTGAGGGTGCATTTTAAACACATTTCCTGCTGAGAAGAGCTTGTCTGGGTTCCTCCTCTGTTTGGTATCCCTGCTCCTTGTTCACGGTTCCCTGATCAGGGGCCCTTGCTGCCTAACAGCATCAAGAACATCTGAGGAGTCGGGTGGTCTGTGGAAATTGAACGTCGCATTTGGGATGATTTCTTCTTTTCCATTAGAGGAAAACAGGCGGTCAGGACTCTGGGAATCAGAAACCTAAGAAAGGAGAGATTTCAGTAACTTCCCTGTAGACACACTGCACCCAGCCTTCATCAGGTTCTTTTCTCTAACCCTGTATACAGTTGCCCATGCAGGAAATTGAGCCAACATAGGCTGAGCCAATTGGAAAACCAGTTGGAACAGGATGGTTGGCTAATCTGGCTTGCAGAGACTGGGACTTGTAACCACAGTTACAGACACAGCCCTTGTCCGTGGTGGTCTTGAGGCTTGTTATCACCTTACCGGGTGTGGACGTGGGATCTAGTGAAAGCCACGGAGGCTGGTAGACATTTGTTAAATGTCTGGAGGTGGAGTTGGTGGCCATTTTGCTATGACCAAGGACGCTGGTGGTGGCCTGTGTTCCCACGCTCCTGACCTTAGGCCCATGATGGAGAAGAGCCTTCTTCTCTCCCCCACCATCACCAGCTCCCCTGGGAGGGGCAGAGCTGGGCAGAAGCGCACACAGGCTCTCCGGGCACCCAGACGGAGCTCATGGCTCAGTGTGGTTCCAGGGAAACAGCCCTTGTCTGTGTTGAGGAGTCAGGAGACAGAGTAAACCCAACCGAAGGATGGCACTGCGGCGTGGGCTGCGTTCCACTGGGAGAGGCGGCCTCCTTCATGTCCTCTGACTCTGTGTGGGGAGGGAGAGACCATAGAACTAGTGGGTGCCAAGAGGCAGGAGGGGTCTCTGGGGACCTCTGACCTGGGGGTGGAATGGGGCTCCTGCCTGCACAACTGAAGGTCATTTCTCTAAAATCTGGCCTTCATGGGCCTTCTTTACAGTCACCTCGTCCCTGTGGGGCCTTGCAGTCTGGGTCCTGATGTGAAGTTCTGTGCATATAGGGGTGTGTGTGTGTGTGTGTGTGTGTGTGTGTGTAAGGGTGACAGTGCTGTAGACTAAGGAAAGCAGATTGATTCAGTCATCAATCCTCTTTAATGTGGAGAATGGAAAAAATAGAGTAAGGCCATGTTCCCTTCCTGCCTTAACACCTGTGATTCTGTGGTTTGCTTTCCAGCTGTTCTCTACTCTGTTTTAACTCAGGTTTACTGTCTCAGTGCAGAAAATGCTATAAAGTGAGACTGGGTTTCCCTGCATGCTTGTTTATAGCCCTAAAGTCATCAGGTCTCTTCGGCTTCATTGGCATGTCCACAAGACCCAGGGCCTCAGCTTGAACCAAAGAGTGGTTCTGCCTGCACTTCAGAGATGACAACAGGCCTGGTCATTTCTGCTAATCCTTTGCTGACAACATTGGTTCTCATCACATCTGTTGCTTGAGCTTCCTCTTGAAAGATACAGAGGCTTAGTTTTCTTTAAATGTTGCCGGGTTGTCCCAGTTTTCAGCAGATAGTACAGTTATACCCAGCTTTACTAGTGTGGTGACAGCTCAGCTTGCCATACCACCGCCTGTTGAGTGAGCGTTTCCTCTTCGGGGGTTCTTCTATAGGGAGTCCTTCTCTCTGGACGCCTCCTCCTGCCTTTAGCTGCCTGGCCCTCAATGACCTCTGCCTCCAGCCCAGAAGAGTGGCAGGTGCGGGCTTCGTCCCTCTGCCTCCCCTGGGAAACAAGTCAGCCCTCTTTCTTCAGCAGGGTTCCCTGCATGCTGCAGAAGGCAGACCCCAACACCCCAGTGCCACCGCACCCACAGAGCATTCACACGTGAATGAACCCCTACTGAGAAAGGAGAGAGGCCTGTTTGGTTTGGTCTGGTTTGAATCTGGCTCCTTGTGTAGCTTACCTGTTTAGCCAGCTTCTCCCTTAGTGTGCTAATTTATCATCAGGAAAAAAAGGGGGCAGTTTTTCCAAGACTCGACCAAGTAAATGGGAATCTTAAAAGCAGAATCCACCACCCAGCTGAGAATTAGGTCTTTAAGTCGTGCGGAAGCTTGGGGTATATTCACATTGCTAGGAAAGCTAATTTCTTCCCAGGGAGCTGGCAGCCTTTGGCACATGAGATTATTGTCTTCTGTGTTTCAGCAATGATGACATCCAGGGTGGATTCAGTAGGAAGCCCAAGTTGGTATTCCCCATTAGCCAAGGCTAATTGTGTTTTCTGGCACCGGAAAGAAGTTATCCTTGGGACAAAATGAGTCTAATTAGATATCCTCCTTGCCAGATTCATCACTTTGCCACACTGCCAAAGACTGGAGACTGCACCAAGCTGGAAGAGAAAAGTCTGTTGGCTCTTAAAAAAATTTTTTTTTTAATGATTATCAATCAGGCAGAAGGAAGAATATAAGCTTCCTTTTTAAAAACCTGACAAACTGGGGAAAAATGAAATAGCCTGATTAAAATGGAGCCTCACTAATAACCCGTGTCTTCATAGCAGACACTTAGGGCTGTAGGTCTGTTTTCTGCTCCTTCCTGAGTTTTTTCCTACTAAACTAGGGCTCTTCAAATTAGGCCCTCAAGAAACATTGGTATCTGATGAACTAGACGGACCTGTTCCACAGCTGAATTTTAATGATGGGAGCGTTGCCCCCAAAATTGTAGCACGGAGGGAATTTAATGGATAGAATATTCTCTGCTTAAAATTTTTCTCCCATGAATTTTTCGGACAGCTTTGCTGGCAAGCTCATCATTAATCTGAATGGGCCAGTAGCAAGCCCTTGTTAGTGTAAAACTCGGAACAGCTCAGTGTGGTCGGCTTTTGTGTGTCGTGGCCCATTCTCATGGTTGTCCTTTTGGAATGGTAGCCACATTCACTCCATCGTCATTCCTATTTCATAGATAGGCACTGGATATTTTTCCAGTACTTTGTGTATCTCATGGTGCGCTCACGGTGAAGTCAGAAGTCTGTCTTTGAGAGGAGTTGTGTCTCAGTAAGAATGGACCACTTTCCCAACTGCCCAGGGAAAACGAAAGAACGCAGGTTGGCGGGGGATGGACGGAGGGGAACGCTCACTCCAATGTGGTTCTTTGCTGCACTCAGGACACCAAAGATGATCCAGAAGTGGCTCTGCTTCCCAGGAAGCCGTGTCGAGGGCCGTCAGGAGCCCGGGCTCCAGGGCCGCGCTGCCTGGTTCCATTGTTGACGTCACTGCTCCCAAACTGTGCCTGCATCATCAGATTCACTGTCAGGCTCACTTTCTTTGTAAATGATGGAGCAGTTCCTCCCTGCTAAGTCACTTCAGTCGTGTCCGACTCTGTGCGATCCCATGACGGCAGCCCACCAGGCTCCCCCGTCCCTGGGATTCTCCAGGCAAGAACACTGGAGTGGCTTGCCATTTCCTTCTCCAATGCATGAAAGTGAAAGGTGAAAGTGAAGTCACTCGGTCGTGTCCGACTCTTCGTGACCCCATGGACTGCAGCCCACCAGGCTCCTCCGGGGTTTCCAGGCAAGAGTACTGGGGTGGGGTGCTATTGCCTTCTCCTAAAGTTCCTCCCTAGGAGAATTAAATGAGTGAGTTCTTTAAAATGCTTTCAACAGTGCCTGCCTCATATAAGCACATACGATAATAACCAGAAGAACAACAGCAGCAACTGAGTAAAAGTATCTATTCTTATTCAAAATCATCTTCTCGTCCATGGAAGCGTTTCTACATTGACCATGGTCTGTCATCACCCCTCTAACCGCTCCTGTATCTAGATTCAGTGGACACCAGCACTTGGAAGTAGTCCTGAGTGCACCTGAACGGTTGTGGGATCCCAAGAGGTAACACAGTAGACGGATACCTCTGGTTGCAGTTGTGGTGGTGTGGGCTCCTACTGTAGAAATATACCATTAGATCTCCCGGTTCCCGACGAGCCAGTTAACTCTCCTGATACAGATCTGAAACTGGGTTTATGGTGCTTGGGATTGTCAAGGTGTGCTGGATCAGGCCAAGCATAGAGTCCTGAAGCACGGATTTCTGATGACCCAGGGTATCTGTTGGGCATCTGCTGTGATGGACACCCCATGGTTTCCACGTGAGGGATGAGGGCAGCATGGCCATGACCAGGAGAGTCCAGTCCAACCCTGTCTGTCCAGCTCCTGCTCACCCCTAAGTTCCTTTTATCAAACCCTTGTCACGCTGCTGGGGTCAGTCCTCTTGGAATGGACACCCTCACTCGACTCCGAGCTCAATGGAGGTGGGTCTGTAAACGCTGGTCTGCCCAGGTGTGCATGCGTGTGAGTGTGTGTCTCGGTTAGTCCCACATCCAGGCGTCTGCCATTTCTTGCCTCATCTGGTGGCCTTTGGAAGGGTGAGTAAGAACGGCTGAACTCTGAGACATTTGACTCGGTCTCTGCTTTAGCAGCATGGTGGGTGGTAAGGTAAGCCATTCCTATTGGGAGGTTTCTCCGAGATTTCCAAGGGCATTTTGCCATTCGGAATTATTTTTTTTCTGAAATTATCTTCTTATCCTCTGCCCTTTGCTTTCTGGGGACTAGGTATGATGTTTTTGAAATGGTAGTAAAGTAGTCATTTTTGCCACGTCTCTGACAAAAGGGTGCTGTGATCTCTTGTTACCATTGTGTGTGGAGTGGGGAGGGGATACATATGTGAATGAGGTGGGTTTTGTGGAAAGTTCAGTCACAGATGGCTGGCATTAAGGATCATGAATCTATCATCTGTCATTATTTCAGAAAGCCGGGGATATGATTTCGCTATTATGTTTGTGCCCTGAGATTATTCTCCCTGAAAGTGCTCAGGAAAACACTTTGAGGTCGCTAGAAGCTGATCTGGGAGCCCGTGTTCCCAGCTGATCAGGATGGAGTGCCTCTGGGCTTTGGCCAGGGAGCATTTTGATCTCAGGGAGCCCACTGCCCTTTGACCTCAAAGCTGGCCCAGCATCACATGTCCCCCTACGCGGGTAGGGGTGTAGGCCCCCGAGTGTCCCTTGCAGGGAGGGGCAGCTGCCCCCTGGGAGCCGAGACCCAGGGACACCCTGCCAGGTGCCTGTGTCGTGACTTCCAGAGAAAGCCTGCCTTCTGGTCGCTGTTTCTGCAGCCCTGAGAGACCCTGTTCTCGCTGCATTTTGATGAGGAATGACGCTGTGGTTTCCCATTCCCTTCCACCCAGATCTGTTTTTGTTTTTTGTTTTTGTCTTTCAACAGGCTAACCGGCCTCCCGCAAAGCTTAACCTGTTAACCTGCCAAGTGAAAACCAACCCCGAGGAGAAGAAGTGTTTTGACCTAATTTCACGTAAGCTTCTTTCTCAGACACTCTGCTGCAGAGAAATTATTTTAAACTCTCGTCTAGGGCATCAACCCTATTTCAAACAGTGCATTTTGAAGAATTGGTTTTCATGGAGAAATGCCTTTTTTCCGGTGACAGCATCCTCTCTTTCCCCCTCTGGTGACTACAGTCAGCTTGCCGGTCTCTTGGGTTCAGGACATGAAGCTGCTCCACTCAGGGGCTCTGTAAACCCGCCACATCCTCTCCGGTTCCCAGGCCTCTGGTTTCCTCTTTGTAAACAAGGAGATTGTGCTACATCAACCCTCTAGCCTACAGTCCTTTCACTGTGAAAACAGGGCAACTCTGTCTTCAGAGCCCCTTTGACTTGGGGGATGTTAGAAACGCTGCCATACTGGTGTGATGCGGCCCCCAGGAGAGCCCTTGAGACCCCGCAGGTTGGAAATCAACTTGTTTTTCCACCATAGAATCAGTGTTTCTGTTCCTGCGTGCTGCTTGTTTTGGGGGCACACCCAGAAGAACCCCACAGACTGCTTCTTTGTGGCGTGAGGCCTCTCGACCTCCCCTGAAGATGAATGCTGTCTCATTAGCCTCAGTCTCTCCTCAGATCACGCGGCTTTTAAAGACGTGTGTGGAGGTGTATTATTGATGCTGGGGAGTTTACTATGTAGTTTAATGCTCACAGCCCCTGGAACGATCAAGGGAGACAGGGCAAAGTGAGAAGACCCTGGCCTGATGAGCCTCCTGAGAGGCCGGGGAATCAGCCTCCTGACAGACCAGGGCTCGGCCTCCGGCCTGACTCTGCCTGACTCTTCCTGCTGAGCAAGTTGCTGGGGGCACGCATCACTAAGATACCTTTGTTCTTTTAACACACATGGGTGGTGGGGAAACACAAGTCAAGCTACAGACGGGCAGCAAGGGTGCAGTTTTGAGTGTGGGTCCACCAAGCCCCCAGGAGCACCCATTCCTCCTGAGCCTCACCCTGCAAAGCCAGCTTGGCTCTCTCACCCAGAGAGCCCAGAAGAGGAACAGACGGACCACCGGCTTCAGCTGTTTCCCTGCAGGATCCTCCTTTACCCATCTTTCCCCTAGAGGGGGATTGCCGTGCTGATCAAGCTGTCTGTGAGCCTGGCTGCTCAAGGAGGACATTCCTACGGCCAGGCCAGCCCTTCCGGGAGTGCGACCTACCCCCTTGCCCTAGATACCCTCTCCCCTCCCCCCCATTTATAAATCCAAGTCCTGAGCTGTTAGCCTCAGATCACGTGGTCCACTTGGTTGGGTTGGAGGTGCAGAAGCCAGAGATGGTCTGGGTCAGTCCCCTGAATGGGACGGACCCTCAGGGTCCACACAGAGGGCAGGTGGCCAGCTGGAGCCCGAGCCCGCAGTGGAGGAGCAGCCCAGCCCAGGACCTGGCGTAGCGGGGCGCCGACCGCATCCTCTTGCTCTTCTCCTTCTGGCCGAAGGTGCTAGAAACTATTCTTGGTGTAAAGGCATCTTACTTAGTGTGCATGCCAGGGAATTCTTATTTGGCAATCTTCACGGACGTGGGTTGCTTTACACACACACACAGACACACACACACACACACCTTAATTTTCCTTGGGACACACACACACTCCTTGATTTTCCTCAGGACACACACACACACACACACACACCTTGATTTTCCTTGGGACACACACATACTCCTTGATTTTCCTCGGGACACACACACTCTCTCTCTCTCCTTGATCACACACACACACACACACACTCTTTCTCTCTCTCTCTCTCTCCCCTTGATCACACACACACACACTCACTTTCTCTCTCTCTCCCCTTGATCACACACACACACACACACACTTTCTCTCTCTCTCTCCCTTGATCACACACACACACACTCACTTTCTCTCTTTCTCTCTCCTTGATCACACACACACACACTCACTTTCTCTCTCTCTCTCGATCACACACACACACACTCACTTTCTCTCTCTCTCTGTCTCTCCTTGATCACACACACACACTCACTTTCTCTCTGTCTCTCCTTGATCACACACACACACTTTCTCTCTCTCTCTCTCTCCTTGATCACACACACACTCACTTTCTCTCTCTCTCTCTCTCTCCCCTTGATCACACACACACACACTCACTTTCTCTCTCTCTCCCCTTGATCACACACACACACACACACACACACACTCACTTTCTCTCTCTCTCCCCTTGATCACACACACACACACTCACTTTCTCTCTCTCTCTCTCCCTCTCTCCCCTTGATTTTCCTCGGGGCCTGTGCCTGGTCTGACCGTGAAGTGACTTGGGGAGAATGGAGGGTGTTAGCCTGACGTCAGATTGGGGCCTCTGGACAACCTGCCGTGGCCAGGGCTTCCCCAGGACCCGGGGTCTGCTTGGGGTGGGTGAGGCCCTGCACCCCATGTAGACTGGAGGCAGGGAAAGTGGCCTCTCCTCTCTTCCTAGCATCAGGCAGCGATGCCCCACTCGGCCACTAACATCTGCACTGCAGGATCAAGTTTATTTTTCTGAACTTGACACATTCTCTTAAACCCCTTTCGTTTCCTCAGTAACGGGGGTGGGGGTGGGGTTTCCCCTGGGTGTCAGAAGAAAGGCAGGAGGAGGCTGGAACCTGGAGTCAGAAGACCTGGCACACTCGTTCCTACCCCTTCACCTCTCATGGCCTCGGCCTCCTCTCGGCCAGCTCGCCAGAAGTCTCCTGAGGACTAACGTGCCTGCACGGGTGTAATAACAGCGGAGGCTGGGATGCCATGTTTGCGCACTTCAAGGGGCACAGATGTTTATTGTGAACCCAGAGTATAGGCACGAGTGTAATAACAGCGGAGGCTGGAAATGCCATGTTTGTGCACTTTGAGGGACACAGATGTGTATTGTGAACCCAGAGTATAGGCCCTGCCCGGCCCTGCCCTGCTGGCTACAGAACTTGGATCTCCCTCACCCCTTTTTCTTTCTTTTTTTGTGTTTTAAGTTTAACTTTGTTTTTTATGTTGTTTCTGGACTGATTGTAGACAGAATTTCTGTATATCCCTTATCCAGCCCTCCTAATACTGACAGCTTAGTACAGAACTGCCAAATGCCATTAGCTAGTCACTCAGTCGTGTCCGCCTCTTTGCGACCCCATGGACTGTAGCCCACCATGCTCCTCTGTCCGTGGGATTCTCCAGGCAAGAATACTGGGTGATCCCACTCCAGGGGATCTATCTTCCTGACCCAGGGATCAAACCTGCGTGTTCTGCATCTCAGGCAGATTCTTTACCATCTGAACCACCTCCAGGCCATGTCTGGAGCTGTGAAAACCAGGACGTTTGCATGGCTGCGATGCCAGTAACTGAGAGTCTTACTCACATTTCACCATTTCTTCTGTTAGTGTCCTTTTTCTGTCCAGGGCTTCACATTGCTCCTGCTGTTTCGTCCTAGTCTCCTACAGCCTAGAGTGGTCCCGTATCTTTCCTCGTCTTTTGTTACTTTAATACTTTGAAAATTATTGATCAGCTTTTTGGTCACCTGACTCTAAGTTTGTGTTCCTCTGATGCTTTCCCACAACTGGACTGAGGTTACACATTTTGGGTGAAGAACCCAGAAAGCTTGTAAGATCCTTGCTTTAGAAAAGGCTTTTTTATACTATTCAAAGGGCCATAGCAATTGGGACCAACTCTGTAGCAAGTTAAAAAAAAAAAAAGACTGGTTCTCTTTAGACTTGGAGGAACCGAGGCGGCTCGCTAATTTGCATCACAAAGCCACACTTTCAGAGCCAGGGCCTGCCAGCGAAGGGGTGGGAGTGCCTGATTGTACACAAATCTTTGACTTCCTAGCGGAGTTTAGACTCTTCCCGAGGTTAATTACAAACCACTTTCTTTTGGAATTGTGTGTGAATTACTGTCCAGGCTTACAATTGACAAAAACCCCCTCTTTGCCCTGCAGATGACAGGACGTACCACTTTCAAGCCGAGGACGAACCGGAATGTCAAATGTAAGTCACACAGCGGAGGAACCTGGGACGGGCCATTGTCCTTGGGATTTAACAGAGCGTCACTGTTACTTCTCTAGATGGATGTCTGTGCTGCAAAACAGCAAAGAAGAAGCTCTAAACAACGCATTTAAGGGAGATGACAACACGGGGGAAAATAACATCGTCCAGGAGCTGACCAAGGAGATCATCTCGGAGGTCCAGGGCATGACGGGCAACGACGTGTGCTGTGACTGCGGGGCACCAGGTGACTCAGCGGCCCCCTCCCAGCCTGGGGGCTGTGGAACCTGGTCACGGATTTTCGCTGTCCTGTCACATGTCCAGTTCAGAGCAGCCCAGCCCAGCCCAGGCTTCTTGAACTGTGTGCAGACTGTGTGGGGAGAGGGTGCTTGCCTCACAGCCCTCAGGACAGGCCCTGGAGGGGAGAGAGCTGGAATTTATAAATGCTTTCTGAGAACTGAAAACGGAAGCACACAGCAAGGGTGAAGCTGGGGTCACCGGTCACTGTTGGCTGGAGGCTGCGGTTCCTTCCGGGGTTTGATCCATCCTCTCTTTGTACTACATCTGAGGCAGCTTTAAGCCACTGTCTAGCCAATAACCCTGGAAGAGCCACTGGCTTTGTCAGATGGCAGTTTTCCTGTTTGGAAAGCGAAGGGACCAGTCCAGACCCCTTCCAGCTGCCATGTTCTGTGAAATGAGGTTTTTATTTCTGAGTTTTGATAAAGCCTGCTGGGCTTCCTGGGTGGCACTAGCCATAAAGACCCTGCCTGCCAGTGTGGAGATGTAAGAGATGTGGGTTCGATCCCTGGGTCCAGAAGATCTGGAGGAGGGCATGGGAATCCACTCCAGTGTTCTTGCCTGGGGAACCCCATGGACAGAGGACGCTGGGGGTGACAGTGCATAGGATTCCAAAGAGTCAGACATGACTGGAGCAACTCTAACACTCACTGGGGTTTCATTTTTAATGGACAGAAATTATCATTGTAGATTTTAACAAACAGTACTTTAAAAGTTTAAAGAGTTGACTTACTTTTGTAATTCAGATGGAATGGTGTTGGTCAGGGGAGCTGCAGAGTAGTGTTTTCTGAATATTTGTAAAATGGGAAAGGTTGTGGCTTGGTTAGGATGGCCACTTACCTTCTCGTTCCTCTAGTTCTATGATGATTTTTATTGAAAACAAAGCAAAGATAGAGTGGACAATTGAGACGTGCCGTGGTGTGGGGCGGGGGGTTCCTGTTAGGTTGGGGGCTGAATTTGGGGGTAATTCGAAGAATTACCTCATGAGGCCTTGGGCCATTAATAACATGTCTTTGGCAGGAGATGAGGTGGGTAGCAAAAGTAGTAAATCGCACTTTTTTCTTAGATGAGTACTTGGACTTATAACACTCTTATAAGGAAGAAAGAGCTACAACATTTTTGTTTTAAAATGCTAAGACAACACTAAGACTATAAAGTATTAATAACCTACTTTAATATGACATGGCATATTAAAGCTTGTCACTAAGCATGACACAGTGGATAACAGCAGAATAGGTCCAGAAAAGTGGAAACACAGGTGCCCAGAAGTGTTTCCAAACTCGGATAAAATTTTTATAACTTGAACATTTTAAAAATAACTTCACGATTCATATGACCAAGGTTGTGGTATTTACCTGCAATGAGTTTCTGAGGGCAAACAAGCAGTTCTAAAGAGAATTGAACTTCCGGGCTGTGCTCACATGTTCAAGTGTGTTTTATTTTGAATTCAGAGTTTTTCAGTAAACCTAGCATGCAGCAAACCTTTCTTGACTGCTTACTGCGGCACGTGGTTAGGACACTTTCGCGAATAAGTGAGCATGCAATGCGAGCTGGGCTTGAACCTGGCTAAAGGCAGGGCTGCGGTCTAACTCCGCAGCATCAAGCAAGGCCCCTGGCCTCTCTGAGCAAGATCATAAAGGCACCGGCCCTGTTTGCATCCAGATCCTCCTGTAGGTGTTAAATGAGTTATTCAAGGAAAGCACCTGTAATTTCTAAAGCTCTTGTTACAGGTGGAGCTATTCCTACTGTAATTGCTTCAGCTCTGTGTTGAGCAGAGCTTGGCATCATCACATAGTAAGTGTTCTCTGCTGGCATCATTAGCATCTTTGACATACAAACATGTGATTTAAGACTGTCCCCCATGTGGCACTAGACTGTCCCCTTTGCTGATACAACCTGGTTGCTGGTGGGTGTGGTCTGTGTCCAGGGACCCATGACCGCTAGAGGGCACTGTGTCCTATTCTACACACAGCCCTGTCCCTTGGGAGTATTTATTCACTGAATGGAAAGATGGGCAGGTGGAGCTGTAGGAAGAAAGGGAATAGATATGTGCACGTGTGCACTGTGTGTGACTTGTGTGTGTACTTAGTTGCTTAGTCGTGCCCGAGTCTTTGCGACCCCATGGACTGAGCCCACCAGGCTTCTCTGTCCATGGGATTCTCCAGGCAATGGAGTCGGTTGCCATGCCCTCCTCTAGAGGATCTTCCCGACCCAGGAATCGAACCCAGGTCTCCCGCATTGCAGGCGGATTCTTTACCATCTGAGCCACCGGTGGTAACTAACGATGGATGAGGGTTCCCACTGCACCTAGGATCCCGCTGCATGGTGCATCAAAACTCCATGTTGAGTAGTAACTGTACAAGAACAAAGTTCTGACCCTGGCCCCTCCTCACAAGCTTTGGTGTTCCTCGCTGTCTTTGGCAGATCCTACGTGGCTCTCCACCAACCTTGGCATTCTGACCTGCATCGAGTGTTCCGGGATCCACAGAGAGCTGGGGGTCCACTACTCCAGGATGCAATCCCTGACGTTAGACGTGTTAGGAACATCTGAACTGCTGGTAAGCTTGAGGTCCCTTGATTTTGGGATTTTGGAGTGAACACAGATGAGCTGAATGTGAGGTTTCCATTTTGGTCTTCTAAAATTCCCCTGGGCCTGGTAGCTGTTGATATTGCCAAGTACATTTGGGTAATTAGAAACTCACGGGTAATCCCTCCTCCTCAGCTACTAGCGGTTTAGGGTTGCAAAGCTTTATTCTTAAATGAATAAAATGGAAGTGAACTCATAAAGGACCATGAAGACTGGTGTGAGCGTTGGCAAAGTCCGATTCACCCCAGGCACTGAGAGGACACGGAGTCCAAAGTCCAGAGACAGGAAAGACTCCTTCTCCAGAGATGTCTGCCAGATTCTGCTGAGTCTGCGGACACTGCCTGGCTCGAGCCTCGGGTGGACTTTTTCTCTGCCCCTTATTGTTTGCCTTTTGGGAGAGATAATGATATTTGCTTCTACTGCCTGTATTTCTTTAAAAAACAAACAAACAAACAAAAAAACCTCTCATTCTTGGTTCAGCAATACACATAGCCATGCACTATAGATCACTATTAAGAGGTTGAAGCATTTTCTGTGAAGTGACTTTCAAAGCCTGGAGACTGTGGTCCCATCAGGGACCAAGTGCTTTGGGGACACCTAAAACATGAGCTCTTTGGAGTGTTTTCAAAGTCTGTAACTGCTGATTAGAAGGCAGTATTTGAAGTTCTTTGTTGAGATAGCCAAGCATTGGATAGTAAATATTAAGAGGATATTGATTACCATTGATTTTAATGTCAAGAGCAATAGTCTTGGCAGAAAATCAATTGCTGTGGTCAATAGACCTCTCGAGGGGCCGTAAGTCTTATTGATGACCATTCTGGAACCAACGTGTCTGAACTTGTAATGCATTTTGAACTATCTTGTCAAACAAATCCTTCGTGTCTTTCCAAGGACTTCCTTTATAGTCTTGAAAGACAAAGCTGGGAGAAACTACAGTGGGTACTGGTAGCCCAGTTAGTAGCATCACTGATTAACTGAAGTTTAAAACTAAGCTATATCCTTAGAGCCAAAGCAAAAAGAATACCCAGCTGTGGATGTGACTGGTGATAGAAGCAAGGTCCGATGCTGTAAAGAGCAATATTGCATAGGAACCTGGAATGTCAGGTCCATGAATCAAGGCAAATTGGAAGTGGTCAAACAAGAGATGGCAAGAGTGAATGTCGACATTCTAGGAATCAGTGAACTCCAATGGACTGGAATGGGTGAATTTAACTCAAGATGACCATTATATCTACTACTGCGGGCAGGAATCCCTCAGAAGAAATGGAGTAGCCACCATGGTTAACAAAAGAGTCCGAAATGCAGTACTTGGATGCAATCTCAAAAACGACAGAATGATCTTTGTTCGTTTCCAAGTCAAATCATTCAATATCACAGTAATCCAAGTCTATGCCCCAACCAGTAACACTGAAGAAGCTGAAGTTGAATGGTTCTATGAAGACCTACAAGACCTTTTAGAACTAACACCCAAAAAAGATGTCCTTTTCATTATAGGGGACTGGAATGCAAAAGTAGGAAGTCAAGAAACACCTGGAGTAACAGGCAAATTTGGCCTTGGAATACGGAATGAAGCAGGGCAAAGACTAATAGAGTTTTGCCAAGAAAATGCACTAGTCATAGAAAACACCCTCTTCCAACAACACAAGAGAAGACTCTATACAGGGACATCACCAGATGGTCAACACCAAAATCAGATTGATTATATTCTTTACAGCCAAAGATAGAGAAGCTCTATACAGTCAGCAAAAACAAGGCCAGGAGCTGACTGTGGCTCAGACCATGAACTGCTTATTGCCAAATTCAGACTTAAATTGAAGAAAGTAGGGAAAACCACTAGACCATTCAGGTATGACCTAAATCAAATCCCTTATGATTATACAGTGGAAGTGAGAAATAGATTTAAGGGCCTAGATCTGATAGAGTGCCTGATGAGCTATGGAATGAGGTTCGTGACATTGTACAGGAGACAGGGATCAAGACCATCCCCATGGAAAAGAAATGCAAAAAAGCAAAATGGCTGTCTGGGGAGGCCTTACAAATAGCTGTGAAAAGAAGAGAAGTGAAAGGCAAAGGAGAAAAGGAAAGATATAAACATCTGAATGCAGAGTTCCAAAGAATAGCAAGAAGAGATAAGAAAGCCTTCCTCAGCGATCAATGCAAAGAAATAGAGGAAAACAACAGAATGGGAAAGACTAGAGATCTCTTCAAGAAAATTAGAGATACCAAAGGAACATTTCATGCAAAGATGGGCCCGATAAAGGACAGAAATGGTATGGACCTAACAGAAGCAGAAGATATTAAGAAGAAATGGCAAGAATACACAGAAGAACTGTACAAAAAAGATCTTCACGACCCAGATAATCACGATGGTGTGATCACTGACCTAGAGCCAGACATCCTGGAATGTGAAGTCAAGTGGGCCTTAGAAAGCATCACTATGAACAAAGCTAGTGGAGGTGATAGAATTCCAGTTGAGCTATTCCAAATCCTGAAAGATGATGCTGTGAAAGTACTGCACTCAATATGCCAGCAAATTTGGAAAACTCAGCAGTGGCCACAGGACAGGAAAAGGTCAGTTTTCATTCCGATCCCAAAGAAAGGCAATGCCAAAGAATGCTCAAACTACCACACAATTGCACTCATCTCACACGCTAGTAAAGTAATGCTCAAAATTCTCCAAGCCAGGCTTCAGCAGTATGTGAACCGTGAACTTCCTGATGTTCAAGCTGGTTTTAGAAAAGGCAGAGGAACCAGAGATCAAATTGCCAACATCCGCTGGATCATGGAAAAAGCAAGAGAGTTCCAGAAAAACATCTATTTCTGCTTTATTGACTATGCCAAAGCCTTTGACTGTGGGGATCACAATCAACTGTGGAAAATTCTGAAAGAGATGGGAATACCAGACCACCTGATCTGCCTCTTGAGAAATTTGTATGCAGGTCAGGAAGCAACAGTTAGAACTGGACATGGAACAGCAGACTGGTTCCAAATAGGAAAAGGAGTATGTCAAGGCTGTATACTGTCACCCTGCTTATTTAACTTCTATGCAGAGTACATCATGAGAAATGCTGGACTGGAAGAAACACAAGCTGGAATCAAGATTGCCGGGAGAAATCTCAATCACCTCAGATATGCAGATGACACCACCCTTATGGCAGAAAGTGAAGAGGAACTAAAAAGCCTCTTGATGAAGGTGAATGTGGAGAGTGAAAAAGTTGGCTTAGAGCTCAACATTCAGCAAATGAAGATCATGGCATCCGGTCCCATCACTTCATGGGAAATAGATGGGGAAACAGTGGAAACAGTGTCAGACTTTATTTTGTGGGGCTCCAAAATCACTGCAGATGGTGACCGCAGCCATGAAATTAAAAGATGCTTACTCCTTGGAAGGAAAGTTATGACCAACCTAGATAGCATATTGAAAAGCAGAGACATTACTTTGCCAACAAAGGTCCGTCTAGTCAAGGCTATGGTTTTTCCTGTGGTCATGTATGGATGTGAGAGTTGGACTGTGAAGAAGGCTGAGTGCCGAAGAATTGATGCTTTTGAACTGTGGTGTTGGAGAAGACTCTTGAGAGTCCCTTGGACTGCAAGGAGATCCAACCAGTCCATTCTGAAGGAGATTAGCCCTGGGATTTCTTTGGAAGGACTGATGCTGAAGCTGAAACTCCAGTACTTTGGCCACCTCATGCAAAGAGTTGACTCATTGAAAAAGACTGGTGCTGTGAGGGATTGGGGGCAAGAGGAGAAGGGGATGACAGAGGATGAGATGGCTGGATGGCATCACTGACTCGATGGACATGAGTCTGGGTGAACTCCGTGATTTGGTGATGGACAGGGAGGCCTGGCGTGCTGCGATTCATGGGGTCGCAAAGAGTCGGACACTACTGAGTGACTGATCTGATCTAATCTGATCCTTGGCAAGACCCAAGCAGTGTATTCTTTGTTACATGGTACTGTTATTGTTAATGTCATAATGCATACAGGCTGCATCATAGATCTGTGTATGCAGGCAGTGTCCTGGGTAACTGGAGACAGCGTAGACATGAAACCTTGGTAACTGGGGACAGCACAGACGTGAAACCCTCACGTGTATTTTCATTGAGCACTGCTAAACCAGGGTAGCTGCTATACAACCATTTTTGTTGTTCAGCTACTCAGTCATGTCCAACTCTTTGCAACCTAGTGATTTAAAAAAGAAAAAGAAAAAAGAAACAGTGGGAAGTGTTAACTGGTTTACGTTGAGGTTTAATTGCTGATTTTGCGTGCGGCACTTTGCAAAGCACTTTGTGTGTATTAGTTCATTTGCTCTTCAGCCCCGTGGCCTTGGTATATTATCCCCATTTTACAGAAGAGGAACTGAGGCTTAGAATGTTGTAACAAGCCCAAGGTTATGTGTTATCCACACACCAGGTCTGGAATGGGGGCCTCTTTAGTCAGAGCTCACACTCTTAACCCCCGAGGACTCACCCCATGGGGAGTGCATAAACCTCACTGCAGCCCCTCTGTATATCCCCCTCCCCATCCCTGACAGTGTCTACAGCCAGCTCTCCGGGGGGCAGAGACGTCCTGCTTTGTAGTCTGCTCAGTGACATGATGTAAACACTCCCACTGGGGCCGTTTTCAGGCCACCGTGTGAATCACTGAATGAGCCGTAAGAAAGAGATTTGGTCACACACACATAGTAAGGTCACCCCACAAGAACACTGTTGTTGCAAGTATCTTCAAAAACAGAATAGTAAGATGTAGGAAAATCAGAAGTGATGAGTTTTGCGGACTGTTTTGTTTTTAGTCTGATTTTTATATTAAAGCCACGCCATACTGCTTTCAGGGTCTTAGTTCCCTGACCAGGGATCAAACCTGGGTTCCCGGCAATGGAAAATGCGGAGTCCCAATTCCACTGGACCACCAGGGAATTCCTTAGTATAGTTTATTTGATCATGCGTTTATAGAATGTAATTTTTAATAATGACTGTTTAACAGCTGAGCTCGTATAAGCTGGTGGGAGCCTGATACCAGCACATCTGTTACACCTGCTTAAACACGTCTCAGAAATTTATCTGATGGTCTGCATGAGACTGTTGCCTACTGCAGAGGGAAGCGCCAAAGAGGGCTGGAAGGAAAATGTTTCCGTCTCAGTGAAAGGAGGAGGTGACTTCTGATCCCTGGCTCAGAGCTTCCTTCCTGTCTCTCATCTATGTAATCTCTCAGGCGTTTATAATCTGACCAACTCAGCCGTTATGGAGAAATCCAGGCAGAGGCCGCTTAACTGACAGCTGCAACTATTTCTGATGTCTAATCTCTGCCTAAACTCCCTTATCTAAGCCTCTTTTCCTCCGTGATTGTCAGAAAAACAAAGGGCAGAGGCCTGAATCACGTGGCATTTATTCCCACCCTGTCTTTGCCCTGAACTCTAGCCACTCGCAGGCAGGGGAGGTCTCCCCGCCTCTCATCCCAGCCCGGTTACTGCGGGAGTGACCCCACGCCCAGACCCTCACTCCGCAGGTGCAGAGTGTGTCAGGTGTTGGTAACACTTGTAAAGCATGAGAATTTCAAGCCTTTTTAAAGCACCCGGTTATTTTGTTTAGACAGATGCTGCCTGAACAAAAGATCTCCTGAAGGCTTGACTCACACATATCCTGTGTGTGAATGTATGTGTTTAGAATTCCACCTGGTACATAGTGAGAACTGTCAAGTATCGTCATCTCCTCCTCCAGAAGGATTGGAACAAAATCCTCCCAGAAGAATGATCTGCGTGTCATAACATGTGAATCCTCCAGCTGGACCGACTGCTTCCTTTGTGAGCTTTTCAGGTTCACAGAGCCGTGGTGTCAGGGTCCTGGGCTGGTGTGTTCATCGGAGTGTGTCTTCTGGGGTCGCACATGGTAACTAGACTCTCTGAAAGAGATATGAGGGTAAACTGGAGGAGGACTTGCGGGCGTATCTGAGGCTGCAGCCTGCCCTGAGCCAGGGTCCCAGCCCCACACGGGGACTGCTGTGACATGAGACGGGGTTTCGAACAGCCTGATGGAGACAGCAGAGACATGAGCAGGCAGCTTCGTTTCCTGTCGGCATTGCGTTCGGAACAGACAGATGCTCACCCCGTAAAATGCCGCCCCTGTCCCCCCGAATGGCCTCAGCGTAGCCCTCATGATGGAAGTCTTTAATTCTGTCTAAATTGTCTTGCAAACAGCTTCCCCTGATGTGGTGCTTCACCATTTCTTTTTTAATTTGTTTTTGTTTCAAGCACGCTAGAGTCCCCATGTTTACTGCTGCAGTGGTTTTAGCAGCATCCGTGAAGGTGGCTGGTTGGCAGTCATCTTTTCTTCCCTTTTCCTTCTCCTGGAATCACTTCTTATTCAGTGGAAGGAAACGGGTAATTGAAGTATTAATTTGATTAGTTCAGGGAAGCTGTGCCATCTTAACTGGCGTGCACCAGCTTAATACCCTTAGATGTTAAAGCAACTCTGCTTTCAGAAGGCCTCCTGAAAAGCAAAGATTTTAAAAAGATAAATTTCCTCCTTAACATGGAAGATTATGATTTCAGCTCCAATTTTTAGATCCTTCATAGAACGGTATTGTTGGTATGAGACTCCTAGTTTCATATGATCAGTTTCACATTGTAAATGAAGTTACTAAAGAAAACTTCAGTGTTCTGTAATTGAATTTGAGTCAGTAATTTAAAGGGCTTCCCAGGTGGTGCTAATGGTAAAGTATTCACCTGCCAATGTAGGAGACGTAGGGGACATGAGTTTGATCCCTGGGTTGGGAAGGTCCCCTGGAGAAGCGAATGGCAACCCACTCCAGTATTCTTGTTTGGAGAATCCCATGGGCAGAGGAGCCTGGCAGGCTATAGTCCATGGGGTCGCAAAGAGTCAGACACGACTGAAGCGACATAGCATGCATCCACAGTAATTTAAAAATCATCTAACATCAGAGAATGGGGTCAGAAACCCCAGGAGCCCACAATCCTGATTCAAGCCCGTTTTGTGACCTCATGCCTCCTTCTCCTGAGGTTGTTAACAAGCTATTAAATGCAAAGCAAATGAACTAACAGCTGGATCTGTGAGAGAGGTGAGAAGAAAACCCTCAGAAACTGAGAGCCTCCTTACAGATGACACTGCTGTCTCACTTGGGGCTGAAATGAAGCCGTTCAGGCTACAAAGAGCAACCGGAAGTGGCAGCATCGGTCCCCGTTTACTGAGTGACTGTCATGCTCCAGACATCGTCCCAGGCCCTTTGTCTTATCTAGCCTGAACAAGAGCTCTGTTTTAAAAAGGTGGCTAAAAGGTTTATTCTTAAATCACAATTATGAACTTTTTAAAAACCACAAACCCTATCAGAAAAAATTGAGCGCCAAAACCTAGAGCTGTGTGTAATGTATAGTTGCATTTGTCCCACTTACTAAAAGTGTGTTGTATACTTCATAAAATATATCTAAAGTAGAAATTTTCAAGGCTCAGGAGAAACATACAGTTTTTCCCAGCATATTTTTTTGTGCTCCCTTCTTTGGAAGCAGCAATTTAGAGCTCACTGCTCTTTCTTAGCTCTGCCTACAAGGGTCAAGTTCTTTCACTTTCCCAGAGCCTTTCTTGTCCATCTGTGTGCCATGGACTCCAAGCTTTCCAACCTTCTGGGACCTGAGGGGGCCCAGGAGATGACACCCCATTTTCCTGTGTTGATTTGAAACCGCTTGAGAGATTGAAGGTCCGATTCATTGTTGAAAATCGCTGCATCCGCTGACCTGGTTCCCACGTATGGGGGTAGCCAAATCCCAGACTTGGACTCGGGGCCCAGGCGGGGCCAGAGGAGCAGACCCACCCCTGCGCTGCGTCCTGGGGGTGTCCCAGGGGTGTCTGTCCTTCTGAGCCCCTCGGGCAGGGAGATCTTTTCTCTCACTGTCCACTCCTCTCCTCTGGGGCATAAGTACAGGAAGACAGAATGTCTCAGGAATGGTGACCTTCCACCTGGAAGCATGAAAACAGGGCACCAGAGGCTCCCCGTCCTCACCCAAACTCTGGAAACCAGAACCTACAGCCCCTTTCTGGCTCAGGGGCCCGAGAGGGTAGGTGCCCCGGGTCTCCAGGAATGTGTGACTCCCAGACCCTGTCCTCAGGTGCTTTGAACATCAGGGAGACGCAGTCCCAGGGCATGGGGTGGGGGGTGTGTCCAGTCCAGACCCCTGCTGTCCCACCATCCTGCTGTCTCCATTCCTGCATTGCTGGTTCAGCCCTTATCACAGGTCCCTTCCTTTGCTTTTTTGTTCACCGCTGTCTTGTTAGACTGATCCTCTTGGAACAGACCTAGAGCCCAGCCTGCCTGAGGCCCCATGTGTGTTCTGGCCATCCCTGAGGCTCACTTCCCTGACGACATGGCTTGTAAATGCCCTGGACCCCCCAGATCTGCTGGGGCCCCATGTCCCCTCGACGAGGCCCCTTGTCCAGGGACAGTGCTCTGGGAGCAGAGGTTGTGTGGGTCAGGGCTGGTTAACCCGCCTTCCTGCTGCCCTGGCTCCTGCCCTATCCTGCCGGGCCCCCGTCTTCTTGACATGATGCTGCACCCTCCATCTGCAAACACTGTGCTTTGGCTCATGGTTCCAGAGGGTTCTCCGCAGGCTGGACCATCCACTAGGGCTTGGCGAGGCTGTGAGGTGGCCCATTGCCCGCGCTGGGCAGCTGTGACGCACAGCCATGGTGGCCCCCTGGACCAGCTGGCCCCTGTGAGCCAGCCAAGCCCAGCAGAAGGAAGGCAGTTCCCAATTGCCGGGAATCCTCCTCCTCCCCTCGCCCCCTCCCATCTGCCCACAGCCCACGGGCTCCCGGGTGCGGTGCAGGGGTTCATCCTGTCACCCCCCTGAAGGTGGCTATGTTTGGCTGCGGGATGCTGTTCATGTTGCGTGGAGCGGTGGGGCCTTAGCAGGTGCCTGGCTGTAAACTGAGGCTCCGATACCAGGGTTCAGTCTAGATTCTCAGTACGCCACATCACCCACTGTGGCATGCTACTCTAATCTTCAGCTTTGTCTCCGGAGACAGAGCAGTGAGGCACCTGGAGTTTTGCCACCGTAGACCCTGGGCCACGCTAGAGGCCCAGGCAGGGGCTCCTGAGAGCCTGGAGCTCAGGACACCCTGAACTTGGTTCACAAGGACTAGGAAGACTCAGGAAGCCTCCCCACCCCGATCATGAAGCTGGCATGTTTCTCTGTCCTTCGCACCCACCCCCAAATGACCCCCTCTCCGTGTCGTGTGACCTGCCACCAGGAAGCGTGGCCTTCTCCAACCCAGACCCCTTGGCTGTTCCTTCAGCCGCGCCCCCTGAGGGGCTGTTTGGGCACAGCTTAACCTCCCAGAACATCCCCCTCACCTGTGTCCCTGTGGTTCACTGAGGGCAGGAGCCCCAGAAGCATCACTGCTCCCACTGTTGTTGTTTCCATTGTGAAAACAGGAAATGAAAATACTTGTTCGCTGCAAAGCACTGGGCCTGGTGTTCCCGTTCAGTTTCTTTGTTTCATTAGATGTTGGAGAACCCAGTCTCCATCGGGTGTTGAGCAGGGTGCTGGGGGTGGGATGAATAAGTCCCTGTTCCTAAGACCCCAGTCACCCGATTTGCACTGGGCCTGGTGTTCACATTCAGTTTCTTTGTTTCGCCAGATGTTGAAGAACCCTACCTCGGTCAGGTGCTCAGCTGGGTGCTGGGGGTGGGACAAATAAGTCCCTGCTCCTAAGACCCCAGTGACTCCGGATTTGCACATCCATTCAGGAGTGTGCCAAGTGCCACGCTGCTGGGGTGGCCTGGCTGCCACCAGCCATGGTGTTTACGGGGTACCCACCACATCCAGTACAGAGCCCGTGTCAGCGAGCAGTGATGAAACCTGCTCGTTTCTAACTAGGTCAGGGGGTTGATTGGCAAATAAGAACCTTACCTTGAAACAGACACATTTTCAGTGCTTTGGTGTATTGAATGCTTTCATGTAAAATCCCATTTTATCATTATTTGCAGACTGGCAAGGTAGGTATCATCCCCATTTTTCTATTAAAAAAACCGAAGCTCAGGGAAGCCACCTTGCCTGTGGTCACAAAGCCAGTAAATAGAACCACGATTGAATGTGAATCTTGGCTTCCTGGCCCAGGTCCCCCCTCGCTGGCAGGAGTAAATGCTGTTACATCTCTCTCAGCTAGAGTGCAGGTTCTTCTTGGGGTGGGAGGTTGGGGAAAGAATAGAAACTTGAGTTGAGCCGAGTTCCTGCTCCTCCCCGTCCATGGAGGCTTTCTGTCCAGGGGACATTTTACGAGAGCCCTCCTCTGAAACAGGCATTCTTGTCTCTGGTTTTATGGGTACCTCTGGGGTTTGGGTTTTGTCCAACTTCATTAAAGGCAAACCACTTTATTGCTCTATTTCTTAGCGACCATTAAATAAATCATCAGCTGTGTGAGTAGTGTGGAGCGGTGGAAGGTATTAATAATTGAGTGCACTGAAACAGACTTTTGTTTTTGCAGCTTGCCAAGAATATCGGGAACGCAGGCTTCAATGAAATCATGGAGTGCTGTCTCCCCGCTGAGGACTCAGTCAAACCCAACCCGGGCAGCGACATGTACGTATGCGGCTGGCGGGTCTCGCTGGCTGAACTAAGGCTGGCTTGCCCCGGGCCCCCAGAGGCAGGGGGCTAACAAGTCTGGGTGTATCGACTGTTGCTTCTTCAAGGAAGAAATCAGCCTGTGTTGTGTATAAAGTCTCTGCAACCCTTCAGGGTGTTGAGGTAGAAATTTGATGTGGCAGTTTTTCTTAGAAGCCGTAGGCAAGCAGATTTCCCTGGGGGTTGGGGGGGAACACTGAGTGTCGCCCTCTGTGTGGGCACCGCCTTGCCTCTGTCTCAGGGCAGGGTCGTCGCCCTCCCACCTGAGTTCTCTCTGAATTCTGAGCTGCTGAGAGGGTGGGTTGTCATAGATACGTGGTTACGTCTGGTCCTCAAAGCAAATGTTTAGTGTGTCGTTCCCTTCAAAAAAAATTTTGTTTCTGTTTTAACTGTTGACACGAAACCTGATTAAGACACGTTCGTGCCTTGTCATGCACCCAGCTGCCCCACTGAGGCAGAGCTGATAGCAGGGGAATTTCCTACCAGTCTTATCATATAAAGCATAAACCACCCGGGCCACACACTGCTCCTTGAGAGAGGTAATGGGTGACTGGGGGCCAGGGCAGTGCCTGGCCTGCCCCCCAAGGCTCCAGCCCTGTTCTCCCTGGGTGGCCTGTCTGCTGCACCAGGACTGGGGTGATTTACCCACTCTAGGAGGGCACAGTCAGGCAGATGGGGGTGGTCCCAGGCCAGTTCAGCATTTGAGTAGTATTGCTGTTCAGTGTCTCAGTCGTGTCCAGCTCTTTGCAACCCATGGACTGCAGCATGCCAGGCCTCCCTGTCCATCACCAACTCCTAGAGCTTGCTCAAACTCATGTCCATCGAGTCAGTGATGCCATCCAACCATCTCATCCTCTGTCGCCCCATTCTCCTCCTGCCTTCAATCTTTCCCAGCATCAGAGTCTTTTCCAGTGAGTCAGCTTTTTGCATTGGGTGGCCAAAGTTTTGGAGCTTCAGCATTAGTCCTTCTAGTGAATATTCAGGGTTGATTTCCAGTCAGAGTGTGTTTTGGCAGGAAAGGGAAAGTGAGAAATATGTGCTCAGGAACTTCCCTGGTGGTACAGTGAATAAGAATCCACCTGCCAATGCAGGAGACACAGGTTCGATCCCTGATTCTGGAAAATTCCACATACCATGGAACAGCTAAGCCTGTGCTCTGCAACTACTGAAGCCGGCACACCCTGGAGCCTGTGCTCTGCAGCAAGAGAAGCGACTGCAATGAGAAGCCCCACTCACTGCAATGAGAGGAAGCCTGTGTGCAGCGGTGAAGATCCAGTACAACCAAAAAATAAATAAAAAGAAGAAATAAATAATTTAAAAAAAAGAAATATGTACTCAGAGAGAAGAGAAAATCCATTCACTGAGACAGCCGTCCCCTGGGAGTAACCAGAGCGAGAGCTGCCGGCAGGGCTCCCCCAGGTGTCAGGCGAGGTCCCCGAGCAGTGGTGGGGAGAGGGTTTCATGCTGTGGGGGCGGGTCTTTGGAGCCAAGGTCACAGGATCTGTGTTCTTTGGCCTTGGGTGAGGTGACTTCCCTCCAGGGAGGAGCGGGTATCAGGAGGTGAGCGTGGGTGGGGTTGGATTAGCATCAGTCGTCTGGGTCCTGGAGCAGATGGCGGTGGTGTGGCATTTCCTTGAGATTGCACGAGGTGTGATTTTAGATTCCAGGCACGGGACTTACCGAGTTGGTATCCTCTCCTGCTAAGGATCTGAGTTCCAAGTCTGTATCCTTACCCAGAGCTGGAGAGACAACAAGGAGGTGTAGAAACCTGCATCCTTGCCTACCGCGGGAGCTGGGAGGGTTCGTCAGCTTCCCCGGGCCCTTTTCCTTTAATAGAAGCAGAGGGACAGCCATCCCCCTGCTCACAGAGTCGCTGGGACGTACATCGGGGTGAGGGGGTCACTCACCTCGTGCTTGGTCGGTGTTGGCTGCCCTTGTTGCTCACTGTGGGTGTGGGTGCTGAGAAGTTCGGGTCCTCTCGAGGCAGGTGTCCGTGGAGAGGTCCCTTGACATGGGCTGACTGGGTGTATGAGAAGGTCTGTTAGGACAGAGACGTCGTGGTCCCCTGGGGCACTTCACTTAACTGTCTCATAGACACCTGCTCTCACGGTGAAGGGCGTGGTCTCCTGAAACCCTGTAGTATTGATCCACTTTGAACAAAGTATAAGACATGGTCACTGATTTCTTCCAAGTACCAGGGGTACTTTATAAAAGCAGAGCATTTGTTTATTCTGGGGGAAAATGGTTCTAAAAAGTGAATCCTGTCTGCGTGGGACTCTTGGATATAAATGTTCCATCTACATTGAGACCCTGCCCCGCCCCCCAGCCTTGGCACCAGTGAAAAGATGTTTACTCCCCTCCTTTTTTTTTTTTTTTTTTCAAAATGAGGGCAGATGACCAACCTGACAGCAAACTGGCACCCACGTGGATGCCCCCTCAGCTGAAACCAGTTGCGGGCGGAGCTCTGTTTTAAAGCATTTCATCCCACTTTACATTGTACCTAGGTGTCCACATACTTTTTTCTGGTAAATCTCACCTTACTCGTGTTTGCATGTCCCACCACAATATGTTGCTTGTGATGGGAAATATTTGTACATAAACAAGGAATCAATGAGTAAGAGGTGAAGCTCTAGTTCAGTGACTACTTTAGAGAAGCTACTGTCTTACTTCCAGATTAAAAGGAGTGCACTGCTCCTGGCTTTATCTCAAAGCAGCACACCATCTGCAGATGAATCTGTTGAAAGGGAAGCCAGAGACCGTCTCATGGCCTGTGAATCCCCAGATGGATTTGGGGGTATGTTGAGAGATATAAATAGGCAGGAAGCAGGGAGCTTCCTGCTCACAGAGGCCAGAACCATTTCTCTCCTGTGATTCAGGTCGCTCACGCACGCCCTGTCCTTTGGAAGTATAAGAAGCCTCCCTCTCTGAACGCATGCCAACACATTCTTATTAAATTCATTGCTTTCCTCCAAAAGCCTTAACCTTTCCCAAAAAAAGAGGGGGTGGAGGGGTCACACTGGCAGAGTCAACTTCCACCAGGAATCCGTGGGGCCTGGTGTGGCCCAAACAGACCTGTACCTGTGCTGGGGGAGGGACCACCTTCCGGGTTTGGGACCCAGAGCCTGGACAAGTGGATAAAACATTTAAAAAATATAAGGTTCAGTTTATCAGTAGCCCCTTCCTGAGGGTCCATAGTGATGCTGCCCCAAAGTGATTATTGGAGCCATCTAAGCCTTGACACCTGTTCAGCCCTGCCTCCCGTCATAAGAGACCTGTAGAGTTTCATCTGACGGGTTGTTGGTTTTGTCAAGCCAGGACGGTCACCAGGCAGCAGCCAGAGCATCACTCTGGCTGGGAGCCCCTGCAAGGAGAGTTCAGTCCAGCGGAGCAGGGCGGCCCTCGGAGCTGCCGGGCTGCTGGAGGCCATGGGCTCACGTTCACAACGCTGTTGCAAGGATCAGATGGACAGCACAGCTCCACCCGACCTGTGGCCTGCAGTAACCGTCCCCTGTGGGGGACACGTGTGAAGTCCCCCAGCACAGTTCAAGCGAGGCAGCGTCTATGGACACCTAGGTGGTAGTTTATTAGGTGAAGCTGGCAAAGTGTTGTGTGCCCCCGCTGGGATCCTGGAGTTGACCCACCCACTCCTGAACCCTGGTGGGCTGCAGCAAGGACCCACGTGGGTCGACCTGGGGGCCTTGGGCCCTGATGATCATAGAAGCAGGTGCGGTGGGTGTCCTGGTCCCAGGGTAGGAGCGAGCGGTGCCCCAGCCAGGAAGAGCCGGTGGGTCCCCCCAGCACCTCTTCACTCTGTGCTGCCCTGGTTATTGCATGCGGAATCCTGGGCTGAAGGCCTCAGTGTGCTGTCTCCTTCTCTGTGATCCTGCAGAGGCCTGCGCGTAGACGTCGTCAGCTTGTGCATGCCTCAACTGTGTGCTTTTGCACAGGATAAGGAGGTTTGAGTCGCTGGCCCAGAGTCACCAGGGTGGGGGTCCGGGGGGGAATGCCTTGATCCGTGCTGAATTTTTGTCTTTGGAATTTTTAACACTTTGGTTGAAATATGACTCACATACCATCACAGTTCACCCATTTAAAGTACAGTTCACTGGCTTCTAGTATGTTCTCAGTTGTTCTTCCATCACCACAAGCAATTTTAGAACATTTTCTTCATCCCATCACAAAGCCCTGTCCTTGTAAACCATCCCCTACTCTGTCCCCTTACGCCCCCCCCTCCACCTCCCCCTAACACCCCATCCCCTCCAGCCTGGGGCCGCTGCTCCCCGCTCCCTATCTCTACGCATTTGTCGGTTCCGGGCATTTCAGTGAACGGAATAACGCCATGTGTGGTCTTCAGTGTTGGCGTCTTTCATTTAGGATTTCAGGATGTTTCCAGGGCTCATCCACGTGAGTGCTTCATTCTTTTTGTGGCTGAGTCGTACTCTTGTTATGTGGACACCACATCTTTTTCACCTGTTCATCAGCTGATGGACCCTTATGACTTGGTTGTCATGGGTAATTAGTGTTTACTGTCCCTCAAACACCGTGTCTAGGTTTTTATTGTTGATGTTGCTGCTTATTAGGGTCCTTGGAGTGAGATTCTCAGTCCTCTGGACCAGGAGCTGCTGTTTTTCTTGCTCTATCTTTCGAGTTCATCAGTACTTTCCGAGGCCCTAAGGACCTGCCGGGAGCGCGGCAAAGTGTCATCTCGTGTGCTTCGCCCAGGCTGTGTGCATTTCTTAGATAAGATTTGGGGTCACATACCTGCCCAGGGTCACTTGACAGTCTACGGCGGGGGAGGATTTTGACTCCCCTGGAGTTGCTGCTGCTCCTCCACGCTCCTTGGAGAGGTGGGGTCTGTGCCCTCAAGACCAAACTAGAGCCAGGAAATAGACCATGAAGATGGACAACTTGTTTGATTTCATGGGCACGTGGGGAACCTGGCTGCCAGGCATGGTGTCCACAAACAGGAAAACAGTCTTCCCTTGGAGTCTGCCAGTCCCCTCACCCGGCTGCTTATCCCTTAGACCCAGACCTTGATACCTCTTGTCTTGGGTGTCCAGCCTCCTGAAAGTGGAGAGGCAGAGTGGACGCTGGTGCTGCAGGAGAGCCACATGCCGCCTGCCTCCTGCTCTGTACTTTTCTGCCCGTGCCGCTTGTTACCATGTTGTTGTTCAGTCGCCAGGTCGGGTCCAACTCTTTGCCACCTCATGGACTGCAGCATGCCAGGCTTCCCTGTCCTTCACTATCTCCCAAAGTTTGTTCAAACTCATGTCCATCGAGTTGGTGATGCCATCCAGCCATCTCATGCTCTGTCACCCGCTTCTCCTCCTGCCCTCAATCTTTCCCAACATCAGGATCTTTCCAATGAGTCAGCTGTTAGCATCTGGCGGCCAAGGTATTGAAGCTTCAGCATCAGTCCTTGTTACCATGAGGGGGTGGGATTATTTTTAACTCATTACAGATGAATGGATGTTAAGGCCCTTAATCATTTACAGGGCAGTTATGTTTGATTTCAGGAACGCAAGGAAGGACTACATCACTGCCAAGTACATTGAGAGGAAATACGCACGGAAAAAACATGCGGATAATGCGGCCAAGCTTCACAGTCTTTGTGAAGCCGTGAAAACAAGAGACATTTTTGGATTACTTCAAGCATATGCTGACGGTGTGGATCTTACAGAAAAAATCCCACTGGCCAATGGACATGTAAGAAAGGACATGTAGAAACAGAAAGGGTTTGGGGGGTTTGATGGGGAGTGACAAAGCAGTGTCATCAGAAGTGCTGACAGTGTCATGAAACACCCTGAGAGAAGAGGCAGTGAGTCCTGGGTGAGAGGAGATTCATGGTTGATTCTTCAGCCAAACTGTGGTGGCAGCTCCGGGAAGAGAGTCCATCCCCAGGGGAAGGAGCCTTTTCTCAGAGGCCGAAGCTTCATCATGTTAATGATGCAGGGAGGGGGTCAGAAACCTTGAGAGGACTTTGCAATGAAACTCCCGAATTTCTCATTCTTTCCCGGGGAGGGAGGAGGACTAGGACCAGTCTCTAAATGATAGGCAGTCTCTAAATTCCTAAGGGCAGAATTTGCCATGGGGATTGGCTGCCATGGGGATTGGCTTCCCTGGTGGCTCAGCTGTAAAGAATCTGCCTGCCAGCGTAGGAGACTCAGGTTTGATCCCTGGGTTGGGAAGATCCCCTGGAGGAGGGCATGGCAACCCATTCCGGTATTCTTGCCTGGGAAATCCCATGGACAGAGGAGCCTGGCAGGCTACATACAGTCCATGGGGTTGCAAGACACAACTTAGCAATAGGTAACATGTTTTAGAGATAGATTTTTCAAAGAACAGACTCAGAGGCTTTTAGAAGAGAAATACATGCTTTCACTCACATTGGCCGCAGAGCTGAGTGCCCCCCTTGGGATTCTGGAATGTTTCTGTTTGGTCTTCAGGAGCCGGATGAGACTGCCCTCCACCTTGCCGTCAGGTCCGTGGACCGGACTTCTCTCCACATTGTAGACTTTTTAGTTCAGAACAGGTAGGTGTCCTTAAATCAGGGCCAGTGTTTGATTTTGCTCCTGGGTGTTTCTGGGGAAGGGATCAGGGGTTGCCTCACTGCTTCTGCCGTGTGGCCAACGTGCTGGAATTTCCTCAGGTGTGACTAGGATTACGCGACAGCGAAACGGCTGCAGGTGTGGGGTGTTCCCGTGCAGTCTTAACCCCTCCTGGTGTCAGCAGCATCCAGCTTCCAGTGTCTGGGGCTCAGGGGGATGCCCCGTGAATAGGTCTGCTGAATTCTAAGCCCCTGGAAAGCAGTCTCTGGCTGCAGCCCCCTTGACTGTCAAGTGGGGGAGTGGTCCCCATGACATCAGGCAGGGCAGCCACCAGCTTGTCCTGTGAGGTTGGAGTCCCACGACATCAGGCAGGGCAGCCCCCAGCTTGTCCTGTGAGGTGGGGGTCCCATGACATCAGGCAGGGCAGCCCCCAGCTTGTCCTGTTAGGTGGGGGTCCCATGATGTCAGGCAGGGCAGCCCCCAGCTTGTCCTGTGAGGTGGGGGTCCCATGACATCAGGCAGGGCAGCCCCCAGCTTGTCCTGTGAGCTGGGGGTTCCCATGACTTCAGGCAGGGCACCATGAGCAAAGGGAGAGGGAAGCAGGAAGCGGGGCTCCACCTCCAACGCGGGCTGAGGCAGGGTTGTGGGTGTTTTGTTTGGTAGGAAAAGCTGTTATTTTCAATTAGAGCATGCCTGTGGAGAGGACATGCATGGGCAGTTTCCTTGGCCCCAGCGCTCCCATCAGGTTCGTCCTGCCTTGCTTGGTGCAGGGCTGGCCTGACGGTCGGAGTCTAGTCGTGAAGCCCAATCGAGGTGCATCGTGTCTCCCTGAGCGTGGGTCTGGGTGGGGGTCAGGGCAGGGAATGGCCAGAAGCCATAGAAACTCTTCAGCAAGTGCAAAGCAAGGAGACGTTTTGCGTTTTGTGTCTTCTGCCGTTTCTAGAGGGAAGAGGGAAGAGATGGCTGGGGCTGGAGGAGCTTGGGGGCAGTCAGCTCCTTCCCCAGGAGCTGGGAGCTCATTGGACGCCTGCGGGGAGCTGCCCACCCAGCACCAGGAGTGTGGAGGGGCTTGGAGCAGTTGTGCGGTGCCAGCTCCCTTAGAGCAGACTCTCAGGGGGCAGAAGGGCAACCCTGGTCCCTCTTCTCAGGAGCGGAGAGTAGAAAGATCAGAGATCAGGCTCTTTTTTACTGAAAATATAGCTGCTTGGAAAAAGGCACAGTGAACGTGGCTGGTTTCCTCCTGTCGGGATCCTGGGCATCGTCTCCCAGTGGGCCCTCCGTGTCCCCACGTGTCTGTCCAGGGCGGAGCCCTGCTGTCCCGCTCACAGTGTGACTACGGCCGCCCCACCAGTGGGCTGAGTGGCTTGTCCTGGGATTGCCCAGTCCGTTCTGTGTTGGCAGAACCCGTGTGGTCCTCTCATTCCCCCGGAGCCTGTTTTCAGGGTGGTCCAGGGCAAGCCAGCTCAGAGGAGCCTGGTGACTCTGAATTTTAGAAAAAGTGGCCATTCCCCTTCCTGGTAAGAGTGTTGTCAGTAGGATGAAAAGAGCTCAGCCCAGCCTTCCGTGCGGTGGGACACACTGGTGGGGCCTTAGCAGTGCAGTGGGAGAGACCCTAGTTCACCTGTCCCTCTCCCAGCCCCTGGTCAGGGGTGTACAGGTGCCTCGCCCCCTTTTTTTGGCCGGCTCTGCCATCGCCGTTTATTCCCTGTTGGCCTTAAGTCCAGGCCACCTCCTGCCACAAGCTGGGCTGGCGCTGTGGCCCCCCACCTGGAGGAGGACGAGAGGCCCTGCCAGCCACGAACCCCAGTCCCCTGCGCAGCACCCCAGCCCTCTGACCTGAGACTTCCCTGTCCTCCAATCTCTCTCTCTCTCTCTCTCTCTCTCCGTCCGTCCTTGCCAGCGGGAACCTGGACAAACAGACGGGGAAGGGCAGCACGGCCCTGCACTACTGCTGCCTGACCGACAGTGCAGAGTGCCTGAAGCTGCTGCTACGGGGCAAGGCCTCCATTGGCATCGGTGAGCCTCAGCCCCGCCTCCTCACTGACCCCTCCGGCCACTGGGCTCCGGGCAGAGCTGGGAAGCCAGCGCCACCCAGCAAGACAGGGCCCACTCTGCCAGGCTGCTGCAGTCCAGTACTTATCAGCAGTTTTCCTCTGCTGTCTCGTGGACTTGCCCCCATGTTGCAGGCGTTTTCTGGGCTCTGAGAGGCAGAGGGTGGCCTGCAGCTGTTAACTGGTGGCCAGGTGACCCTGGACAAGGTTCAGGCATCTTGCCCTCCTTTTCCTGACTCCACCTTAGATCAGACTTGGTCCCTCACTGGCCCTGGGTGGGCACGTTTACTGCTGGGAGTCACTGCCCACTGCCCCTCTGTTCACTGGCATGAAACCTCCTCCATGAGGGACCATGTCTGCTTGGCTTCCATTGCTTCCTCCTCCCAGGGCCCTGACCTGCAGCTGGCCGGGCACGGCCTAACCCCCAGGACATCTGGCTGTGATGTGTCCTGGGGAGGAGCTTTGAAGAATTATCAAACTATCCAGACAAGACTGGAAAAAAGGCTCATGCCTGCTTGAGAGCTGAGTTTTTTATTTTTTAATTAATATCCAACCTCATTGACTGAGGCTTGTTTAGAAGAAACTACACAATTCCAAATTTACAGACTACTTATTAATAAAAGGAGGTGTAAAGTCTTTCAGCCAGGTGCCCGGAACTAGATTAGCAGTGCTTTTGGTTTGACAATTACCATGAACTGCTTTACGCAGTGAATTATGCCTTGGATATTTAGTTTTACATTAGTTGGCTTAACTTTAGTGCTTTTACTTTCATGATTAGTTCAAATCTTGTCTTTTAAAATGTTACTGACTGCATACTGCTTAGGTCTGTATGATTTCAGAACAGATGAGCCCTGATGGGGGCTAAGTTGCCGGAATTCATTAGTCAGTTTCATTTGGGCTGCTTGACTGGGTCTCTATTTAATAGCCTCCGGGTATCAGACCTTTGCTTGATTTGGCCACAACATGTCCTTTCATCCCACCGTCCCTTAGCTAACGAGTCAGGAGAGACACCACTGGACATCGCCAAGCGACTCAGGCACGAGCGCTGTGAGGAGCTGGTGAGTCTCCCCCGGTGGGGTTGGGGTTGCTCCTTGGGGAGGGTCCGCAGGAGGGTCCTGAGCAGATCCCAGTGTCCTAGAGGGGACAGCTCGGAGCAAGTGTCCTGGGGCACCTTTAGAGAGGAGGGGACCACCTGCCTAGAGGTGACACTTTTGGAACATGAGTCAGTATTTTCTGGTTGGACGTGTTGGAGGCTCTGGCTTTGGGGGTGAGTGGAGCTGAGGCCCCCTGGGTTTGCAGGGAGCTCCACTGCTGTGGCTTGGGAAGGTCGCGCCAGCTCTCCCCACTGTTGCCTTGTTTGTAGAGTCATCTACACCAGTCTGCAGGGTCGTGGTGTATTTGAACTCTGTGAAGCTGTGGGCACATACTAAGTGCTCAGTAAACAGAGCCATTAACAGTCACTGCTGTAGAAAATGAGGAACGTTATTATCCTGAGCTCTTGGTGTCCATTAGCTCATTTAATCTTGATAACCCTTAGGACACTGATTAGTAGGCACCTACTGTTTCCCCTTAGGATACTAATTAGTGGGCGCCTACTGTTACCCCTTAGGACACTGATTAGTAGGTACCTACTCTTACTCCATTTTACAGATGAGGAGACAGCTTCAGAGGGTTAAATAACTTGCCTGCAATCACATGGCTACTGTCTGGCTTTGGAGAAAATTTAGACCCTGATGTGCTAAGATACCCATTTATCTGATGCAATAACTTCTCACCTGTGCATCTAGAATGAAACCAGCTGTCCACTTTCCCGGAGAAAGCTGAGAGAGCAGTCATTCACATCATTTTCCGCAGGGCTTAATTCTCTTGCGTTGGTCAGGAAAAGTGGGGTCTACAGTTAGCGGGCTTGTTCCTTCTTGAATTCAGTGCTCCTTGTGTGGTGGTGGGTACCCAAGGGCTGGCCATTGCCTTTTAGACCTCAAACACTCCTTGGCTGCATGCTGTGACTTTGTAGCTTACAAAGCACTAAATGGGAATTGTTGGGTTTGAGCTTCCAGGGTATGTGTAGATTCGGGAGGGGCGATTGGCCTGAGATGCAGCAAATTAAATAAGCCAGCCTCATGCTGGGGCACAGCTTCTCTGGGGCACAGGCCTGCTGCCTCTAGATCCACATCTGCTTTACAAGGTTGAGTGTGTGAGCAGCGTCACTGACGGCCCGTTGTCATTCTTAGCTGAACCAGGCCTTGTCTGGAAGGTTTAATTCTCACGTTCACGTGGAATATGAATGGAGACTGCTCCCTGAAGACCTGGATGAGAGCGACGACGACATGGACGAGAAGTTGCAGGTCTGTGCCAGCTTGTAAAACGTGAAGAGTTTTATGATGAGCATCCTTCAGAGCAGTGTGGGTCCTGGCCTATATTTAGGGCAGAAAGCTGTTGTAGGAAAGGAAATAGAGTTTACTTTGTGCTTCTGCTCATCTCAGTAGTTCTTGGGTTTTAACCATCCCACAACTGCCCCTCTCTCACAGCTCCTACAGATGTGACTTTACGGGACATTGTGTTATCATGGCAGCTGCTCACCTTCTGATACGAAGGAGAGATACAAGAGGGCCTCTGATTCTGGTGGATGTTAGAGGAAGCTCTCTCACTGAGAATGACGTGATGAAAAGCCATGTTTCCCCCAGGAGTGGTTTTTGTGTTCACCGAGTTGATCTTTAAAACCTTCACTGAAATCAGTGACCCTTAGAGCTCATCTGGTCCAACCCTTTCCTATGTCAGATGGGTCATTCAAGCCTCAAGACTGAGAGGCTGGCTTGGCCACAGTGAAGCCAGCACTTGGAGACTGCCCGGGGGCTCTTACCTCTTCCTCTAGCTGCTCCTCAGGATGCTCTGGCTTGGGGCCACCCCTGGAAGGTAACCACTTGGGGGCACCCCTGGAAGGTAACCACCTTCACAATCGTCTCAGAGTCAGAGTCAGACCCAGGACCACTACTCCAAAACCTGTATGCCTAGAAGCTGTGAAATTAGTGGGAGTGCCATGATGTAATGTTTTAATTCTTACTGATGGACTTTAATGTCCTCACGTGTGTATTTCAGAAATATATGGCATTTCTGAAAGCTGTTGGACTCTTCTGTTTCTTAGAATAAGGAATTTCTGAGTTCGCTGTAAAACAGTGTCAAAGTGAGAGGAGCTGGTTATTTTATATTTAGATTTTCCTTTTAAAAAAGTGAAGGTTTGGGACTTCCCTGGTGGCCCAGTGGTTAAGACTCCACGCTCCCAGTGAGGGGGCACAGGTTTGATCCCTCCTTGGGGAACTAAGATCTTGTATGAGTCAGCCAAAAAATAAATAAATAAAAAATACAATAAAGTAAATATTTTTTTAAAAAAGAGAAGCTTTGAAACATCTGCCCCGGCATGAGTGCCTCTTGGTCAGGCACATATCACGTTTTCAGGTTCCCAGGGTCATGTGGGCAGTGACTGGGCGGGTCCTATGGTCCCAGTGAAAGCCCAGCAGCAGTGCTAACACTCATGCCCCCCACTCCACCGCGCACCCCCCGCCCCAATGCCCCAGAGCAGAGAGCGGCGGGCATAGTTCACACAGCTGTGCTCCCTGTTGGAATTTAAACTCTGTAGGAAGAACCACTGGCCATTGAGCTCTATGCACTGGAGCTGAGTGTGAGCCTTTGGTTGGCCAGAGCCTTGACCAGGCAGGTGGTCGTGTGAGGGCAGGTGGGTGTGACAGCCGATACTCATACCTGCTAAATTCTAGGCTCTGGGCCGGTAGTTAAATTTGTACCCATTTAACAGATGAAAAATAGGATCAGCAAGGCTAGTTTGCTCAAGATCACAGCTGTTAAAACAAAGCTGACATTTGAGATAGGAGTTTGATTGAATTTACCCAAGTCCCTGTGTTCCATGCACATGACCATCAGGTGGAGCAAGGGTCAGCAAACCCGTAAAGGGCGGATGACAGATGTTCTAAGCTTGTGGGCCTGAAATACGAGCCTGTGTTCCAGCTCCTCTCCTCCAGGGTGGTAGGAGAGCAGCCATGGGCAGCGTGTAAACCGCAGGCATGGCTGCTTTCTGCTCACGTTTTACTTATTGAAAACAGGTGGTGGTCCCACAAGTCATAATTTGCTGACCCTGAGCTAGAGGACTCTTTAGAGTCCTAGTACTATGGGAGGAAGACATTGATCTCCCCTGAATTAGCTGTGTGTCTGTTGGGGATCGGTCACAGCTGTGGGTGCTGTCTGAGAAGGGTGCTCGTGGAGGGGACGTGCCGTGAAAACAGAGCTAAACTCAGCCAACTCTGGCTGGTACAGATAAAGCAGCTTATATTATAAGTTCTTCCCAGAATGAAGAATTGCAAGTTCTTATAAAGCACAGCTCTTTTGGTGGGTGTGTCCATTAAGAGACACTCTAAGAGTGAGGTTTAGGTCTCGCTGCTGTCCTGTAACGGCAGAAATGCGCTGTGCCCAGGTGGTTGAGTGGCGTGCCTGGGCTTGTCACCAGCACATCCGTAGCCATGACTCGGAGGTCAGTGCATCTGTGTCTCACAGACCTCTGCCCACCACCCCCGCAGCCCAGCCCTAGTCGGCGAGAAGACCGGCCTGTCAGCTTCTACCAGCTGGGCCCCAGCCAGCTGCCATCCAGCGCTGCAGCTCTGGCGAGAGACGCCGGCAGCCTAGCCAAGGACAAGCAGAGGGGCTTCGTGCCCAGCCTCCTGCAGAACGAGACATACGGTGCCATCCTGAGTGGCAGCCCGCCGCCCACCCAGCCTGCGGCCCCCGGCTCGTCCAGCGCCCCTCCACTCCCACCACGGAACGTCGCCAAAGGTACGTACCAAGCTGTTGGTCACCCTGGGTGCGGGAGCGCTGTGGTTGGGGTCACGCTTTGGGGACTCTCTACTTGCTTTGTCCCCAGCTAGCTTGCCTGTGGGCCAGCGTCAGGACATGTTTTTCTTTTGGGTCTCTTGTTTTGCACATAACGTTCTTTGCTTCCAAAATGAGCTCCATCATTCTTAGGATGGTGGGAGTGTGTCTTGGCTTCGTTCTTGTTCTGGGCAGGGAGGTGGCTCGTATGACTCAGGGAACACGGGGACTGCACTGGGCAGGCCTGGATGGCCGGGTGAGCCCGGTTGCTGTCCCTGGGTGTTTCCCACAGACCTGCTTCCTGGTGCTTTTCTCTTTGCTGTCCACCCCTCCCTTTGCCTCCATTCTTCCCCTTTCTATCTCTCTCCTGCCTGTACACGGCCAGCTTATGACGTCTGATTATTTCTTCTCTCTGTGATTCCCCATGAAGTGAAAGATAGAAAGATGCTAATTTGGGAAGCAGTGCTCAGCCTAGCTGTAAAAATACAGAATAGTCCCTGAGGGTCCTGCTGGCACTTCAGGTGCGGCAGCTTTGCTGTCCTGGCCTCAGTCGCTCTTTCACAGCATATTGAGTTTGACACCACAGATGCTATTTCTGTTTTTATAAAAATGGAAACTGAAATGAAATGAAACCTTGCGCCTGCCCGCAAAGGTTAAGTAATTTACCCAGCACTGGAGGCCCACTGGCCATTTTGCTCCTTGAAGGTTCAGCAGGTAGCCAGGCTGGCTCTATGCTGGGGCTCCAGGAGGCTTCCTGGGGGCAGGGGGCAGGAGCCTGCCCTGGGTGTGATGTCCAAGCCCCACGGCTGCTCTAGGCTGATGGCAGCCCCAGAAGTAAGTCCCAGATTGTGTTTTGCAGGAGCTACTCTTGGAGAAGGGCACGTAGCCAAGTGGCGGTGATGCTGGGAGGCCTGAAGGCTGTGCTCACAGTGTGGGATGGCTGTTGCCCCCCCAACCCCATCCCCCCACCCTGGCTGTGGTGCAGTCCTTTCCACACGGCTCTGCCCCGGTGCTCAGGGAGGCCCAGAGGTCACGGGCAACCCTGGGCAGACCTCAGAAACCAGCCTGCCCCCTTCCGCAGAGCCTGTTCCTCCTCCTAGGCCTGCAGGGAGCCCGGGTGTGAGGAAGGAAGTCACGTCCCACAGCTGGAAGGGCCTGGCATGTGAGGCCGCTGTGTTCAGGGGGTCTCATGGGGGCGGCTTGTCGCCTCCCCCTCCGTCCTCCCAAGTCCCAGGCGTGTGTGTTGTCTTGTGAGGCTGGAGCTAAATGGTTAGGTCGTCCCCACCTCGTGAGCGGCTTTTCCTGACTGTGTGTGTCGTGGGCGGAGAGGTTCTCTTTTGCTCTGTTGGGTCACAGAACAGCGGGAGAAAGCTGTTCACCTGTTTTTCTTGGCTTCCTTCAAGTCTTAGGATGAGAAGGGTTTGGAGGATTCCCCATGTCTTCCTTTGATGATGGAGATCGCCCTTCACCCCCTCCAGCCCCCTAAAGCCTATCTTTGTTTTCCGTGTGTGCTACCCTTGACCCACGTGGAGTATCCACCCAACAAATGGAAGGTCGGCGCTGTCCCCGTCAGCAGACGTGGCAAGACTCCCCCTACCCCAGGTCTGCCCTATGTGGCCGTGGCCTGTTTTCATCTCCAGGCCCAGCCGGCCATGGGGCCACACGCAGCCTCAGGCATGGTCACGCCTGTGCCCTGGGCAGACACTGCTCCGTGAGGAGGAGCGGGCAGGGTCCAGCCAGAAACACATCCACCCTTCACCAGCTATGTGTGACTTGGCCCTCCTCTCACGTGCTCTGTCTGAGGACAGGTGCCCCCTCGGGTGAGGTGCTGACCCCACAAGAGGATGTAAATGGGTAGAGACGAGCAGATGTCCCATCCCCGAGCGCAGAGCTCAGGAGGGTCACTGTGGTTATCATTTCCCTTTTCAAACTGTACTTCCATTAGCGAAATCGGTAAGATGGAGACCAACTGGGAATTTTCCCAGGAGCATCGTTGGTTTAGTGTGTATTAGTATCTGTCTTCCAGGTGCCAGAAAGAATTTTTTTTTTTTTAAACAAATGAGTATCCTATTTGTGGTCTTACCGCTGTTCTGTCCACAGAAGGGTCATGTTTCCCGTCGTACAGGGAGAGGATCAATAATGCCGTGTTCTGTTTCTGTTTTTGTTCTGTGCTCCTGCGTGCGTGTGCATGCCTGCGTGTGCATGGGCGTGCGTGTGCGTGCGTGTGCAGCTCAGCCAGCCTCCTCCGCTAACGCCCCGTGGAAGACAAACTCTGTAAGCGTGGACAGTATAAGCCGGCAGCGATCTTCGTCAGATCCGCCCGCTGTCCATCCACCGCTGCCCCCTCTCCGCGTGACATCTACCAGTACGTTTTTTTTCTCCTTTTTCCTTTCTTGCCATCGGGCTTCGTACTACACGGATGGCTGGTGGGGAGGAGGGGGGTGGTCCTCTTGGCCGCCATGTGGGGAGCAAGCCCCGGCCTGCACACTGCTGGGGGCTCCTCCGTGGCTGCCTCCCTGCGGCCCCCCTTCTCCCCAGCGGCTGGCTGCTGTCTGTCCCACTTCCCACGTGGGCCACCCCCGCCCCTCCTCCGTCTCCAAGCACTCCAGCAGCGTTTCTTTCTCTCTACGGTGGTGCTGGGGCTTCCTCTGGCTGCTCCATGCTTGGGGTACTGGGGTGTGTTCCTGTGGATTAGAATCTGCTCTGTGTTTCCCTTCAGTGTCACGTGTGCACCGGGGGGAGGGGCGGGGGGCTGCAAAGCAGAATTGGGGGGTGGCGACTGGACCAGGAGGCGAGGCCTGGAAGCTGTAGGAGGAGGGGCTCCGGCCTCTCCGAGTGTGGGTCTGCTCCGAGAGTGCCGAGGGTTTCCCTGGGTTTCCATAGCTGGAGTTAAGGTGGGAGAAGCCACCCTGGCTGCAGTCGGTGCCCTCCGGGTGCTGGAGGCCGAGCGGGCACCTGCCTTGGTGAGGGGCTTCCAGAGGTTGGGGTGGGGCAGGGGCACCCAGGTCCAGGGGTGGCAGCGAGGGGGTTGGTGGTGAGAGGCTCCCAGCAGGTCTCCGAAGCCCACTTTTCTGCCTCATGGTCCTGCGTCCCCAGGGCTGTAGATAGGCATGCGAGAGTCTGCCTTTTGACTTTGCTTTTAAAGCTTATGAAAAAAGGAAAGAAAGCCTGAACTGACCCCTCCCTGCTCAGCCAGCACTCCCCGCCTCCGCCGTCCGGGGCTGAGGCTCCTGAGGTGTCCACGTCCAGGCCCAGGGGCAGGTCGCTGCCTCTGCGCGGACTGCGGGACGTGGGTGCTGGCCGTTGAGAGGGGCGCTGATGTTTGTCAGCAAACGGGAAGGAGGCTCAAGGTCCAGCCCCTTGTCTTACCAGCCCCATGCCCTCGTTGAAAGCCTTGGCTCCCTCATTCTCTGTTAAACGTAGAGAATATAACTTGCTGCCCTGTCCCGTTACAGACAGGAAGCCTTCACGGAGTTGGCTCTTCACAGACTGACCCCAGACTGACCGGTGATACGGGTGGGCCCCAGGGCAGGACCCAGGCCAGGCCTCCTACGGCTGCTTCCCCAGGTTCCCTGGAGGATGGAGATGAAAGGTGGCTTTCCCAGGGGGTGGTTCTAGCTGAGAAAACATCTCCAGGCCCATGGAATCATTTTAATCCTCCCTTGAGACCTGGAAGGACTCTCCGCCAATACTGCTGTCTGAAAGTCTTCGGTGGAAGTGGGTGTTTTTCCCATGAAATAGTGGAAGGAGAAAAGGAAGCCTTTGTTGGAGGAGCCTCGGGTGGGGAGCCTAGGAATATGATGCCTGGAGGCTGACCCTCTGCGTGTGTGTCTCTTTCTTTTTCCTCTCTGCAGACCCCCTGGCTCCCACGCCGCCCCCTCCAGTGGCCAAAACGCCCAGTGTGATCGAAGCCTTGAGCCAACAGAGCAAGCCGGCCCAGTCCGGACTCCCGCCCAGCAAAGCCCCGCCGCCCTTGCCGCCCCAGCCGCCCAGCCGCCTCCCCCAGAAGAGGCCTGCTCCCGGGTAACTGCTGCTCGTCTGCGTCCCCCTCGGGCCAGCCAGGTCACCATCCATGCTTCCTGCCTTCAGGGGGCTTCCCAGTGCACCTGCCCCACAACTTCACCTGCTGGGGTTTCTTTGAATGTTTTAAATTGTCCACGTTTCAAATCCTGCTGTGACCCCTGAGGTCAAGTGTTGCATGACTAATTCATTATGTTTCAGGGGTCTTCAAAATAATTTACCAAGAATATTTAAACTGCAAACATTTCATACCAATGTGTGTCTTATATCCACATGATGAATTTAGATTTCTGTCGAATACAGACACTGGGACTGGGGGAGTTAAAGTCCTCAAGACAGGGCCTCTAGGTCTTACTTGTTCACTCATAGGATTATCTTGAATACATGGACTCTTTGCAGTGCAGGGCATATATTTTCAACAAACTAGGACATTTTCCCACATAAATATAATACAGCCAGCCAGATCAGGAAATTAACGTGGTTGTTATTGTTTAGTCGCTAAGTTGTGTCCGACTCTTTGCGACCCCATGGACTGTAGCCTGCTAGGCTTCTCTGTCCATGGGATTCTCCAGGCAAGAATACTGGAGTGGGTAGCCATTTGCTTCTCCAGTGGATCTTCCTGACCCAAGGATCGAGCCCATGTCTCCTGCATTGGCAGGCAGATTCTTTATCACTGAGCCACCTGGGAAGCTCTTAACCTGGGAAGCTTCCACCTGGGAAGCTCTTAACCTTCCAAAATTCAGACTCCAGGTTTGCCATTTGTCTAAATAAATGTCCTTTACCACATTTATTTTAGTAAAGTTCATGGGATCCAGTTCATGGCTTTCAGTCTGGATCTTTATGGTAGAGAAGTGGTTCCTTTTAGTGGAATGATACTTAGACGCCAAAATCTGGGTGCTCGGTGTCTTCATTGCCATTGGAGTGTCAGTGCTCCCAGGCAGGCCTTGTGAGTGATCAGAACTAGGGATACACATGTGTATCTTCATACATGTACATGGATGCTTGTATACATGTATAAACACATTTATTTCTGTTTCTTGTCTATATGGATGGAAATCCATGAGTTCACACACTCTCCAATTTCTCTGGTTCTGAGTAACAAACCACACAAAAATGTATTGACTTAAGACACAACTGTCTTATGCTCACGAGTTTGGGTCAGCACAGGGGGAGTGGCTTGTGTTTGCTTGACAACATCTGGGCCTTTAGCCAAAAAGACTCGAGGGCTGGGGGTTGTTCAACAGAGATTCATCAGGAGAGGCCTCCCCAGTCCACACATATGGTTGGTGCTGGCTGTCAGCTGGGACTCCAGCTGGGGCTCTCGGCTGGAATACTTAGCATGTCCTGGCCCATCTCACATCAGGGTGACTGGGCCCAAGAGCAAGTCCTGGAAACCAGCAGGACATCACATCTGCCTTCTGCTACTGCTCGGCACAGGCAGAGCCTGGACTCGGTCAGGGGAAGGTGGGGCACTGCAGTGGCCATGCAGTCCATTCTCGATGTTTTAAATGCTCCACAGGGTTCATTCTATATAGCTTTTTATTCCTTTCTGCATTTGTCACTCCCCTTTCTAATGGTAAAAAAGTCCGGCTCCCATGTTTACTTAACCCTTAGGAAACACATCTCCCATCTCCGCCTTCTCCTCTGTGCAGAAGCCTCCTCTCCCTGCTGGAATCTGGGACCCTCCTGGGTTTCCAGCTCCCCTGACAGGCCAGCCCCTGCCCCCAGCCAGGTGGATGCCTTCCTGTGTTCCCTCAGGCAAACCCCCCTCCGGGCCCCATCCATGGACACCTTGGGCTTTGACTCCCTGGGGTGAGGTGGTCTGTTTTCATCCCTGCTCCCAAGTAGGTGATGGAGCCTCTCAACATAGAAACTACATCCTGCATCTGAGAAATCTTCATTGTTTTTTTTTTAATGACTTAGCATCTGTATTTTTCTGTTCTAAGTTATAGTCTAATTCTTACTATTTGGATATCAGATCCCCTTGGCCTTTCCTCTATGTGTATCACCTTTTCTCTTTATTAGAGTAAGCTGATTGCTCTAACAGCCGACCCCTGGACCATCTCAGTGGTTTAACATAAGGAATTCACTTCTTGCTCCCATGAGGTTGAGTGTCCCCATTCTTGCTTGTACAGCAAACCCAAGGGGGTGAGTCAGAGACTCAGACCCCTTCTACTTCTGACTCCACCATCTTTATCCCCTGGGCCGAGGGTTAATTCAAGATTGCCGGGAGAAATATCAATAACCTCAGATACGCAGATGACACCACACTTATGGCAGAAAGTGAAGAACTAAAGAGCCTCTTGATGAAAGTGAAAGAGGAGAGTGAAAAAGTTGGCTTAAAACTCAACATTCAGAAAACTAAGATCATGGCATCTGGTCCCATCACTTCATGGCAAATAGATGGGGAAGCAATGGAAACAGTAGGAGACTTTATTTTGGGGGGCTCCAAAATCACTGCAGATGGTGACTGCAGCCTTGAAATTAAAAGATGCTTGTTCCTTGAAAGAAAAACTATGACCAACCTAGACAGCATATTAAAAAGCTGAGACATTACTTTGCCAACAAAGGTCCATCTAGTCAAAGCTGTGGTTTTTCCAGTAGTCATGTATGGATATGAGAGTTGGACTATAAAGAAAGCTGAGCGCTGAAGAATTGCTGCTTTTGAACTGTGGCATTGGAAGAGTCCCTTGGACTGCAAGGAAATCCAACCAGTCCATCCTAAAGGAAATCAGTCCTGAATATTCATTGGAAAGACTGATGCTGAAGCTGAAGCTCCAATACTTTGGGCACCTGATGTGAAGAACCAACTCATTTGAAAAGACCCTGATGCTGGAAAAGATTGAAGGCAAAAGGAGAAGGGGACAACAGAGGATGAGATGGTTGGATGGCATCACCGACGTGATGGTCATGAGTTTGAGCAAGCTCCATGAGTTGGTGATGGACAGGGAAGCCTGGCGTGCTGCAGTCCACGGGGTCACAAAGAGTCAGACATGGCTGAGCAACTGAACTGACTGAGGGTTAATTCTGCAGGAGGAGAAACAGGGAGGGCTGGCAAACCCCTGGGGCCGGAGTGATGCTCTCACTCAGGCCAGTCCCGTGGCCCCACCTAGAGGCAGGGGCTGGAAGTGCAGCTGCACTGCAGAGGGGCCAGTTCCCAGCCCCCTTCTGGTTCTCCATTCCGACCTTGTTTTCCTGCTTGCTTGCTTTTTGCAGTCAGCTTTCTGGGAGATTTTCTCAGCTTTTTGCCATCATATAATGTTCATGTTAATAGTATCCTAGTGGTTTCACAGACTCATTTTCTCTCATCTCTTCCACAATTCTTTCTGTTCTGACTTCTGTTATGTCATGGACGTTTCCCATAAGTGTGGTCTTCCCTGTCGCTAAGTTGCCCCTTCATATGCAGCATTAGAAGCTGGCAGACTGCACCCTGATGCACAGAGCTGCTGGCATGGGTCTTGCCGTAGAGCAGTCTCCCTGGGAGGCCCTGGTATTGGACACTGCGGGTTCCTTAGAGAACAGACTTCTAGTCTATTGCCCGAATGGAGCATGTTCTCTGGGAATTGAATGTAGAAGTAAAGATAAGCTTTCACTTGGCCCCTCGGTCCTGAGGGGAGCCGAGCCATGGTCAGTCTTGGGGGGTTACACCAGGGGTCACAGTACAGAGGACGACACGGGCCAGAGGGGCCCGGACAGTCCTGGCAGAGCCCCCAGGGCCTGCGGATTGATCCAGCCCCACCTGACACAGGAGGAGAACTGGGCCACGTGGGACAGGAACATGGGAGGCAGAGCTGATTCCGTGCCCAGCTTCCTGCCCAGACCTGGGGTGTTGGCTGCAGGCTCATGCAGGACAGGAGAGTCCCAGGAGGAGCCTAGTTTTGTAATCAGGAACCCTTGGGGTCTGGTGCTGTCCTCTGGGTCTCTCATTCTTTCTTTTTCCAAGAGCAAAAATTAACTTGGATTGGCAGTTGATAAAATTAGCTTGCCCGTTTTCAGTTTGAACACAGGTCCCGTAGAACAGGGAGTGAGGTAGGGCAGTCACGTGCCTTTCGGGCTTCCTGTACCAGTGACTCTTGGCTGCCCAAGGGGTGCTTATGGTCAAAAACCTGCCTGCCGAGGCAGGAGATGTAAGCAACGCGGGTTTGATCGCTGGGTCAGGAGGTTCCCCTGGAGAAGGGCATGGCAACCCACTCCACTATTCTGGCCTGGAGAATCCCACGGACAGAGGAGTCTGGTGGGTTACAGTCTGTGGGGTCGCACAGAGTCGGACACGACTGAGCAACTCAGCATGCACGCGTGTGCCAGTGACACTATTTCCCCTTCTTCGTAGGCCTGACAAGTCCAGCCCACTGATTAACAAAGGCCAGCCGAGAGGACCTGGTAATTATTTCACCTGAACTGGTCTGTGAGGGCAGAGTGGGGGATGTGTCCCGTCGTGGTCAGCTGTCTCCTGGCCCAGCTGTCCTGTCCAGGGCAGGGCAGCCACCCTGCCCCCGGCAGAGCCCCTGATGCCCCTGTTCCTGGGGCTGCCTGGTACCATACCCCACATTCCACTCCCCTTCTTTCACTGGGGGTGGGTGAGGGGCCCGGCAGGGGGTGGGGGGCCTGGTCAGTGGAGGAGGTTATAGCATCTGTCCCATGGTGACAGCTGCAGGCCAGCACTCTACAAAGGCCACAGGGGAGTCACAGTTTCTTCGGCCTTCAGGGGACTTTCTGTCAATTACAAAAACCTCAGGAAACCTGCCTTGTGAACCTGACACAATGGCCTTTACGTTGTTTCTGTCTCGTGGTGATGGCTGAGGGGGCATATTGTGAAGTTTTCATTTTGGCCCTAAAGCAGTGGACCTCTCTGGAACAGAAGCTCTGGGTCCTCTGTCCAATGCCGTGGTCATGCAGCCCCCAGCGCCCATGCCCAGGAAGTCCCAGACGGTGAGTGGATGAGCCCCTTCTTTTCTGCCTCTCTGCTCTGGCAAGGAGTGTGCGGGTTATCCTCCAAGGGCTCAGATCTAAGCCAGACGCAGCCCGGAGCTCACAGCTGAGGGGCTGGCTCTAGGATTGACCCCTGTCTGCACACCAGGCACCGGGCTGCCACTCTCTTCCCTGGGCTGGCCTCCTCCAGGAAGTCCCCCTGCCACCAGCTGCACTGAGCCTCCCCAAGTTGCCCCGGGTTGGTATGCAGGCCTGCAGGCCCCAGGGACCCGTTGGAAGCAAGGCAGCCCGGTTCTCCCCTGAGCAGGTGTGTCTTCCCACACACTGAGCTCTGAGCCCCCTTTCCTTGACGCAGACCAAGCTGAAGCCCAAGCGGGTCAAAGCCCTGTACAACTGCGTGGCCGACAACCCCGACGAGTTGACGTTCTCTGAGGGGGATGTGATCATCGTGGATGGCGAGGAGGACCAGGAGTGGTGGGTGAGTCTGGGCCTGAGGGGGTCTTTCCCCAGGTGAGGCTGCCCTACCCTGAGCAGCTTCAGCTGTCCTTTCCGTTTCCCCCTACTTCTGAGGGGTTCCCCCTCGTGGGCGAGCCACGTGGGCTGCAATTTCCAGAGTGCACCTGAGCGTCTGCGAGGAGGATGTGGCCTTGGGAGTCTCGGGCTGCTGCCTCCTCCGCAGTGCAGCGACAGATCAGTGCTTTTTAACGTTTAGATTCTGACCAGCAGTGGATGTGTGCTTAGTTAGTTGCTAAGTCGTGTCTGACTCTCTGCAACCCCATGGACTGAAGCCCGCCAGGCTCCTCTGTCCATGGGATTTCCCAGGCAAGAATACAGGAGTGGGTTGCTGTTTCCTTCTCCAGGGGGTCATCCCGACCTAGGGGTCACACCTGGGTCTCTTCCATCTCCTGCTTTGGCAGGCGGGGGTTCTTTTTCCGCTGAGCCACCAGGGAAACCTGAAGTCACAGCCAGCCTCTGAGCCTTTTAAAAAAGGCTCAGAGAAATATACAGCATGGTGTTCCCTGGTGGCCTAGTGGGTAGAACTTGGTGTTTTTCACTGTCGTGGCCCCTGGTTCAATCCCTGGTCAGGGAACTAACATCCTGCAAGTTGCATGGCATGGCCAAAAGAATAAGATATATTTTTTAAAGTATCAAGTACGGAAATGCTGCTCGTAACTTCCAGGGCTCCTCCACTCATAAACACACACACACACACACACACACACACATTTAAATTTTGGTGGTTTTCTTTTAGACTTTTACTTACCTACTTAATTTACATCGAGATCAGACTTGATATAGAACTTACATAATTTTCCCAAAGCAAAAGTGAATGATTTACTGAAGTCTCATAAATGCTTGCCTACATTTAAATAGGGCTCCCTCATGTTTGCCACTTTCTGTGACTTTGAAGCTCACAAACTTCTGACATTCAGTCCCTTCATCTATCAAAAAAGCAAAAACACAGATGGGGTGGTGGTCAGATCCTGTCCTATGTGCCCCCCAAGACTGCCAGGACTGTGGTGGGGGCATCTTTGAGGGCACCGACTGCCCTTGAACAGGAGTTCCGAGTAGTAGGCAGGGACTGTTTGAAATGTGAGTGGAAGAAACAACAGTTCAGATGTTTTACCCAAGTAATTCTTTCCTAGAAGTTCTTCCAGACAGTCTTTTTTTTTTTTCCCCCTCCAAATGCTAAAATGCCCTTCAGAGTTTCCAGCATTTAGAATTTTTATAACCACCTAACCTTGTATTCATTTCAGATCGGCCACATTGACGGAGATCCCAGTCGCAAGGGAGCATTTCCTGTGTCTTTTGTGCACTTTATTGCTGACTGAATTGCTACTGAAGAAAAACACTTCTTTTAAAAGTCATGTCCTGTTTCATTTTTGGTACCAGTACTCTTGCCAGATAACCTGTTTCATGACTTGTAATGTACCCACTTTCTCTAATGCCACTGTTCTGCTTTATAAACTCAAAAGCCAATTTATATATATATATATATCAATGAATTGTTTTTATATTTTGTGTTTTTCATGAAACATTGCTATACTTTTATTAGGAAAAACTCAATTTCCTAAGAGGTGAACTGAAAAGTGATTTTTTTTTTTTTTTTCCGAAAAGTGATTTTAACTACATAATCAAGCCTGAATCTACAGCATTAGCTGAACCTCAAAATAGTTTTGAGTGTTGGGAAGAAATGTGTCCTGCTTTTCTTGGCCCATTTCTTTACTCGGTGACCTTTAGCACAGTTATTCTTTTTAGAAAGCCAGTAAACTTTTGCTTTCCAATTCTGCAGCTAACCTGCACTTTCTAGATAAAATGCTTCAGTTCACCTTTAAAGACTTTTTTTTTTTCAAGATACCTTGAAAGTTTTCCTTTGAAATCCACCTGACATTTATTTAAAGCAACTTGGGATCCTACACGTAAGCGTCGTATTTTCCAGCACCTGGTGTGCGAGGTTGCAGCTGTCATTGTGTCCTGCATGAGTGTGTAAACTATTATGAACAAGCCTACCTAAGCCAACTAAAGATGGTTTGCTATGGCATACGTCAGCTCCAGATTGTATAAAACTGCATTTCCTGAATTCGGTTGAAAACTAAAGATGACAGATGGTGACACGGTTCTTAAAGCTAGTTTATGCGCTTTAGGTGTCCTGGGATTCGCTTTCTCGAGCCCCCTGGCTACAGCCAGAGTACCGTCACCAAGTCCTCGCTGTTTCCTGCCGAGTGTGCCGCTGCCTTCCCTCCTAGCTCGAGAGAACGTTTCCTCGATTTAGTGTCTTGTGTTTATAGAATATACCAACAGGAATGGTAGTTACACTGTCTTGCAATTTAATCTGTCCACTTGTTTGTAATCACGAACATATCAGAAATCTGTAGGTCCCAGGTAATAAAATAACCCCAGACATCTGGATTTCCTGTTGAAGTCCCATCATATCATTCTTAAACTTAAGCTACTGGGGGCAGGGGGTGGGGGTTAGGTTGTATACAATAAAATAAAAACTCATTAGGTTTAATGAACTTGACTATCATACCTCTTCTTAGTCATGGTGAGCGTAAGATTCAGAGTAGGTATGTTGAAAAATTTGGCGCTCTCTGAGAATAAATAGGCATGTGATGCCAACTTAGATTTTTACCAAAAGCGGTAAATTTAAGGATAGGCTTGGAAAGCAAGGCGACGATGCGGTTTCTGCATGTCATGATGGTACATTTGATTGAAGCAGCCTGTCTTTATTATGCAAGACTCTTGTTGAGTGTAGAGCTTTTTTTATTTCATTGTATTTTTTTTTTCATTGATATTATAAAGGAAGACAGAACAAACTGGAATGTTTTACGATGTTGTATGGCAATTGCGTTTTTGCCTTTCAAAGTTCTGGGTAAAAATGTGTTAGATCTGTAATTACAGTCTTTATTTCCTTTTTGTTTTTAAGCACTACATCTGTTTTCACGAATTGTTCACTTGTTTTTGAACCCTTCATCTAGTTACTTCTCTCACAGACTGAAGGACGTAATCAGCTGTTTTGCACAGTGCACTTCATGTGTCTATCTTAGCACAGCCCTCCCACATCTGTACCTTATGCTCAGTCAGCCTTTTGCCTACTTGGTGCCAGCTATGTAAGGAATTAAAGCTGATCCATATCAACAGTGGAACACCAGTCCCAAACTGATACATCAGGGTCACTGGTACACACATAAATACCTAGGAAATATTTTCCCAGTCTACAATTTGGTGGTGCTATTGTGCAGTAATTAATATCACTCTTACCAGAAGAGAAATTATATTAACTTCCCTACTAATGATGTCCTTTCCTAGTTATTTGCTCTTTGCAAATTAAAAAAAAAAAAAGCAACTGAGAAAAAGGAAAACACTGTAGATAATCTATTTATATTTAAAGTTTACGTTTTGTGACCTCAGCTGCAGGATTCCGGCATTTGGCATGCCATCCTCCATCAGGTCTGACCTCTAGGGATGGCAACTCAGAAATCTGTCCACGGACTAATGGTTAGCGTGTGATCTGTGAAGGGTGGGAACCACGACTGCAGCCTGGATGCTATCTGAGATGTATGATATTCAATTCATTCACTCGATTATTTCCGTCTAGTTGCAGCGCAACTGTATATATTGTATAACCTAAATCAGTTATTTTCATTGTCCTAATTAGAGCATGTTTAATAAGTTTACTCTTCTTGTTAACTAGTCATCTGACTGGAAAAAAATAAAATACTTTTAAATGGACATGGTGTTTTTCATGTTTTTAATCTTTTGAGTGTTCAGTTTTTCATGTTTTTAATCTTTTGAGTTGCTTCAGTTGTGTCTGACTCTTTGCAAACCCATGGACTGTAGCGCACCAGGCTCCTCTGTCCATGGAATTTTCCAGGCAAGAACACTGGAGTCGGTTGCCATGCCCTCCTCAAGGGGATCTTCCCAACCCAGGGATCGAACTACCATGTCTCTTTCGTCTCCTTAATTGGCAGGCAAGTTCTTTACCACTAGCGCCACCTGGGAAGCCCCCTTTAGTCTTTAGTAAAGCACTGTATATAAAAAGTCTTTTAAAAAAAAAAATACACTAGTTTACTGAACATGAAATTCTTCACAGTGTATGACTTCTAACATGATCAGTAATCTTTGAGGGTTTTCAAAGATAATTACTGTGATTTATATTGTGGTTTGCTAACAGGTTATCCTGACAATACACCTTTTAAAGTTTCCCTTTTTGTGACTTGAGTTGACAGCATCACTGTTTCAAACCAACATGATTCGTGGGTCCCTGGACCAGACCTCTGCCTGATTAGAGCTCTGAGCTGGTGAGACTGCATCGACAGCCAGTGCTGCAGGACAGGTGACCTAGGTCTTCCTCAGAAAGTTCTCCATGCTCATTACTCATCCAGAGTGCTTCTGTAACACATAAAAGTCATTAGGCTTATTTGTGTCTAAAAGCAACAAAAGATGTTGCTCTTTTAGTTCCAGTAGGTAGGTAACTTCAATGAGCTAATTGGCTGTTAAATAAGACACATTTTACTAGAAAAACAAATGACTGGTATTTTATACACTTGCATTTTCTTCAGAAAATCCAGAGCAAAAGATCACTCATATTTCTGTAACAGTTCAAAACTGTAGACTGGAAACAAACTATTGAGAAAACAGCTGAACATGAAGCTTACTTCCTCCTTGACTGCAGAATTCAAGGTTTCTCAGAAGTCAATACAGAGTCGAAAGCAGTGGATAAAACTTTGCAGATTGCTTGTGCTTGTTCCTACATAAGTGAAGATACAGTAAAAGAAATAGTAAGTCTGTTCCCCAACTAGATCAGACCCTCCTAATACCTGTCCTAAACCTACAAACCGCCAGCGTGGGGACATCCAGGACACGGCCTGCCTGGGTCACCACTTCCTGGGCCCCTTTAGTAACTGCACGCGTAACACAGGACCCGCGGCCATTGGGAGGGACCCTCACGAGTCAGGACTACGAGGTGCAAGAAAGTGGGGCTGCTGGTGGACGACACACCCCTTCTGCTCACCTGCTTTGCATTCCCTCAAGAGGCAGGAGTGCTGGTTCTGGGCTAACAGCTCACAGCCTGCAGTAGGCTGGTCCGCTGGCTGACCTGCTGTCTGATACATGCATTTCCCTTATGCCAGGTATCAGACAACGTGGCAGACAGCATCTCTCCTGCCTTTGAAAAACCTAAATAATATGGTTTCACCACTTGGTCTGATGAATGAGACTAGTAACCAAGGAGACTGAAAACCTTACCAGGCTGTTGCACTGGTAAACCCACAGGCTGTATTCTTGGTTGTTTGCATCTGTGGTCTTCAGAGCCAGTAAGCTCTTTCCTGCCCCGAGACCATCATCATAACACACCATCCGGATGATTAAATACAGAGCGTGCCGATGCAGAACGTCCTGCAGAGGTCGGGGAAGAAGAACCGTGCTATTTCTTCACATGTCCACATTTTCCACTGCAGAATTTACCGTGAGGCTTTAAACAGAATGTATCCATCCATGGGTCTATCTGGCTGAACACAGTTTTTACAGGTTTTTCACCAAAAGGGACATTCCGGTGAGCTTGGTTAGGGGCCAGTTTGCCTTTAGAATCATGCCTCTCTACATAAGTTCTAAGAAAACTGAGACAATCTAAATTCACGGCCCTGTTTTCTACACCCAGCTGACAGCTGCTCTGAATTGGCGTGGGGTCCTAAGCTGAAAACACATGATGGACCAGCCGTGGGTGTGGGGTGGGACAGGGGGGGGGTGGGCTTGGGCCCTGTGCTGTGATTCCTGGTCTGAACTCCCCAACACGTAAAACCCATTTTCCCCTTTAATTAAATTACTTACATACTGATCTGATGTAGACACTTTTATACCGTACTTGGAAACTCCCATAATAAATTCTTCCTCCAGAGGAACGAAGGGCAACTTTCCATCTTGCTTTAAAGTAAAAATAAATTACATTTAAAAAATCATGTTTCCTTCTTGATTCTGATTAGTCAATTTTAGCATCTGGCCATCGCAAACCCAAACCCTTTAAAGAATGTGGGGCACACAACAGCCCCGCCCTCTTCTCTCCAAAGAGGCAGAAGAAATACCCCCTCACCTTTTTTTTTTTTAAGTAAGATGTCCACAAATTTGACCAGAACTGAGATCCATGTGCTCCATGGTTCTTGTTTGTAAATTGACACTCCTCACAGATACCAGTGGGGCTTATATATTTACACTAGAAAAACATAAGGCTCCTTTTTCAAAGTTTACCGTAACGTCAGCACATTAAATAATAGGAAACATGCTGCAGGAACCACTCTCAAACAGTTTATATCCTACGCAGGTGATGATATGTCTGGTTATCCCAGTGTCCCAGGGCTTTGGGCGAATAAATACAGCTTGACAAATGGTTTTTCAGCTCTTGAAAACATCCATCAGTACTTTGAGCTCTTCAGAAACAAGGAAGACAGCAGATAATGCCTGATGGTTTTCCTAGCAGAATATCACATTTTATCTGCTTAGTGTGCCTGACTTGCCTTCTCTACAACAAATACGATACTGTCAGCCATCAGTAGATGTTCCACACGGTCGACATTTTTGTGGAACCGTTTGCCTGCACTGAAGAAATTACAGTCATGAGCTGTGTCCACCGACCTTAGTTCGAGTCCTCAGACGCAAGCACACCCTCATGCCTATCACCTCTCACACAGGGTAAAGCAACTCCAAGAACCCACAGCAATGCTACTGTCAGTCGTGAAGTTCTGACAAGCCCAGTTCTACAGTGCTGTGAGAGACTGAGCAGTCCGTCAGTGTGAAAATAATCCTCGTGTACTTTGTGGGGGGCGGGGGGAGCGCTATTAGCAAACTTTCAGGAGACTATTAGTTGTTGCTTGCACAATGCTGGAATGACTTTATAGATTCCAAAGTAAAATGCTGGGATAATCGTGTTAGTTGCCTGGTCAACGGCAGATGAGACTGGCTGATTTCCCCTCAGACAGAGGAGACTTCCTTCAGGAGGACACGAACGGCATATGAACCGAGCTCACCTCCGTGCGTTAAGAGACCACATGATCTTAAGAGTGACTGACATGCTACAAATTTGGTAAGGGAACCTTCCCATTGCAGTAACATCCCTTTGTTCATGAACACAAAGATGGCAGTTCCATCTTCTAGAGACTCGGGGAGCAACTGACTGTGGCCAGAGTCAGGCTTCCAGCTCATCCACTCCCTTCACTGCTAAGAGTACCGACCTCACAATACTTGATGCACAAACCTGACACTTTTGTCTTCATTTTCACTCTGAATTTTCTTTCGTGATGAATTCATTCTTTTATTTTCTCGGCCTGGATATATTTTCAAAACCCACCTCACCTCAATCCTTGCTGGAGACAGGGTATGAATAGAGAGAGATGGGAGTTCAACACCATGAATGAGATTGCTCATTCAAATAACTGAAAACAGTTCCATGGAGACACAGTTAAGACTTGCCAGAGTGCTCTAAAGCTAAGCCTGTGGTGTGCACTCGCTCACTGCGCTCAGCTCCCCGTTTAAACAAAGAGACATCCTCAGTCGACCCCAGAAAGAGTAAAAATCCACTGTTTGAAGGGAGGAACTAAGTCCCTGTGTTCCTCCATGACTCGGTCCCCAGGTCCCTCCTCTGACCACCGCGCTCAGTGACATCTTAACAGTGATAAAAGCGTGGCTTCAGGAGAAGCAGTGAAGAGACTGGAAGAGTGGCATCTGTCTCCAAAGCCACGAATTCACCCCAAAATCTGAGAAAAAAAATTCTTTTTTTTCTTTTACCTGAGCAACATCTATATAATTTATCAGGTCCAGTGGCCCCTCAAGACTTTTCCCCTCTGAGAGTTTCAGTTTCTCAATGGCACCAACATACTTTATTCGAAATTCTGCACAGGTGTCTGAATTGTTGTTGCTTTGTCCTAAAGGTGAAGGAAAAATCGTTTAAGAGTAAGACTTCAAAAGAAACAGCTGCGTTACAGGGTATCTTTAACCCCTCCCCACACAAGAAATCGACTGTATCATTAGAACTAAAACTTTAATAAAAATTAAGAATTTTTAAATGCAAACTTTTTGATGTAATGGGAAAGAACTTGAATTTTCACTAACCTTTCCCTCAGTGACTCACAATGTACTAAATGTATAAAATCTCAGTAGGAATAAATTAAGTATTAATAGCCTTCACTTCATCAAAAAGAAAAACTAAAATGTCAACTTGACAATGATTGAGCACCTCTATAATGCATATGACATTTGATTATTTTTTTGGTTTCTTCTCCCACTTTCCCGGAACTTTAACTTTCTTTCCTGATTCAGGAAACCTGATCTACCTTTCCCATTCAGCCAGAAAAGACCAGGCTTTCTTTCCCCCAGTGTAGATGAAGTAATGCCAGACAGGACCAGATGGTAAGAGGTGAAGAACTCCATGTGCCATAAAGTCCAGCCAGTACAAAGTACCACAAAGGATTTACAACATCTGACATAGTAAGGGAATACCATGGTCATTCTTAGATCATGTTTATGTAACACAAAGATGCCCACATTTTAAATATTTCAAAGCACCTGGATAAAGACAATAGACCTTATGCTACCATATCCCCTTATACACCTCTCCTGCTCTCACCACCTTGCATGGACTGAGTTGTCTGTGATCCCAAAAGAAGAAGGATTTTGTGTAACAAAATGAATGTAGTAGGTTTCCAATTAGACACCAGCTAACAGGTGGGTCAGAAGCCACCTTTTGATTTCTAGAGAGCTGTCTTTCAGGAGGCTGCATAAATGTTTCCAAGGGCCAGTGACAGACCCCTGCTTATAACCATGTGCTCCTGATGTTAACGAGCTGGTACATCTCTGGGAACAAGGCTCCTTAGTCTTTTTAATCAGCAGGACATTGTTCTATCCCCCGCAAACAATGTAACTCCAAAATAACTCACCCTCCACCAGCCCACTTCTTAACAAAGCTATTCTAATACTTCTAAACTGTCACTACCAAGTAGCCACACATAATTTCACTCCACAACCATTACGAGCAGTTTGCTCCCATGGCTTTCACTACCCATTCCTCACCCCAACCCTCCTTCCACCAGATCCTGGGCCATTTCTGAACTCTTATCAAAAATGACAGAGCAGAGAAAGAAAACCCCAAATACTCAAGAACTCCTCGTCCACTCTGGTAAAACCATGTGAACCTCAGTTAAAAGCCCGAGATGATGAACGACCCCACCTCCGTCCATACCTGAGCTCTTGGTGGAGTCGGTGTCGAGGCTTGCCACCGTGCTGGACCGTGAGAGCCCCCCAAGGCTGGAGTCTACAGACTGAGAAATAACAATCAAACACACACACACACACGCTTTTAAACATAATCAGAAGCACTATCTTCTTTCAAGTTTTTTACCAAACATTCAAATGACTTATTTACTATCACTGAATTAACACATATAAAATCAGGTCAGTTATTCATGCAGATCGACTGCGACAGAGTCTTTTGAAGACAAATTCCATAGCAGACTTCAAAAAAAAAAAACAACCCATAATCCCAACTGCTCTTCCCATAACACAATAAGTCTGGGATCAACACTTTCAGTTTAAATTAAAGCCATTACCTCTATAGCCTTATAAGATAGTTGATATATACATCATATTGAGACTTGAAATTTCACATCGCATGTGAAAAATCTATACTTCACTTTCACATTATTTCCACAGAACCCAAGAAGAACTCTGTGCAGAATGCAGGCAGGGAGTGTTCTCCTGTTTAGTAAATGAGTAGAGAGATGCAGAACGGTGAAGTGATTTACCCAAGGTTACGTCTAGTCACCCCAGATCTCAACCCCACGTCTCCTGACCCTCACCCCGGTATCGCAATGCCTCCAACTACTACCTGGCCCCAGCAGGTAAACACAGGTGGAGCGGCAGACCAGAGAATAACTGTGATGTAAATCTGTGATGTGAATTACAAAGAAAAACCAATGAAACTGTTCAGCAAAATTCAGAGAATCATACGTGTCAGTGTAGTTTGTTCTACAGAATCATACTCTCAGTGTGCTTAATTTTTTAGAAATAAGTAAAAACCTTTGATTAAAAAAAAAATCACTTTTTGGGAATTCCCTGGTTGTCCAGGGGTTAGGACTCAGCACTTTTACTGCCGGGGCCAAGAGTTGATCCCTGGTTGGGGAACTAAGATCCCACAAGCTGCACGGCTTGGCCAAAAAAAAAAAAATCACTTTTTTATGCTTCAAATCAAAATTACATTTTAAAAATACAGTCAAATTTTCATGTTTAAGAAGTGAATCAAGATGAATGTAAAAATGTATCAAGTCTTCAATTTTATTTCTTCCCTTTCTTAATAATTGCATTTCTGGGAATCTCAAACAAGAGCAGAGCTATATGCATAGAGAGGGTCATCATCACGTTGGGCTTCCCTGGTGGCTCAGATAGTAAAGAATCCTCCCACAATGCGGGAGACCTGGGTTTGATCCCTGGGTTGGGAAGATCCCCTGGAGAAGGGAAAGGCTACCCTCTCCAGTATTCTGGCCTGGAGAATTCCATGGACTGTATAGTCCATGGGGTCGTAGAGTTGGACACGACTGAGTGACTTTCATTTTCAAACAAGAGCAGAGCTGTATGCACAGAGAGGGTCATCATCACGTTTGTGTGGTTCTGACAACCTGGAAAAAACCTGAATATTCAAAGAGTGAAGGAAGGGGACCTGGAATTAAGATGCTGTTACAGAGTCAGGCTGCCTTCTGGGAAGGGAGTAACAGAGCGAGCTTTTGTGCTTCCAGTTACCCCCATACGCAGGAGAAGGCCAGAACCTAGCGACCCCCTGAGCAAGGAGGAAGGGAAGGGAGAAACTGGCCTATTTCCCTGGTTCTGAATGCAAGAGCAGAAGCTTACTTCATCCTAGAGCACACGTCTAACTGTCACAAGCCTGCATAGAAGCCACACGAGACTCCCCGTCACTTGGGGGTAAGACCTCACTCAGGAGCACGGGTCTTTCTGGATCCCCCCGGCACACCCAACCCTGCCAGGGTGGCAGGTCCTTGAATCTGCACACGAGCTCTGGTCCAACTCGGCCAGCAGCAGGTCCGTGCGTCTCCCCTTCTCCATTGTCTGAACTAGAAAACAGGAAACTGGGCCCAGTTCAAGCCTACGGGCCTCATGCTGAGGTAAGAGCCAGGCGATTCTCTACGAGCTTCAGGAATTTAGATGCCTTAAAGAAAATCATAGTCGTCCCATTCCCAGACTGCACAGGTCTCCAAAAATGTCAGGTTTCCATGGTTTCGGCTACACGCTGAAAGCTCAGCCCTCCCGCCTGACGGAAATTCCTGCAGGGCAGTGGTGTCAGTGGTGTCATGTTCTTCCCTGAGTGTGGCTATCCTCACCCAGGGCGCTGCCCCCAGGCTGGCAAGAGGCACCCCCTGGAGGTTCTAGGCCTTGGGCTCCTCTCCTGCCACCTGCCTCGCCCAGTCCAGGTTCTGGGCACAGACACCTTTCACAATTGGGAGCTCACAAAGGTGAAGAATGATTTTAAAAAGGCTTTCTAGTCCTGGGGGCTTCCCTGGGGGCTCAGACAGTAAAGCATCTACCTGCAATGCAGGAGACCCGGGTTCAATCCCTGTGTCGGAAAGATCCCCTGGAGAAGGAAATGGCAACCCACTCCAGTATTCTTGCCTAGAGAATTCCCTGGATGGAGAAGCCTGACAGGCTACAGTCCATGGGGCTGCAAAGAGTCGGATACAACTGAGCGACTTCAGTTTCAGTTTTCTAGTCCTAGTCCAGTGGGCCAGGACTCGGGACTCTGAGGGCCCTGAACACTCAAATCAGCACATTTGCCTCACTCTCCAACTCACTCCCTGTGGTGGACACAGAATTATAATGACACACACACAAGTCAAGCCCTAGAATCCAAGACATCCAGTTCCTTGACCGCCTGTCAATTTCCTTGACTGCCTGTCAATTTCCTTGACCAGTGTTTCAATGAGACCTCTCACAGGTCCCAATTCATCTACATTAGTGGATTTAAGGACTTCAGAAAAATCTACCAAAGCAAAATAAAATTAAATCAAATGCAGGATGTATCTTGTGCAAAAAAAAGAATGTAAAAACCTCCAGTTTGAAGAATATCAGCAGGTCTGCCACACTTAGTACCTTTCATGCAGCATCACTCAGAAGAAACAGTTCTCACTGTTATGACCGAAGTCTCCGCTCCACCACCTACCTTGCTCTTGGTACTGATTTCACTGCTCTGGGAACTGCTACTGCTGTGGCGCTTTTTGCCTTTCCGAAACATCTTCCACCATAGCTTGATCTGCAGGCGCTCCTCTGGAAAAGCAAGCTTTATTTAGATATATGGAGAGAAGCAACTTTAAATCCCTTTACAACATAGTAGGAATAAAATTAAATAATAATCATCAATTCCTCCCAGTTCCCTGGTATACTTCTTTTCCTTAAAAAATAAATATTCCCTGCCAACCCACAAAATTTGGATACTATTTCATTCTTATACTTTTCTTGAATAACCAAGTTTTAACCCAGTGAACCTGAAAGGTAGGAACCTTTCTGTCGTCTCTAGAAGTATGAAAAGCACCAATCTGAGGTACCAGACACCTGTCAAATAGTCTCAAAATAGTCAAGTGCCTGCCTTCTCTTTAATCAAGCCTAGACGTTAGTAAAATATGTGACATATTAGTTTATCAACCAAGATTCTGAGATCAGTTACCGTCTCCACTTGCAGTTCTGTAAACAGCAGGGCCAAGAACTGAAAGCACTAACACCTCTGGGGTTTGGTGCATTTTTCTTAAAGTCGCAAACTATGTTTAGGGAAAGGCAGACATGACAATAATGTCAGGTGCTACCTCTCGCCTCATTCCAGTAAGGCCAGGAAGGTGACCTTAAATATTCCAGAGTCAGCCTTATGTAGATCTTTAATGAACTATTTCTCCTTACCCACTTCATAGGAGCAAGCATATTATACTTGAACAATGATGAACTGGCCAGAGAAATGTTTCATAGTTCAAGCGCTTTCACACTGTCTTACTTAATCCTCACAGCATCTGGAGACACCCGGAGTCTGCTCCAAGTGTTCTGTGCGGGTCTGTCTGCGTCCTGTATCCCGCTGGGCTCTGCCCCCAACCCCCAAAGGGGTTTACAGAAGGGAGGTTAGAATCCACGTTTCACAGATGAGGGAACTGTGACCCATCTTTCAGGAGAATGTATGAATTTGAGAAACTAACAATTGTTTACTAAAGACTGATTCTACAGAGGGAAAGGGGGTCTGCTTACTGCAGAATCGAATGCTATTCTACCGTCTTCAAAGGTTCCAGAGAGCGGTCTGCAAAGATAGCTTCCTTTCACTCTGACATGGTCAGGTCTTGACAGAAAAACAAGATACCTGATGAAGGAAAAGAATGAGTAAATCAGTGAATGTCCCTCTCCAATGAACAGTTTCTCCCAGTGAAACTGGAGATACTCCCCTCCCCAACCCCCCCACCAAGTCCATTCACAAGCATCTGACCTTTGACTTGACTCCTGAGCCCAAGCATTTTGATCAGCCCCATCATCCAATTTATTTCTATTATTTTTGCTTCATTTGTGGAGTAGCAAGAACACCCAACTCATTCATTCATTCTTTCTTTCCTCAGTGGCCAGCGAGCCCCTATCAGGTGCTTGGACTACACCAATGAATAAGACAGATAAAGTCTCTGACCTCAGGGAGCTTATTTTTTATTTATTTTTAATTACTTTTATTTTTTTCGGTGTGGGACCTTAGTTCCCCCACCAGGAATCAAACCCATGCCCCCTGCACTGGAAGCATGGGGCCCTAACCCCTGGACCACCGGGGAAGTCCAGGGGGCTCATTTTTACAGGGAGCAGCCAGACCAACATGAAAACCAAGTATCAAACACGTTATTTGGAAATAATAATTGCTCTAAGGGGAACTAAAGCAAGTTAAGGAGATAGTGATCAAAGGAAGGGGTGACTCTGTGAGATAGAAAAAAAGACGTTCTGAGGAGATGACAGCTAGGACCTGAGAGAAGCAGGAGCAGACATGATGTGGAGAAGCAGGACCGTGAGTGGAGCACACAGCAAGTGCACAGGTCCTGAGGGACGCCAGCTGACGCGAGGGCCAGTGAGACGCCAGGACGACTAGGAACAGGAGGCGGAGGGACAGGGACAGGCGAGGCAGAGCCACAGAGCACCTCGCAGGCCACAGCAGAAGCTGGGGTTTTATTCTGGCTTTCACAGGAAGTCTCTGGAAGGTTTCAAAGAGCAGTCAGGTGGTACGATCAAATTTCTGTTTTAGAAAGATGACTGGCTGCTGGGTAGGGAACTAGCTACAGAGCGTAAAAGTAAAAAGAGGGAGACTACTGAGAAAGCTTTGGTGGGTGACTTGTTGGATAATTCTGTTGCCGACGAGAGCTTCGCCATTGCGGGATACTTTTCCGTTAGAGAAGGCAAGACAGCCTTATTCCAAGGTATGCCCAAAACTGGATAACCCTAGCAGCACAAAGTACCATAATCTTTCAAGTCTCTCTCTCTCTCTCTATATATATATATAAATTTTAATGATTTTTTAAAAATTTGATAGTATTGTTATAGATTCCCAAAGCATCTATTCAAACCCCTAGAATACTAGAATGATTTGAAAGTCACTACATTATAAGGCCTTGGCAACTCCTTAAGACTTTCTTTTTTCATCATTAGTCTAGGAGCTGTAGGGGAAAAGCACTTATGAAAGCCTTTGATATCTGCCACTATTTTGATGCATGTTCTTAATTAAGCAAATCATTCTCATCTCTGAATTATTCATGCATAAAGATGAGGCCAAAGATACTGCTACTTGGATGTTGCACAGACTCATCAAAGGCAGAAATGCCTAAAGCAGAAGCCATCTTCCCCTCCACACCTGCTCCTCTCCTCTCCCTTTCAGTAAATTACATTATTTCTAGTATAAAGTGGGAAACCACCAACCCCTCACTGTTCTCCAGCCCCACATCCAGTTAAACCCAAGATGCAGTGATTCTACCATCTGTAGATTATACCATTCATGAATCAAACAGGGCCTGCATTGTTCTAGACTATGGTTACATAGAAATACTTTTTCATTATCTGATGAAAGTGATAGATCCTTAACCTATAAAAAAATGCACAAAGTGTGGAATGCAATTTAAGGAATTCACCAGCCTCCAGGAGACATTTCAAGGGAGAGGGACCCTGTCCTGAGACAGGTTGGGTCCTGGGACCCTTTGCTGCAATGCCTGCATCTGGACAAATGCCTCCTTGAGCAACAAAATATGAAGAAACTATATGGAACTAAAAATAACCATGTGCGTGCATGCACAAATATCTTGGAGGAAAAGCTATGACAAACCTAGACAGCAAATTAAAGAGCAGAGACATGGCTTTGTAGACAAAGGTCCATATAGTCAAAGCTATGATTTTTCCAGTAGTCATGTACAGATGTGACAGTTGGATCATAAAGAACGCTGAGTGCTGAAGAATTGATGCTTTTGAATTGTGGTGCTGGAGAAGACTCTTGAGAATCTCCTGGACAGCAAAGAAATCAAACCAGTCAATTCTAAAGGGAATCAAACCTGAATATTCACTGGAAAGACTGATGTTGAAGCACCAATACTTTGGTAAAAGAGCTGACTCATTGGAAAAGACTGATACTAGGAAAGATTGAAAGCAAAAGGAGAAGGGGGCAGCAGAGGATGAAGACAGTAAGATAGCATCACTGACTCAACAGACATGAATCTGAGCAAACTCTGAGAGATAATGGAAGACGGGAAGCCTAGCGTGCTACAGTCCATGGGGTCACAAAGAGTAGAACACAACTTAGCAACTCAATAACAACAATACACGTGCAGTTGGGGCAAATTCTGGACAGGCACAAAAAGACCAAAACCCCAACTACCACTTCTGAAGACCAAAAACGGGGTACTGCACATGCCTCCTGCACTCACCACCAAGTTCAGTTCAGTTCAGTTGATCAGACGTGTCCAACTCTTTGCGACCCCATGAATCGCAGCACACCAGGCTTTCCTGTCCATCTCCAACTCCCAGAGCTTACTCAAACTCATGTCCATCAAGTTGGTGATGCCATCCAACCATCTCATTCTCTGCATCCCCTTCTCCTCCTGCCTGAAATCTTTCCCAGCATCAGGGTCTTTTCAAGTAAGTCAGTTCTTCGCATCAGGTGGCCAAAGTATTAGTTTCAACTTCAAAATCAGTCCTTCCAAGGAGCAAGTGTCTTTTAATTTCATGGCTGCAGTCACTGTCTGCAGTGATTCTGGAGCCCAAGCAGAGAAAGTCTCACTGTTTCCATTGTTTCCCCATCTACTGGCCATGAAGTGATGGGGCTGGATGCCATGATCTTTGTTTTTTGAATGTTGAGTTTTAAGCCAGCTTTTTCACTCTCCTCTTTCATTTTCATCAAGAGGCATTTAAGTTCCTCTTCACTTTCTGCCATAAGGATGGTGTCATCTGCATATCTGAAGTTACTGAAATTTCTCCTTGCAATCTTGATTCCAGCTTGTGCTTCATCTAGCCCGGCATCTCACATGATGCACTCTGCAGAGAAGTTAAATAAGCAAGGTGACAATAAGCAAGGAGTACCTTGAGGTACTCCTTTCCCGATTGGAACCAGTCTGTTGTTCCATGTCTGGTTCTAACTGTTGCTTCTTGACCTGCATACAGATTTATCAGGAAGCAGATAAGGCAGTCTGGTATTCCCATCTCTTTAAGAATTTTCCACAGTTTGTTGTGATCCACAGTCAAAGGCTTTGTAGTAGTTAATAAAGCAGATGTTTTTCTGGAACTCTCTTGCTTTTTTGATGATGCCAACGGAAGTTGGCAATTTGACCACCACCAAAGGGGTGGGAAAACCACCTAAAGCCACCCCTCCTGCCTGACCCCTAAACACACCCCTACCCTCTGGCCAAGCTTTGCTTGAATTTCTTGACTGGACTCTTATCAATTTCTATTGATTAGGGAAGGCTAAGACCACTGGCTGGTATCAGTCCTAGCTGGACTTCTTGCCATTTCAAATCTATCACCAAGCTCCAGCTAAAATGATTTATTTAAAACTCAAGTCAGATGCCATGTAACCAACTTAAAATCTTTCACTGGCTCCGTAAAGTTAAAGCCTGAAGTCAAGGCTCTTTGCCAGGACAAGCACAGTTGGTCCTGCCTGACCTGGCTCACATCGACCTCTCCAGTCTCATCTTCCACAATCAACTTCACACTCACCTAATATGTAAAGAATGCACAGCTGCTTGAGGTTCTCAGCATGCATTATGCTCCCTGTTTCCACACTTTGCTCCTGCTGTTCCCTCTGCCTACAATACTCTTCCACCTTCTACTTGATTTGCTAACTTCGGTCACTGTCAAGACTCAGTTCAAACTTCTTCTAGAAAGCCTCCAAGTTGGGCTAAGGGATGGTCCTCCACATCTTGATCTTAGCATGAGTCGGCTACTGACCACTTGTAACTATCTCAGAACTGTGAGTGCATCAAAGACCAGGGCTAGGTCATCTCTGTATACCCGATGCCTGGCACAGCCTGACAGAGGCCACGCTAGCCAACTAGAGAACTTTCTTATGAGATAATACCCAGATGACAACTTCCACATACTGAATACCTACCATTTGCTGCCCAGTGCTCACTGCCATATACATACGTACATAGAGGTATCTACATGTATATGTATGTGTATGTATGTGTGTTACCCTGGTGGCTCAACAGTAAAGAATCCTCCTGCCAATGCAGGAGCCCGGGGATCGATCCCTGGGTGGGGATGATCCCCTGGAGAAAGCAATGGCAACCCACTCCAGTATTCTTACCTGGGAAATCCCATGGACAGAGGAGCCTGGAGGGCTAACAGTCCATGCTCAGTAGCTCAGTCGTGTCCAGCTCTTTGTGATCCCAAGGACTGTAGCCCGCCTGGTGCCTCCATCCATGGGGATCTTCCTGGGGAAGATCTTCCTCATCCTGGGGATCTTCCTGCCCCAGGGATCTAACTGCTGTCTCTTGCATCTCATGCATTGGCAGGCAGGTTCTTTATCACCAACACCACCTGGGAAGCCCAAAGTCCATGGAGTCACAGCAGAGTCAGACACTACCGAGCGACAAAAAGTGCATATATATATGTCCTTGTGCTGTATATACAGTACCTCTGACCCTCTCTACTTACCAGCAAGGTTGCAATATTACAGCCCCTTTCAAATGAGGCAGTCAAAGCTCTAAGTTTATTAAGCAGCTTGCCCAAGGCCACAAGGCTAATAATCAGTTTGGTTCAATCACTTAGTCGTGTCTGACTCTATGACCCCATGGACTGCAATACACCAGGTCTCCCTGTCCATCACCAACTTCCCGGAGCTTACTCAAACTCATGTCCATTGAGTTAGTGATGCCATCCAACCATCTCATCCTCAGTCGTCACCTTCTCCTCTCGCCTTCAATCTTTCCCAGCATCAGGGTCTTTTCCAATAGGTCAGTTCTTCACATCGCCAAAGTATTGGAGTTCCAGCTTCAACATCAGTCCTTCCAATTAATATTCAGTGCTGATTTCCTTTAGGATTGACTGGTTGGATCTCCTTGTAGTCCAAGGGACACTCAAGTCTTCTCCACAGTTCTTCCGCGCATCAGCTTTCTTTGTGATCCAACTCTCACATGATTAAGGCCAAATCTGGAGCCTCGGTAGAGCTGCCGCCAAAGCTCCTCGCAGACTCCACCCAGCTCCCCAGGTATTCGTCGCCGTCGTGACCGCCTGCCACGTGCTGGTGCGCTGCACAACAGACAGACACAGCCCCGGCCCCGCGCTGCGGGGAAAACCCCAGCGAGCGGAGAAACCGACAAGATCCCGCACAAAAAAAGGCGGCCGCTCTTCGTCGCCCTGAGCTCAGATCACGGCCGGGCGCGGGGAACAGCCCCGCGGGTGTTCGCACCCCATCGCCTTCCGACAGGACCGGCCAGACGCCACACCCGTCGTCACCGGGGCCGCAGTCCCAGGACCCTGCCTCTACCCGCAGGCCCAGGCCCGCTGCGCGGCTCCCGCCGTCCGCCTGGCGCTGTCCCCGGGACCCGGGGCCCGTGGAAGGCGGGTCCCTGCGGAGACGGCGGCACCACCCATCCGCCCCGCGGCGCTGGCCTCCCCGCCGGCGCCACCCTCGGGGCCCTCGTCCCTGACCACGCTAGGCCCGAGCGCGGCGACGGCCGGGCTCTCACCTCCGCGTGGTCTGCGCTCAGGCGTCAGACACCCACCGCCGGGGCAGCCAGAGGAGCCGCGGCGGCCCCTACGCTCCTAATTCCAGCGCCAGCTCTTCCGGGCCCCCGAGCCCCGCCCACCAGGCCCCGCCCCCGAAGCCTCGCGCAGGCGCAGTCCGGACCCCGCCCCAGGTCCCCGGAAGCCTGGGCTGGGAGGAGCCTTGCGAGTTGGGCTCTACGACCGGAAGTCGAAGGGAGGAACCTAGTGTCGCGGGCGCCTAGATGCCGGAAGTTGTGCTCTCGTGGGATGGAGCGGGGGTGGTTCTTCCTTCTTAGGGTCTCTGTGTCTTTTCTTCTAGTTTAGAAAGACTCCTGCGGCCTGTTGTTCCTCATTCCCGTTTGGACTTCTGAGATGTCCGCGATTCCTGCAGAGGAGAGTGACCAGCTGCTGATCCGACCCCTGTAAGGGACCTGAGAGGGACTGAAGCCGTGACTGTGAGGCGAGGAGGGGAACCCGATGGTTGGCCTCAGTCGCCCTCCGCCCCAGGGCCGGTTGCCTCGGCAGCCAGCTCCTGGCCCGAGCCAGGCCTCTGCGCTGCAGCGGTTTGAGAAACTGAATCGGAAGGGGCCTGCTAACTTGAATAGGATTTTGCTTTTTCTTCAGTCTCAAGGGAGGATAGGATGTCGCGTTTGGGGGCGAGGGCCTATGGTGGGACCGCAGGGCGCTTTCGTATACGCCCAAGAGGGGCGACTCGTGAGGGAACCAGGGATGCTGAGGATGGCAGGGTCAGATGATAACCTGGATAAGGCTGTGACAGCGCGAGGAAGAACTAAACTTGTGCCTTATTAACCTCCAGGACTCATATTTGCCGAAATGTGAAAGGGGAAATACATTAGGGAACTTGTGAGTTCCATTCAGAGCTTACACTCTCCGGGACTAGGGAAGGTAGAAAGTGGGAGAGGTGAAAAGGCAGAAATGTTAGGACAATATCTCAGTCGCTGATTGACCGTGAGAGGCCTTGTCTTTCACTGGAAATGGCCTTCTGTCAGAGAAGCACCTTATGGACCTGGAATGCTGCTTAGAGAAATGAGAACTTGCCTAACTGCGCAGTTTGAATCTGCAAACACGTTTATTGTTAGACATGAGTTAGCACCAAATGAACACGTACATTTTTCCAAAGGTAGAAAGTATCTCCTTCACTTGGTCATTCAGTAACTCCTTGAGCACCTACTGGGGATGGAACACAAGTTTGCCCGCCGCTCGCTTCGCACCTGTCATCTCTTCTTGTGTTCAGCAAACTCTGAGCCAGTGTCAAGCAGCACACTAGGCACTCGGGATACAAATAAGACAGGGCTGAGTTAACTGAATTCACCCTTTTGATGGGAATTGCAGTGCCAAATGAAAAGTGCTGGAGAGAGAGTTTGGAATAATAGCAGCCAATTGCTTTGGCGTCAGACCTGAAATCCAGTCCATACTCCAGCGATTACTAGGACAACAGCCTCACTGAACCCACTTCCTCCTGTGGAAATAGTCGAGCAGCACTTAACTGTCCAGAGCAGAGCTCCTTGTAGGTGCTCAGTGAATTGTGACTACTGTAAGAGGACACATAGGCATTGCAGTAAGGCCCTGAGAGCATGCAGAGTGGATTTCTGGTGAGAAGACAGTGCCATCCTGCGTCCTGGAAATTAGGACACTGAACTGAGTCCTAGAGATTGACTACAAATTAAAGACAGCCAAAACATGGGGGCAGGGATGTTCCAGGCTGAGGAAGTGGCACATGTGAAAATGAGAGGTCTCTTTGTGGCCAGTCTCCCTGTGGGTTCAGCTAAAAGATAACAGATGAGACTATAGAGGCTTTCAGAGTCCAGCTTATGAAGGACCTTGTATACATGCATACTAAGGATTTGGAGTCTTTATTGCCAGTTATAGGGAGCCAAGGAAGGGTCTTAAGCAAGGATAGGATGTGGTGGAAATTATGCTTTAGGAAGATCAAAGATGCTTCTGGCAGCAGTGGCACAGATGAATTAAAGGTGTATTAAGGGACTTCCCTGGTGGTCCAGGGGTTAAGACTCTGAGCTGCCACTGCAGGGAATGCAGGTTTGATCCCTGGTCAGGGAACTAAGATCCCTCATGCCCATGAGGGATCCCTCATCCCTCATGGTGTGGCGAAAAAAAAAAAAAAAAAAAAAAGGTGGATCAAGTGGAGAGAATCCAGTAGGATGAGATTGAAACAAACCAAGTGATAAGCAGTGAGATCTTGAAATGAGTGAAATGAGCAGCAGTGGGTTGGAAAGAGAGACCTGAGAGTAAAGAAGTGAAAGCTTTAGAAGTGAAAGCTTTAGAGCTTTGTCAGTGATCAGATATGTTAGAAAGGGCAGATGTGGAAGGGAAGGCCGGGCAGAGAGGAGAGTTAGGATGACTCCAGTTCCCAGGTAGGATAACTGGTAAGTGGTGGTGTTTGTTACTCACTCCAGGAGTACCCAAGATGGGGCAGGTCTGGAGTAAGTTTGGGAGTTTTAAATTGTTTTATAACAGCCTTATTGAGATTGAAATCACATCAGCACACTCATTTAAAGTGTACAGTTAGACAGTTTTTAATCTATACAGTTTTACAACTATCACCACTGTCAGGACATTTTCATCATTCCAGAAAGAAACCCTGTATCATTGCCCTGCAAATTGCCCAGCCCTCGGCCACCGTTAATCTCCTTTCTGTCTCTGCAGATTACCCTGTTTTGGACATTTCATATAAATGGGTTGCAACATGTAATCTTTTGAAACTGGCTTCTTTAACTTAATGTAATGTTCCCAAGTTTCCTAATTTGGGAGTTTTTACTCATTCAGTAGGTTTTTCTTGAGATTTATTGCATGTCAGGCACCTTACTATATAGCAGTGAGTGAAATAGACATCTATGCTATTATGGAGCTTTCATTTTAATAGTGAGAAATAAGCCATAAACAAGTAGATATAATGACATCATGTAGTAATAAGTGTTACAATATAGTGGTCTGAAGGGCAAATGAGGTGACATTTGAACTGAGACTCAAATGATACACGGGAGCCAATATGTCAATATTAGGGCAGAGTGTTCCAGAAAGAAGAGCACGGGCTAGGGACTTGAAGTACAAACTTGTTTGGCATATTTGAATGTTAGGCGCCTGTGAGATGTCCCAAGAGAGACCAAAACCAGGTGACTTAGAAGTCTGGGATTCGGGAGAACAAATACCTGAATCTGGACTACAGATAGAGAATTGGAAGTCCTCATGTGTTAACTGTAGGACTTCCTAGGTGGCCTGTCTGGGTGTAGCGTCTGTCTACAATGCAGGAGACCCGGGTTCAATCCCTGGGTCAGGAAGATCCGCTGGAGAAGGAAATGGCAATCCACCCCAGTACTATTGCCTGGAAAATCCCATGGACAGAGGAGCCTGGTAGGCTACAGTCCATGGGGTTGCAAAGAGTTGGACACGACTGAGCGACTTCACTTAATGTATTAAAAATGTGAAGATGAAGATCAGAAAGACTGAAAAAGGAGCCAAGGGGAGAACCCTTGGAATAACAGCTTTTGAAAGATGGGTAGAGGCAGCTGCATGAAGGAAACTAGGGGAAACCAGCAGGACAGGATGAGAGCATGAAGTCAAAGAAACCAGGCTCAGAGAGGGAATAAGATGACGTGCTGCCTGGAGAAGAGTGAGATAGGAACTGAGAAGGGCTCTCTGCACTTAGCAACAAAGAGCTGTTTTGCAGGGAGAGTTTCAGAGGGATGGTTGGTAAAAAGCCAGAATTCAAAATATGTAACCTTTAGTAAGCGGACAGGGAGACTAGAGATTAGAATTAAGGGATTTTCATTTGGGGACAAGGATGACTGGGATGTTTAAATGCAGATGTCAAAGAAGATAGTAAGGGGAAAGCCAGTGATGTAGCAGGGGTCAGTACCTCAGAGGGAGGGAGGAGGTGGGCAGAGTGTAGAACCATGGTGAAAAGGTTAGCCTTACAGAGAGAGGTCTGTTCTCTGTTCCAGGAGAAGTGGAAGAAGAGAGATTTGAGTGGGTTGGCAAGTTGAGGGAACCAACAAACTATGTAATTTTTTGATACAAAGAAAGCCCATGACTCAAGAGTAGGATACAGCATGGGAAAATTTAGGAAAGGGGAGAAAGTTTGAAATAGTTACTATACCAACAACTGTAGGAAAAACTGCACCAAAAACTGGAGGGACACTCAAGAGGGAGGGCAGAGGGCCAGTTAAAGTGGCAGGCCAGGGGCTCACGGTGGTCGTCTGGTTTTCTTTGCATCCTGCTCTGAAGTAGGATCTCAGTCTGAGGATGCGTCCATCTCATGTCAGTCCTGTAGCCTATCCATTCTTGGAGCCAGGGTCCTGGTATTAGGCCTTTCCATATGCTAGGTGCTTATCTACACTGCTTGGCAAATAGAAACTGCTTGAGGGAGTTCCCTGGCAGCCCAGTGGCTAAGATTTAGCACTTTCAAACCTGTAGGCCTGTAGACTACAGGAACCTAGGACTACAGAAGCTGTAGTCCTAGGTTCAATCCCTGGTCAGGGAACTAAAATCCCACGCGCCCCACAGTGCAGCCAAAAAACCCCAAAAAACTGCTTGACATTAAATAAGTGGTTGAATCACAAGCTAGAATGGTTGGGATAAGGCATCAAAGAAGGCGAGGGGTTAGACTGGTGAGGCTTAAAGCCTTGTGATAATTGGAAAGAAAGGCTGTTTATTCTGAAGAAAGGAAATTTGTTTTAAGTGAAATAACAAAAGTAGCAGGAAAAAGGAATGAGATTCACATGTATGAATATTTAAATTTAAGCTATTTGGTAAATGTGTATTATCATCTTGAAAGAATTTTTAACTGCTTATGGGTTTTTACTTAAGTGCTAATTCTAAAAGTTTTATTAAATCATCTGAGTCACTGCTAGTTTACATTTTAAATACATCATCATTTTAACCCTAACATTCATAAGGTTGGATTTAACCTTTGATCCTCTCGGTCTGACCTCTCAGAGGTCACTTTTCATTTTTTCCCCAAGTTGATGCTGTTCTTCCCTGTCTTTGTAATTTTGTGGAACTCATCTGTCTCAAGTTAATGTCATCAGATGGAACGTAGTTTAAGTTGTAAAAAAAAGTGTGAATTTATTTGGCTTCATTTTGATGGCTTTTTAATCATTTTTATTTTTTTCCTTTGAATGTTTACAGTGGAGCTGGGCAGGAAGTGGGAAGATCATGTATTATTCTGGAGTTCAAGGGGAGGAAGATAATGGTAAGTGGCTCCGATGGTAAAGAATCCACCTGCAGTGCGGGTGACCTGGGTTCGATCCCTGGGATGGGATGATCCTCTGGAGGAAGGCATGGCAACCCCCTCGAGTATCCTTGGGCTTCCTGGTAACTCAGCTGGTAAAATATCTGCCGGCAATGCAGGAGACCTGGGTTCAGTCCCAAGGTTGGGAAGATGCCCTGAAGAAAGAAGTGGCTACCCACTCCAGTATTCTTGCCTGGAGGATCCCCATGGACAGAGGAGCCTGGTGAGCTACAGTCCATGGGGTCAAAAAAAGTTGGACAGGATTGAGCAACTAAGCACAGTATAGTCAGATTAACAGTGTGTCTATGTCTGTATTGAGTGTTAGGTCTGTTCTAGTTTAGTAGTTTTTTCTATTCAGCATATTAACTGTTTTGCCCCCAGAATAATGTCATGGTTAGTATATGCGTCTATAAAATGTTAACGTGGAAAACTAGTATACTTCCACTTGGCATTGACATAATATTAGACTGAGGAACTAAAGATTGTAAAACTGTCAACTGGATCTCCTAATCTAAAAGTCTTCCAAATCCCTCTTCCATTCCTGAAGGTCTGCCAACCTGTCTGCCCCACCCGCAGTGGGAGACCCCAGGGAACTGGCCTCCTCAACACATGCAGAACTCCAACCTCCTCCTGTGCAGTGGGACAATAGGCCAGGCCCTGGTCTGGTAGCCGAGGTGCCTAAGTTAGCACCAGAGTGCCTGGCCTTGGGCAAGTCAGGCCCCTTCTCAGCCCGTTTCCTTAGCTGAGAGCTGGAGGGACTGGAAGAGGTGGTCTCTGGGGTCCTCATTATGAAGGCGGTGCAGAGGCTCATCAGGGTCTTTTGGTCTCACTCTTCCCCTTCTCCCACTTAAAAGAACAGGCACACGGCAGACACAATCTTTTTAATCATTTACTGTATTAATTTGATAGAAACACCCTCCCAAATGAGGATATAATTCAGGAATGACTGGTTCTGAAGAATTTGTCTTCTAATACCTAAATTGTCCTGATCAGAGAAGTTTCCTGTTTTTCTAATCATTGCCTTCTCACGATAGTCACATGTGGTAGTAGTGAATCTATGAACTTTAAAAAATGCTAGCCATTTCTGATGTTAAAGTTCTTGCAAAAGAGTTCATTCATTATTAGAGTGCCTACAAAAAGTAACTAGAAAGAAGATTTCTTGTATTTTGTGTCCTTGTGACTCTAAATATGAGCTGTATTTAAATTTGGGAAGTTAGAATTGTTAACAGCGTATTTACCCATTTAATAAGAATTGCATTCCAAACATATAGAATCTTTCCTGATTGTGTATGGTATGATGGATCAGTTATGATGTCTATTTGTTGAATGAATTTGAATAAAATGTGAGAAGACTGTGATCTCTTTCCCATGTCTTTCAGCTGGACTGTGGGATCCATCCTGGCCTAGAAGGAATGGATGCTCTTCCTTATATTGATTTGATTGACCCAGCTGAGATTGATCTCCTACTAATTAGTCAGTAAGGCTTTTTGTTTGTTTTTGTTTTACTTTTTATTTCGGGCATTGTTTTTCAAGGACTTTTACTTTAAAGATCAATCTTTACCAGATTTTAAGATTCTAGTGTTTTAAAAATATTTTCTACTAGGAATTATATCGCAGACATCTAAGACAGCACGCCATATTGTCATCACAGGTGAGAGAAGTTTATGACAGAAAACTTCCTTTAACTTATCTAGAGTAAATGAGGAGGAGGGAAGAGATAACATATGCCTTGATCATTGTAAAACTTGAGACTAAGAAAGCCCTCTCACAGAATATCCCTGAGGCTGCTGTGTTGCCTGAATATTCATCAAGGACTGATGCTGAAGCGCCAATACTTTGGCCACCTGAGGCAAAGAACTGACTCATTGGACAAGGCCTTGATGCTAGGAAAGATTGAGGGCAGGAGGAGGAGAAGGGGACGACAGAGGATGAGATGGTTGGATGGCATCATCGACTCAATAGACACGAGTTTGAGCAAACTCAGGAAGATAGTGAAGGAGACGGAAGCCTGCCGTGCTTCAGTCTGTGGGGTCGCAAAGAGTTGAACACGACTGAGCGACTGAACAGCAGCTGTGTTGTCACACTGTTCTGTGGGAACTTCATATGTAAACCGTGATGGGTTTCATATAAGCCATATGAAGTGGGTTTTATACCACTAAAGCGCTTGTTATAATTTTGACTTTTGAGAATAGGCTTGGCTATATTTGAGAGAAATACTTTTGTTTTTCTTATGTTAAAACTAAATACATTATTCCTTCCCTCTGCACATACCTACTCTGGGTGTTCTGAAAGTATCTAATGTTACATAGAACTCTTCTGTATCTAAAGTATATGATATATTATTTTTTAAAAAATTGACAGAAGATCTTTTTTCTTTTTTTTAAAGTTTCCATTTGGATCACTGTGGAGCTTTGCCCTGGTTTCTACAGAAGACAAGTTTCAAAGGAAGAACATTTATGACTCATGCTACAAAAGCTATTTATAGATGGCTTCTTTCAGATTATGTCAAAGTTAGGTAAATTACCTTTATAGATTTATACATGCACTTGGTTCTACCCAATACATACAGTTGATGATATAGACCATTTTGTGTTTTGAAATGAGATGTTTTCTTCTTATTCACAAGGGTATCACTCATGTATTCATTCAGTACCAACTCATCAAATAGGTATTGTGTCCCTAGCACCTCCTTGGCGTAAAGGTTTTATGTAGTTTTTGCATCCTTTTAAGTCTTTGAAATTTAGGTGAGTTATAAGGTATGATAGCAATATTCTATATATGGAATTTCATAATTTTATTAAAATTTAAAGCAGAATACATTATACAGTGGTATCTATTGAAGTCTTTTTTTGGGTGATTTGATCAAAGCAAATTGACTGTCTGAAGTGAAAAGGTTCCCTGGGGAAGCTTTTTCCAGCTGCAAGAGAAAAATCTGCTCCTTTTCCAGAAAGTTTGGAGCCTTCTTGTGATAAGTATAGCACAAATGATAAACCTTCAAAGGCTTACTGTTTCATATGTATATTCCTAGGGTAGCTAAGATGCAGTTTGTTATTCTGTAAACATACAGAAAATGGAAGAGTTATCCTTGGTAATGATTTTACTGGTTAACACTTAAATGAAGCTCACCATATGCCAGGCATAGTCCTCAGTTCTTGACATATGTTAACTCCTTTCATCTTCATGTCAGCCTTGTGATGCAGACTCTGCATGAATCCCATTTTACAGATGATTAGACAGGCATGGATTTCTTTGGTGGCTCAAATGGTAAAGAATCTGCCTGCAATAAAGGAGACCCAGGTTCGATCCCTAGGTTGGGAATATCTACTGGAGAAGGGCATGGCTACCCACTCCAGTATTCTTGCCTAGAAAATTCCATGGACAGAGGAGCCTGACGGGCTGCAGTCCATGGGGTTGCAAAGAGTCGGACATGACTGAGTAACTAAAACTTTCACTTAAATTCACTTTTCAGCCTGAGGCACAGAGAAGTTAAGTAATTTACCCATGACGTCACAGTAAGAGACAAAACTGGAATTCAGATCCAATCAGTCTGGCCCTAGACTGTGTCCTTAACCCCAACCTCTCTTGTTTTTTTTGAAGTATGTTAGCATAATTTTCCAGAGAAAACTTGTTAGATTTTCTAGATAAGTCTTTTTATATCACAAGTGGGGAAAACTGCTGTGATTCAATGTGTGTGAGTGCCTTTATCTCACAGAAGGTGTTGGGGTAGGAAAAAAGGTTGAGAAGTGCTATCCTAAAGAGTACTTTGCCTTAATTTAGTGTGTGTGCTTTGCTTGAAATCATGCTTTATATACACTAAGCATTTTTCTCATAATAGCAGAGTAAAAACATATACAAAAGGTCCAAGAGATTAGAAATAGCATAACACCTACAATATGATTTTAAGAAATATGTGGCTATGTCATCCACAGACAATTTCTTTGAGTTTAAAGACTTATAAAAATCTTACCCTTAATTTTTTTGTGTTGGCATCTTTAAAAATTTAGTAACATATCAGCAGACGACATGCTGTATACTGAGACAGATTTGGAAGAAAGCATGGACAAAATTGAAACCATCAATTTTCATGAAGTGAAGGAAGTTGCAGGAATCAAGTTTTGGTGTTATCACGCCGGCCATGTCCTGGGAGCTGCCATGTTCATGATCGAGATCGCAGGCGTGAAGGTACACTCTAGCTTGGGAATTTCCTGCCCGTAAGAAATCAGTGCAGGGCTTACGCCACCAAGTGTACTAAACAATATTCCCTAAGGCTAGCAAAGTGCGAAAACACTGAAACAAGGTAAAATTAAGCTGGTACTTTTGCCTTGTAAATATTGTTCCTACCCCTGTGTTAGTACTTTCTGTATCATGATTGAGAAGAGTACAATAAGCATCTCAAAAAAGTAAAGAGTTCTTTCCTGATCATCATGCCCTTTTTCTCTAAGATGCTGAGAATACATCTCAAGGTTATCTTTGTGGACAAATTCTGGGATTATATTATTCCCATTAGTTAGATTGAATAATTGAAACTCTAGATGGTTTATGACTGAGTTAAGTTATACATTTTGAAGTAGATACAAGCGATGACACCACCCTTATGGCAGAGAGTGAAGAACTGAAGAGCCTCTTGATGAAAGTGAAAGAGGAGAGTGAAAAGTTGGCTTAAAGCTCAACATTCAGAGAACTAAGATCATGGCATCCAGTCCCATCGCTTCATGGCAAATAAATGAGGAAACAGTGGCTGATTTTATTTTTTTGGGCTCCAAAATCACTGCAGATGGTGATTGCAGCCATGAAATTAAAAGATGCTTACTCCTTGGAAGGAAAGTTATGACCAACCCAGACAGCATATTAAAGAGCAGAGACATTACTTTGCCAACAAAGGTCTGTCTAGTCAAGGCTATGGTTTTTCCAGTGGTCATGTATGGATGTGAGAGTTGGACTATAAAGAAAGCTGAGCACAGAAGAATTGATGCTTTTGAACTGTGGTGTTGGAGAAGATACTTGAGAGTCCCTTGGAGTGCAAGGAGATACAACCAGTACCTCCTAAAGGAGATCAGTCCTGGGTGTTCATTGGAAGGACTGATGTTGAAGCTGAAACTCCAATACTTTGGCCACCTGATGCAAAGAGCTGACTCATTGGAAAAGACCCTGATGCTGGGAAGGATTGAGGGCAGGAGGAGAAGGGGATGACAGAGGATGAGATGGCTGGATGACATCACCGACTCAATGGACATGAGTTTGAGTGGACTCCGGGAGTTGGTGATGGACAGGGAGGCCTGGCATTTTGCGATTCATGGGGTCGCAAAGAGTTGGACATGACTGAGTGACTAAACTGAACTGAATGCATCTACATTTCATTAAAAAATTAGGCTATTTTTTCTATTGCACTTCATTTTCAAGAATTTATGAGTGAAATATATTCAGAGTAAAATGAAGCATTCCAGAATTCTAACTTTCTAACTTTTCTAATTTCTAACTTTCTCTTTTTCTCAGCTTTTATACACAGGTGATTTCTCAAGACAAGAAGACAGACACTTAATGGCAGCTGAAATTCCTAACATTAAACCTGATATTCTTATCATTGTAAGTATTAGTGCCCTGTATTGTAATTAGTGTAATGTAAGTAGGATTTTTTCCGGGGAAAAATAACATGATCTCATTTTCATATCTGTGGTCAGATATAAATATGTCTAGTTTTTTAGTACAAAAATGTTTTGGCCTCTCTTTGTAGTGCAACCCCACTTCGTGTTAAATATATTAGCTAGTCTAATATCGGAGATGATATTCTGTCTCCCAAATATTCTTGTTTAGGTTAATTACTCCAAACATGTAGAACGTCTTAAAGGTTGTGTAGAATGGCGTGGCCCCACTGTCTTTGCCGTGGTGACTGTCTTCTGGCCTCTAGCACCTGCTAACTTTATGTGTATGTCTTACCTTCCTACTAGGTTGCAATTAGCTGTACAGAAGCTTTGGTGGGGAGGGGATGAGTGGTAAGGAGCAAATTAATAAATTTGCATTGGTCCTATGGTTTATATAAGAATATCGGTGGAAGTGCTGTCTGTTGCCCCCTCACCACCCACAGCATCCCCCAGCTACCCAAGCATGAGGGACTGGTGTGTATTGCTGTCCATATGCAGTGTATTGTGAGTGAACTCAGTTTGTCTTAGCTCATGGTATATTCAGCATGTAAACTGACCTTAAGGAAAGTTGCTTTTTTTTTTAATTCTCAGGGTAAAAAGTTATTTTCATTATATCTGGTACTGTAGAGCAGTACCTTTCAAATTTTAATGTGTTTATGAAACATCTGGTAATGCTATAGAAATACAGATTCTGACTGTGGCTGAGCTTGGGCTCTGGTACTTCTGATAAGCTCCTGGGGGGCGGCCAGTGCTGAAAGAAGCATCCTAAAATTATCTTGAGCAGGGAAGATACATTTTTGAACTATTTCCTGATATTTTTCCTTAGCCAGACCTGAATTCTAACATTTTTATTCACTCTTCTTTCCAATTAGTGTTTTAACAGCATATGTTCAAGTAAATTGCATAATAATAGAGACGTAGGTCACTTTGCTTCTACATTTCATTGATATTTACCTTTTGTATTCTTTGAGACTCACCAGCCCTGGTCTCACCCTTCTCATGTTGTTTAGGAATCTACTTATGGGACCCATATCCACGAGAAGCGAGAGGAGCGAGAGGCAAGGTTCTGTAATACCGTCCATGATATTGTGAACAGAGGGGGCCGAGGCCTCATTCCCGTCTTTGCTCTCGGACGGGCCCAGGAACTCCTCTTGATTTTAGGTACGCCTTTTCCTTTTTATTTGGGATAGTCTCAAAATCCTACAGTGCAGTTAGAGCAAGATCACTGCATGTCCTTGGATAGGTCACTCTACCCTCTAGGCTTTGGTTTCTGTGTTTAAGACGAGGGAATTGTTGCCAGTAAGAGCCCAGAGATGCAGCGACTGTCTTCCAGCACTGCTGGGACTATAAATGGTGAACAATCAGCGTCTTAAAAATACCCTACCCTTGGACCCAGCAGTTCAACCTCTGGGAAATAAATACATCGAAAATTCTGTGAGTTAAGAGATTTCATAATTCTAAATATTTCTAATGAAATATTATGTCAATAAATATCACACTCTAGAAAAAAAATCATGTTTCAGATGAGTTAATACATATTGTTACATAATATATTAAGTGGACCAAAAAAGTAGGGTTCAAAACTGTGGACTCCGACCCTAGTTAGGTAGAAAATACACAAATGACTGGAAAGATATCCAGATATTAAATCTAGATATCTGGATGACTTCTTTTTCCTGCCTTTCTCCATTTTCCAAATACCTTAATGTGCATGTATAACTTTTTGTAATAAGAGGAACAGTGGGTATCACTTTTTACATATATTTATATTTAGCAACCCTTTTTAACATTCTGTGATTCTTTTCTGGGGAATGCGCTCTTCTTTAAGAATAACTGGTAAGCGCTGTATACGTACATGGCTTCAACGTGAAGAACTAGAAAAGGTCTTGAGCTCTCACTCTCAGTTCTTCCACATGTGTGATGACAGGGACAAATAGAATCCCTGTTACACTGAAGAGGGAAATAAGGGGAAAGGGTAAATGACCTCAGATCAAAAGCAAATCTCTGAGAGAGGCAGGGCTTCCCAGGTGGCGCTGGTGCTAAATAAAGAACCCACCTGCAGAAGACAGAAGAGACGTGAGTTCAGTCCCCAGGTTGGGAAGATCCCCTGGAGGAGGGCATGGCAGCCCACTCCACTATTCTTGCCTGGAGCCTGGTGGGTTATATACTCCAAAAGGTCGCAAAGAGTTGGACACAACTGAAGGACTTAGTAGAAGCTAAATTTTCTAAAGCCTTAGCCAGTCCTTTTTCTCTTGGTTCTCCTTTCCTACTGCATGTCACATTTGTCCTTATAGAAGTCTTAAAATGAAAAGTCTCCATGGCAAAGTAATGAGAGGAGTAGAAGAAATAAGATGGAAAGCCAGGTTGTCACCATCATCAGGTTGCCAGATTTAGTAAATAAAAATACAGGACACCAGTTAAATTTTAATTTCAAATAAATAATATATTTGATATTATAGCAAGTATTTCAGACAAATTATACTAAAAATCTTTTATTTGTCTGAAATTAAAGTTTAACTGAGCATTTGCTGTTTTTGTCTGACAACCCTACTATCAAGTATATTGTGATTCCTTTTATGAATGAGGACTGCTCTCCGCCCTTGTTCCTTGTCCCTTAGATTCTCCCTGTACTGTTCTATAATAGAGAGGATGACCTTGCCAACCACTGGTTTCAGATCTCACCCATGATCTAACCATATGACTCTGGGCAAGTTATTCATCTTTTTTTTTAACACTTGAAGTTTTCTCATAAAAGTACACACAAAAAGTACCAGGCTGTGATGTGATCTTGGGATATAGTATACTTTGGAAGGTATTTGAGAAATCATAAGAGTATATATGAGAGCATCGACACCGTTAAAAATTCTAATCATATCTAAAAGAATATGAACAGTTAAACCAGAGGGCAAAGCAAGAAATGTAACACATGTGATGGGAAAAGTCCCAGTCCTTATATAGAGGTTTCACTTATAAATCAAGTTTAAAAAAAAAAAAAATTGCCACAGTTTTCAGCCTTTTTTACCTTCAGCTTCCTAATATATATAGACCTAGAGATGATCATACTAAGTGAAGTAAGTCAGACAGAGAAAGATAAATATCATATGTTATCTCTTATATGTGGACTCTATAATATGATACAAATGAACTTATTTCCAAAACAGACACAGGGACAGAGAACAGACTTAAAGTTACTAAAGGGGAAAGGCTGGGGCAGGGGGGATAATTGGGGCGTTTGGGATGAGCAGGTTCAGACTACTGTGTATAAATTAGATAAACAGCAGGGCTTTACTGTGTCACACAGGGGAACCGTGTTCAGTATCTTGTGATAAACTAGAGTGGAAAAGAATCTGTGTAACTGAATCACTTTGCCGTACACCAGAAACTAACACAATGTTCTCAATTAACCATCAGTTCAGTTCAGTTCAGTCGCTCAGTCATGTCCTACTGTTTGCGACCCCATCAATCGCAGCACGCCAGGCCTCCCTGTCCATCACCAACTCCCGGAGTTCACTCAGACTCACATCCATCGAGTCAGTATACTCTCATTAAAAAAAAGAAGGAAAGAAGTTCTGGTTTTTTAAGCTTGAGTTAGGACCAATTTTAGTAAATTTTTAATTTACTTAATTTTTCTTAACCTCTTTATAGTTTTGTGCTTTATTTCTTTTCTGAATTTTTTTAAAAACTTCTTGTGTGTATCATTTATTATTTGAGCTATTTACCCCACATTAAGGGAGAAAGGAAATGGCAACCCACTCCAGTATTCTTGCCTGGAGAATCCCAGGGACAGTGAAGCCTGGCAGGCTACAGTCTATAGGGTTGCAAGGGTCAGACAAAACTTAGCAACTAAACCACCACCTCACGTTAAAAGAAAAATGTGTTTCTTGTAAAATCTCTCTAGATGAGTACTGGCAGAATCACCCAGAACTCCATGATATTCCAATATACTATGCATCATCTTTGGCCAAGAAGTGTATGGCAGTGTACCAGACATATGTGAACGCCATGAATGACAAAATCCGCAAACAGATCAACATCAATAATCCATTTGTTTTCAAACACATTAGTAATCTGAAGGTGAGTGCTTGTGGAAGAAAGAAGGACGAATAACACTCAAGTAAGTCATTAACAGTGGGAGATGCCTGCCATTGATCCTCTGGTTGACTCCATGCTAAAGTCTTACCTTTCATCACTTTTCTGAGGGATACCATAAACTTCACAACTGGCATTCCTTTTTGCTTAAACATATTTATTGCCATTTGTTCCAAGTCTCTACATGTTCTCAATATTTACTATTGTTATATAACTTGGATTCCTCTGCCATAGAAATAAAAAGCCCTGATGAGAAAAATATCTGCTATGTATTTTTTCTGTTCTTACTCAGACCTAATCATCTTTTTGATTAGCACTGCAGATTCCATATGTGAAAATTTTCATGTTTATTTTTCTAGAGTATTCAATAAAATCTAATTTCCTTTCATTTAAATAAAAAGTTTCATTTGAACTAATGCTCTAATCATAATAACATAATGCCCTAAATAATTCAAGTTATAAGTGGTCTTCCAATTATTAATAGGTTCTGTTCACAAAGTATTTTTTAGGTTAATTGCTTAGGAATTAGACCCAAATTCTCCCTAGAAACAGTGTTAAACTTAGTTAGATTTCCAGGCCAACTCAGAATACTGATGAAGTGTGCAAAGCCATTGTGAATCTTTGGGGAAATTCTTTTGGAGTTCTGTCTTGGATAGATAGAAACCCATTTGACTTTTCCTTCCATTTGACTCTGCCTGTCTGCTAGGCACTGAAAATGCTCCTAATGGTTTTTTAGCTACCTAAAGAAGGTTTTGAAGGTCAGTGTGAACTAATGGCTTTTTATCATTTTGTTTTCCTTTCATTCCCAGCCTAAATAAACTGTTCAGGAACTTAAAATGTTTGCTAGTTTTGTCAAGGCCCTTCCAGTCACGTGGTTAACCTTTTTACCTCACTTTTTGGTGTTCTTTATAAATAAGGAATGCTTTATCTTAACATGCTGTTATCATTTCCTTTTCTCTCTCAGAGCATGGATCATTTTGATGACATTGGTCCCAGCGTGGTCATGGCCTCCCCAGGCATGATGCAAAGTGGTTTATCCAGAGAGCTCTTTGAAAGCTGGTGTACTGATAAGAGGAATGGCGTCATCATAGCCGGCTACTGTGTAGAAGGCACGCTTGCCAAGGTCAGTCAGAGCCTGAGACCATTGGGCACTTCCTGATCAAGGCTGCAGAGGTGGCGCTGTCCTCACAGGTTTCTCCATTGAAGTAGTTCTTTAAATGACATAGGTCTTGATTTTTTAAAATGAGGATGGCAATAGGCAGCTGGAGCTGATCTTAATTAAGGTTGACGAATGAGATCCAGGTGATGGATAAGCATGTGAAAGCTTGAGAAGTGCTTATCTAGTTACAGTTAAAAAAAAAAAAAGTGGAAGGGAATCTATTTGAGACAAACACATGGATATCCTCATCTGATGAAGAAAAGGCTTCATCGGTGTTCATAAGGCTTCATAATGTTCTCTTGAAAAGTTGGAGAATGTGTTTTGGGTTGAGTGCCCACCTTCCTCTTGACATAAAATGTTTGAGGGCTTCTCTAGTGGTTCGGTGATAAAGAATCTGCCTGCCAGTGCAGGAGACAGCGGTTTGATTCCTGATCCGGGAGAATCCCACATGCCACAGAGCAACTACGCCCATGCGCCACAGCTATTGGGCCTGTGCTGTAGAGCCAGGAGCCACAGCTACTGAGCCCACGTGCTGCAGCTACTGAAGCCCACGTGCCCTAGAGCCTGAGCTCCGCAACAAGAGAAGCTGTCACGTTGAGAAGCCTGCGCACTGCAACTAGAGTATTCCCTGCTCCCCGCAACTAGAGAAAAGCCCATGCAGCAACGAAGACTCAGCACAGCCAAAGATGAATAATAAATTTTTTTAAATGGTTGATATTAACTGTGAGGGATGTAGACACTGATGTGCAAAGCTTGAGAGGCAGATTCTGAACATTCCTGCATCACATTCTCTTATTGATAACTAATAAACACATTATGATTCCCAGCTCAGATCATTTTTATTACTTTACCTTATTCTGCTAGACACTTAGTGTTGGCTGTGTATCTAACATAGATTTCAGAGTAGAAATACTTTGGTCTTTTATACAGATCCTGTCACCTGGAAAGGGACTTTTCAGGGCAGATGGTTGGGGATGCAAGTGTGCTTTTCCAACCACAAGTTAAAATTCTCCCTTGTAGGACTCCAAATACACTGAAGTTTTGTTAATTTGCTTACTTTCCTGATTAAACGTTTCCTTGATTGACAAAATAAGTATTTGATATTGACTGAGTCAGTAGTGTTCGAATGCTTTTTGTGCTAAAACTCCTAAATTAGCATGAGTTTATGGCTAGGTGAAAAAGTAGAAAACATACCTTTTGTTTTCTAATTAAGAGTTTATGTTTTTGTTTACTTTTCTTTGTTTATAACAGCATATCATGTCTGAACCGGAAGAAATCACTACCATGTCCGGGCAGAAGTTACCTCTGAAAATGTCTGTTGATTACATCTCTTTCTCTGCGCACACGGATTACCAGCAAACCAGTGAATTTATACGTGCTTTGAAGCCGCCTCACGTGGTCAGTGTATGCGTTTGACTTTAGCATTAAAGACTCAGGAAGAGGCTGGCCCAGCAGCAGCTGATCCTCAGAGCAGCCCTGCCCTGATGGTAGTGCTCTCATCACAGGCCTCATGCCCTTACATCTGACCTTCACCACTTCCCTTTGAGTTAGGCAAGCTGTGCACTTTGATTTTCTCCATCTTACACGGGATCTCTGGCTCAGATCTACCAGCTCAGCTTCCTTTCCCTTATTTTCTTGCTGTTTCCCCAGTAACTTAAGAGCACTGACTTCGCAGTGTGACTGTTTCGAATCTCATCTCCATCCCTTACTTGCCCTGTAGTCCTGGGCAAGTGACTTAACCTTTCCTTAGCTCATCTGTAAATGGGGATAATAACACCTCTTAAAGTTCTTATGAAAACTAAATGAGAGAACATATATTTACAGCGTGTAACATGGGGCCTGGCATATAGGAAATGCCTCTTAATGTGGAGAGAGGAGAGAGGCAAGCCATCATAGTAGGAGTTAATGATGCAGTTAGATATGAAATACATTGCACAGCTCCTTAAGTTTTATGTAATTTTGATGGTAACAGTTATATTTTGGTGGGGTTGGAGAGAGTTAAACTAAAAAAAAGTTTCTTAACTTAGAGGAGCACTTACAGAACGTAAGATGAAAGATGAGGAAATGGATGAAGTACTGAAGTACCCTCTCTCAATGTAGCATGTATCAAAACTCCATTCCTTTTTATGGCTGAATAATATTCTATTGCATGTATATACCGTGTTTTGTTTATTCATCTGTTGAGGACACTTGGGTTGTTTCCACCCTTTATAATTAGTGTTTACATTTCCACTATTGTAAATAATGCTGCCATGAACGCTGGCATGTAAGTATCTGTTTGAGTCCTTTGTCTCAGTCCTTTTGGGTATATACCAAGGAGTGGAATTGTTGGATCATGGGCTAATTCTCGTTTAACTTTTGAGGAATCACCGAGCTGCTTTCCACAGCAGTTACACCATTTTACATTCCCACAGCAATGCACAAGGGTTCCAGTTCTCCATATTCTTGTCAGCTTGTTATTTTCCTTTTTAGAATCATCACCATGCTAGTAAGGGTGAAGCAGCACCTCTGTAGTTTTGATTTCGTTTCCCTGGTGACTAAGGATGCTGAGCGTTTTGTGTCCCGTGTTGTTCATTTTTTAGTTCTTTCTAGCAAATAGTCCTGACAATTACTGCTGCCCCTTGATGAGCAGCAGTCTTTGGTGGGAAAAGTTCCTCTCCTACTGGCTTTATATGAGTTAAGTGTAGGCCATTCATGGGTGTCTACTACTGTGTGTGGGTAGCTTTATATGAGTTAAGTGTAGGCCGTTCATGGGTGTCTACTACTGTATGTGGTTTATGGATATTCTCCCAGATTTTAAAGCCATGGAGGAAAAGCTGTGTGGCACTTTCTCTCTGGAATCACCCCCTCATCCTCAGTCCCATTGTGTTGCTCTCCAGAGTCTAGCTCTGCTGTCGGTTTAAATCCCTGAATTGGATTTGATGTTTACTCTCCTCCAGTAGCCAAGTCAGCAAAGGTCTGCCCACACGATAAACTAATAATAGTACCGGTGGCAACAGTAAACAAAACCTAGCATTTATTGATTATCTACTATGTGCCAAGCACTGTGCTAGGGTTTTGTATACATCAACTTGCTTACTCCTCACAACCAACAGTGGTTCTGTAGACGAGGCAATGAGATGTTAAATAATTTGCCCTAAGTTACACAGCTAGTAAGTGGCAATGCCAGGATTTGTGTTACAGCAAATAACACAAATCTGTGTTATAGCCCCTAGAGCTGGGGCTCATCATCTCCAGGCCATATGCCTCTGCCTGCAGTAACACTGGGCAAGCTTCTTTAGCCCAGGCAAGACATCAACTACCAGTAGTCTGTAGGTTAGAAATGATCTGTCCAGTGGCTAAGACGTTACACCCGCAATGCAGAGCACCTGGGCTCGATCACTGGTCAGGGAACTAGATCCAGCGCAACTAAGACCCAGCGCAGCCAAATAAATATTTTAAAAAAGAAGAACATTAGGAAAAAAAGAATGCTCTATCTTGTAAAATATAGGTTATAAAAGTCAATTAGAAAGACTATTAGCTAATGTAATACTTGTAAATACCTCTCTAAAACATAATTTCATTTGGTTGTGAAATATTTTATATGGCATTCCTTTAAGAAATAGAAGAAAGCATCAGAAGTCCTTTTTTTCCATAGAAAGCTTCTCTTCATAGTCTTATATTAAGAAACCTGAAGAAAACTCTGGGTGTTTTCTGGGACAGTAGGAGTAGCAGTAGTTGCACGCGAGAACCACGTGCACTTAAAGTGGGGAGAGACTACAGAAGTCACCTCGTCCAGCTGCTTTCTAGAAAAAGTCATCTTCCATAAAGGTGTGTGTCTCACTAGTGGCAAATACTGGAATGGAAAAGAGATTTCTTTACTCCCTCTTGAAATAAGCCAAATAGAATGAAAACCTCATACATGTTTGGGAATCCTTAAATGTAGTAAAGTTTAATGACTTCAAATATATCTCCATTTCATATAATAACTAATTCAGATAAAGGCCAACATTAACCTGAACTAAGGATGCTTCCCTATGTGCTTTTAAAATTTATGCTTTGTAGATCTTAGTCCATGGAGAACAGAATGAAATGGCCAGATTGAAAGCAGCCCTGATTCGAGAATATGAAGATAATGATGAAGTTCACATAGAGGTTCATAATCCTCGGAATACAGAGGCAGTGACCTTGAACTTCAGGGGAGAAAAACTAGCCAAGGTAAAAGGTTATGGTTTTTGTTTTTTTTTTTTTTTAAGGTTATGGTTTTTAATCCTATCCATTCCTAATAGTTCATAATCCCTTTAGGGAAATGTATATTAAGAAAATCCAGCTCTTAATCGAATCAGAATAATGTGCTCAACAATGATTTCTGTCTACTCAGTATTTTAATACTATAAGACTTTATCCTTGTGTTTTTAGGCTTTTTCTGTTTCCACTAATGTTTTTTCATATGGAAAATTTTCAAATAAATTAGGTTTTGAGTTTCATAGCTTTTAATCCACATTCCCAACTTACTTTTCATACCTATATCAGATAGTAAACAAATGTCCATTACGGTTTTGTTTTTTCCACTACTGTTTTTTACTACATCCAATACAGTATTCTGTCTACCTCCTGGCATTCTCCCTAAGAAACTGAAGATAGGCCCGTGTCTAAACATAATGTCTGTGGATACAATGGAATTTATAAAAATTTGTTTTTTCAAGAGTTAATCATTTTTGATGAAATGTAAGATTTTTCACAATTTAAAAAAGAAATAGTTGAGAAAAAAAATCTTCACCTGAAATTTTAGTGGGATGCTGTAAGAAGTCTGCATTTTTACCTCCTGTTCATCAAAAGTCTTTTAAGATACCGCTAATGGGAGCTTTTTCATGATTTGTCTGAAGCTTTAAATATCAAGCGTGTTAACGAGCAGCTTGACAGAATTCTTTTAGTCATGAGCCAAATTCCAGGAAGCCATTTGATAAATATCATTTCTTGCAGTTAAATTGAGGAAAATTTGCAGAAATAAGGATGTAAGGCTTTTTTTGCAAAATAGAGCCAATGGTTGTACTGACTCCTGAATCTCACTGTTCACAGAACTTTCCAGGGGATAGTTTAATGGAAAGGCTCAAATGGTCATCATTATGATTGAGTCCCTGAATTTTTAATTGTGTTTCACAAGATTCTGTTCTCTTCAAATTGTTTTGGGCTCTTTTTCTTCTTTTTTAAAATAGGTCATGGGATTTTTAGCAGACAAAAAACCAGAACAGGGCCAGCGGGTCTCAGGAATACTTGTTAAAAGAAACTTTAATTATCACATACTTTCTCCTTGTGACCTCTCCAGTAAGTATACTATTAAATGTCGAATGTAATTTGATTTTAGTAGATTAAAAATCTGGGACTTCCCTGGTGATTCAGTGGTTAAGACTTCCTGCTTCCACTGCAGAGGGCTCAATTGGAAACATAAGCTCTTCTATAAGACCAGTTGGCTACTGCTGATGCTTCTTAAGCCTGTCTTCTACATTTCACATGAAGTACTGGTACTTTCATTTCCTGAAATGATGTTAGACTCTCCACAGAAACTTTTTGATTTGTATGACCTTCAGTGTTAAGTTGCTGGCTGAGCCTTGTGTTTAAGCCCGTGCAAATGCTAAGCTGTCCTCACTTGTGCAGTAACTATGGTGTTTGTGCATGCGTGCTAAGTCACTTCAGTCATGTCTGACTCTTTCAACCCTATGGATGGTAGCCCAGCAGGCTCCTCTGTCCATGAGATTCTTTAGGGAAGAATACTGAAGTGGGTTGCCATGCCCACCTCCAGGGGATCTTCCCAACCCAGGGAGCAAACCTGCATCTCTTACACCTCCTGCACTGGCAGGCAATGTATTCTTTACCACTAGTACCACTTGGGAAGCACCAACTATGGTATTATCTTCAAGTAAATAACTGTGCTCAATTTTATGTATATGACACTAATAAAAATGATTTAGCAAGGAATAAGAAATAACAGTGATGTTTAGGGTGCAGCTGTTAGATGAGCCAACTGTCAGCTTTCAGACCATCACACAGTAGAAATATAACTTGTTCCATTAACAATTGGTGAGGTCTTAACCCTATGCCAGACATTGTGCCAGGTACTGGAAGACTAGAGATGTATTAAAACACACAATCCCAGGCCTCGAATAGCTCTCTGTTAAGGGAAAGCATCTTGTGAAGAGCTAATCACAGTATTGACCCAGGACCTACAGAGTGCATGAGTACGTGAGGAGAGAATGGGCCAAGAAGAGTTAGGAAAAGCTTTGTAAACCAGGTTGCTTTTATGCAGGAGGTGAAGGATTGCTAACCAGAAAAGATGGCAGAACACAGCTGGCCTACTGGCTTGGAGATGTTTAGCGACCTGATATGTTTGGGGAAATGAGAGTGCCTTCTGGAGCACAAGTTAACTGTTGGCTGGGGTGGGGGTCCGGGTGAGGGGAGTAGGGGGTGGGGGTCGGGTGAGGGGAGGGGGTAAGGGGGAGGATGTAGAATAGGAACCAATTGCGGAGCACCTTGTTATCTTGAAAAACGTGTTCTCGCTTATTTTGCTTTTACTTCTCTTTCCTTTACTCCCGATCTGTGTTTGCAAACTGTGTTTTGTGGAACTAGTATTGTTTCCTATAGCATATTTATTTTAATTTCCTCTCCAGATTATACTGACTTGGCCATGAGCACTGTAAAACAGACCCAAGCCATTCCATATACTGGTCCTTTTAATTTGCTCTATTACCAGCTACAGAAATTGACAGGTGTGTATTTATTAACATTCACTTAATTCTTTTCTGTTTTTTGCGTAAGTATATATCTAGGAAGCCAATACTGTACCAATAAGAAAGATGTCACATCTTCACAAAGACAGCACGTTTTAAGATTTAGTGTGTGTGACATCTGCAGATGGGCTGATAAAGTGGTTTCTCCTATTCTAAGAGAGAAGTATACTACACAGTACTGTAATTTTTTGAAAGCAACAAACAGGTGTTGCCCCCAGTGTTCCTGCAGTCTCTGGGAGCTGCGGGTGGCTCTGAGGGCAGCAAAGGAAGCTCTGGGCACTTGGCTCATGGGGTGGCGGCGATTTAGATCCAGCCGAAGAGCGCCAGCACCCACACAGTGGCCTACCCAGCAGCGATGCTACCAGCTCCTCGCTCTGCTTAGGCCACCCGTGAACTTGGAGTATGGAATGAAGCAGGGCAAAGACTAATAGAGTTTTGCCAAGAAAATGCACTGGTCATAACAAACACCCTCTTCCAACAACACAAGAGAAGACTCTATACATGGACATGCAGCCAAAGATGGAGAAGCTCTATACAATCAGCAAAAAACAAGACCAGGAGCTGACTGTGGCTCAGACCATGAACTCCTTATTGCCAAATTCAGACTTAAATTGAAGAAAGTAGGGAAAACCACTAGACCATTCAGGTATGACCTAAATCAACTCCCTTATGATTATACAGTGGAAGTGAGAAATAGAATTTAAGGGCCTAGATCTGATAGATAGAGTGCTTGATGAACTATGGACTGAGGTTCGTGACATTGTACAGGAGACAGGGATCAAGACCATCCCCATGGAAAAGAAATGCAAAAAAGCAAAATGGCCGTCTGGGGAGGCCTTACAAATAGCTGTGAAAAGAAGAAAAGCAAAAAGCAAAGGAGAAAAGGAAAGATATAAACATCTGAATGCAGAGTCCCAAAGAATAGCAAGAAGAGATAAGAAAGCCTTCTTCAGCGATCAATGCAAAGAAATAGAGGAAAACAACAGAATGGGAAAGACTAGAGATCTCTTCAAGAAAATCAGAGATACCAAAGGAACATTTCATGCAAAGATGGGCTTGATAAAGGACAGAAATGGTATGGACCTAACAGAAGCAGAAGATATTAAGAAGAGATGGCAAGAACACACAGAAGAACTGTACAAAAAAGATCTTCACGACCCAGATAATCACACCCAATGGTGTGATCACTGACCTAGAGCCAGACATCCTGGAATGTGAAGTCAAGTGGGCCTTAGGAAGCATCACTACAAACAAAGCTAGTGGAGGTGATAGAATTCCAGTTGAGCTATTCCAGATCCTGAAAGATGATGCTGTGAAAGTACTGCACTCAATATGCCAGCAAATTTGGAAAACTCAGCAGTGGCCACAGGACTGGAAAAGGTCCGTTTCCATTCCAATCCCAAAGAAAGGCAATGCCAAAGAATGCTCAGACTACCGCACAATTGCACTCATCTCACACGCTAGTAAAGTAATGCTCAAAATTCTCCAAGCCAGGCTTCAGCAATATGTGAACCGTGAACTTCCTGATGTTCAAACTGGTTTTAGAAAAGGCAGAGGAACCAGAGATCAAATTGCCAACGTCTGCTGGATCATGGAAAATCCAAGAGAGTTCCAGAAAAACATCTATTTCTGCTTTATTGACTATGCCAAAGCCTTTAACTGTGTGCATCACAATAAACTGTGGAAAATTCTGAAAGAGATGGGAATACCAGACCACCTGATCTGCCTCTTGGGAAATTTGTATGCAGGTCAGGAAGCAACAGTTAGAACTGGACATGGAACAACAGACTGGTTCCAAATAGGAAAAGGAGTACGTCAAGGCTGTATATTGTCACCCTGTTTATTTAACTTATATGCAGAGTACATCATGAGAAACGCTAGGCTGGAAGAAACACAAGCTGGAATCAAGATTGCCGGGAGAAATATCAATCACCTCAGATATGCAGATGACACCACCCTTATGGCAGAAAGTGAAGAGCAACTAAAAAGCCTCTTGATGAAAGTGAAAGAGGAGAGTGAAAAAGTTGGCTTAAAGCTCAACATTCAGAAAACAAAGATCATGGCATCCAGTCCCATCATGAGAAATAGATGGGGAAACAGTGGAAACAGTGTCAGACTTTATTTTTGGGGGCTCCAAAATCACTGCAGATGGTGACTGCAGCCATGAAATTAAAAGATGCTTACTCCTTGGAAGGAAAGTTATGACCAACCTAGACAGCATATTCAAAAGCAGAGACATTACTTTGCCAACAAAGGTTCGTCTAGTCAAGGCTATGATTTTTCCTGTGGTAATGTATGGATGTGAGAATTGGACTGTGAAGAAGGCTGAACGCCAAAGAATTGGTGCTTTTGAACTGTGGTGTTGGAGAAGACTCTTGAGAGTCCCTTGGACTGCAAGGAGATCCAACCAGTCCTTTCTGAAGGAGATCAGCCCTGGGATTTCTTTGGAAGGAATGATGCTGAAGCTGAAACTCCACTACTTTGGCCACCTCATGCGAAGAGTTAACTCATTGGAAAAGACTCTGATGCTGGGAGAGATTGGGGGCAAGAGGAGAAGGGGACGACAGAGGATGAGATGGCTGGATGGCATCACTGACTTGATAGATGTGAGTCTCAGTGAACACCGGGAGTTGGTGATGGACAGAGAGGCCTGGCGTGCTGCGATTCATGGGGTCGCAAAAAGTTGGACATGACTGAGCGACTGATCTGATCTGATCTGATATCTAGGAAAGGATGTTAATTTTGATAATTGTGTCAGAATTGCACAAATTTTATTTGTACTTCACCTGGTCATGTTATCACCTTTAGGTGAAATTTTAAAAATAGTCTGATAAACATTTTTTAAATCCCATCATATCTCTTATTCTTGATCCACATAAAATTCTAAAATTGCTAGTAGTTTTTGCTTCTTGTATTTAAAATCCACTTCAGTTAACATAATTTTTATACCTAGTATACCTAAATTTTATAATGTCTTTTCTTCGTTCAATGAAAGTAATTTTTCTGGTTCCGTCAGTACAGATCTCTAGAGCAGATTTTTTAAGAGTGCATGACCACTGCCCAAAGGTCAGTAAAGAGTAACCTCTTCTGTTTTCATATTAGACCATTTTGAATTAGAGACTTTTGTGTATGAACATCATGAAGGTCAAAGACTAAAAACGAGGGCTCTATCTGATAAACAAGAGCTTCAAATCACGAAGTTATACTTTCTATTAACATGTTCTTTGTAATTGATATAGTACAGTACTGCTAAAAGATAAACCAATAGAAAGAACATCTTTTTTTTTTTAACCTCAGAACCTCATGTTAGAAAATAACACAGGAAGTTAATAAAATATGTCTGAAAGTGTTAAGTGTCAGTTGCTTGAAAAGTGAAGTCGCTCAGTCATGTCCAACTCTTAGCAACCCCATGGACTGCAGCCCACCAGGCTCCTCTGTGCATGGGATTTTCCAGGCAAGAGCACTGGAGTGGGGTGCCATCGCCTTCTCCTTACAAAGCATCTATTGGACACTTATTAAAAGAAAGGTAGAAAACACTTATAAAGGACATATTATGTGCTCAGGATGATTCTAGATGCTTCACACATTGTATACCTACAACAGCCTTATGAAGAGATACTATTATTATCATTTCCACTCCATTTTGGATAAGGGTTGCTTAGTTGTGTCCAACTCTTTACAACCCATGGACTATAGACCACCAGGGTCCTCTGTCCATGGGATTCTCCAGGCAAGAATACTGGAGTGGCTTGCCATTCCCTTCTCTAGGGGATCTTCCAGACCCAGGGATTGAACCTGGGTTTCCCTTGCAGGCATCTGAGCCACCAGGGAAGCTCAAAATATGTCTGAATTAACCCTTAATTAAAAGGTTACTGGGAAGACCAGAAAAGCTTTATCTTAGACAATGGAATTTCCCTGTAGAACTATTAAAACCTGTTAAGACAGAAGGTAGAAGTGACGGTTCATGTTAAATATTAAGATGCTAGTTGCTGAATCTCTTGAACAGACATAGATGTTTGACAGTCATCAGTTTGCAATTGATAACATGTTTAATGTTCAAGGTAAATTGTGTCTAGTTATGTGAATTTTTGTAATATAAGGCATTTGTTGATCTCTTTCAGTTGCTATTAGCAATTTATATAAAATCTACTCAACTATTTAAAGTCTGTCTATACACATGAGTTATTAAATTTTTTTCATTGTACCATCTTATTTCAGCTAACTCTAAACTAAATAAATTATGCTATAGAAGATTATTAATTTTTTATTATGGCTTTTTTCCAAAATTTTTTATGTTTACACAATTTTTAAAGGTTGCTTTCCATTGATAGTTATTACAAAATCCTGGCTGTCTTCCTCATGTTGTGCAACACATCCTTGAGCCTATCTTATACCCAGTAGTTTATACCTCCCATTTCCCCGCCTTGTATCGCCCCCCTCAAAAAATTATATACATCTTACAGTTTCTTTTTTTTCAGGTGATGTGGAAGAATTAGAAATTCAAGAAAAGCCTGCTTTGAAAGTGTTTAAAAATATTACTGTAATACAGGAACCAGGAATGGTGGTATTAGAAGTAAGATGAGATCATTTACCTAAACAAGGAGGGGGAAATGTTTTGAGTTCACATGTAATTGTAGAGAAAATTGGGTTCTTCCCAATCAGGAAAAAAATTGTTGGAAAATATATATATGTATATTTTTCTTTGCAAGATCAGCTTTAAATATAGCATAGGTAGGCATTTTCTATATAGTTACAATAGCATAGACACTAATAATAAATTAAGACTTAGTATTTAGTGTGTGTAATGAGCCAAAGCCTCTCATATGAGTAAGTGTTAACTGATTTTGTGGTATTCTAGAATGTCTTCAGTAATATTAAAAGGTCTTAAAATTCTCAAGATAAAAATATAATTGTTACTTTAAAGCAAACAAACTTGTCATGCAGTTCTTCTTAAGAGGGTGGAATCCTGCAACATTAAAATGACCCAAATCCACAAAGGCTCGAAATGATTAATTTAGGTAAATATGGTTCCCACTGTTATAATTTTAAATTCATATTGGTAGAATTTAGGACCCACACACCAAATGACTCTGATGGTTGATTTTCATAGGTTGTGAAGGTCACTCAGTCGTGTCCAACTCTTTGTGACCCCATTGACTGTACAGTCCATGGAATTCTCCAGGCTAGAATACTGGAGTGGGTTACCATGCCCTTCTCCAGGGATCTTGCCAACCTAGGGATCGAACCCAAGTCTCCCACATTGCAGGCAGATTCTTCACCGTCTGAGCCACCAGGGAAGCCCTTTCATAGGTTGGCATCTATTTAAAGAAGGATTTTCTTCAGTGAGTCCTGGAACTGAATGATCCAGGAAGATACCTTGTCTGTTTCTTTGCCTCACGGCAGACTGTAAATTTCCCAGCTCTGTGGTCTACTATTCTGTTTATACATATTACTGTTTAAACAAACAGAAAAAGATTGGTCCGTGCTGTTCCCACTGCAGTTCTCTGATTTAAGTTTGAATTGTGTTTATAAGGTTAAAAGTAACTGAAAAACTGTCAAGAGAAATAGTTATCTATAACATGAAGTTACATAAAATAATATAGTCATATAAAGCATATCTAAGAAAGGGGAGAAGTTATTAGAGACATTAATTTAGCTCTTGCTACTAAATACTATTAAGAGAATGCATTTTTTTATTTCCTAGAATTAACATGCCAAAGAAGATCTTCAAGGTAGATCTTCAAGTGACTCTATTGCTTATAAAAGTACTCTTTGGACAGAGAATGATAAGAGGCGGGGTGGGGATCTCACCTAACCTGGCAGACAGGGAAGACTCTTCTAGAGCACTGGGCACAGGACAGTGACAGAGGACCTTAGGCTTCATATGAGAGGCAGAGTAAATCTTTAAAGATGAAACTGGCTGTGCTACTAAAATATAGAGACTAGCAATTTAAGTTTGAATCCCAAAACTAGCAATTAATTACTGTTTATGTTATCTTACACAAATTACTTTTGAGTCAGTTTATTCCTTTATAATGAAGATGTGAGTTAAATGAGAGGATGCGTATAAGACACTCACCACAAAGGACCTACTTGGTATAAAACATTTTACTGTTGTTTAAAAAAAAAATTAGAGAAGTCAGCATTATTAGTTAATTTCAGTAAATAATGGGTCGGTTGATTTCAGTGAAATGCTAGAAGCAGTAGTCCCCCACGTACAGTCTGTGGATGGGTGCTGGTGATTACAGTTTGTGAGCGTGGCTGGGCTGGACCCTGCTAATTCTGCCTCTTTCCTTGCAGTGGTTGGCAAATCCTTCCAATGATATGTATGCAGATACAGTCACAACCGTGATACTAGAAGTTCAGTCAAACCCAAAAATAAGGAAAGGTACAGAAGTACTTCATTTTTTTCAATTCTTTCATTTATCCCATGGTTCTGTGAAATATAAAGCATAAAACAGTCCTCAAGAACTTGAAATTTCTTTATTATTTCATTCCTATAATCCAAGATATATGAATAACAGTGTATATTACTAATATTTTACTTACTTTTTATCCTGATTCTCCATTCGTGCTGTAAAAATGTGGTTGCAATTAACAGGAAGATAAAAAATCTCTTTAGTAATAGTCCTCTTAAAAACAATCAGAAATTCCAGAATATTGCTGAGTTGAGCCAACATTTCTAATATGAAAATATGCTGCTATATTCATGTCTAGTAAAACTTGTTAACAAAATGGAATTTCCATTGGGGGCAGTTTTGCAGTAATTTTGTTTTCTTTGCTAAGGAGCATTTTTTAATCAAAGAAAACGCCCATGAAAATATCTTTGTATCATTTCTTTATAGTTTGATTCTATTTTATGCATACTTCAGTGTAACGCATGTTAAGGTACACGTGTACGGTGGGCCTTTGTGTTCCTGGGGAGGAAGCTAAGCTTGAAATATTCCAGGAAGCCTCACATGCCAGCTCTATTCTAGAAGCACCTTCTGTGAAACACTATTATTCTTCATTGATAGCATTTGCTCCTGTTTCGTTTCTTCACCTGATGACACCTCAGTCTAGGTCTGGAAACAGCAGCTGTATCTGTACCTGCATGCATGTTCAGCCCTATCTGCCATTTATTTTGAGTCCCCCCACTCTGAGGACACATAAGAAAGCTACACATTTTTCTCAACTTACCTCCACAAGTTGATGCTCTATGTATATTTGTCACTTAAAGGATTCCAATTAACCATTTTGGTTTCTCAGCAACTGTCTTCTGATTGTTGATTTGGAAATTATCCTAACCAGGAATATGGACATTGAACCCACCGTTCCTTTTTTTCCCCAGGTGCAGTACAGAAGGTTTCTAAAAAATTAGAAATGCACGTTTACAGCAAGAGGCTGGAGATCATGCTTCAGTAAGTGCTGCGTGATTACTGCTCAGCCGGGTAGTGACGCAGGAGGGAGGGGCTCAGTGCCGGTGCCATCGCTGCCTGGCTCTGAGGCTCAGACAAGGTCACCGAACTGGTCTGGGTGACTCTTTTCTATCAGTAAAGTGCCTTGAACCGCTTCTTTCCAACTAAATACCCCAGCCACTGCTGAGTGTAACTCACAGGAGGCCTTTGGAATTGATCTAAAGGCCCAGAGAGCCAGTGGACTGGGGTGCTTGGATTTGAAGACTACTCCAGTGCTTCATAGCCTTGGGGCTTTAAGCAAATCTGTGTCTTGCTTCCCTCCTGTCTGGAAGGGGCTCCTTCCAAAATGAAGTGAAAGTGAAAGTTGCTCAGTTGTGTCCGACTCTTTGAGACCCCATGGACTATACAGTGCATGGAATTCTCCAGGCCAGAACACTGGAGTGGGTAGCCTTTCCCTTCTCCAGGGGATCTTCCCAACCCAGGGATCAAACCCAGGTCTCCTGCATTGCAGGCGGATTCTTTACTAGCTGAGCCACCAGGGAAGCCCCCTTACCAAAATACATACGGATTAAGATAATGAATATAAAGTACCTAACACAGTGCCTGCTGAATGGAGCATTCTTAATAAATGATAGCTGTGTATTTCACCTGTCTTGTAAAATTAATAAAATATATGAAAGTAAATAAATCTCAGGGGTAGATGGGGATAAATGCTGTGGCTGACAGTAAAGACTCTGCCTGCAATGCATGAGACCTGGGTTTGATCCCTGGATGGGGAAGATCCCCTGGAGTAGGAAATGGCAACTCACTCAAGTATTCTTGCCTGGAGAGTTCCATGGACAGAGGAGCCTGGCGGGCTATAGTCCATGTGGTCACAACAGAGTCAGACACAACTGAGCAACTGACACTTTAGCTTTTGGGGGGTAGGTATAAGTATTCCACTTCACAACTATAGGCTATTTCCAATATTATTTTCCCCCAAATATATAAAACTGTACTCTACATATTTGTAAAGCATTCTCCACTAATAGCGCATCTTTGTTTATTTTAAGGGACATATTTGGAGAAGACTGTGTTAGTGTAAAAGATGGTTCTATTCTTAGTGTCACAGTGGATGGAAAAACTGCTAACATAAATTTGGAGACACGGGTATGTAGCTGTTCATTTCTACGTTTCAGGACATCTGGAGGAAAAAAGTGAAAGCAAAAATCTCTTACATTTTGGCATTTCCTTCCAGTTTTTTCCTACATTTTAAAAATTGTGTTTGTGTTACCAGTTCTGTGTCCTTTTTATTTCTCTTTCATCATGAGTGTTTTTTGCACGTTGCTGCGTAGCACACATTTCCCTTGTCTTTATTCCTCCACTGTTTTCTATTTGAATAATGTGCCTTAACCTCAGCATTTCGCTAGTGTGGCATCCAGTTAACTCCAGATTTTTCAGAGAAGCTGCTCTTCTGTTGGCAGCAAGATCCAAGTGATTTTTCCAAACAATGGGCTTCGAGAGTGTAGGGCCTCCTCCCACCACACCCAGCAGATCTTTCAGGATTATGTCACAGACAGAAATGAATAAGTACATCCTCCTTGTGGAGTTGTTTTTGAAGATTAAAACAGTTCTAAACAAATAACACCTTTGGTATTTCTTCTGTATATACTTTGACTGTTTAGATGTTTTGAGAAAACACTAGATTTATTTTACCTCAATAAGAAGGAAAAAAAGCTAAGAACCTAGAGAAGAAATATTGAGAGCTAGTAAACCTATGAAACAAACGTTCAAATCAGATCCACTAATAATTAAAGGAAATACACATTTAAAGCATGAGACGTCACTGTTTCTGTGCTTATATTGGCACGAATTAAAAAGGGTGCTATGACCCAGTGACAGTGAAAGAAGAGGGGAACAGTGACTTCCAGGGCTATTTTGGACAAGGAAGAGGCTAGAAGTTGGGTGGCGCATTCTTTCTGCAGGGTGGTTTGGTGATCTGCATCGAAAGTCTTCAAAAAATAAATACTTTTATCCACAATTCCACTTCCTGGATTTAACCAAAGAAGATAATTAGGCAAGTGAGCAAAAGTATCTATAAAAGGATGTCTATTTTAGCATTGATTATAACACAGAAAAACTGCAAGAGACCTACATTTCCAAGAGTAGGATCTAATAAATAAAACAACTGAAAAAATAATATGTGTGTTATACCCTTATGATGATACTATATGTACAGCCACTAGGAATGATTTATTAATGTGCAAAGTCATCCATTTACATTATTGAGTGGGAGGGGAAAGTTATAAGATAGCAAGTATGATAAATTATCCCATTTTTGTTTTAAAGGAATATGTGTATAGCCAGAAGTCTAGAAGATTATATACTGAAAGGTTAAAAGTAGTTATCAGTAGGTCATAGAATTAAGGGTGTTTTCATTGCTAAATTTTTACATGAGGGATATTTATTGTATAACAAAAATTCTTTTAAACAGTATAGTTCTTTGTAGTTAAGAAGTAATTGGGAGATGACTGGGCTTCCCAGATGGTACAGTGGTAAAGAATCCACCTGCCAGTGCAGGAGACATGGTTTCCCCTGGGTCGGGAAAATCCCCTGGAGGAGGAAACAGAAACCCATTCCAGTATTCTTGCCCAGGAAATCCCATGGACAGAGGAGCCTGCAGGATACAGTCCATGGACTCACAAAGAGTTGGATGTGACTGAGCACGCAGGCACAGGAGACGATGAGTGAATATAAATCAAATTTAATACCAGATGTTGAGTAGATGACCACATCTATTGTTTGCTCAGTGTTTCAGTAATTTGTGTTGCATAGACTAAATTCCTGGAGTATCATTTGCTGGATCAAAACACAGGCTATGAAGTAAACAGTTCTCTCAGCTTTCCTTTTATTCTTTTTTCCCTCCCAAGTTAGCCTCTCGTTAGACCCAGTCATCATGCCACTGGGAATCTCTGCATCCAGTGCAAGCGCACAGGTATGCAGTGCAGCCCTTCTGGCTTTTAATAATCAAGGCCCCACCCCCTTGGGAACCAGTTGTTTTTAAAGAGCATTAGTTTACCTTGCATATAATAATTCTAGACACTTGCATTAAAAGGCATGTCTGTGCTCTCACTTTCAGACTGTAGAATGTGAAGAAGGCAGTGAAGATGACGAGTCCCTCCGAGAAATGGTGGAACTGGCGGCCCAGAGACTGTACGAGGCCCTCACACCCGTCCACTGACAGCCTCTGTCTGTCGACATTCAGCCTTTTGTAATGCCTGAGTCTACTTCTGTTGCTTAAAATAAAATACATTCATTTCTCTGGGGTACCCTGTTCACTTTCGATGGCAACTGGCCTTTATCCAAGCACCTTGAATACTGCTAAATCACCACCAAATTTGTCCATTATTCTCACACCGCTGAATAAACTGCTGTTACTGATTCTACTTCTAGGCATGTATGCAGCTCCCTCAGGAACTTCAGATCTGCTCCCAGCAGCAGGGTCGGAATATCTTATGTCCCTTTTAAGGAAAGGTAATGTGTGATGGTTTGAGTTTTCATTTATATCCTCTTAATTTGAATTGCTAATTAGAGATTATCACTTAAAAGTTTTAAGCCCCCTTTCTATTTCTTTCCAATATTCTTACCAAATTCCTTAATTTATAGTTTGTAAAATTAGGACTTGAGATTCAATATTATTTCTTTGTATAATTCAATTCAGAGATATTCAAAATAGAATTTTTATGACTCAGGTTCAAGGGTCATATGTTGTCGAATTGTTTTATGCATAAAGTAATCAGCAGTCCAGTTTCCTCAAGTACAAGTAATTTAGACTTGCAAGTAACTGGACACAGGAGTGTTGAGTGCCATGTGTGGAGGGCTCAGCCCGGGGCTGCTTTCTCAAGGAAAGGGCCTGATTGCTCCCTCTGAATGAGAATGAGCACAGACCGGGGCCAGGTCCTCAAGTTGCAGCCCAGCTGCAGAGCTGTTACACTCACTGTCAGGCTAAAGCCTCCACTCATCCAGGCACTGTTTAGTTCTTTCCTGTGCTTCGGTGATACACACGTCAGTGCCTGAATCTGAATTTTTGCTTGAAACAAAATACATCTATTTCTATAAAGTACTCTACTTTGGCCCAAACCAGAGGTCTAAGGGTCACCTTTTATAAGTGTCATTTAGGATTTTGTTGAGATACATTTAAAAACATTTTAAAATTAATACACACTTGTGTTATCTTTACAACCCAGGTTATATGCAGCAAAAAAAGCAAGTCCTGTTTCCCAGTCCCTCCCCCTAAGGTACCAATTTCAGTTAAGGATGTTAAGCTGCTCTTGAATCTGGACTGTGGCTCTAACTCCAGGTCATTTTCTCCCATCTGGTTCCTGCCACGGTCTTCCTTCTCCTCTCCCTATGACTGATTCCTAAAATAACAGACCTGCCCTCAAGCCACCCCTGCTGGAAATCCTGCAGGGCTTCTTCGCCTTAATTAGGGTGAAGTCCAAACCTTAACTTGGCCTCACAGAGGGTTCTCAACCCTGGCCACATACTGGAATCACGTGAGAAGCTGTGACAATGTGCTGATGCCACATCCCACCATCTGCAGTGTAGTTAACTGGTCTGCAGTGATGCCACTTCATCAGCACACTCTTAAAGTTCTCAGATGATACTAGTTGAAGCCAAGAACTCCCAACCTGAAGACTGGGTCCCTGCCTGCCTCTCCAGCTCCAACCACTCCCCCCACACTCCATGTCCAAGCCACGCAAACGGCAATATTTCTGACACACATAACTTCCCTGCTGGTCTCCCCCTTAAGCTCAGTTCTTTCAGGACATCCTTCTGGCTCACTTCAGTCATAGCTGTCAAACTTCATGGCAATGACTGAGGTAACAAGGACTCTCCTTTGAGCAAACATGGGCCAGGCTCCTCTGTCTTCTAATCCCCCACCTTGGGTCCTACCCTTGGCCCCTTTAGATCAGTTTTAGCAAGAATCCTGCTGAGTCAGTTTAGCAAAAATTCTTCACTCTTGATCTACTCACCCAGAATAGCCACTCAGATTCCTCATCCTGCTATCACCCTACCCTGCCTTCAGTGGGAACCAGGTCAGGGAGATTTATCCTCCCTCCTCGTGGTTTCACATTCATCTGACCCCTCCCCCTGCTCCTTGGCTACAGACCCCTACTCTTCTTTCTTATATCCAGAGTTTAGTTAGATCCATGAATCAAGGTAAATTGGAAGTGGTCAAACAGCAGATGGCAAGAGTGAACATTGACATTTTAGGAATCAGTGAACTAAAATGGACTGGAATGGGTGAATTTAACTCAGATGACCATTATATCTACTACTGTGGGCAAGAATCCTTTAGAAGAAATGGAGTAACCATCATAGTCAACAGAAGAGTCTGAAATGCAGTACTTGGATGCAATCTTCAAAACAACAGAAAGATCTCTGTTTGTTTCCAAGGCAAACCATTCAATATCACAGTAATCCAAGTCTGTGCCTTGAACAATAATGCTGAAGAATCTGAAGTTTAACGGTTCTATGAGGACCTAACAAGACCTTCTAGAACTAACACCAAAAAAGATGTCTTTTTCATTATAGGGAACTGAAATGCAAAAGTAGGAAGTCAAGAGATACCTGGAGTAACAGGCAAATTTGGCCTTGGAGTACAGAATGAAGCAGGGCAAAGGCTAACAGTTTTGCCAAGAGAACACACTGGTCATAGCAAACACCCTCTTCCAACAACACAAGAGAAGACTCTACACATGGACATCACCAGATGGTCAACACCAAAATCAGATTGATTATATTCTTTGCAGCCAAACATGAAGAGGCTCTATACAGTCAGCAAGAACAAGACCAGGAGCTGACTGTGACTCAGATCATGAACTCCTTATTGCCAAATTCAGACTTAAATTGAAGACAGTAGGAAAAACCACTAGATTATTCAGGTATGACCTAAATCAAATCCCTTAACGATTATACAGTGGAAGTGACAAATAGATTCAAGGGATTAGATTTGATAGAGTGCCTGAAGAACTATGGACGGAGGTTCATGACATTGTACAGGACACAGTGATCAAGACCATCTCCAAGAAAAAGAAATGCAAAAAGGCATAATGGTTGTCTGACGAGGCCTTACAAATAGCTGAGAAAAGACGTGAAAGGCAAAGGAGAAAAGGAAAGATATACCCATTTGAATGCAGAGTTCTAAAGAATAGCAAGGAGAGATAAAAAAGCCTCCCTCAGTGATCAGTGCAAAGAAAAAGAAGAAAACAATAGAATGGAAAGACTAGAGATGTCTTCAAGAAAATTAGAGATACCAAGGGAACATTCCATGCAAAGATGGGCACAATAAAGGACAGAAATGGTATGGATCTAACAGAAGCAGAAGATATTAAGAAGAGGTGGCAAGAATACACAGAAGAACTGTACAAAAAAGATCTTCAAGACCGAGATAATCACGATGGTATGATCACTCACCTAGAGCCAGACATCCTGGAATGTGAAGTCAAGTGGGCCTTAGGAAGCATAACTACGAACAAATCTAGTGGAGGTGATGAAATTTCAGTTGATCTATTGCAAATCCTTAAAAATGATGCTGTTAAAGTGCTGAACTCAATATGCCAGCAAGGTTGGAAAACTCAACAGTGGCCACAGGACTGGAAAAGGTCAGTTTTCATTCCAATCCCAAAGAAAGACAGTGCCAAAGAATGCTCAAACTAATGCACAATTGCACTCGTCTTAAATTCCAGCAAAGTAATGCTCAAAATTCTCCAAGCCAGGCTTCAACAGTACATGAACAATGAACTTCCAGTTGTTCAAGTGGATTTAGAAAAGGCAGAGGAACCAGAAATCAAATTGTCAACATCCGTTGGATCATCAAAAAAGCAAGAGAGTTCCAGAAAAACATCTACTTCTGCTTTATTGACTATGCCAAAGCCTTTGTGTGGATCACAACAAACTGTGGAAAATTCTGAAAGAGATAGGAATACCAGACCACATGACCTGCCTCCTGAGAAACTTGTATGCAGGTCAAGAAGCAACAGTTTGAACTGGACATGGAACAACAGACTGGTTCCAAATAGGAAAAGGAGTACTTCAAGGCTGTATATTGTCACCATGCTTATTTAACTTATATGCAGAATATATCATGCAAAATGCCAGGCAGGATGAAGCACAAACTGGAATCAAGATTGCCAGGAGAAATACCAATAACCTCAGATATGCAGATGACACCACCCTTATGGCAGAAAGTGAAGAACTAATAAGCCTCTTGATGAAAGTGAAAGAGGAGTTGGCTTAAAGCTCAACATTCAGAAAACTAAGATCATGGTATCAGTCCAATCACTTCATGGCAAATGGATGAAGAAACAATGGAAACAGAGACTTTCTTTTTGTGGGGCTCCAAAATCACTGCAGATAGTGACTGCAGCCATGAAATTAAAAGACGCTTTTTCCTTGGAAGAAAAGTTATGACCAACGTAGACAGCATATTAAGAAGTAGAGACATTACTTTGCCAACAAAGGTCCGTCTTGTCAAAGCTATGGTTTTTCCAGTAGTCATGTATGGATGTGAGAGTTGGACTATAAAGAAAGCTGAGTGATGAAGGCCTGATGCTTTTGAACTGTGGTGTTGGAGAGTCTCTTGAGAGAGTCCCTTGGACTGCAAGAAATTCACCCGTTCTAGCCCATTTTAGTTCACTGATTCCTAAAATGTCAATGCTAAAGGAAATGATTTCTGAATATTCATTGGAAGGACTGATGCTGAAACTGAAACTCCAATACTTTGGCCACCTGATGGGAAGAACTGACTCACTAGAAAAGACCCTGATGCTGGGAAAGATTGAAGGCAGGTAGAGAAGGGGCTGACAGAGGATGAAATGATTGGATGGCATCACTGACTCGATGGACATCAGTTTTAGTAAGCTCCAGGAGTTGGTGATGGATAGGGAGGCCTGGCGTGCTGCAGTCCAGGGGTTGCAGAGTCAGACAGGACTGAGTGACTGAACTGAGCTGAAGCCTACCTACCGCTATCCCCTACTGCAAAATCCCACTGGAGTCCTTCCTGTGTAGTCTGCTGTACTATCTTTAGCAAATGTCTTAACTTTTTTTAAAAACTGAGGTCAAAAAGTTGGATGCCTAATTTAATTAACAAGGGATAGCTGTGATGAATGAATCCCTTGGAAGTCCTTGCTATACCGTTCGTTAGTTCTTCAAATGACTGCTCAAACATCTGAACCCACCTTCACGCGGTAGATGTTGGATCTGATGGCAGCGCCACATCGCTCTTTCGGGGTTGTCTGCCACTTGCAGAGCTGACATTTGATACTGGCCAGAGGGTGGGTGGATGCAGCCTCACCTCATCTGTCTCAAAGAGTCGGTGGGCTTCTAGATGACAGGGTCGCCATGCGCGCCCCACATCTAATGGCTCGGGTAATGGAATAAAAAGCTAATGAATTGCAGGAAGCTGAGCTTTTGTAAACTGACAAAAATGAGCTCTCCAAGAAGCGGCAGCTAGTGCATGTTTTAAAGTGACCTCCAAAGGGTCCAACTAGTGGCTCAGCTGGTAAAGCATCTGCCTGCAGGAGACCTGGGTTCAATCCCTGGTTTAGGAAGATTCCCCAGGAGAAGCGAAAGGCTACCCACTCTAGCATTCTGGCCTAGAGAATTCCATGGACTGTATAGTCCTTGGGGTCGCAAAGAGTCGGACACAACTGAGAGACTTTCACTTGGTCTCCAAAGGAACCCCGCTCCTGGAGCCCCTAAGGGACCATCCAGGAAGAACAGCCAACCAGCAAAGACCTGCTGTGGAGGTGATGGGATTCCAGTTGAGCTATTTCAAATCCTGAAAGATGATGCTGTGAAAGTGCTGCACTCAATATGCCAGCAAATTTGGAAAGCTCAGCAGTGGTCACAGGACTGGAAAAGGTCAGTTTTCATTCCAATCCCAAAGAAAGGCAGTGCCAAAGAATGCTCAAACTACCACACAATTGCACTCATCTCACACACTAGTAAAGTAATTTAGTAAAATAATTTTTTACTAGCTCAAAATTCTCCAAGCCAGACTTCAGCAATACGTGAACCGTAAACTTCCAGGTGTTCAAGCTGGTTTAAGAAAAGGCAGAAGAATCAGAGATCAAATTGCCAACATCCTCTGGATCATCGAAAAAGCAAGAGAGTTCCAGAAAACATCTGCTTTATTGACTATGCCAAAGCCTTTCGCTGTGTAGATCACAATAAACCTTGAAAAATTCTGAAAGACATGGGAATACCAGACCACCTGACCTGCCTCTTGAGAAACCTATATGCAGGTCAGGAAGCAACAGTTAGAACTGGACATGGAACAACAGACTGGCTCCAAATAGCAAAAGGAGTATGTCAAGGCTGTATACTGTCACCCTGCTTATTTAACTTATATGCAGAGTACATCATGAGAAACACTGGGCTGGAAGAAGCACAAGCTGGAATCAAGATTGCCGGGAGAAATATCAATAACCTCAGATAGGCAGATGACATCACCCTTACGGCAGAGAGTGAAGAGAAACTAAAAAGCCTCTTGACGAAAGTGAAGGAGGAAAGTGAAAAAGCTGGCTTAAAGCTCAACATTCAGAAAACTAAGTTCATGGCATCTGGTCCCATCACTTCATGGCAAATAGACGGGGAATCAGTGGAAACGGTTTCAGACTTTATTTTGGGTGGCTCCAAAATCACTGCAGATGGTGACTGCAGCCATGAAATTAAAAGACGCTTACTCCTTGGAAGGAAAGTTATGACCAACTCAGCATATTCAAAAGCAGAGGCATTACTTTGCCAACAAAGGTCCGTCTAGTCAAGGCTATGGTTTTTCCAGCAGTCATGTATGGATGTGAGAGCTGGACTATGAAGAAAGCTGAGCGCCAAAGAATTGACGCTTTTCAACTGTGGTGTTGGAGAAGACTCTTGAGAGTCCCTTGGACTGCAAGGAGATCCAACCAGTCCATCCTAAAGGAGGTCAGTCCTGGGTGTTACTTGGAAGGACTGATGTTGAAGCTGAAACTCCAATACTTTGGCCATCTCATGCGAAGAGCTGACTCATTGGAAAAGACCCTAATGCTGGGAAGGATTGGGGGCAGGAGGAGAAGGGGACGACAGAGGCTGTGATGGCTGGATGGCATCACCGACTCGATGGACATGGTTTTGGGTAGACTCTGGGAGTTGGTGATGGACAGGGAGGCCTGGCGTGCTGCGATTCATGGGGTCACAAAGAGTCGGACAGGACTGAGCGACTGAACTGAACCGAAAGACCTGCTAGCGAAGGCTTCGGACTGCGCAGGCGCCTACTCCTCCCGCCCGCCCCATCCCGGGCAGCTCGCCTCGCCCAGGTGTCCAGCCTGGCCCCGCCCCTCCGCTATCCGCCCCGCCCGGATATCCGGCGTGGCCCCGCCTCCTGGCCGTCGGCATCATGGCGCTATGCGAGGCTGTGGCGAGCGGGAGCCCTCTGGTCTGGCCTCGGGTTCTGCTTTTCGGAGACTCCATCACCCAGGTGACCGCCGCTCGGCCCCGCGTCCAGTCCGCAGGCCCCGGCTCGGCCTCTCCGCGCCCCCTGGGCCTGCGGCCCCGACCGAGAACCGCGACCCTGGTTTCTTGGCCGATCCCTGGCTCCCGTTTCCCCCGACTGTCCCGAGGTTGCGGGGCCGCCTCCCCCCGCAGCCCGCCGCCCCCAGGCCGTTCGCCTCCGAGCCCGGCAGCGCGGGCCCCTTCGTGACACCGCGCCGGTGGCTCGTTTCTCGGCGTGGGGAGTGACGGCCTCGGGGGGCGGCAGCGGCCTCGCAGTACTGGACCCGGGTCTTCTTGAGTCTTCGGGAGCCCGTTTGACGGAGGAGACCGTGTGCGGGCGCGTTCAGGGGCTCGTCCCGGCCGCGCCCTGGGGTCAAAGGGCCCGCGCTGGCTGCCCTTTCCTCTCCGCGTCATTTTTCATGGAAATCTCAACAAGCCCTGGCACGCTGTCTCCAGTCGTGTTGTCTTCCTGCTCAGTGACCCTTGTCCTTCTCCCTGAAAGGAACTTTTTTTTTAATTAATATTTTTTTTTGAAGGATAATTGCTTTATAGGATTTTGCTGTTTTCTGTCAAACCTCAACATGAATCAGCCATAGGTATACATATGTCCGCTCCCTGTTGAATCTCCTTCCCCATCCCACCCCTCTAGGTTGATACAGAACCCCTGTTTGAGTTTCCTGAGCCATACAGCGAATTCTGAAAAGGGACTTTTAAACTCGCTCACAGCAGGAGCAGGGCTCTGTATCGCAGAGCTTCCCTGGGCAGGTCGCCTGCACAGGCCCCAGGGTGGGGCTGAAGCACCTTCTGCAGTTTTGTATTGCCTGGGCTCCACGCAGAAACCCTGGAACCAGTTCACCTCTGTGCTTCCTCTGATGGAACAGGTTGATCCAGAAAGAGATACCTCCAGGTGTTAGCAACCAGGGTTCTTGGCCTTTTCCTAATCAGAGTTGGTGAGAGACCAGTCAAGGAATTCAAGCAAGGCTTGGTTGGAGCTCCTGGGGCCACATGGAAGGAGTGAAAACAAGTAACATGTTCCCTTGCTTGCTCCCCAAGGTGGGGCAAACTGCTTCCTTAGATGGGGTGAGGGTAGGTGTGAGTCTTGGGGTCCTGAGGGGGGTGGCTTAGGTGGTTTGCCCAGGCTCCGAGTGTGTTGAGTGCAGGGGGCACTGGGCAGTATCTTGCTTTTGCTCGTAACACCCCACTTTTGTTCCCAGCTCTTCAGAAGTGGCAATTGGGTTTTTGGTCTCTGTATCTTGTCCATAATTGGCCCCACCTTGGCATGGATGCAGCTAGTTTTAGCCCCTTAAGGTGTCTTTTTATTTTGTTGCTCCCCTCTCCAGAGGCATACACTGCAGCGAAGAGCCAGATCATCTTTTCACCCAGGATTATTTCATCAGAGGAAAAATAGATGTTCTTACTTCAGGGAAGGAGTGCGTTTTTAAAATTACCCTCTTGTGGCTTTTGTTTCTTATTTTTCTCACATTCAGACATGACTTCTTAAACCAGTTTTATTTTTAGGCTCCTGAGGACTTTCCAGATTCCACAAGGGAATGTATATCAAAAATACTCTGAGTTCTCTAATTTCCTTATTAATTCAACTATGGTGAGATAGTGTAATGTGGATTTCATTTCCTAACTAGACAGTTGATTTTATTTCTTGTATCTCTCTTAAGTATCTTTTCTAAATAACAGTGACACTAACACAGGTCTCAGTGAGATGCAGCCGGGGACTTCGCTGGTGGTCCAGAGGTTAGGGTCTGCACTTCCACCACAGGGGCAGTGCGAGTTCACTCCCTGGTCAGGGAACTAAGATCCTACATGCCTCATGCTGTGGCCAAAAAACAAATAATAAAATGCAGCTGACTGGCTCAAATCCTGTTGCCAGGGAAGACCCCTCACTTCTAGAGCGCTGCTGCAGTGCAGCTACGGTAATCCCTGAAATGACCTCGGAGCAAAGCGAATGGTGCAGGCCAAGAAGTCAGAGAACGCAGAGAGAACAGGAGGGGGGTTGCTGAACAGATTGTCCTGATGACATGGATAAGTGGTAATCGGTTTTTCTTTCTTCAGTTTTCTTTCCAGCAGGGTGGATGGGGAGCATCACTGGCTGACATGCTGGTCAGGTGAGAATAGTTTCTAGATTGATGCTTGAGTGCTTACTGATGGAGAAGAGAGGGAATGGTGGTGCCGAACAGTAAGTCCCTCCTCTGTTCCTCTTTTCCGCCTTTCCCAGTTGGTGTATGCAAAGGGGTGGGGGGGCGGGGGGTAGCACTCAGGTTCAGTTAAAACTTGGCCACCACATGAAACCAAACCCTCAAAGTTGTGACAAAATGTGTCAGGGGTTTGGATCCAAAACATATGGCTATTCACTATCTAAACAAGACAAGTTCTTTTTCACTTATGACCGAAATAATTAGCAAGGAAGTCAAATGAAATAATACAAAATATGTCCTGAAACTATAGTTGGATTCCTTTTTGGGTAGAGACTTTTTCCTCCCAAATTCACTTTATAAAATATAACAGAAAAGAAATATATATATAGCAGAAATAGTGGGGGTGGTGGGGGGAGAAATAATGATTTTGACATCCCATTTGCCAAAATTCATTTAAGCATATGCTAATGGAATTATTAAAAGGAAAACATGTCCCAGTTCAAGAGGTTAAGAAATATTTAGAAACATTTCCACATTAGAAACAGGAGACACCAGGATTTGTGATTGGGTTTCGGTAAGCCGATCAGCAGTTTTCTTTTCCTCCTTCAGAAGAAACAACAAGCTGGGTGTCTGCCGGCTTACATTACTTGATAGTTTTCTTCAGCAGTATAACTAACACACCAAGAAAATACATTTAACATAATTTCTGAATTTGAAGTGTTTTAAAATATCTTCATTTCTTCTTCATCTCCTAAACTAGAAATGAAAAGAATGACTTTCCAGCTTTTTCTATTTCCAAATGCTTTCTCTGTTTAAATTGACTTAATCTAAAAGCCCAAAAGTGTCGTTTCATTCCTGTTTTCTCTCCTGTAAGAAGGGTAGGAGGTTCTAATAGCTAACTTTATTGAGTGCTCACCAGGTGCCAAGAGAGGTTAAAACACTTCATGTTTATTGTCTCATTGAATCTTTACAGCTACCGGTAGCACAACTGGGGAGTCCCCCCATCCATTATAGCTGAGAAAACTAGGGTGGAGAGAGGTGGGTGAGGTTGCCCAACAGCAAGTGTCAGGTGGCCTGGCCTTGAGCCCAGGCTCCTCCCCTCTGCGGACGAGAGGGACCCTGCTCTCCTGTTGGAGGGTGAGTGAGCTACTGGGTGCTGCGCAGTCAAGTACCAGGCTCATAAGAAGTGCTCAGCAAACGCTAGCTTTTGTTTTTAGTAGTTCAGTACCTGTTTAATTGATCGATTAACCTTTCCTGATCAAATAGAAGATACTGAAAAGCAGAATATTCCAATTGTCTGAAACTCCAGAAATGTCTCACCAATAACTGTTTTCTGAATCGTTTTAGTACTAAAATCTGGTCAGAACTGTTTGTTTACAGGTGTGATTGCTAAGTGAGTGAGTGAAAGTCTCTCAGTCGTGTCTGACTTTTTGTGACCCCATGGACTGTATAGTCCTGGAATTCTCCAGGCCGGAATACTGGAGTGGGTAGCCTTTCCCTTCTCCAGGGGATCTTCTCAACCCAGGGATCAAACCCAGGTCTCCCACATTGCAGGCAGATTCTTTACAGCTGACCCACAAGGGAAGCCCAAGAATACTGGAAGGGTATCCCTATACTTTCTCCAGGGGATCTTCCCAACCCGGGAATCAAACCAGGGTTTTCTGCATTGCAGGCGGACTTCCCTCATGGCTCAGACGATAAAGCATCTGCCTACAATGCAGATGACCCGGATTCGATCCCTGAGTTGGGAAGATTCCCTGGAGAAGGAAATGGCAACCCAGTCCAATACTCTTGCCTGAAAAATCCCATGGACAGAGGAACCTGGTAGGCTACAGTCCATAGGGTCGCAAAGAGTTGGACGTGTCTGAGCGAATTCACTTTCACTTTTCTTTACCAAGTGAGCTATGAGGGAAGCTTGTGATTGCTAAAGACCATTTAATTAGAAGCTAGTTAATTTTTAGAACTGAGAGTAATTGTAGGGAATTCCCTGCTGCCTAGGACCCAGATTCAATCCCTGGTCAGGGAGCAAAGATCCCACAAAGCCACACAGCCAATAAATAAATAAAATTATGTGTATTTCTTAAAGGTGAAGTTGTAGACCATGTATGGATATGTCACATTTTAAAAGCATCTTGTGACAGAACAAAACTGAGCGGCTGTGGCTGACCCACAGGGAGGCCTGCGTGGGCTGAGATCTCCCTGACTGGGGCTCTGTCCACAGAGCCTGCCTCCCCGTCCCCTGGGCTCTCTGACCTCAACCAAGGCCACTAGAACCTGTCATGAACCAAAATGCCATGTGGAACAGAGACTAAAAGCTCGGCAGCAGTGGTTCCTCACGTGGGCACCCTGAGCCCACCTTCTCCCAACGGGCAGGTCCCTGGAGCAGCACACCCAGCATCAGAGGCACTGTCTGCTTCACGCTGCGGTCCCGTGCGCTCCCTCTGTGATGCTCCTTTCTGTCCCACCGACATCTGCCCTTTGGAAGGACACGTTCTGTCTTTAGCCATGTGAACACTTGGTGTGAATGTTTTTTGCAGACCTAAGCCTGGAATTGATTTGATTCAGTTAAAACACTGAATTAACTTACCTAACTAACTTACCTTACTAAGAATCACCTTACTGTAACTGCCCTTCTGTACTTCCTGGATGAGCATGCGTGTGCACTGTTGCACCGGACTCTGCGGCCCCATGGACTGTAGCCCACCAGGCTCCTCTGTCCATGGGATTCTCCAGGCAGGAATACTGGAGTGGGTTGCTGTTCCTTTCTCCAGAGGATCTTCCCAACCCAGGGATCCAATCCGAGTCTCCTGTAGCAGTCTGCCATGTGCCCCCTGCCTGCATGGAGAGCAATACACTTAAGAAATGGAGTCCCATAGGGAATCCCGAAATTTTAGCTTTAAGTAAAATCTTTGTATATTCAGTACAAAAGCATTTTAACAATTCTTAAATCTACTTAAATGCTTTTGATATTTATTGATAAATATTAATAGTTTGAATAATTCTTTTAGCCTCTGAACTTAAATTCCTATTGTTAGCCAAGAATTTATGTGAAAACCTTTCTTAATTTTCCAGTTTCTTTAGCCATTTGAATAACGTGGGCACTACTGATTGTGTGAGTCAATCCAGAGAAACTTGGATACTCTTCCCCTTTCAGACAGGAACTGTAACAGTTTCAACCCTGGGCCTCACTAGCAGTTTTTTCCTGGTTCCCAGCCTTATTATAATGATTTTTTTTTTTTTTTAATCTATAGTGGCTGGCATTTATTGAGCTCCTTATATAGATCTGGCCACTGTATTACTTTTAATCATCAGGTAACCTAGCAGATGAGGTAGTAGTGTTCATCTCTCAGTGGTGGGGAGACAAGCTCAGGGAAATTGAGCGGCCAAGGCCCTTGCTGGTCGAGGGCGGCGAGGTCCAGCCACTGGCTGCTGTGACCGCAGCCCTCACTGTGCTGCTGCCACACCACGCGGGCGGGGGCAGCTCTGCTTGTTTTTTAAGTGCGGCAGGGACTTAACCGCTGGATGATGTAAGACAGACTTAGCGGATTGTAGAGTGCTCCACTGTCAAGTGTTCTAAGTGGAGGCGTTAGAACGGCTAGTCAGTTTTTTGTAATCCGTATACGCTAAGAACACAAGACTCAGAAGTAAACGTTCCTGAATTTCTGTCGTCGCTCCGAAGACTCACAGATGCTGAGCTATCAGAGCAGAGGCCCTCCTCCTCTCTCGGGCCTTTGGTGCCCCAGCTTCTCTGCTTAGTTGCTTACATGTAAGAATTTGAACCACACAACAAAACTAACCACGTCAGTTTGCTAACCATAAACTGAACTCTGAGATTCACTGGGGAAAAAATTGTTTTAATGGGTAACTTAAAACATCTACAAACCTACCAAAGATCATAGCTACTCAGTGTTAGATCCATTTCCATGGTTTGTGTTTTCAGCATTCCATACAGTACTGTGAATCAAGTCATATAGTTTTAAAGAGGAATAAAATGCCTGTTAGAACTGGTTTAAACTGAAACACAACTAATCTACTGAATCAAAACATGGGGTGATAGTGATGGCAGTGTCGTTGACGACCTGAACGAATGCCCCCACTGTGGGTGTGCTGTAGACAGCGGGGGACACACGGGCAGTCTCTGCCTTCTGCTCCTTTAAAAGCAGCCCACCGACCAGGCATGGCACCAGCGAGTCTGCACAGCCCCTTCTTCTTCACAACCTCTGTCACGGAGGCCTGGGCAGATTTCCCTGGGTCTCGGAACCAGGAAGGAGTCCGACATGCCTTAGCCCGGCCCTGCCCCATCCACACGGTGAAGCCCGGGCAGTCAGCCGCCGGGCACTGCCTGCCTCCTCACAGACACACCCCCTCCCTTACCAAAGTCTGGCTGCAGGGGGCCGAAAACAGTTCTCTGCCCACAATTCACCTTTAACTTTTTTTTTTCATTTTAGAAAATGTGACGTCCTGAATCGTGGATTTTCAGGTTACAACACCAGATGGGCCAAAATTATCCTCCCCAGACTCGTCAGGAAGGGGAGCGGGCTGGACAGCCCAGTGGCTGTCACGATTTTCTTTGGCGCCAATGACAGTGCGCTCAAAGGTACAGGCACTTGTGTTTCCCTAGGCCATCTGTCACTGTTTTCTGTTAAAGCCAACTTAAGTTTCTACACTCTTTTCAAATGTTTTCGTTATCTCCCAGGAGGTAGTTTTGCCAAACTTACAATAGGTTCCCCGTTTACTTCCACTCATTTCTTCTGTCTTTAATGTCAGTCAGTTTTACTCCCGACCTCGCAGAGGCCTGGGTCCTCGGCAGACCTGCAGCTTCTGGAGTTTAATGGTTTTGGAGTCCATCTGTGCTGCGCTCGGTTCCTGAGTGCTCGCTTTAGCTGATGCAGTTGGCAGGAGAGAGCCAGCTGTACACGTCGCGGTGCGACTCACACTGACGGAGAAAGTACCGCTCTGGGCAGCAGCACCCTGACCAGGCTTGAGTCCCAGGCCACGGGAAACAGGTCCGAACAGGAGACGTGTCTCCGTATTTTTGGAAGAACTGTTTCCGTGACTGGAGGCACAGCTGGCGAGCGCGAGCCCGTTTTCCTTCCCTGCTCGTGAAAGGAGGGCCCTCTGATCGGAGTAACTGAGAGGAGCAGCGGCTTCCAGAGGCTTCTCCGGTGCCCCTCCCCTCTCCGCAGCGCAGGTGGGGCCCTCAGGTGAGGCTGAGAGCAGGGAGGAGGCAGCTCCCAACTGTGACAAAGGCGTCTTGTGCCTGTGAGGTTATAAACAAGTGTTGGTAGAGACTAGAAGTGCTCTCCATGAGACAGAAATTTCCCAAAGAAGCAATTTCTTTCAATTCAGGACAAGGAAAAACAAGTATGAAAACAATGGAGGAAATTGCCAAGGGAAAAAATATAGATTTATGAAATAGCCTATGTCAAAAAAAAGAAAATGACACTTTAAGGAAAGTTTTGCAAAAACATGACAACAGAAGGTTAATGTTTTTAATGTAGAAATCAATCAGAAAAATACTCACTACAATTTTAAAAAATGGGCAGAGGCAGAACAGATGGATCACAGCAGGAGAACTGTAATAGCCAGTACATGTTCAGAAATGTGTAACGCCTTCCGTCACGCACAAAGGGAAAACTGAATATTGACTCTCACATCAGTGCGTTTAAGCAGCATTACTACAGCTGCCAAGTGTGGAGAACAGGTGCTCTTACAGGACTGGAGGAGGGGCGGGGACAGGGAGGACTTGAAATCTTTCCGGAAAGCTGCCATCCAGACCCCCCTCATCTAGAAACCTGGCCAGCCAGGTCCATGTGCAGAGACGTCTCTGCTGTGTTATTTACAACAAAACGTTGGTGTGCTACACAGTAAGGAAGCAGAAGCGTTCACTGTGGTCACCCTACAACCAGGCACCAGGTTTCTGAGGACTCCTTGTGAACACAGACACGCTTATAATGTATGTTTAAAAAAACACAGTATGGTCATTTATCTTTAGTGTGATGCCTGTTCTTTTGTGAAGTATACATTTCAGCTTGGCAAGGACTGGAAAGAAGTACAGCCAAGTGCCAGCAGTGGTTCTCTGGGTAGTAGGATCATGAGTGCTTTGACTTTCCTCCTGAATTACACTTTTGTGGGGTTTACAAAAAGCCTGCAGCGAGCCTGTGTGAGCCTGTCTAGAAGGAAACCTTTGCAGTGATGACAGCTGTGCTTAGCTTATTACTGAGAGCTTCCTTCCCGGCAGGCACCTTGCTCTCAGTGCCTGGCACACTTGGCTGATGTAATTTCACAGCAAGACCCTGCTGTCACCCCCATTTACCAGCAGGAAACCAGCAGGAGGGGCAGAAAGGTGGATCATTTGTCCAAGGGCACAAGGCCAGCCAGTGACAAAGCCAGGCTAGAACCTGGGCAGGCTCCCTCCACAGCTCGGGCCTCCTTTACAAATCCAGCCTTTTGGGTTCATGACCACAGGACAGAAAAGCAGGAGAGGCAAGCGCACTTAAAAGGCTCCAAGCCGTTTTATGAAGTCCATTTTATGAAGAACCCTGTGCTGGAACTCTCCCCACTTCCCGCCCTCGGTGCCACACATTTCCCCGGCAACGTCAGGATTGGGGCCCACCTATGAACATGCATCAGCCTGACCTGTCACCCCTTAAAAAAGCTTTGGGGCTGAAGTGTCTGCCTCCCTCCCGAACAGATGAGAACCCCAAGCAGCACGTGCCCCTGGAGGAGTTTGTGGCCAACCTGAGGAGCATGGTGCGGTACCTGCGGTCCGTGGACGTGCCCGAGGGCAGGCTCATCCTCATCACACCGCCCCCGCTCTGCGAGGCTGCGTGGGCGCAGGAGTGCCTCCAGCAAGGTGAGTGTGGGCTCCCGGACGCAGGGCTGCGTCCTCAGGGGTCAACTCCCTGTCTCCACTTTCCGTCAACAGAGGTCACAGAAGAGCTCCCATCGTGTCTCCTGTTGACAGAAAGCGTGTAGGGGCCAGCCCTTTGCAGAGAACTGACTGAGCACTGTGGTCCCTTGCGGCTGTCACCGCTTCTGGTTCAAAGTCAGATGGGTGGCTGTTCCCCCGTCCGGCACCGGCCTCTCATTGCATACGCCAGTTGAGGCATCCGGACCCTGCAGTCTTCCCCACCACACCCTGCCCGCGCCGGTCCCCAGCCCGACTCCATCCACCTCCGGCCAGGGCTCTAGCCAGGCCACTCAGCTCCCCCGGCCCCTATCTGTCCAGTGTCCCCTAAACGCCCTTCATGGTTCCATTGGCCTTGGTCCCATGCTGGGGAGCAGGACACGCGTGACCTGCGAGGCCCGTCCTGTGTCCCGAGCCCCATGGCAGGCCAGTTCGGGTCCGTCAGCAGGTACCCATTCACCTGTGCTGAGAAGCCCTCCAGGTAGTAGGGCTTGCACAGAGGCCAGCACCTGGGTCTGTTGGTTGCACCTGGATTTTCTTTTTTCAATAGGCTGCAAGTTAAACCGCCTGAACTCGGTTGTTGGTGAATATGCCAGGGCCTGTTTACAGGTAGCCCAGGACTGCGGGGCTGACGCACTCGACCTGTGGACCCTGATGCAGAAGGACGGTCAGGTACAGTGGTGTGCACGGTCCTGGGGGGACCCGGTGCAGAGGGTTGGATGGGTGGTCCTCTCCCCTGCTGAGACGGAGTGGACGCGGGGCGGGGGACCTGGAGAGGCTCCGGGAGAGCCTGCAGTCGCAGCGCCCCTGGCTTGGCCATGTTCTCTCCCTGCATGCAGCAGCTGGCATCATGCTCTGGGAAGCCCTCTGACAGGAGTTGGCACACAGTGAAACAGATGAGCAGTAAATGGTCGATGGCGTGGGAAAGTACTGCTGCTAGAGAAAGGGGCTGGCGGCTCTCAGCGTGTCACGTCCGAAAAAACTTCCCAGGGGTCTAGAGCTGGGAAGGTCTTCCTTGGCGGTCACCTGCTCGGACGTCAGCAGAGCAGAGGAAACTAAGGCCCAGGAGCGGTGCAGCCTGCGAGTCCTGAGCCAGCTCCCGATTCTGCTGGGCGGGGCGAGGCGGGGCTCGGCTCGAGCAGAGGAGAAAGGGCTCCCACGGTCAGTGTTGTTGAGACCGGGGGCCGCGGGGGTCTGGACTCTTGGCTGGACGGTACAAATTCTTTTTACCTAATCGTGCACCTGTCAATGTAATACCCAGACTAAGAGTCAGGACAGCTCAGGACCCAGTGTGTCAAGCTGTTTCTCACGCGTTTCACTTTGTTGATCACAGTCGAGTGCTGTATTCACTCACTGATTCTCTTCTTCCATCTGCCGAGCCGGAAGGACGCATCAGCTCAGGTGCTTTCTGATGCTGTGAGCGTGGGGCGCTCCGTGTGTCCTCCACAGACGGTCAGGGCCTCCGCAGAGGACAGGGGGCGTGGGACGAGCTAGGGCAGCTCCAGAGGGCCACCGGGCAGGCTGGGGACCCGCCGGCAGACCAGCACACGCCTTTAACTGGGTTCTCTCCCCCTCACAGGACTTTTCCTCCTATCTGTCAGACGGACTACATTTATCACCAAAAGGAAACGAGTTTGTATTCTCCCATCTCTGGCCTTTGATAGAGAAGAAAGTCTCCTCCCTGCCTTTTCTGCTCCCCTACTGGCGAGACATAGCAGAAGCAAGACCAGAACTGAGTCTCCTGGGAGATGGGGACCACTAGTCACTGAGAACCAGGTCCTGCTGTCTCTCTACAGAACCTGAAGTCACTGGTGCACAAAGACCCCAAGATAAGTGGTCGAAGAATTTTTTTTAAAACGTTTTAAGTCTTTTGCTTATGACTCTGGAACAAAAAGTACTGTCTGCCCCCAAGATGAATAAAATCATTAGAATTTTCTTAGGACAGCTTTGTACCTAGGTACATCATGTTTTGATAATAAATATTTATTGATTGATGCAGGTGTCATCTGTGCCCCAACTACAAAATATGCCCAGAGCAGCTTGTTAATAAGTGTAAAAAAAAGGTAAAGACAGTTTTGTTTCTTAAAAAGTCACAATTTTATAAAAAATGGTTTTCTTACATTCACTCATACGTACACCCACACACCCCACTCACCTTCTATCCAACTGCAGAAGTGTAACTACAATGTGAGAATATCATGACTAGAGACAGCAAATACCATAAGGTACAGGTTCAAGTATTAGTGTAACAGGTATCTGCGTAACAAATGTCCTTAGAAAAAAAGATATGATTTGTCACAGGTTTGGATGATTGCCCTCAAAGCTTAAGTTATCTCAGTTAAAATGTGTTGGCTGGTGAGCACAATTCAGAACTTAGCAAGGGAAAAAAGCTTTTAAAGCAGATCAGAATTCAACCTGATGGTTTTTATCCTTCACATAGTAAACACAGACGTTACTGAAGCACTAGATCAAGAATGAACACAGGTGAATACCAAGGGTTCTTAGAAGTCAGTTGTGTGGGGAGAAAGCCCCAGGCCAGCACATCACACCCTGTTCCTTTGGCAAGAACCATCTCACACAGCCTCTTGGCCACTAGTGTTTGAGCAGAGGCGACCATACCCTTAATCTGAAGTAGTTCAGGTTTTCTAAATGGCAAATGTTTTAAGAGCATGGTAAGAGTGCTGACACGTGAAGATACTTACAAAACACAGAAAAACTGCCCAGCTCACTAGGCTCCAAAAACTGTTGGCAGGATTTTGTAGATTCATTTGGCTATAATTTGTAACCTTCACTATAAGCTGCTGCTAAGTCGCTTCAGTCGTGTCCGACTCTGTGCGACCCCATAGACGGCAGCCCACCAGGCTCCCCCATCCCTGGGATTCATTGTTTTAATTCTAGAAATTAGAAATTCTAACAATTTAGAATTAAGAAACATTAACCTATTTCTTAGTGTAATTCCCTTCTTCTGTTACAAGTTCTAGGTATTACCTAGAACCACCTAGAAACAGAACCCACATTTTGGAGATAATGTATAACTTGTTGCTTTTATCTCCCTTTGTCTTGAAGGCAAAAAGTAAATCTGTGTCTGGTTACCCTCACACAAAACCACTACATGCCTATGTTCACTAGGTCATTACAGTGTATTTAAAAAAGAATCTGATCATCTCCCTAATCAGTGCTGTTCTCAATGTAAAAAGTTAATTTACAAAAACGTAAATATTCATAACCTAATCCAGCCATAGTTTCTGCTTTTGCACCACAGGTTGAAGGATACTTTAAAGATCAAAAAAACTGAAACCTGAAAGCCTCAAAATAAGCCAGATTCACCTTACCTCTTCAAAGGAAAAGGGCCTGACCACACCAGTATTATGTATGCAAAGGAAGTCCAAACACATGACCAGCATCTGCTGTGAAGTCACTTCCTTATTTCTCCCAAATCTTCACCAAAAATATGCAGTGATTTGGGGTCAAATCCCTAAAAAATACTCTGTCCAGGAAGTCAGAGAGCCCGGTACGCGGCTGGGGACTAGCACTCGGTCTCCTTGCTGTCCACGCGGTTCTGACGCTGCAGCTTGAAGGACGAGGCCTTTTCACTTCTGGTGACTGGATGGTCTGTAAGGTCCTCGAATGACTTGGCAGCTGCACTGCTATTTGGGAAGGGATCCTTCTCAAAGCCATCCTCATCAGCATGTGAGTCCGTGCTCGGGTCCTCCTGGATGGTGTCCATCCGCTGGTGGTCCAGCTTCGGGGCCAGGGGCGCAGAGGGCGCGGGGGGCATCACGGGGGTGGTCTGCAGGCGACCAGGGTCTGGGGCGCAGGAAAGGGCTTGATGATGCGCACCGAGGCCGAGTCCATGCTGCTCAGCATCTCGACGTTCTGGAGAGACATGGAGCAGGGGGTGAGCCCCACCAGACGGCCGCACCCATCAGCACCCTGATCCCCACCCACCTGAGGAAAGCACCCTCAGAAGCAATTAAACAGCTTCCAAGTGTCCTGACAACCCGTATGTGAAGACCCAAGAGAGTCAGAAGAACCCTTGTCAAGATCCTAAGACAGGAAAAGCTCTCCAAACGTGAAAATGAAGTCAGCGCCGAACAGCCAACTACTCAGGGCAGCAGGGAGGGGCAGAGTGGGGCTCCTCTGTAGTGTCAGTCTCCATCCAAGCGACTGACTAAAAGATCACCGTCAAGAGGTTCCCTTTCACATCCTGCCTGCCAGAAGACGGCCCTCCAGCCAAGAAGGCGCAGCTGGGGGAGGCCAGTGAAGGTGTCTGCTCAGCAGGCCTCCAAACACAACCGAAAATGCTTTTTTGTGAGATACTTACACTGGGGTGGAACAGAGACAGAGACTCAAACTGCTTATCCAGTTTCTTATCCTAGAAAGACAAGAAGAGCGGGGTCATTCTTACAACCTGCTCAGTAGAGGCTCCGTCCTCCTAAGCCCCTCCTAATAGTAACTAGTGAAGAGCTAGCTTAGAACTTGAGCTGTAGGAAGAGGGAGCAGGTCCAGCAGATGAGAATGTGAGTTCTACTCAAGCTTGAGGGGTTCTGCCACAAGTGTTTCTCTTACACTTGAAGAAGTATGTTTTTTGGCATTAACTGCAGAAAGAGGCAAGGTTTAAGTGCTGTTTTTCTGAGACACTTGCTCCACACCCTGGGCAGGAACAACCAGGGCACCTCCATGCAGGCTCAGCACTCAGAGACAAGGCTGACCCTAAGGGCAGCCCTAGGAGGTGGAGGGGCACTGCCTGTGGCCTCACTTGGCACTGACCTCAAAGTGCCCCAGACCCCCCAGCCTCAGTACTCTTCTCAGCGTGTCCTGAGTTTCTGTGGCCCAAACTCTGAGAGGACCTAGGCCTCAAGTCCCGAACTGGCCCTCAAGTCATACTCTGAAAGGCTGGACACACAGTCCCCCCTCCACCCTGCTCCCTGTCTGGGGCTGACTAGTGACAGGTGACCACAAGCGAGGCAGGAGGCCGAGCCCCGGCCTGACTGCCCTGACCGTCTTCTGTGCTTGGAAACCAGCCACTGCCCGCCCTCCTGTCGGCAGCTCTGCTCAGAAATCAAAGGTCAGGCCTCCATAGTGGATGGCAGTGTTGCTGTGTGTCAGAGCTTCAGCTCTTTTAACAGAGCAGGGCTTGAGCAGAGGTTTCCTCAGGCCCACCAGGCTCATCAACCGGAGGAAGAACCATCACGAGACAGCGCGCGAGGGAAGGAGGCCAGGGCCACGGAGACCCGAGAGTTCCCTGCACCGCACCCTCCCATGTGCTCACGGGAGGCACCCTGTCAGGGCTTTCAGAGCAAAGGCCTGAAAGCCTGGGTCTGAGTGCCTCGTCTCTGCACAGCAGACAGATCTTCACTTTCCCACAGAAGCAAAGAGATTGGATTTATAAGAAAACTTATAAAGTACTGGAGCTTCTCAGAGTGCAACCAAGCTTGTTAGCTGTTACTCGTCTTGAACAATCAAAATGACTGCTCGGTGTCCTCACAGGGAAGGATTCGAACACCCCAAACGGTGCTGCCGGGACCCTGGACGAGACGGGGCAGCGTCTCTGGACGGCTGCTGGCTGCCATCTGCGCTGTGACAACAGCCTGAAAACGTTCATGCCGCAGCTTCACTCAGAAGTCCTAGACAAGTCCAGCTAAACAGTCTCTGGTGCTTAGCAAGTATGAAATTCCTCAGAAATTACACACGAGAACAAAACAGCCACACACAAAAAATACCATTTTTTAGAATTTAGTCTTTTAACAAGATACACTTTCCTGGGGGTAACACCAAAAATGTCATTAGAAACAGGTCAGAGTTTTCTGAGAATAAATTTTATCTTTTCAAAACAGCCCTATGGTTGGAGGTGCTCAAGTTTAACAAAATGTTTCAATTACTTAAAAACTGGTGACTCACCACACAATGGACCAGAATGCTGAAAGGAATCCAGAATATCAAGGAGAAAACCAGGACGGAACCGACGATGTTGTCTGCTAGAAACTTCCCTGTGAACAGTTCCAAACAATGAATGTCCTGAGCAAGGACTCAGAAGTCGAAAAGCAGCCTTCTTAGAGTATCATCAGGTGTCGGGGCACAGACTGCCGGCGGGGTACCGCGACGTGGCTGGCATTGACAGGCCGGAACCATGCCACCCACGCGAGACCCGAGCACCTACCCACTCACGGGCACTCTCCCCAGAAAGGCCCAACGCACTTGTGGAGGACACATCACATCACAGGGCGGCCCACCGGTCCCCAGAGGGACGCCGCAGGGGGCTCCTGCTGGAGGAGGCTCCTACTAGGAACGATGCTCGCCAAGACAGCGCTGCTGCTGTCTGGGCACTGTGGTGGTTTCTGGGATGAAACTCAAGTATGCACCCTAGAGGACACAGCGTGCATCCTCACTTCTGGAAAATCTGAGGCCCACTTGTAAATGAATGATTCTCACACCACGCAGGAGTCTGGCAGTCTACAGCTTGCAGTCTACCATCTGATGCATGCTTATGCTGTCAAGAGTTCATTTCCAGTAAAGCAGTCTGTACTTTCTCTTCCCTTGTCTGAAAATCTGTGTGTCCATGCTATACAGGTGCAGACCTGTAAGGCCATTTTTTTTTTTAGCCAACAAAGTCATTTCAGAACGTAAGTGGTGACTATTTCCATCCTCTGTTGAAAGACTGTTAGTCGCTCAGTTGCGTCTGACTCTTTGTGACCCCAGGGACTGTAGCCCGCCAGACTGCCCTATCCATGGGATGCTCCAGGCAAGAATACTGGAGTGGGTTGCCATTTCCTTCTCCAGGGGATCTTCCCAACCCAGGGATCGAACCTGGGTCTCCTGCATCGCAGGAGGATTCTTTACCCCCTAAGCCACCAGGGAAGCCCATTGCAGGATTCGGGCATATCAGTCTGAAACCACACTTTCTAACATTGTCAGGGAAGTCAGCTCAGTTCTAAGCAGCCTCCCACCCAGGGAAACCACGTACCGAAAGTATTGATGCTCAGCTTGTCAATGAACTCCCAGAAACGCTCGATGACATCCTGCACTCGCTTTTCACATTTGCCCTGAAAACAAAAAATGTCAGGTGTTATTTCAAGGGCCATGCATTTAGAAGGAACGTGGCTTCCTTCATGTTAAAACACATAACTAACGTGAAAAGGGATCCACTGAAACCAAACAGCCCAAGAGACCCACCTGTGACACACTGAAATGGGAACCTAAAGTCCATTTTTATAAGTGAATTTAGAGTCACAAGACACACACACACACACACACACAAACGGACAGCCTGCAGAAGCCTCCCAAGCCCCTAGCAACCCTCTTCTGTGAGTGTGCCGGCATAGTCGTGTTTCTGTGAGGAGCACGAGGATCTGACGAAGGCCGCCGACACATCATTCCTACCTACTCTGTACCCATTTCAAGGTCAGAGCCCACAGTTCTGCAGCATGAGTTTTACAATTAGCCTAGAAAACCAAGTAAGTGGGAAGTGAAGTCGTGTCCAACTCTTTGCAACCCCATGCACTATAGCCTACCAGGCTCCTCTGTCCATGGGATTTTCCAGGCAAGAGTATGTAAGTGGGACTCACTGCCTGCAAGCAGCCAGCTTTAGCATGAAGCCCCCAGGGCCTGTGCGGTCTCCTGGAACACCCACGGAACCTGCCTGGACTCTCACATGAGGACAGTGGTCAGACGTGGCACCGTCTGTGTTCTGATTTCCTTCCATTTGCAAAGCCAAGCATTTACAAACAAAAACTTCACATGAATAAACACTGTACATAAATACTCACATTCGTATCACAGAAGCCTACTGTACAGGGCTTGCCCTTCCTCAAAAACAAGTTCTTCTGTTCGGCGTTGACGTAAGGCACACAGCGGCCCATGGGGTCCCTGCAGCACACCTTGCACGAGTTGTCGGTTTCTGAAACAGAGCAGAGCCTCACATACACACGGTCCTCTGCTGCCCTGACCCTGCTGGGCCCCCAAGGGCGGGGTCGGGCTGGCAGGCAAGGGCCACCTCCGCCCCTCCTGCCTTGGACACGCACTCACCATTACACGCACAGGACTCCAGCCTCTGCTCGCGCTCGCAGAAGGGCACGCACTTGCCGTCCTTACACTTGCCGAGATCCAGGCACACGGTGTCATCGGCAGCGTTTCCGGGAGGCGGGCACTCGCTGCTGTTACCTGCAGTGCGGGGCACACGGTCACCGTGAGTCACCCGGACCTGCTCCATCGGGAGCTGGGGAGCACCGTGCCGAGCACTACGCTGCCCAGTGTCCGCTCAGCCCTGTGGCCTTGCCTCCATCAGGACCTACTCGTTCCAGGTATCCTGCTTTTTTACCTCTTCATAGTGAAACAAAACGTGCTTATGAAAGAATGTGTATGTAAAACAGATCCTACTGCTGCCACTAACAAAAGATGCCTGTGAGCCCTGACTTGACTGCACCCTCCCCCAGCGGGCCTCCTGCCCACAGCCCTCCCTGGCCCACATGCCCACCCTTCTTCACCTCCTTCCATTCCTCTCACCTCAGAACCTTAACGCATGCTGCTCAGCCCCCAGAGGATTCTTGTCTCCCTCTTTCAGGAGGCCAGGCTGGCCTTCCTCACCCTTTACATTTTCTCTCAAGTATCTCCTCCCCCAGATGACCTGAGAACCACACCTCCACTGGAGGCCCCTCACCCCATCAGGCCCCATCACTGCACGCCTCTCCCCGCCTACAGCACCTCTTGCAATGTGCATCCATCTGATTATCTGTGAGGCCCCATCACTGCACGCTGCCTATCCCCCCACAGCACCTCTTCCAGTGTGCATCTATCTGATTATCTGTGGTTCTTTTCTGTTTCTGACCACCAGACTGGTAAGCTCTATGAGATCAAAAACCAAATCTATTAATGAATCAATGTATGTCCAGTCCTGTCACACTGTAGGTAAACCACAGATATTTCTTGAAAGAATCAATGATTCTTAAGGACAAAGAAAAGCCACCCAAAAATGTTAAATTCAGGAGAATAGGTGAAACAAGTGACTCATTCTGGAAAATGAGAAACACAAGCAGTTAAAAGTCCACACTAAAAGAGAAGACAAAAACGACTGTATGAAGACACCATAGGCCTGGCCTTTCAAGTGAGGAATGAAAGTTAAAGTCATTCAGTCGTGTCCAACTCTTTGCGACCCCATGGGCTATACAGTCTATGGAATTCTCCAGGCCAGAGTACTGGAGTCGGTAGCCTTTCTTCCCTTCTCCAGGGGATCTTCCCAACCCAGGGATCGAACCCAGGTCTCCCACATTGCAGGCAGATTCTTTACCAGCTGAGCCACCAGGGAAAGCCCCCAAGTGAATCAAAAGAATTCAGACTTAAAGGTCTGTGAACTTAAAGGACTCTGCCCTTTTCCCCACAGAAGCAGACTTTCATTAACTACCTAACACAGATGACACACTTAGGCTGTTAACCTTTGCCTCTGATTTTATAAAAATGTGTCACGTGTGCTGGGCATTCAGAGTGTCAACAAGACTGTCTTACAGACAACTCACCCCCACTGAAAGCAAGCTCTGGAAAAAGGACAGCAAGTTCAGTGCAGGTTTATACTCTGAACTGTCACCACATTTATGTCATGCTGCTCTCAGCAGATCCAAAAAAAAAAAAAGCTTTTGTTGAACATCTGCTCTTAAAAGATTAAAATCAGAGCATGAAGATGCACAGGAAAATAATTAAGAACACAGCATCACCTATTCAGCACAGTCCTCTGCGTGGAGCAGGCACCAGGGTCCCCCAGGGGATGCTGTGACAGAGCACTGGGCTCTGTCCACAGAGTGGCTGGTGCAGGAGGCCCAGGGAGGGGCCGGAGCATTTCTAACAGGAGCCCAGGTGATGCTGCTGCTACTTCATATAAATACCACGGGAACAAAAGTCTCTTTGATAAGGAAATCTTTTCTCAAACTGTTTTACACGTATTTAAAAAGAAAGCACCTTCCTGAAACTGTTTGGTTATTACAGTAAAGACTAACACTGAGCACAGCCAGAAAATGTTTTTTAAAGGTTGACTGAGATATCCAGGCTCCTGATATGTGACAAACTAATGTGATATTGACAGATGGCAGAATGTTTGAATCATGAGTAACATAAAATGCACATTTAAAAGCTGAAGGAAGAATCGAAGTGAGATAAAACTTCACATCCACTAGGATGGCTGTGATCAGAAACACGGGGGAATTCCCTGGCAGCCCAATGGTCAAGACCGTGCTTTCCACTGCAGGGGGCACGGGTTTGATCCCTGGTCGGGAAACTAAGAACTTGCATGCAGTGCAGAGTGGCCAAAAAAATAAGACAAATAATAACAAGCACTGGTGAGGATTTGTAGAAATTGGAACCTTCACACATGCTGGTGGGAATGTAAAATGGTGCAGTCACTTTGGAAAAATATCTGGTAGTTCTTCAAAGGATTAAACAGATGTGCCACAGGACCCAGCAATTCTACAACTGGATACACACACACACAGACACAAGAGAAATAAAAAGCTAAGTCTACACAAAAACTTACACACAAATCTGCATAGTAGCATTACTCACAGCAGCCAAAAGCAGCAACAATCCAAAATCCATCAATTGATGAATAAGAAAATGTGATATATCCATACAATGGAATATTATTCAGCAATAAAAATAAATGAAGGACTGATTCATGCTACAACATGGATAAATCCTGAAAACATTCTGAAAGCAGCACACATATTGTATGATTCCATTTACATGAAACATCCAGATCAGGCAAATCCATCAACATAGAAAGTAGAGTAGTGGTTGTCTGGAGCTGGGAGAATGAGGAGATTCGAAATGATAGCTAAAGGGTCTGGGTTTCTTTCTGAGGCAATGAAAACTGACTGGTAGGTGGATGCACAAACATGAATATACTAGAAACCACTGAACTGACACTTCAAGTGGACAGGTGGTATGATATGCTTATTATCTCTCAATAAACCTGTTACAAAAATCAAGCCAAGCAACCAAAGGATACATAAATTAAAAAATATAAGACGGGATAGATACACCAGACAAATAAGGACACCGTGACCACACAGGTAGCAAACTGAATATTAAACAATTTAAAAGAGGATATGCATAACTGTTTCACTCTGCTGTGTGCCTGGAACTAACACAACACTGTAAATCAACTGTAGTCCAATAAAAATTTCAAAAATTAAAAAAAAATTAAATCTCAAGGGTCAGAAAGGAGCATTATATAGTGATGAAGGAATAGCAAGACCAAGAAGATGTGGAGAACGTGTACCTGATAATACAGCTTGGAGATTTTTGAAAGGAATAACTGACAGAACTACAGGGAATATTGACAATCAATACAGATAATCTTAAAACTAGCTTCAGATAGATTAAAGTCCTAAAGATGAAAGATAAAATTATGAAGCTAACATAACCAACTGTGGAAAATATCTTTATAATGATCCACAACTCAAAAAATACACACACACACAGAAACAAAATGACACATTTAATGAGAGGTTTCTGTTCCAAAAGGACAACAGACAGGAGGAAGGCATATGCAGTATTTAAACCAGATAGATTATCATGAAAGAACTCCTCCAAAGCAATAACAGCAAAAATTAAACCCAATTTTTATAAATGGACCAAATAAATGAACTAATTATGTGCAGAAGAAATCTAAATAGCTAACAAATATACAGATGTTCATGGAAAATGTAAATAAGGAGAAGAAATCACCTTACACTCAGACTGGCAAAAAAGAGCTACATAATACAGTGTGTTGACAAGGACACCAGAATACAGGAACCTGGACGCCCCACGGTGGCACTGACTAACCCATACTGCTGTTCCAGAGACCACTGGAGTGCTACCCTCCACGACTAGGCAATTCCATGCTTCCCTATGCACCCAGGAAGCCCTCATGGCTCCCAAAGATGTGTGAGGATGCCCAGTGTAGTCCTACAGGCAGCATTAGGAGAGAAATCCTAGCAGCTACTGCTTGGTGAGCAGATAAGCACACACAGTGTATCACAGTAAATCACTGGAAACCCAGCAAGGACCCAAAACAATGAACTAGACACACACAGAAATACAAAGCAATGGAAAACACAATTGTAAAGACATGGCATTGAGTTTTCAAAAAAGATCTAATGTAGAGTATCATTTTAGCACATTAAAAACACACATGTAGAGAGTTCCCCGGTAGTCCAGTAGCTAAGAGTCTGTGCGCCACTGCAGGGGGCCAATTTGATCCCTGGTCAGGAACCTAGAGCCCACATGCTGCAACTAAGACCCAGTGCAGCCAAATAAATATTTTTTTTTAAATGTACAGAAAACAACGGGCTTCTCAGGTGGCTCAGTGGTAAAGACTCTGCCTGCCAATGCAGGAGATGCAGAGATGCAGGTTCAACCCCTGGGTCGGGAAGATCCCCGGAGGAGGAAATGGCAACCCACTCCAGCATCCCTGCCTGGGCTATCCCATGGTCAGAGGAGCCTGGTGGGCTATAGTCCATGGGATCACAAAGAGTTGGACAAACAACTTAGCAACTCAACAACAACAGCAACAAAAAATAACACTATCTCAAGGACATACACCTATCCAGGCAAATATCAAAGACACTAAAGCTGATGCCTATGAAGGAAAGGAGAATGGAAGTGAATGATCGCAGGTCCTGCAGTGACCAATGTGAAGCGTGCTGTGATCAACTCAACTCTGTCCGTGAGGTAAAAGGTTCGAGTCATCTGAATGAAACCCAACTCTGCTTTCAAACGCAGGCATGCCCATCTGAACAAATTATTCTAAGAGATCCACCAGGAGGACATACCTGTACAATAAGACACGCCTTTGCAAGTAGCGTTAATGGCCTCTTGGCACTTCTTCTGGGCCGTCTCGAACTGACAGTTTTTACAGCAAGGACTGTTCCTGTCACTGCAGAGGAAGAGCACACAGTCCAGGTCAATGGCCAGCATCACAACGCAGACTATGGTCATGCCACAGGCCCCGAAAGGGCAGGGCAGAGCCTCCTGAGGCCACCCACTCCTGCACAGACGCCCAGGTGCTGGCACCCCCAGACATGGTCCCTCGGCCCTTCCAGATGCAGACACGGGCAGCAGAGTGGTCCACGGTGACTCATCTTTAAAACACCTTGGTGTCCTTGGTTTTCATTCACTTGATAGATTTTTTAAGTGACTTTTTTTTAAAAGGGACTTCCCTGGTGCTCCAGTGACCTCCCAATGCAGGGTGCGTCAGTTGTCAGTCCTTGGTCAGGGAGCTAGGATCCCTCATGCCACATGACCCAGCCAAAAATTAAAGCAAAAAAACAAAACAAAAACAAAAACCAACCCCACAAGGCAATCAGTAGTTAAGAAACTAGGCAGCCTGGTCAGTACTTGCAGTGTTAATACGCACTGTATGCAGTTCAGTCTGCATAAATTAAAGCTGCCCCTCTACTTCTCAGCCAGGCACAGGGCATTAAAAATGGGACATAAGACTTATAACTTGTAACCTGTAGTAAGTTAGAGATTTGTAACTAAACCTTCCTCCACATTTGGTTTCTGTGATTCAACAGCATTCTTTAAGGCTATTCTACAGCACAGATACAAGTAATGAGTTTATGTCCCAGAATTGTTGTTTTGAAAGAATGTGGCCATAAACCTCCTTGCTGAGTCATCTTTGTACATCTCTGCTTCCTTAGGATTCTCTGTACCATGGCATCACTACAGCAGAGAGGATGCAAGACCAAGGATTTGTCATGGAATGTCAAACTGCTTTCCAGAAAACATTTTCTTTGCTGCACAGGGGTAGACACACACTTTCACAGGCCCTCTAATGACTCTCAAGGCCCTGCGTTTTCAGCCCACGGTTCCGGGGATCCCTCGTTAGGCGCCCGCACGCCTGCCACATGCAGCCCTCACCTGCACTGCACACCCGGCCTCAGCGTGCAGTCGCTGTTGCAGCAAGTGTCGTTGTTGAGGTACATGATGCCGGGGTCGCACTCCTCGCCCTCGTCCACCCTGGAGTTCCCGCACACTTTGTTGCTGCGTTCCTGGAAACACTCCTGGGACTTGCTTTCAATGGTCTTATAGATGGACTGTTTACTGCAGTTTGAAAACATCTTAAGAGAAAAAAGGCCACACAGGACCCAAGATAACATAAAAATTCAGGTAAGCGCTTATTCTCCAGGGACAAACTTTAACGCAAAAGCCACAACCAGAACCAGCTTGAAGGCTTATCAGGTTCACTGTTGCCTTTAAATGCCATTTGCTGGCACCTTCCTCTGCAGGAGGCTAGAAACGTTATGTGAATTTGGTGAAGCCTAAAATTCTTCACAGGAAAGTAAGCCACACAAATGCGGAGACCAAACACCTCCACCAGTCAGGCATGAGCAGAGTCACCAGACTAAGCTCAGTGACTCAGTAGCCAAGAGTGGCCCCACTCAGAGTGGCCCCACTGCGGGGACACTGACCGGGCAGACCCCTGTCTTCCTAGATACAATGATCCAGGCCTGCAGAACACGTCTGCTCTGATTCTCTGAATTTACATCAGTCATCCATGTTTAAAGTGTTTTAACAGCTGAGTTTAGTAAGAGGTGTGATACTTCATATATATGTGTGTGTGTATGTATATATGTAGTCTATTAAATTAAATTCCAAATTATTACCTAAACGTCTTCATGGGTTCCCAAGATCTTAAGTTTGAGTTGCTACAGCTGACCCCTAGCTTGTCCACTTGATATGCAAAACCATAGAAATGACCCACATTTGGGCATTTTTCCTGATGCTCTAAAATAGAGTCCAGTTCCCAAACAATTTGAAAATATCAAGAAAAGCAGAACAAGATTTGGGTAAAACTCAGCCTGAGTACTTTTAGAGGTAGGGCCTCCACAGTCTGCAAATGACTACAATGGCTTCATCTGCCACCCAAACAAGCACCATAAGACCCCTGAGGAGCAGAGAGCACAAGACCCTCATAAGACAGTATAAAACATACATTCGTCTCTGGCCACAGCTCCTGGCACAGAGCTCCTGAAACCTCCATAATTTCCTAGGTAATAGGAGTGTCTTTTGTTGTAATGAGCAGACTTTGAGTGGGCTCCTGAGTGGGCAATGGTCACCAGAAAGACCAAGCCATGGTTAGAAGCTTGGAATTTTCAGCCCCACTTTCCATTCTCTTGCAAAACGGAAAAAGGACCAGACAGACGTCTATGAAGACTTTCAGTTCAGACTCTACGAGTGAGTCACAGCCACTCTCAGGAAGTCTCTGAAGCTGTTTCCCATGTCCCAAGTCAACGAGTGTCGAGTATTCCAGACACCTTCAACAGAATATGATCTCTCTACTTATTTGACAAAGCAAATATTATTTACTGCATACCTGGTACCCTGAATGAGCACTGGAGACAGAGCTGTAAACCAGAAAGGCAAGCGCCCTACCCACAGGACACTTACATCTGGCAAATTACATATTTTGTTGCAAAAGTTTATTAAAATATGCAAATTAGGAAGCAATGTAGAGCTAATATGAATGATAGGCTTATAAATGAAAGAAAAATTTAAGTGAAAGTCTAAGCCCACCAGACCCTGCAAACTAGGATTCCAGTGCAAGGCATTAAATAATTAACTTTCCATACAGCTCAAAGCAACACATGATTAATCTTGACAACGCACAGTCCAAATGAGCAGATTTAGATGGACCACGTTTCACGGTACTTGGTAACGTGCAATTCCATCCCTAGCTGCTGCTGTTCAGTCACTCAGTCATGTCTGACTCTTTGTGACCCCATGGACTGCAGCACAAATGGAAAGCTCTTCTGGGCTCTCTTATCATTCAGCATCATCTCTTCTTCCCTAATCACATTAAAAACAAAAGCGCCAGAAGACACGTACCTTATTGTTCTCGTGGTCGCCGCTCACAGCTATGGGGTACATGACATACTTCCCTCCCTGGTCCTCATTTGGGGCACATTCCGCCAGACCATCTGGGTCGTGCTCTGCTCCAAAGTTGTGCCCCAATTCGTGAGTTGTAACGAGGTCAGCTTCCTGAAGGATCACACAGGGAAAATGTTACTTCCTAACACCCTAACCATCACCTGCTGTGGCCAGCTGGGTTCCTCTCTCTTAAATGGGACCTGATCAGTCAGATTCAGATCAACAACAGGGCAACAGCTGGACTATGACTTCTTCTATCAGTTATAGAAATTAAATGGAATATTTAAGATTGTATTGAATACTGTTAAGTAGTATTACATGGATGAATTTAAACAAAACATAAATTAAAAGATAGACTGGAACACTCAATGCGGAACCAAACACTGGCCATTCCAAAACTGCCTGGCACTGATAAACCAAAGAGCTAATAACCAATCACCCAAGCCCCCCGCCCTCCCACCTCTCATCTCAGTCACACTCCCATTAGATCTAAGTGTGGTGGGAAGGTTAAAACTAGACAACTAAAGAAGAGCAAAACAATGTTCCTTATCCCAGTGACTGAATTCCTGTCCAATGACAGTGACCTAGCCCTAGAGGTTCAGAATTTTGTTCAGAATCCAGTTGAAGGGTTGGTTGTACTGAACCTATCAGATCACCAGAGGATTTCTATCTGAATAGAATGGTAAATTTAGCCAGTAAAGCTAAAAAATTTCCCATATTTAACTGCATGAGATAACAAATTACTGATTTTTTTTTTTTCCCTGAGATGGGAGGGGGGAAATCACTCCATGGACATGAAAATAATCTATACATATTTTTACAAGACACTGTTTATTTTTTTAAAACGAAGAGTCCCAATTCTGAAACCAATGTGTTGAAGATTTCCATGTGTTAATATTAAAATGGTAGTAAAGAAAACTTTGCATTTTTAGCAAAAAATATTCAAATTCCAAAGGTTCAATATGGGGAAGTAATTCCATACTATGCTTTGGAAAAATTCATTAGTGGATTCTCTAATCCACTTCGAAAAAACAGACTAACATTTTAAGAACTGCTTATCATATTTTCTTCTTTCATCCCATTTCACTTTTTTTTTAATTCACCAAAGTCCGTAATTTATATTAGGTTTGCTCTTTGTATTGCACTTTCTATGGGTTTTGGCAAACATATAACGTCTTTTCTTTTTTAAAAAAATTATTTTTGATGTGGACTATTTTTAAAGTTTTTATTGAATTTTTTACAGTATTACTTGTTTTATGTTTTGGTGTTGTGGCCATGGGGCATGTGGGATCTTAGCTTCCTGACAAGGGATCAAACCTGTGCCCCCTGCATTGGAAGGCAGAATCTTAACCACTGGACTGTCAGAGAAGTCCCCACATAATGTTTTATATCCATCACTAAAGTATACAGAACAGTTTCAACACCCGAAAGAAAACCCTCTGTACTCCACCTACTCATCCCTCCCTCCACTCTTGGCAACCACTCATCATTTTATTGCCCCCATGGCTTTGCCTTTTACAGAATGTCATATAGATGGAATCAAACAGATTGTCTCCTGCTGCTGCTGCTGCTGCTAAGTCGCTTCAGTCGTGTCTGACTCTGTGAGACCCCATAGACGGCAGCCCACCAGGCTCCCCCGTCCCTGGGATTCTCCAGGCAAGAACACTGGAGTGGGTTGCCATTTCCTTCTCCAATGCATGAAAGTGAAAAGTGAAAGTGAAGTCGCTCAGTCGTGTCCGACTCTTAGCGACCCCATGGACTGCAGCCCACCAGGCTCCTCCGCCCATGGGATTTTCCAGGCAAGAGTACTGGAGTGGGTTCCCATTGCCTTCTCCTTGGCTTCTTCTACTTAATAATATATTGACTCTTTGGGCCAGACAATTATTTTGTGTGCTTGTAGCGGGTGGTGGTGCTGTCTTGTATATTATAGGCGGTTTAGCAGCATCCCTGGCCTCCAAAAAATATATATAATATACATTTATGGTTCCTCCATGTGTTCATAACTTGATAGCTCTTTTTTAAAGTGCTTAATAGTATTCCATTATCTGGATGTACCAGTTTGTTTATCCATTCACCTACAGAAAGACATCTTGGTTGCTTCCAAGTCTTGGCAATCCTAATAAAGCCGTTATAAACATCCACCGGCAGGTTTCTGTGAGGACTCCTTTGACTACATACTAAGGGTGCCGAGTCCAATGTAACACCAGAGTATGTTTATTTTTCTGAGACACTGCCACACCGTCTTCCTAAGCGATTGTATTAATACCATTTTGCATTCCCACCAGCAGTGTATGAGAATTTATGTTGTTCCACATTCTCACTAGCATTTGGTATTATCACTACTTTGGATATTAGCAATTCTATTAGTTTTATAACGGGCTTTCCTTGTTTTGATTTGCAACTGCCTAATAACATACAGTACTGAGCATCTTTTCATTATGCTTAGTTGCCATCTGTATATCTCCTTTGGTGAAGTATCTATTAAGATCTTTGGCCTATTTTAAAATTGGGTTGTTTGTTTTTTTGAGTTTTCAGTATACTCCTTATATGTTCTGGATAGCAGTCCTTTATCGGGAGCTGCAGATGAAGGGCTCCAGAAAGGATGTCTTTAGGAAAAACAATAATACCAACTGGTCTCAAAAGAAGTTTGACAGCTGACAATATTTCTTCTTTATACTTTTCATATTTGTCACTAAAAATATATATCTGTTTAGGCAGAGACAAAGAACAGTATGCATTACTTTTTAAAAAGATATCTACATAAATATTTAACTGCTGACGTCCCACTACAATAAACTCAAAATCTACTCTTTTAAAACTTGAAGAACATACCTTTGTAAGGATGGTTTTACCATAATTTTTTGTGCTGGTCAAACCACTATTCAAATAGATATTTTTCTTTCCAATTGGACTGTAATAAGCTACAGGAAAAAAAAAACAAATGGCTTGTTCAATAATTATAATGACATAATTATATCATAATCCAATCACCTTCCTATTCCCACATATTTCATACAACAAATGGAAAACTTACCCTTTGGACAAACACCTCCGTGACTGTTCGCTCTGGGAGAACCAACATAAGCTAAGCCAAGGGTTCCCATATCAAAATCTTGGTACGTGAAGAGATGTGCTAGGCAGACTTTAGATGCTTCTTCAGCAATATCAAAACTAAATTGCTTTTAAAAAAACAAAGTGTTCTTAATTAGATTAACAATTACATCAGACCAAGACAGGTTTCAACTAAATATTCCAGAATACTACTATACTGTACAACTGCCTTTTTACATTTTTTTAAAGCCAAAGTATAGTTGTTATAAAATACTGGCTATATTCCCGTGTTGTACAGTATATCCTTGTAGCTTATTTTATACGTAACAGTTTGCACCTCTTCATTGCCTACGCCTATATTGCCCTTTCCCTCTCCCCACTGGTAACCACTGATTTGTTCTCTATATCTGTGAGTATTTCTTTGTCGCCACATTCACTAGTTTGCTGTATTTATGGATTGCATATATAAATGGTATCACACAGTATCCTTCTCTAACTTATTTACTTAACATAAGACCCTATACATCCATCCTTGTTGTTGCAGATAGCAAAATTTCATTCTTTTTCATGGCTAAGTAATATTACACAGATACAACACTCTATGGATCTCAAACTAATAACAGCCTTAATTCCCCTCAAGCTTTGAAAACCTGACTTCACTTCAGTCTTGTGAGACTCTAACCAGAGAATCCAGATGAGCCACACTGTGCATGGACTAAGCCTAGAAACCATCAGATAAACAAAGTGCTGTTTTAAGCCGCTAAATTTGCGGTAATCTGTTACAGCAGCCATGGGAAGCTAACACATTAACAACACAGAAGATAAATGCTATCACTTCACAGAAGGCCATTTTACAACAAAGCAAAGGTATAGACAGCGTGTGTGTTAGTCACTCAGTCGTGTCCAACTCTGCAACCCCATGGACTGTATGTAGCCTGCCAGGCTCCTCTGTCCATGAAATTCTCCAGGCAAGAATACTGGAATGGGTTGCCATTTCCTTCTCCAGGGGAATCTTCCCAACCCAGGGATCGAACCTGTGTCTCCTGCATTGCAGGCAGATGCTTTACCATCTGAGCTACTAGGGAAGCCCATAGACTGAGACCCGGGGACAAAAATGATAAATTGTATCTTGTCAGGACAAGAATCCATATGGCATACAGTATTTATGTTATCCTTAGTTACCAGAATAAAAACACAGAAATTTAAAATTTCCTAGAGTACTTTCAGATCTCCACATTACACCTCTACCATCTAATACATTTTTATACCATTTGGTAATTACTGACCTCAGAGATCTACTAATAAGCTTCAAAGAGACCTGAACTAACAAAATCATGTATAAGAAATTTATTCAGAATAAGGTGGATATCCATTTATCTCCTAAAGCCCCATTACTTCACTAGATTCGCAGAAATTTTACCATTAAGAAGCACTGCTTTCTAGCAATTTTCGCTTTCAGTTCTTTCCACCTTGCTGTCTGCCCAGCAACAGGGGAAGAGGTCACCACTGGATCAGCTGGGGTGTGCTGACCCTGGTGCTCACCACCTCTAAGACATCCCCTCATTAACACAGACATGACCCATATTTTTAGAAATCACAGAATGGTGTTAAACAGTATCACACTCAGGGTTCCATGACCTACCTCTAGCAACATCTTCACATCCCAAGCATCTTTTTCTTCATTTGGGTAACTTTTTGCCATATTGAAGTGCCTTTCACCAGGTTTTACCACTTGTGGAGACTTGAGAATGCGAATCTATACTTAAAAAGATAAAACACTTAGAACACTTGAGAAAAGTTCACAAGATTAAAATAATACTGCATTGTTTCAACTAAAAAAGACCATTGACCATTCTTAAAAAAAAAAAAAGTTTTAGAGTCAAAATTCCATAAAATTCTTCAATTCTAACATCCAATGATTAAAAACAAACTGAGAAGCAACATGGTATGAAAAATACGTCAAAGACTGATTTACAAATTATAAGTGTGCTCCTTTTTATTTCTTCTTTATTTAGTTGGAAAAAATTAAAACCTAGGTTCCATGAGCCTAAAATCATTTATTCCAGTGATTCAGAGATAAGAATGAGATGTACAGCTCTGCACACCACAGACATATGAGCAAAAAAAAAAAAAAGGAGTTTTTCCTTATACATATAGCACAAATTCATATTAATCCTACTTTAAAAAAAAAAAAAAGGGATGTTGGTTTCTCTCCAAAGGCTAATGCAGAAAGGAACAAAGTCATGCTCAGCTCACTGTTTCTGGCATCTCTTCCATATCTGCCTGCCTGCAGAGGGGATACTGCAGTCTGCCCCCGCCCTCCAAGTGGTGAACTCACTGGGGTGGGCTCTGAAGCTCTAGTACTGGGTGATCAAGATCCATTCTGGGATGAAACAGGTGGGAGACCACTGTGACTGCACGTCTAAACCACATTCTCCAACCACCTATCATCAGCAAAGAAGCTGGTATTTTATCTCCTACCAGATCTAGTTTTTTTCAAATGGGTTCCAAATTCCTAAAGCAGAAAGCAGCTGTATTTATTGGTCTGCTAAAATTCAAATATGCTGCAGCTATTTTCAAGTGAGACTCCTTTATTGTATCATAATGGGATAATCATCAACATATTCATGAAATGAAAAAGCAAGGTGCAAAAGAGTACAACGTACCAGACACAGACAAACACATGCTATACATGCATAAAATATCTCTGGGGAGATGTGGATGAAACTAGTGACATGGATGTCTCTGGGGAAAGGAACTGGTTTGACAACAGGTGGCTGAGGAGACTTACTTTTCACTGGCTTTTGTACCATGTGTATATATTACCTATTCAAATAAAAACTTTAAAAAGGAAATGCAAAAGAGTAAAAGAAAATGGAAAAGGGAAAAATAATTCTTAGTTTTATACAAGTACTATAAAAGTGTAACATTTATTAAAAGTATGATACATGACTTCAAAAGCTTTTTTCTTTTTGTTCTCTATATTCTACACTATAGAACCTGTAATATGGCTACTTTAGTACAAACAACCTGATAAAAGAGATAATTTCCTTAATTTACATGTCAAAATATCTGTCCAAAGTAATAACCAATTTCAGAATACTTGTTAATAACAAGTCGTATCAATTTGGAACAATTTTTATTATGTGATATAATTAGGATGACATTAATACATCAGTGATGGACATCATTAACAGATAGGAACTCAGAAGATTCTTAGGAAAAGAGATCTAATGGTTCTATATGTATAAATGCCTTGAAAACATACACATAGCATTGTTGAATGAATTTTCTAAGGCTCCAACAATGTGTTAGAATTCTAACTAGAGACATTAAGCATAATCAAAAGTAAAGCAACACAGAAGAAAAAAGGCCATGAATTCAGAAAAAAGGAAAGATCTTAGTAGCATAAGAAGGCTTCCTGCCTAAAAGAAGCCTAAGAACAGAGTCTTTCATAATCTATAAATAGTATCAAAACACTTAAGTTTATCAGATAAAAATCACTGACATATCAGAATATTAATTCATGATTAAAGGAGAAGATAAGTTTCTGGGCTGTTAATACAAGTGACAAATATTTATACCACGCAACTTAGTTGAACATTATAACAAACATCCATTGATAAATACCTGTTCTATCTGTATTCCATAACCTTTAAAACCTGCATTGTCCCATGAAGTGTTTCGATAGATGTCATCAACTCTGTCAATTAGCTCTATCTGTGTGTATAAAAAGAGAGTAAGAGAAAGACATTATGTATATTTTACCATTCTTTGTGGTCTAATATAAGTTCTTCAGGGATTAAAAAAAAAATCAATTTAAATACCACTGTAAAAGTTTCACCAAGTAAAAAAACTGACATTAGGATGTTACTCTTAACGTTGACAGTTCTATCAAAGAAATTATTCCTAGCCTCAAACTTAAAATGTTACCAGAATAAAGCAGTTGCACAGTTAACCCCCAATTTCAGGTAATCAACTGCATAAAGAATGGAAATATCAAGTAATGGGTTTTTTTTAAAAACTGCCACTCAACTATGGAAATCAAAATTAATAGTCAGTTTACCTAAAATAGCCCAAAGAAGTACTCTGTTCACTCTATCTCTTGCCACATACTTCAAAAAAAAAAAAAAAATCCTTCAGAAAGTAGTAAGGAGCAGTGGCACATACCACCACCCCTATCCCAGACCCTCCCTAGGCAAAGTTCAGCACCCAAGCACAAGGCAGAAACAGGAGTGAGGTCTCACCATGTCTCCTCTCTCCCATCCTCTGATGGGGGTAGGGGGAGAGGTAGAGTAGAGATCACTGAGGGAGGAGGGACAGTATAATAGCCAAGTATGATCCAAACTACAGTAGGAACAAAATATGCATTACCTATCTTTTCCTTAAGAGAAGACTTTACTGTTCAAACTGGGTAAATGAGGTTTGTTCTGGCAACTGAGAAGCATGTTACAGGTCTAAGAAATTGTTCTTTGCTTATGGTAACTCTAAGACCAAGAAATTCAATTTCTGGGAATTCCATGTGGTCCAGTGGTTAGGACCCTGCCTGCCAATGCAAGGGACACGGGTTCAATCCCTGGTCTTGGAAGATCCCACATGCTGCCCAGTAACTAAGCCTGTGTGCCACAATTATTGAAGCCCGCATGCTCTAGAGCCTGCAAGTCGCAACTACAGAAAGTCCACACTCAGCAACAAAGACCTAGAGCAGCCAAAAGAAAAAGAGAAATGCAATTTCTAAGACCTTTCATTATATTCATATTCCTGGTATAATGAACAAAGAAGTAAACTAAGAGCCCTAATACAAAACCCACACTAAGAAAAGAAGCCTCTCAAGAAAGAATACCTAGGCTTCCCTGGTAGCTTGGTGGTAAAGAATCTGCCTGCCAATGCAGGAGACACAGGTTCAGTCTCTGATCCAGGAAGATCCCACATGCTGTGGAGCAGCTGAGCCCTACACCTGAGCACCCAACTGTTGAATCTATGCTCCCCAACAAGAGAAGCCACAGCAATGAGAAGCCCAAGCATCCCGACAGGAGAGTAACTCGCTGCAACTACAGAAAAGCCCGCACAGCAACCAAGACCCAGCACAGCCAATAAACAAATTAATTTTAAAAAGAAAGAGTTTCTTACTTAGGAACAAGACCTATAGTGACTTCACACACTACTCCTACTACCCTCGTAATAAAATTACTTGACATGGAGGGCAACGGAAAGAAGGGCACAAAAAACGCACAGTATGGGGCCAGCAAGGCGCCGAGAAAGACGGCTTTGCTGCACTGGGCTCTAGCACTACAGAATGAATAGCCACATTCTCTTTAACTCCCTCAACGTCATTTCAGTCACTGCCAAGTGATCACGAGGAATGAGGTCAGACTGATAAAAAATGTCAATGAAATATGATTCCCTTGACTTTTAAAATGACAATAGTAAATGCTGAAAAATCCAGCATCAGTGGTTCTGTAATCTTGCCTTCAAATTTCTGTGTTACAGTTACAACACCACAGTTCCATTTATTTCACCCAGTTACCGTCTAACGATTAGATATTTTACATGATACAAACTAAGTGACCAACCCCTCTGATAGACATATATAAGCAAAAAGAACACACACAAGTTCATACAGATACTTTTCCCCCCACTCTGGAGTATACATCCATATGTCCCACCAAGGGGACCACTGTCATCACAACAGTGATGTTTTCACAGAGTTCAGGTCTATAAAGACAGAAGGTCTACGTTATGAACTTTCCTTAAACATAATATGCATGAAAATTCTGACGTGCAGAAAAGCCTAGTTGAAAGGTAAAACGGTTTTCAAAAATTTGAAAATAGCATCTAACAACTAACAATAATCAAACTGCATTATTGTTTAAATAACGTTAAGAACCTCAGGTGATAGACCTCAAATATTCTAGGAAATCACAAACCATCTGAAACAGATCTCATTTCATGACATTTCAAGTTACAGCAGTCTTCTCTTAAATGGCACTTGCCCGCCTAAGGAATGTTTCTGCCCATTACATCCTCCAATTTCAAATACTCACCAAGTAGTTGGTAGTTGTACTCTCTTCCCCTCTGCCCATGTATTTGTAAAAGCGATGATCTGCTACCACCAATAATTTACACGTGTTCTTCAAGGGATTAGGGTCAGCTCGTCTCTTCACTCGATGAACAAGCTCTAATATGAATTTGGATGCACTATTAAATCAAAATTCACCAAAACAAGGAGTTTTTTTATAGCAAATTTTTAAATCTAGCATATTTTTGAAACAAATATTATTTGAGCTCAGTATCCTTAACAATATTTGAACAAGAAAATTTGGAGAAAGAAAAGTGAAAATTAAGGATGAGGTTTTCAAACTGTAGAATTCAAGGGACTTCCCTGGCATTCCAGTGGTGAAGACTCCGCACTGCCACTGTAAGGGCGCAGGATCAGTCCCTGGCTGAGGAACTAAGATCCCGAATGCCTTGTGGTGCCGCCAAAAAAACAGTAATAATAAAAAAGTTTAAAAAAGTGTAGAATTCAAAAACAAGGAAAAGTGTAAAAGTACTTCACAGAATACAATAACCACCTATCTACTGCTCGACTATGGAGGTGTCATTTTTTTCTAGAAGAAGTCTACAAATTAACTAAAGTAACAGCAAAAATATCCAGATACTCCGACATTAGAAAACTAGCGAGGGACTTCCCTGGCAGCGCAGCGGTTAAGACTCCGCACTCCCAGTGTGGCAGGTGCAGGTTTGAGCCCTAGGCAGAGTATTAGGATCCCACAGGCCACTTGGCATGGCCAGAAAAAAATTTAAAAACAAAATAAAACTTGATCTTTTTTTTTTTAATTGGAGGTTAATTACTTTACAATATTGTATTGGTTTTGCCATATATCAACATGAGTCCGCCATGGGTGTACACGTGTCCCCATCCTGAACCCCCCTCCCACCTCCCTCCCTGTACCATCCCTCTGGGTCATCCCAGTGCACCAGCCCCAAGCATCCAGTATCATGCATTGAACCTGGACTGGCAATTCGTTTCATATATGATATTATACATGTTTCAATGCCATTCTCCCAAATCAACCCACCCTCTCCCTCTCCCACAGAGTCCAAAAGACTGTTCTACACATCTGTGTCTCTTTTGCTGTCTCGCATACAGGGTTATCGTTACCATCTTTCTAAAAAAACTTGATCTTTAAATAAAACAGCAATAAATGGGTAGACGATCTTTAAAACACTCTAAATTCATCTGTCCCAGGGCTGCTAATCTTCTTTTAGACAAAACATACCCCTCTTGCTACCAACTGATTGCTTATAAACATATCTGAAGATTGTTTTTTCACCATACTATTCTGTCATTTCTAAATACCTGCTAATTAAAATGTTTTTCCTCAGATTATTCAATTTCCCCTTTCCCCAATCTTTTTTCTAGTGTTTTCAATTATTACAGGCAAAAAAAATGTAACTTAAGAAATTTCTGAACAATATTGTTTCCTGTCTATAGCCATACCACCCTGAACATACCTGATCTCTCCTGAACAAAACTATTTTTAAGCCAAAATTAATACTATAGTTACTTGATAATCATGGTTCTTTTTTTTTTTTTTAATCAACTAATAACCACCCCTACTGAAGACAGCTGTTATGCTTGCTTTTTATTTGAAATGTATGTTTTTCATCTTACCATCAGGTGGCTCGCTGTCTACCAGGCCTTTTGGAAGCAACTCTTCATTATTCGCCTTTATATAACCACACACTTTTGGAGACTGCAAACGTGAAACATTCTTGATATCTTCAGATTTATAAACTAACATTCTTTTGTCTTTAGTATCATTAATTAGTCTCCAAAGCGGCTAAAATAGAAAACAAATATAACTGAGATGGAAAATATAAAAATGCTTAACTATTAAATTCTTATACCATTCTTTGCCTATTTTTAGATATCAGTAACATTCATTTCCAGGTTAAGTAAACTGACTAGTGAAGACCAAGTTCTTCTCTGTAAGGACACTGGTCTCATCAGAATTAGACAGCTCATACAAAAAAAGATGCTATGTCTGTGTATCTGTGCATCTGGTGTCTCCATATCCATCATGGAAATGAAAATCAAAAACTGAAGGACACCATATCCACTACAATAGCTGTAATCAAAAAGACATATAACAACAAGTAAGACATGTAACAACAATTGGCAAGGAGGTGGAGAAACCCTCATCTACTGCTCATGAGAATGGAATATGAAATACAGAATGCAATAAATGTAAAATGCTGAGGATGTAAACTGCGGTCACTATGGAAAACAGTGCAGCAGTTTCATAAAAAGTTAAAAAGGGAGTTACCATATGACCCAACAATTCCATTCCTAGTATATTACATACCCAAGAGCAATGAAAACATAAGCTCACATAAAAACCTGTTCAAAAATGTTCATAGCAGGATTAGTCATAACAGCCAAATAGTAGACACAATGCAAATACCCAACTGATGAATCAATAAACAAAATGTGGTATATCCAAACAATGGAATATTATTTGGCAATAAAGAGAAATGGTGTACTTGACACATGCTATAAGATGAATGAACGTCAAAAACATTCTAAATGAAAGTAGCCAGACACCAAAAGATCACATGTTGTGTGATTCCATTTATATGGGTTGACCAAGCAAATCTAAGGAAACAAAAAGACAAATATAAACAGACAGAGAATAGATTAGTGATTTCCTAGAGCTGGCAGAGTTGGGGGTGGGAAGCAGACAGCGAACTTCTAAGTGAATAATAAACCACTTGATCACTTTAAAAATCACTAATCTCATGCTAAAGTCCTTCAACAAACCTGATGAGTTTACTTTTAAGTGACCATTTCACAGGAAAATGTTAATTATGATCATTTTTGTACTTGGTGAAACAGAGACGAATGAATAAAAACAGAATTCCTAACTGTCCCAAAGGGAATTATTTGGAAAAGTGAGGAATCTGAGAAAATTTAACTTGGATGTTAGGGCTTCCCTGGTGGCTCAACAATAAAGAATCCTCCTGCAATTCAGGAGACCACCTGTGATGCAGGAGACATGGGTTCAAGCCCTCGGTCAGAAGATCCCCTGGAGAAGGAAATGGCAACCCACTCCAGTATTCCTGCCTGAGAAATCTCATGGATAGAGGAGCCTGGCAGGCTACAGTCCAGGGGGTCAAAAGAGTCAGACACAACTGACTGACTAACCACCATCACCAACTTGGGTCCTAAATGCACACATTTTTGGACTAAGAAAAGATGATCTTAAGGAAATAAGCAAACATGTGCATTGTGGCAGAAACAATGCTCTGAAACACTCCCCCCACTGTTTATCTTTCTGAGCACAGGAGGTTAGCTTTTCCAGCCTCTTCTGTAGGCAGATCAGAGACAAGAGTTTTGGAACGTGGGCAGAAGTGACGCAGGCCACTTCTAAGCCTGGCCCATAAAATTCCCCTGTGGAATTCTCCAGCTGTTTCCCTTCTGTGGCAACCTCAGAGAACATGTGTTCATGTTCCAGAGTATTCTCTAGAGACGCAGAAAACACTTCAATCCACAAATCAGAAGCAAACGGTTTGTTTTCTGGACCGGTATCTGACATGCAGTGATGTGTCTCACACAAACGTGGCTCCTTTGGGCTTGGTTTCAACTGCTAGGGTTTCAATGAAAGAGTGGTCAGAGCCTGAGTGTCTTATAGCTTCATCTTTTAACTTCTCAGACTATGAACTGTCATCTTTTATTGACCACGTACTTCTACAGCATCTAGGAAAGAGATTTCCCTTTCATCTTTGAGAAGCTTTACCTTTTGGAGATTATTAAGAGAAAGAATAAAGAAAAGAGGAGGGAAAGAAACTTTCCTCGTCTATTATCCATCCCACATGTGACTTTCTCTCAATTGTTGTACTTAAAAATACAGAGTGCGTCCTATGACAGTATCTTAGATAAGTTTTTTAAAAGTTTTTCATCTATTTTTCTGGTCTTAAAAAAAATAAAATTTAAATACAAGGAAAAAAGAAGTGTAATTAAAGACCTTTTTCTTCCTGAAACAACTGTGAAATGGCTTTCTAAAAATAAGAGACATATGCTCCTTGAAAAAAAATTGACAAGCAGACTTACCTCTATATTATATTCTGCCCCATCTGTGTTGATTCTTATTGTAATATCATCATCTCCAATGTGTGCCAGAACCCTAGAGTCAGGCTCACCTTAAAAAAAAAAAACAGCCATTATTTTAAAAAATTTAAGCCAAAAAAACTATGCACTACTGTCGATAAAAATCAACCACACCCTTCTACAGTGTGTAATGCGCCCAGGCACCATGGAGATCTAAGGAAGACAGGCCCAGAAAGTGGGTGGGTATTCTCACTCCCGAGGAGGAATCTCAACTCTAGTCATCTGAAACTGGCCTCTTTCCCTCAGGTCTCCTATGAGAATTATCTAGAGTGTGTTACAAAACAAAAGAAAGTACAAATTTTCTTCTGGAATAACTTTACCTACTCTGGGGTAAGACAGAGGAGGCAGAAAACATGATCTAGAATATACAGGTTTGGAACTATACTTTTTGAGTATTTTAGGGCCATTTTTTTTTCTTATTGCAGAAAAATTTTCCAGAAGTAAACTGCAATTGCTTGTTTAATATAATTTATTAAATAAATACATGATAAAAGGTAAAATAATTGATCTATGATCCCATCTTCCTTGTTTACAATCTCGTAAGGGAAGTCTACAGTCCTTCCCTGGAGACAAAAGGAGGTTAAATTCCTATGACTTAAGAGGAACTCTACTGTACGATCAAAATACCCAATCAGTAATGACATGCTGGATAATATCCATTTCCTCCTGTTTGCATGCTTCTGTTTCCAGATTTACAAAGCTCAAATAAAAGAGACAAACAATAGAACTTCTTTGCCACCCCATTCTCCTCCCCTCAAAAAAGAAACTACAACTCTAGTTTAATCTGGACACCCAACCTCCCAGCAGTGGTAGCAGTGTTAGTCACTCAGTCATGTCCAACTCCTTGTGACCCCACGGACTGTAGCCCTCCAGGCTCCTCTGTCCATACACAAATGAACACCTACTCACCAACCACGTGTCCGCTAAAGAAGTCCTGCCATTTGACGGGGTACTCCCTTTCATCTTTCCCATCTACCACCACGACTTTGAAATTTTTGGAAAAGCGTTCAGTACTTGATGTCAGGTATAATTTAAAATGCCTAAAGAAAGAATGCATCTCAACTTGAAGCACATAAACATGGCAACATCAATAAGCACTTATAACATGTACACTCTGACCCAATACAGTAATTCACCTTTTAGGAATGTATTCTAAAAGGATACCTAGACAAAGTATATTTATAAAGATATTCCCTGGAGCACTGTTTGTTATACAGGGGGGAAAATCACTTTGACTAAACAATATCCATCTGCAAGGTACTAAAAACAGGAATATTTATGCAGCTGTTAAAAATGAGGTAAATCTATGCTATCCATATCACCTACACATACATAGATCTATATGCAAAAAATACTCATTAAAATCTTTTGGAAGTTTATAAGGAAACTTGCTGGGTCTGGGAAGTGTAACAGAATTAGAAGTAAAAACCTCTTATACTTGCTGTCTGGATTTTTAGGGAGTGGGGGCCCCAAGCCCTAAGAGATCTTAGTTCCCCCACCAGGGACTGAACCCTCACCCCTGCAGTGGAGGCCTGGAGTATTAACCACTGGACTATCAGGGACACCCCTCTGTAGTTTTTTTTAAAGCTAGGTACATATATTAGTTTAAAATACTTGTTGGAGAAGGCCTATCCCATGTATAAAGAAAAAGTCAGCCCATTTATATCCCCCTGATGTTTGTTTTTTGATATGAATAAAACTCTAAAAAGACTTTGGAAAGAGGCCTGTAATTATCTAACAAATTTACATCTGCAAAACATGAGATATTAAAATTAATGACCAAATAGACCACACATCTATCCATGTATGCTATGACATAAGAGCAATTCAATGAGGAGAGAGCACTGAATTGTAGACCCAGCTCACCACTAGGCTGTGAGCTAAATAAATCCTTTATCTCTAAAGCTCAGTGTCTTCATATATAAAATGAAGACAGTACTCAGTATAAGGCTGACAATTCTAAAGCAGCACCAAAGTATTACAACCATTCAATTAATTAAAATTCTTTGTCAAAATTCCAAAAAATAAATTATACCATCATTAAACAATAATAAACAACCATCATTAACACTTTTGGAACACACATTTAATTTTTAAAAAATAGTCATTAGTATGAATTTTAGAATAAGCAATACATTATTACAAGAAGCAGGACAAACTATAATTATACTAATCACAAATCTTTACAATGTAACTTTCTAAGATTTAATTAGACACTCCAATTTTTCTGCTTTTACCAAACCAAGTACCCCACTGCCCCAACATTATTTTATGAATACTTGAAATTACCTTTTCAAGGCTGAAAAAGTCAGTAGTGTTTCTAAGTGTGTCGAGGCCTGCAGCTCCCTTTTTCTCACAGAGTGCTGCTGGATATTGGATAAGCAGAGGATATCGTAGTCTGAGAGCAAAGAATCAAGCTTTTCTGAAATAAAGGTAAAAAGATTATTAACACTGAAACCTACAAATCAATTGTAGTATCATTAAAACGAGAGTCAAACAACAAACTCTTCCTGATGTAATGTCCCAGTAGTATCAAAGTATTCTTATCAAACACACACACACACACACACCCCTGAATCTAATTAAGAGCAAACTTACAGTTTTTAAGACAAAAAGGGATTAGAGGTTGCCAAATTAAATAACCACCTTAGGAAGTCACCAGCCACACCCAGAATATTCCATTCCTGCAAAACAAATGACCCAATTTTTCCAGGAAACAAACGGCATGAGAAAGAAGGGAGGGGTGCAGACAGAAGAGACTTGAGAAACAGGAAGCGAGTAGAGATGTGAGCCTTTCGGGTTCCCAGGTCAAACTGAGTGGGCTCTGGAAAGAGACCTGGGACACGTGAACGTGAGTCCATGTCCATGTCCTGATAATTTTAATACCTCAGAGAGTATCACAGTATGCAATGAACTAACTTCTAAATTCAAGGCATTTATGGCTATATGTTCAGAATTTCTAAGAACAAGGCTGCCTACGTGACCTGCCCACTGCCCACCTGGGCAACATCAATTCCTTACCACTTGATGTAAAGTAACAATGAGCAACAAATGTACCAGTGGTCTGGGCAAACCAAACTGGAAAAGCAAATCTTTTATAGAAAAAAACATATTCCAAATTAGAAAGCAAAACAGTGGTGATATCTCTATCACTGTGCCCTCAACAGACGCAGAAAAGCATCCCACGGGACACCAAGAAGTGCAGTGCTAAGACCAAACGAATCCCTAAGAAAAGAAATCTACCACTTTTTCACCAGACTGACTTGGAACCCAAGAAAAGCAAAGCTGCACTGCCGCAAAGGCAGAACAAGACTGAAAGTTCCTGTAAACACTGTAGGTGGAAGTCACTTTATCAACAGCAACTCTGCTGTCTCTCCCACAGTCAGGAAGGTTTCTGGAAGACACTTTCAGTGACTTAAGTTTCTGTAAAAACTGTCTAAAAATACTTGAGCCGATGTTTCCTTTCCTCTCAACAACTATCACTGCAGAAGCAACGGTATTCAAAATCATTCCAGTGGACTTAGAATGTCCTCAAAATAGAGCAGCAGGAGCTTAAAATACAAGTCTGTTGCTGCTGCAGTTAAAAATGCTCACAAAACCATTTTTAAAAGAATCTACCCTACACTTTTCTCCATCCTCTTCTCCTAAATACCCTCAACTGGTTCTTTCATCCATTCATTCACTATGAGCCAACCACTGGTCTAAGGGCTAAGATACAGCATTCAACGAGCAAAGTCCTTGCCTACAGCAGTGGGAGAGACAGACAACACTCAAAAACACCCACGCCAGTGCTGTGGGCATGAGTGGGGAGCAGAGGCAGACAGCAGGGAGGGCCAGTGTCCAGAGTGGCCGAAGAAGGGAAAACGCCTCCCTCTCACATGGTATTCAAGCAAACCTGCGGAGGCACACTGCTATGTAGGCAAAGGAGATTTAATCAAAGTCCATTCAAGGCTCTAACTCAAGATTAAAGGGGTAGCAAATTTCACACTCATTGGGTACCACCCATTTTTTGTTAACAAAAATTTGCCTTTTAATTTTATTCCAGAGGAAAGCTGTTTCAGAAGGCGTAGATCTCCTTTATGCCAATGGATGGTTACTGGTGACTTGACCTTGCTAATTATAATGCTTACAGGCACAATGAAAAACCTTCAAGAAGCTTGTCATTTATTCAACAATTTGAGTGTTTTGTCTCCTACAAGACTCCATACTAGGCATTTCACGTTATCTTCACAAACATCCTTCGGATATTTCCCTACCTTACACATGAAGAAACAGATTCAGAGAGAAGAGTATCACAGAGCTAACACAGCACAGTACAAGGATTTGAACTGGGTCCTGTCTGGCTGAAAACCTCAACCTTTATTGATTTCAACTTTGAAACTGTTTAAAAATAGCCTAGCTCTTCCTGGACCCTCCACTTCTTGGCCGCCTCCTTTCTGATGTGTCAATCAAACACGATTCTGCCTCCCTCTGAATTCTGCAGCCTTTTGTTTACACCTCTCTTCTGCATTTTTGAGTTATATTTGTCTTACCTCACAAATAGACTGTAAGACGGCCAAAAGTGAGCTCCGTTTTAAAATCACAGTATCCTTACCTCACGACACCTGGCACAGAACCCTGAACAAAACAGCGTTCCCACGTTCCCAAATTGCACAAATTCTCAATGCTGAGATGCTGACACAATCCTTTAGCCCTTCAACTTCCTTGATACAGGTTGGTACATGGACTGAGTTTCACTCAAGATCATAATCACTCCTACTGACTGGAATACTAGAGTTTTATTGTCAACGATACAGGCTAGTTGTTCTCAGAGTGTGCTCCCCACAACCAGTACCACCTGGGAATCTGTTTTCTCCTCAGTTCTCCACAATCGGAAATTCTAGGCAAAGGGCCCAGAATTAAGGTGCTTAAGGTGCCTTCCAGGTGATGCTGACGTTCACTCCAGTCTGAGAACCACTGAACTAGGCAACTAAGGAACAACTCAAAGTGAAGGGAAAAATCTTCAAGCGCAAAGATGTTCACTGTTCAGTCTTGGTTAGTTTTAAGAACAAAAAACTGGAAACAAACTAAGTACCTGGCAAACAGAGAAGTGACAGCACTTCCTAATGACAAAGAAAAGAAATCTGCAACCATTTAAAAGCTGTCAATAACAGATTTTAAGAACATAAGAAAATACTTATGCTATAATATTAAACAAACAAAGGTAGATTTTAAAATCTATTCACATTGCATGACCTTAACTATGTACAAAAATAGGGCTAGGAAAAAAATAAGAGCAAGACAGTAACATCACTGGTTATCTTTAGGTATTTTTCTATAATAAGCACTTTTAAAAGGGAATTAGCTAAAGCATGTTAAAGTACTTAACTAATATGTTTCCACTGTAATTTACCCTCTTTTTAACTAGAGATCTCAAACCAGACAGCCTGCAGCCATTACAGACAGACAGCAGACGCCTCTTGTCCTGCACTCTTGAGCTCCTGCTCTTATGCAAGCAGTAACCTCTCAGATGCTCAGTATTTCACTGCACTTCACCAACTTCTGGTGATCCAATTTTCCATAGCTTTTCCAAAAGAATTTCTATTTCCCCCATCCAAATCCAAAAATCTCCAAAAACTTAAATATAAAACATGTAACTTCCTGTGGTAGAGTTTACGACAGTCAATACCAGACAATGCTAAGAGAACGATCTGCTCAGGTCACCTTCATGTTCTCTCTTTCAGAAACTCAACGGCTGCCCAGCACTGTGCACATGAGAACACTTTCCTCGCTTCCTACAAGTTGCTCCAGCAATCACCCTGAACAACCGAGCTTTTCTCATTTCAGCTGCTACAAACAAAAACTGGAAAAAGACACTATTTAAAAAGAGTACAGCATATAATTTATACTGTAGTAATACAGTATACTGAGCTTCCCTGATGGCTCAGTGGTAAAGAATCTGTCTGCCAATGCAGGAGACTTAGATTTGATCAGGAGGATCCCCTGGAGAAGGAAATGACAACCCACTCCAGCATTTGTGCCTGGAAAATTCCAAGGACAGAGGAGGCTGGCGGGATATGGTCCATGGAGTCGAAGAGAGTCAGACATGACTTAGGGACTCAGTTCAGTTCAGTTCAGTAGCTCAGTCGTGTCCGACTCTTTGCAGCCCCATGAATCGCAGCATGCCGGGCCTCCCCGTCCATCACCATCTCCCGGAGTTCACTCAGACTCACGTCCACTGAGGCGGTGATGCCATCCAGCCATCTCATCCTCTGTCATCCCTTCTCCTCCTGCCCTCAATCCCTCCCAGCATCAGAGTCTTTTCCAATGAGTCAACTCTTCGCATGAGGTGGCCAAAGTACTGGAGTTTCAGCTTTAGCATCAGTCCTTCCAAAGAACACCCAGGACTGATCTCCTTTAGAATGGACTGGTTGGATCTCCTTGCAGTCCAAGGGACTCTCAAGAGTCTTCTCCACCACCACAGTTCAAAAGCATCAATTCTTCGGCACTCAGCTTTCTTCACAGTCCAACTCTCACATCCATACATGGCTACTGGAAAAACCATAGCCTTGACTAGACGGACCTTTGTTGGCAAAGTAATGTCTCTGCTTTTTAATATGCTGTCTAGCTTGGTCATAACTTTCCTTCCAAGGAGTAAGCATCTTTTAATTTCATGGCTGCAATCACTATCTGCAGTGATTTTGGAGCCCCCCAAAATAAAGTCTGACACTGTTTCCACTGTTTCCCCATCTATTTGCCATGAAGCCAACTTTTTCACTCTTGTCTTTCACTTTCATCAAGAGGCTTTTTAGTTCCTCTTCACTTTCTGCCATAAAGGTGGTGTCATCTGCATATCTGAGGTTATTGATATTTCTCCCGGCAATCTTGATTCCAGCTTGTGCTTCTTCCAGCCCAGTGTTTCTCATGATGTACTCTGCATAGAAGTTAAATAAGCAGTCTGACAATATACAGCCTTGACATACTCCTTTTGCTATTTGGAGCCAGTCTGTTGTTCTATGTCCAGTTCTAACTGTTGCTTCCTGACCTGCACACAGGTTTCTCAAGAGGCAGGTCAGGTGGTCTGGTATTCCCATCTCTTGAAGAATTTTCCACAGTTTATTGTGATCCACACAGTCAAAGGCTTTGGCACAGTCAATAAAGCAGAAATAGATGTTTTTCTGGAACTCTCTTGCTTTTTCCATCATCCAGCGGATGTTGGCAATTTGATCTCTGGTTCCTCTGCCTTTTCTAAAACCAGCTTAAACATCTGGTTCCTCTGCTTTTTCTAAAACCAGCTTGAACATCTGGAAGTTCACGGTTCACATATTGCTGAAGCCTGGCTTGGAGAATTTTGAGCATTACTTTACTAGCATGTGAGATGAATGCAATTGTGTGGTAGTGTGAGCATTCTTTGGCATTGCCTTTCTTTGGGATTGGAATGAAAACGGACCTTTTCCAGTCCTGTGGCCACTGCTGAGTCTTCCAAATTTGCTGGCATATTGAGTGCAACACTTTCACGGCATCATCTTTCAGGATTTGAAATAGCTCAACTGGAATTCCATCACCTCCACTAGCTTTCTTCGTAGTGATATTTTCTAAGGCCCACTTGACTTCACATTCCAAGGTGTCTGGCTCTAGGTGAATGATCACACCATCGTGATTATCTTAGATGTGAAGATCTTTTTTGTACAGTTCTTCTGTGTATTCTTGCCACCTCTTTTTAATATCTTCTGCTTCTGTTAGGTCCATACCATTTCTGTCCTTTACTGAGCCCAGCTTTGCATGAAATGTTCCCTTGGTATCTCTAATTTTCTTGAAGAGATTTCTAGTCTTTCCCATTCTGTTGGTTTCCTCAATTTCTTTGCATTGATCGCTGAGAAAGGCTTTCTTCTCTCTTCTTGCTATTCTTTAGAACTCTGCATTCAGATGCTTATATCTTTCCTTTTCTCTATTGCTTTTCTCTTCTTTTCACAGCTGTTTGTTAACGCCTCCCCAGACGGCCATTTTGCTTTTTTGCATTTCTTTTCCATGGGGATGGTCTTGATCCCTGTCTTCTGTACAATGTCACGAACCTCAGTCCATAGTTCATCAGGCACTCTATCTATCAGATCTAGGCCCTTAAATTCTATTTCTCACTTCCACTGTATAATCATAAGGGATTTGACTTAGATCATACCTGAATGGTCTAGTGGTTTTCCCTACTTTCTTCAATTTAAGTCTGATTTTGGCAATAAGGAGTTCATGATCTGAGCCACAGTCAGCTCCCGGTCTTGTTTTTGCTGACTGCATAGAGCTTCTCCATCTTTGGCTGCAAAGAATATAATCAATCTGATTTCGGTGTTGACCATCTGGAGATGTCCATGTGTAGAGTCTTCTCTTGTGTTGTTGGAAGAGGGTGTTTGCTATGACCAGTGCATTTTCTTGGCAAAACTCTATTAGCCTTTGCCCTGCTTCATTCGGTATTCCAAAGCCAAATTTGCCTGTTACTCCACAATACAGTGCGCTATTCAAGAGTACTGCATCATTTAGGATCTCCTCCCAAACCTCTCAGCTCTCCGCCCACATGTTAGTTTCCCTCACTTGGCCTCTTCTGCCTAGTCCTCCTTAGGGATCTGACTCTCACTCCTTTTTAAGGTCTTCCACCCCCACCCCTTTCTTACAAACACATCCTGCATGTACTCCTCCCCTTTCCACCAGACCTGACCTACTCATTTACTCAACAAATATTTTACTGAAAACCTCCCACCTTCCAAGCACTAGGGATATTAATGGAGAGAAAGAAGATATATTTCCAATATTGTGACTTTGGGAGAAACAGCATGATACCCGCCCCCCTCCCCCGCCCCCCCCCCAAAAAAAGATAAAGTACTTCACAAGTCTAGGGAGAGGAAACTGCAAGAAGTTATAGAAGGACACAGAGGGAGCATGACCTGTGTGGCAAGCCATGGATGCTTCCCCAGAGAACAGCACTGAAGTTAAAACCAAAAGGAGGAGGCGGCGGCCAAGAGAAGAAAAGGACAGGGTTCTCAGTGAGGGCATATCTATGCTGAGGTCCACAAGAAATACAGAACATCATACACTCAGAGACCTGAAAGCAAGTCAGGGAGGCTGGAGGGCAGATTGGCAGGGAGAATATGAACAGGTGGGAGGCTGGAGAGGCAGGCAGAGGTCTGGTCAGGGAACTGAATTAAGGACACAGGACTTTGGACAAGGGCAACAGGTATCAATTGGAAATTTCATCCTGACTGTGAAACCAAATCCTCTAAAACAAAGTTCTCTTGCTGAGCTTATGATCAACCTCTCTATCCAAAACTTAACCTCTCTATCCAAAACTTAGGACTGAAACCAAGCAGGACCCTCCCAGGTACAAAAGCCTTTCTGTCTCCTGTTGTTTGTAGAAAAGGCTTTAGCCTCCCAAGCATTCCCTGAGTTCCAAACGGCAGATTCAGGCAATTACTAATTAGAGAAGTAAGGGACTGCAGAAACAAAGAAAAAGCAGTCAAGAAACAATAGAGTCCAAGTTCCTCCTCCAGGGATATACAGAACAAAATGACACAAACCCCTGAGTTGTTCTGCAGGAACTAGGACACCTCCCCCTTCCCCGGTGACGACAAGCTGACCACCAGAACGCAGACCCGACTGGTTGGAACCAGAAGGCTGAAGATCAAGACTCAGGAAACACCACCCTGTTGCCTCACCACCAACCAATCGAAAGGTCATGCTCCCTGCAACACTCACCCCAAACGTTACCTTTAAAAACCACGGGCAGCCAAGAAGATGGATCTGAGACAAGCCTACATCTCCCATCTTCTCCACTGGTGCCCTCCCAATCAATAAACCTTTTTCAGCTTCAAACTCAGACATTTCCATTTGTTGGGCCTCACTGTGCGTCAGGCACATGAACCTGGGTTCAAAAACAACTGCAGTGACTCTTTGCAAACCCATGGACTGTACCGTCCATCGAATTCTCCAGGCCAGAACACTGGAGTGGGTAGTCTTTCCCTTCTCCAGGGGATCTTCCCAACCCAGGGATGGAACCAGGTCTCCCACGTTGCAGGCATATTCTTTAATTCCCTGAGATTCAGATTCCCTGAGCTACCAGGGAAACCCTGAACGGGCTAGAGGAGGACAAATCTGCAGTCTGGGAAATCAGCTAGTAAGCTGCTGAGCAATCTGGGTAGAGATCACTAGCTGACCCTCAAGCTTCTCACTTGGATATCTGGGTAGACAGTGGCACCATATACACTGATATTACAAAAAAGAAAACACAACTGGGAGCAGGTTTGGGGAAGGGATTTGTTAAAAAGAAAACACAAGCCTATGATACCAAATCAGGCTTAATACCTAACCTAACTGTAGTTTCAATCTTCACCAGAAAAGTAATCTTAAGCAACAAGTTTGGAATTGCCTGGTCAGCACGAAGGAGGTAATGCGTCAAATGGGCCCCTTCATCCCACAGAGAAAGAAGAGATATTCCACATGATAAAATCCTTGCCAGTTCCCTTCCCCCCTAAAAAGATGATGTCTTGGCCTAAAATTCTTTCACTCACAGCACCCGTGTCCCATCCTTCTTCCTATCCAAAGCTTCCATTTGGTCCAGACCCTCAGAGAACCCTTCCAGCTGCTGGCAGACATACTGCCAATGCATAAAGTGCCTCGCCAAGCCAATTAGATCTTCAAATTTACTTGGCTGAATTTTGTTTTTAACAGGTTGACATAAGGGGACAAGTGGATGCTGAAAGATTCTGAAGTTCTATACTACATCTTGTTCCTTTATATACAGTCTGCAATTATTCATTTACATAGAACTTTTTTGAATTAAGTCGTCATATGTTTGCAGTTGCATCACTGAAAATTCAGTGATTTTAGGCAGGAAAAGAGTAAATTTGTTAGTCTATGATGTTCAAAATCAATATCAGTGATAAAAAACAGCTGATACTTTCTTCTTTATGTTCTCAAAGAATACAGAGAAAGCTGCACCTTAAGGTCCGCAACAAACCAGCTTTCTGGATCCAGAAATGGAGTGGCCCACGGGTTTGATAAACCTTCCACCTTTCCCTCAAACCTGAATTGTTGTATCTTCAGGATATGCTTTTATGGCCACTGACTTTGGTACAATGACATAAAACATACCCTTATATCATTCATCATGTCCAAAGTCAAGTTTTTAAAGTAAAACTGATTTTCGAAAAAAAAAAAAATTTTTTAACATCAGACATTTTGTTTTGGGGTATAGCTGATTAACAATGTTGTGGTAGTCAGGTTAACAGCAAGGGGACTCAGCCACACATATTACATGTATCCGTTCTCCCCAAACCCCCTCCCATCCAGGCTGGCATATAAAAATGAACAGAGTTCCATGTGCAACACAATAGGTCTTTGTTGGTTATCCATTTTAAGTATAGCAGTGTGTAGAAAATCCTCCCAAAGTCCCTAACTATCCCTTCCCCCTGGCAACCATAAAGTTCATTTTCTAAGTCTGTGAGTCTATTAAATTTATTTTTAAACAATGAAGTGTTAGAAGAATCTGGAAACATCTGTGAACTTTTTACTTGATTTCTCTTTTCTTTTTGCAATCAACGGCATCTTCCTGGAATTCAGCTTACGGTTGTCATGCAGCGCTGTTGGAGCACTCTGCTCACTCTCCACGACTCTGCTGCACAGAATGAACAGTTCCTCCAAAAGACACAACCAGAGTCATGTCCCCACTTCTCGCACAAGTGGGAAAGGTAAAGCCAGCGCTGCAGTCAAGTGTGTATTTCGCTTGTGCATTAAACACAGGAGACGTGACTGCTCTTCAGTGCTCCTCCAAATATGCAGGACAAGGGAAAGGCCTGGTCACTTTCCAACGAGCCCTAGGCATGGGAGAATCCCTCCTTGGGACTATGGGATAAGCAAAGAAGAACTGGGCTGTCTGCGAGGCAGTGGGCCCCAAAGACTGGGAACTAAAAACTTCATTTTATGGGTTTATACCACTTAGTGGGGATGAAGGGTGAGCTGCCTCAAATAACTCCTTATCAAGAGCCCTTCAACTGGGCTGGGACTAAACCTGGGCCAAGACTCTCCAGCAAGACCAGTCACAGGGAAACTGAGCCAAGGGGAAAGTAAGCCTAGCTCAACGTGTGTTTAGTTGCTCAGTCCTATTCAACTCTTTGTGACCCCACAGGCTCCAGGTCCATGGGATTCTCCAGGCAAGAATACTGTGAGTGGGCAGCCATTCCCTTCCCCAGGGGATCTTCCCAATCCAGGGTATTCCCAAACCCAGGTCTCCCGCATTGTACTTGGATTCTTTACTGTCTGAGCTACCAGAAAAGCCCCTGCCTAAGGGAACCTTGAAAAAACCCTGGATTGATCCCTAAGGCTCTGCAGCTGAAATGGATGCAAATTCATGTTAAGAAATGAGGTTACTTCCACAGTTTGCAACATTGCTGCCTATTCCTGGATTAAATCTTGTCTCCTATTTACATTCTTCTAATCAAATAGATAAGAAATTCTGGACATCTGAAATAAGTGGACATTTGAAGTATCTGTGAATACTCACATGGATACATGAGAGTGGAGCTTCAGAGAATAAGCCTAGGTCAGAGATCTATATTTGGTAGTTATCAGAACAGTCAAATGGTAAGTGAAACCAGGGTAGCAGATGAGACGGTCAAAGCTTACAACTCTTATTCTAAAATCATGGCATCTGGTCTCATCACTTCATGGTAAACAGATGGGGAAAAAGTGGAAAACAGTGGCAGATTTTATTTTCTTGGGTTCCAAAATCACTGTGGATGATGACTGCAGCCATGAAATTAAAAGACGCTTGCTTCTTGGAAGAAAAGCTATGACAAACCTAGACAGCGTATTAAAAAGCAGAGACATCATTTTGCCAACAAAGGTCCGGCTAGTCAAAGCTATGATTTCTCCAGTAGTCGTGTATGGATTGAGAGTTGGACCAAAAGGAGGCTGAGCACTTAAGAATTGATACTTTTGAACTGTGGTGTTGGAGAAGACTCTTCAGAGTCCCATAGACTGCAAGGAGATCAAACCAGTCAATTCTCAAGGAGATCTACTCTGAATATTCACTGGAAGGACAGATACTGAAGCTCCAATGCTCTGGCCACCTGATGTGAAGAGCCAACTCACAGGAAAAGACCCTGATGCTAGAAACGAGGGCAAGAAGAGAAGGGGGCAACAGAGGATGAGATGGTTGGATGACATCATCAACTCAATGGACACTGAGCTTGAGCAAACTCTGGGAGATAGTTAAGGACAGGAAAACCTAGTGTGCTGCATGCAGTTCCTGGGGTTACAAAAAGTCAGACACAACTTAGCAACTGAACAACAACAACTCTTATTAAAAGGCGGGCGGCGGGGGGGGGAAACCACAAGGGACGTAGGGAAGGAATACCCGGCTCCTTGGCTCACTTTAGGACTAAGGGACATATGAGAACACACTTCATTTCACCTCGCTACCTCTATGAAAGTGAAAGTGAAGTCGCTCAGTCATCTCCAACTCTTTGCAACCCCATGGAGAGTGTAGCCTACCAGGCTTCTCCGTCCATGGGATTTTCCAGGCAAGCATACTGGAGTGGGTTGCCATGTCCTTCTCCAACCTCTATGAAGGTCTCCTGTGAAGACTTTTCCTGTCCTTTCCTCCCTCCCTCCCAATCTTCTGACTTTCTTCAAATTATACTTCCAACAGAAAACACTCACCACCTCTCACAAATACAAAACAGTGACGTATCTGATATTCAGCCAACTGGGCCTTGAAAGACACCTACACTTAATGTTCTGGAAAACCCCATGAGGGCCAAAAGGAATTCTCCAGTTTCCCCACCCTGGCTCTCTGCTTAACTCTTCGTTCTATTTTAGAAATAGTTTATCTCTTTCACTAGTACACAGCAAAGCTGTATTACATTTCTCTTCAAGTAAAGTGGGGTGGGCAAGTGTTTCAGTTTCAATAGAATCCATCCTGTAAGCAAAACTTACATCAAAAAAGGAAGTCAGATGTCAAAATATTGAGCAGAATGATGCCATCAATAATGAGAAATGAGCACTGCAAAGTGGAGAATCCTCACACCAATTACCTCAGGGTACACGTTTCAGATACAAACTTTCACCCCTCATCTGTGACAGTATTTTTTTCTTTCCACCCACTATATTCTCTTTTATTAAATGTTACACAGGGTAAACTTTTGAAATCAAAGTGAGACTTATATACCCCAGCTGCAACCTCAACAAGATACCATGACTAGGCTCACATGACTCATAAATTTCCTAAATTATGCAATTCGTAACAGTTCAACTGAAATCATTTTCCACGGTCTATGCAGTACTCCAAAAGCCAGGATTCTATTATATATATATGTATTCTTCAGAAAATGTTGTCAAACCCCTAATCAATATTTAGTACTGTGGTTATACATGGTAACATTTATAGGATAAGAAGGCTGTTAAACAATAAACCACATTCTTTAACTATGAAATTACTCATTGGCCTTGACCAATTCAATCTAAATGCTAGGGCAGAGTTAAGCAACAAATTACATTCAAAGCCATCAAACACATACACACACACACACAAACATTTTTCAGAAGAAAAAATACCCACAAGGCATGTATTTATTGGCATATATTTATCACTAATGGTATGAACCTGACCGGTCACTACACTTTTCTTGAGACTCATCTTTCCTGCCACTTTATTTAAAAAACTAGACATGATCTCCAAGTTTCATTTCAATTCTAACACTAAATGCCTCCATCAGGAATGTCCTTGTTTTCTCTTTTCAGCTACTTAACCTTACAGCCGGGCTCAATATCATCACCTCCTTCAGGGAGCCTTCACTAGCCTTCCCCAGCTAGTTTCAATACCACCTGATGAAAATAATTCCCCACCATAATGTCTTCTAACAGTCTCCTTCATACTCTTCTAGCATTTTCTGCTTAGATCTCTCTATTCCACTAAACCAAAAGCCTTTTGAAGATGGATTTGTCTGATCATTACACTTTCAATGTCACACATATAACCTGCATACAGTATGCGTTCTTCAAACATGCAGTGAATAAATGGCTAAGTCTGTGCATTTTTCTGGCACCAACTGTCTGCACTTTGCCAATAAAAACACAAGGTCAAAAAACAAAAACAAACAAACCCTTAAGATTTGTGACTGTTCCTGAGAATAGACCTAGAAAGCAAGGTTTTCTTAGAAGAAAATATAGATAGTGCAGGTACTATGTGCATTCCTAGGATTCGTGCTACTTAAAGATTCCCACTTGTGAACAAGAGAATGATAACAAAACTGAAAGTTGTATTAGTGGTACAAATATTTGTATTTCAGTTTTGTTATTCCTCTTGTTCACAAGTGGGAAACTTTTAAGTAGCACAAATCCTAGGAATGAATATAATACCTGCACTATCTATATTTTCTTCTTCTTCTTTTTTTAATATTAGGGCTTCTCTGGTAGCTCAGCTAGTAAAGAATCTTCCTGCAATGCAGGAGAGACCTGGGTTTGATCCCTGGGTTGGGAAGACCCCTGGAGACGGGAAAGGCTACCCACTCCAGTATTCTGGCCTGGAGAATTCCACGGACTACTCAATGGGGTCGCAAAGAATCTGACACAACTAAGCAACTTTCACTTTTTTTTTTCATCCTTATGAGTGGATCCTTACCCTCTTCCTCCATTCTGACCACCCCAATTTACCATTTTCCTTCAATCTGTATTAAGTTACCACATCTCAGCACTTCCTACCAGGTTCTCCCTAGCCGGTTATTAAACTAATCAATCACCTGCAACTCATTTTCAATTTGAGATAACCACAAAGCAGTAGTTCAAGTGAGAACACAACACCTTTAATACTTTCCATCAATTACGGTTTTTGTCCATTTAATAAGAAAAAAGGATTGCCAGGTAAAGTAATGCAAATTTTTTACTGGCCATAAAAAAATCTACATAGTGTCTCACTCTGCACAGTATTAAGGCATCATGGTGAGATTTGGAGACCAAAACAACCATGAAAAATCACCGAGGCTACAGCTTCTCACAGTGGGAAAATACAGTCTCATACTTTATTACTAATTAACCAAACTCTCTTACATGTTAACTTTTAACAGAGAACCCTAACGGTCACTGTAAGTTTTCACTAACTTCCACCAAATTTCACATCTCTCAATGTTAGTCCTTTAAAATCCAAGCTCTTCAGAAAATCTAAATAACCCTCTACTTCTAGCCTCAAAACTGATCAAATTGGGGGTCCCTGATCATTTTTGTTTAAAATGACAAGAAGGCGTTCAAAGTAAACGGCATCACGAGCTGACCTAGCAGGTTTAAGAATCTCCAACAAGCAGCTACATTTTAAATAACTACACACACGATGTTAAGATGTTTGCAAAACGCAACTCCAAGAAGAGTTCCCCAGTCACCGCCTTCCAACCAGATTACAGCCTAAGGACCTCCTAGGCAGAAAATCTAGTTCGCTTCCTCAGAGCCGTGGAAGAGATGGGGAGCTCTGGGCCTTCCTATCCTCCTCCAGAATCCTGCCTTTGCTAAGAACAAAATGTAGCTTTGTTTGTTAGCGGGGCAGGACCGGGACCGCATCTCCCTCTCCGAAGACGAGCCGTCACCACTCCCTGCCTTACCGCTTTCCGGAACACACGCCCAAACACAAACTCGAGGAGCAGACCGCTCCCAGGTCCTCAGTCACTAACAGGAGGCCCCCCACCCCACCCCAGGACCCCTTTCCCATTCAGAAAGACAAGCCCAGCTCCTCTCCTTCCCTGACTCCGAGAGCCACACCCCCTTCCTACACCGAAAACTTCGGGAAGCGCCACCGTCGTCCAACACCCTGCCCCCAAACACCTGAGAGATCCCGCTCGCCTGCTCTTCCCCCCAAAAGCTGCGCGTCCCAGGCACCCGGAGCCAACTCCTCTGGGTCCTTACCGAATCGCCGCGGGGATTCCCGCTCGTCAGGAGGTCGCGGCGCCAGCACCAGATGAACCAAGCTGGTGAGCAAGAGGACACGGTGCCTCATGGTCCCGGCCCGGCCACCGGCTCCACCTCTCTGGGGGGCAGCCTTCGCCTGAAGAGGGGGCTCGGGACGCCGCTCACATTGGGAGACGAGGGGATCCGCCCCGGCCGGCCCTTCAAGCTGCTTATTCCTCCCGCGCCGCCTACCGGAAGACTCCAGAGCCGGGCTAGAGGCCCCCAGGAAGTGCAGGCAGAGCTCCCAGAGGCTGGCGCAGCCTGCTTCCGGCCGCCGCCGACCCCCGCACCGCCCACAGCCGGAAGCCCGGCGTCACGCGCGGCATGTCGGGAGGCCCGCGCTCGCTCCGCTCCGCGCCGGCGCGCCGCAGTCTTGCCACCCCCACCCAGTCCCGTCGAGGGTTCCGCCGGCGCCGCCTGTGACGCGCAGTGCGACGTCCTGACTCGACCCAGTGGGGCCGCCTCTCTGTCCCCGGATGACCTCCGCCAGGGACGGGGTCCCTCACGAATGGGCCCGCAGAGGTGCGTCCGGCCGCGTCCCTCGGTCCCACCGCGTCTGAAAGCGATGGCCGTCCGCTTTCGGTTGTGTCCGACTCTTTGCGACTCGATGGGCTGTAGTGCTCCAGGCGCCTCCGTCCATGGGATTCTCCAGGCAAGAATATTGAAATGGGTTGCCGTTTCCTTCTCCAGGGCAATCTTCGCGACCCGGAGATGGAACCCGGGTCTCCCCGGGTTGCAGGCAGACGCTTTACGGTCTGAGCCACCAGGGAAGTCCATCTGAATAGGATCCCTGTTTTCCCTGGTGGCTCAGAATCCGCCTGCCATGAGAGAGACCCGGGTTCGATCCCTGGGTCGGGAAGATTCCCCTGGAGAAGGCAGTGGCTACCCACTCCAGTATTCTAGCCTGGAGAATCCCATGGACAGAGGAGCCTGGCGGGACTGTAGTCCGTGAGGTCGCGAAGACTGAGTGACTTTCCCTCTCACCCTTTTCACTAAGCGAGTTGTAGAACCCTGGGGTCCAGAGCGGACGAGGAGCCCCTGGCCGGGTGTGCTAGGGGTGATGACCCAGTAGCGAAGTGCTGGAGCGAACGAAGGACAACTCCAGGGAGCGGGAGGCCCCCCGCGGCCGTCCCCGCGCCAACTTCTGCGAGATCAGCTTCCCAGTTTCAAACGGGGTGCAGCTTGGCTTTCCGGGCCCCACGTCGGACCAGCCGGGTGTCTTAGGCCTCCGTCCGTTTTAAGGAGAAAGGCTTTTTTTTTTTTTTGTCAAGACGGAAATAAACAGGTGCTTCCTTAATGCAGTTTCTCTTTCGCCCCGCTGTACGTAGAAGGTGTACAAAGAGTTCCATAAAATATACGTTGGACTTAACCCCTCTGCCTGTACAGGTTAGGTTCTAGAATCGTCCAGCTAACTTCTTGAAATTCAACTTGGTGGCCACTTTTTACTTAGATTGGAGATTTGCCAAGACAGTTTGTGTTTTGTTTTGCAAATCCTTTGCATCATTTTAGCTCTAGTTGAGTGTTCATGGTACTTAATAAAACATTCTAACAACGTTGGATGTGAATTGCTGTTTTGGTTCAACTAATGTTTATACGAGTAGGACATAATACATTTTCCACGTAAGAATGAGAAATACAGCCTTTTCTCCATTCACTTCAGTTCAGTCGCTCAGTCGTCTCCGACTCTTTGAGACCCCATGAATCGCAGCACGCCAGGCCTCCCTGTCCATCACCAACTCCCGGAGTTCACTCAGACTCACATCCATCGAGTCGGTGATGCCATCCAGCCATCTCATCCTCTGTCGTCCCCTTTTCCTCCTGCCCCCAATCCCTCCCAGCATCAGAGTCTTTTCCAATGAGTCAACTCTTTGCATGAGGTGGCCAAAGTACGCGAGTTTCAGCTTTAGCATCATTCCTTCCAAAGAACACCCAGGACTGATCTCCTTCAGAATGGACTGGTTGGATCTCCTTGCAGTCCAAGGGACTCAAGAGTCTTCTCCAACACCACAGTTCAAAAGCATCATATGAAATGGTAAAATGTTAGAAATGGAGTGTTATTCCTGTCTGGCCAAGTCTTAAGGCTTGGCCTTAAGATACTCATACTGTGGTTTAAATTTAGGTTCACTGCGACATGCCTCCGTAAAATCTCAGCAGCTTTTCCCAACAGTTATTATCCATAGTAACAAGTTTTGTGCATTTTTGGCATAACTAAATCTGGTGTGATCATCTGAGGTGGAAAATGCCTTCATTAAACATACACACTGATAACATACCTAATCAAAAAGTAAAGCAGAGGTACACCTCTGCCAATTGTACATAATTTTTAAAAGATGAATACCATATAAAATGAGTTGGGTACAGTTCTTTGTACAGTAAGAATATATTTTCTGAGCATCCAGATAGTCTTTTCCAGCTTATAACTTTAACAGATCCTAGATAGCATTGTCTCCTACCCCAGCTCCTGTACTGTGCCTAGATCACAGTACTTAACAGTTTAATAAATGCCATTTTAAAATAGTAAAATTCCTGATTGATTTTATTATTCATATCCAGAAGCCCTACATTTTCAGATAGTCAAACTTTCCAGTAATTTTTCCCATTCACAAATCAGGACCCAAATTATACTTTCCAGTTTGAGGTTTATCTTAAATTTATAAATTGTCCATATAGTTAAGATACAAGAGCACCACATGGGGGAGATAAAGAGCCAGAAGAACAGCTTAAGAGGGATGCACTGGATAGAACCAGAAGTCTGAGCCAGCTATCTTCAAACTTTTATACTCATCCCCAAAAGAATTTTTTTAAAACATATGTACATTTTTAAATCATCAGATCAGATCAGTCGCTCAGTCGTGTCCGACTCTTTGCAACCCCATGAATCGCAGCACGCCAGGCCTCCCTGTCCATCACCAACTCCCAGAGTTCACCCAGACTCATATCCATCAAGTCAGTGATGCCATCCAGCCATCTCATCCTCTGTTGTCCCCTTTTCCTCCTGCCCCCAATCCCTCCCAGCATCAGAGTCTTTTCCAATGAGTCAACTCTTTGCATGAGGTGGCCAAAGTACTAGAGTTTCAGCTTCAGCATCATTCCTTCCAAAGAAATCCCAGGGCTGATCTCCTTCAGAATGGACTGGTTGGATCTCCTTGCAGTCCAAGGGACTCTCAAGAGTCTTCTCTAACACCACAGCTCAAAAGCATCAATTCTTCGGTGCTCAGCCTTCTTCACAGTCCAACTCTCACATCCATACATGACCACAGGAAAAACCATAGCCTTGACTAGACGAACCTTTGTTGGCAAAGTAATGTCTCTGCTTTTGAATATGCTACCTAGGTTGGTCATAACTTTCCTTCCAAGGAGTAAGCGTCTTTTAATTTCATGGCTGCAGTCACCATCTGTAGTGATTTTGGAGCCCAGAAAAATAAAGTCTGACAGTTTCCACTGTTTCCCCATCTATTTCCCATGAAGTGGTGGGACCAGATGCCATGATCTTCGTTTTCTGAATGTTGAGCTTTAAGCCAACTTTTTCACTCTCCACTTTCACTTTCATCAAGAGGCTTTTGAGTTCCTCTTTACTTTCTGCCATAAGGATGGTGTCATCTGCATATCTGAGGTTATTGATATTTCTCCCGGCAATCTTGATTCCAGCTTGTGTTTCTTCCAGTCCAGCGTTTCTCATGATGTACTCTGCATAGAAGTCAAATAAGCGGGGTGACAATATACAGCCTTGACGAACTCCTTTTCCTATTTGGAACCAGTCTGTTGTTCCATGTCCAGTTCTGACTGTTGCTTCCTGACCTGCATACAGATTTCTCAAGAGGCAGATCAGGTGTTCTGGTATTCCCATCTCTTTCAGAATTTTCCACAGTTTATTGTGATCCATAGTCAAAGGCTTTGGCATAGTCAATAAAGCAGAAATCTTAAGCAATGGCAAAGGATGAAATTTCCAGCATAGTGTAGATACTAGCATTTAAAATTAAAGCTGTTAGGTTTAAATGTACCCAATGGAATATAAATACCTGACAGATTTGAAAGTCACTATCATGGCCGAGAGGAGCTACTCCACATTCAAGGTCAGGAGGGGCGGCGGTGAGGAGATACCCTTCGTCCAAGGTAAGGAGCAGCGGCTGCGCTTTGCTGGAGCAGCCGTGAAGAGATACCCCACATCCAAGGTAAGAAACCCAAGTAAGACAGTAGGTGTTGCAAGAGGGCATCAGAGGGCAGACACACTGAAACCATAATCACAGAAAACTTGTCAATCTAATCACACTAGGACCACAGCCTTGTCTAACTCAATGAAACTAAGCCATGCTGTGTGGGGCCACCCAAGACGGGCGGGTCATGGTGGAGAGGTCTGATAGAATGTGGTCCACTGGAGAAGGGAATGGCAAACCACTTCAGTATTCTTGCCTTGAGAACCCCATGAACAGTATGAAAAGGCAAAATGATAGGATACTGAAAGAGGAACTGCCCAGGTCGGTAGGTGCCCAATATGCTACAGGAGATCAGTGGAGAAATAACTCCAGAAAGAATGAAAGGATGGAGCCAAAGCAAAAACAATATCCAGTTGTGGATGTGACTGGTGACAGAAGCAAGGTCTGATGCTGTAAACAGCAATATTGCATAGGAACCTGGAATGTTAGGTCCATGAATCAAGGCAAATTCAAAGTGGTCAAACAGGAGATGGCAAGAGTGAACATCGACATTCTAGGAATCAGCGAACTAAAATGGACTGGAATGGGTGAATTTAACTCAGATGACCATTATCTCTACTGCAGGCAGGAATCCTTTAAAAGAAATGGAGTAGCCATCATGGTCAACAAAAGAATCCGAAATGCAGTACTTGGATGCAATCTCGAAAACGACAGAATGATCTCTGTTCGTCTCCAAGGCAAACCATTCAATATCATAGTAATCCAAGTCTATGCCCCAACCAGTAACGCTGAAGAAGCTGAAGTTGAACGGTTCTACAAAGACCTACAAGACCTTTTAGAACTAACACCCAAAAAAGATGTCCTTTTCATTATAGGGAACTGGAATGCAAAAGTAGGAAGTCAAGAAACACCTGGAGTAACAGGCAAATTTGGCCTCGGAATATGGAATGAAGCAAGGCAAAGGCTAATAGAGTTTTGCCAAGAGAACACACTGGTCATAGCAAACACCCTCTTCCAACGACACAAGAGAGGACTCTACACATGTATATCACCAGATGGTCAACACCGAAATCAGATTGATTATATTCTTTGCAGCCAAAGATGAAGAAGCTCTATACAGTCAGCAAAAACAAGACCGGGAGCTGACTGTGGCTCAGATCATGAACTCCTAATTGCCAAATTCAGACTTAAATTGAAGAAAGTAGGGAAAACCACTAGACCATTTAGGTATGATCTAAATCAAATCCCTTATGATTATACAGTGGAAGTGAGAAATAGAATTTAAGGGCCTACATCTGATAGAGTGCCTGATGAACTATGGACGGAGGTTCATGACATTGTACAGGAGACAGGGATCAAGACCATCCCCATGGAAAAGAAATGCAAAAAAGCAAAATGGTTGTCTGGGGAGGCCTTAGAAATAGCTGTGAAAAGAGAATCGAAAAGCAATAGAGAAAAGGAAAGATATAAGCATCTGAACGCAGAGTTCCAAAGAATAGCAAGAAGAGAGAAGAAAGACTTTCTCAGCGATCAATGCAAAGATATAGAGGAAAACAACAGAATGGGAAAGACTAGAGATCTCTTCAAGAAAATTAGAGATACCAAGGGAACATTTCATGCAAAGCTGGGCTCAGTAAAGGGCCGAAATGGTATGGACCTAACAGAAGCAGAAGATATTAAGAAGAGGTGGCAAGAATACACAGAAGAACTGTACAAAAAAGATCTTCACATCCAAGATAATCACGATGGTGTGATCACTCACCTAGAGCCAGATATCCTGGAATGTGAAGTCAAGTGGGCCTTAGAAAGCATCACTACAAAGAAAGCTAGTGGAGGTGATGGAATTCCAGTTGAGCTATTTCAAATCCTGAAAGATGATGCCGTGAAAGCGCTGCACTCAATATGCCAGCAAATTTGGAAGACTCAGCAGTGGCCACAGGACTGGAAAAGGTCCATTTTCATTCCAATCCCAAAGAAAGGCAATGCCAAAGAATGCTCAAACTACTGCACAATTGCACTCATCTCACACGCTAGTAAAGTCATGCTCAAAATTCTCCAAGCCAGGCTTCAGCAATATGTGACCCGTGAACTTCCTGATGTTCAAGCTGGTTTTAGAAAAGGCAGAGGAACCAGAGAACAAATTGTCAACATCCAGTGGATCATCAAAAAAGCAAGAGTGTTCCAGAAAAAACATCTATTTCTGCTTTATTGACTATGCCAAAGCCTTTGACTATGGATCACAATAAACTGTGGAAAATTCTGAAAGAGATGGGAATACCAGACCACCTGATCTGCCTCTTGAGAAACCTATATGCAGGTCAGGAAGCAACAGTCAGAACTGGACATGGAACAACAGACTAGTTCCAAATAGGAAAAGGAGTACGTCAAGGCTGTATATTGTCACCCTACTTATTTAACTTCTATGCAGAGTACATCATGAGAAACGCTGGGCTGGAAGAAGCACAAGCTGGAATCAAGATTGCCGGGAGAAGTATCAATAACCTCAGATATGCAGATGTCACCACCTTTATGGCAGAGAGTGAAGAGGAACTAAAAAGCCTCTTGATGAAAGTGAAAGAGGAGAGTAAAAAAGTTGGCTTAAAGCTCAACATTCAGAAAACTAAGATCATGGTATCTGGTCCCATCACTTCATGGCAAATAGATGGGGAAACAGTGGAAACAGTGTCAGACTTTATTTTGGGGGGCTCCAAAATCACTGCAGATGGTGATTGCAGTCATGAAATTAAAAGATGCTTACTCCTTGGAAGGAGCGTTATGACCAACCTAGATAGCATATTCAAAAGCAGAGACATTACTTTGCTAACAAAGGTCCATCTAGTTAAGGCTATGGTTTTTCCAGTAGTCATGTATGGATGTGAGAGTTGGACTGTGAAGAAGGCTGAGTACCGAAGAATTGATGCTTTTGAACTGTGGTGTTAGAGAAGACTCTTGAGAGTCCCTTGGACTGCAAGGAGATCCAACCAGTCCATTCTAAAGATCAGTCCTGGGTGTTCTCTGGAAGGAATGATGCTAAAGCTGAAACTCCAGTACTTTGACCACCTCATGCGAAGAGTTGACTCACTGGAAACGACTCTGATGCTGGGAGGGATTGGGGGCAGGAAGAGAAGGGGACGACAGAGGATGAGATGGCCGGATGGCATCACCGATTCGATTGATGTGAGTTTGAGTGAACTCCAGGAGTTGGTGATGGACAGGGAGGCCTGGTGTGCTGCAATTCATGGGGTCGCAAAGAGTCGGATATGACTGAGCGACTGAACTCTATTGAACTGATCATAGCCAGCCTCCCAGATGGCCATTAGTGGTCTCTGCTCCCTAATACTCAAACCCTTATATAGAATCACACCCCTTCCACACTAGACCAGGGTTGGTCTGTGTGACCTATAGCACATAGAAGTGATGGTATTACACTCCAACGATTAGACTGTAAGAAACTGTGTCTTCCATCTCAGGTGTTGTCTTGCTTGCTTGCTCCCTCTACGATAGTAGAGGTGAAGGCAGCTTTTGTGACATGAGAACATTCAAGAAGTCTATGGAGTGATTCATAGGAATACAGGTCAACAGCCCACAGCCACCAAGTAACTGAGACCACCAAAGACTATCTGCCTCAACTTGGAAGTGAATCCTCCAGCCCTAGGCTACCTTTCAGACAATGGCATTCCCCCAACCCATCAGGTTGACTGCAACCTCATGAGAGAGGGAGCCAGCAATGCCCATCCAACCATTCCCTGATTTTTGTCCACCAGAAAATGGGAAATAATAAATACTAGTTATTTTAAGTTTCTAAATTAGGGGTAACTTGTTACACAGCCACTATTGCCCATTTGAAAAATAACATGAGCAAGATGACTGGATCCAGATGCCTCTCCTTAACACCATAAGGGGTTCTTTTAATTTAGGATTTAATAAAGATATGTAAACAATGACTTGGGATTTGCTGATCCCATGCTATAGAATGAAATATTTACCTTTTACTTGCTGCAAGTGAACTTAAATTTCCAATTACTAAACACCTGTCACCACATGACTCTGGAGTTAACTACTAGATTCACACAAGCATTGGTACTGCTTTCATCTAAACGATCAGATATAGCTCTCTAGTTTTGGCTGAGCTTGGGGGCATTTTCTTGTCATCCTTGCTGTGTTTCTCTTATCGGCCACAATTTGTCCTATACCAATCCCATCAGTCCTTATAGACATATAACATCTTTAACACTCTAACGTGAATTATTCCTACATCCGTATGCTTTTTTTTTGGCCTGAATAAATCTGTGTGAAGTTAGCACCTGAAAAAGTATGAGTAAATCCACAAGTCTCCCTCAGAAAACAGACCCCTCTTATTGGAATATGACTATATACAAAGTCGTGTACCAAGAACACGCGTACCAAAATCGTGTTCCAAGATTTTAGTTCAGAAATTTTAATGTATTTCAGATCCTTTTAGAAGGAAAGGGGGCTTCCTGGTAGCTAAAATGGCAGAGAATCTGCCTGCAATGCAGGAGACAGGTTTGACCCCTGGGTTGGAAACATCCCCTGGAGAAGGGAATGGCTACCCACTCCAGTATTCTTGACTGGAGAATTCCATGGACAGAGGAGTCCAGAAAAAAAGTGAAAAAATATATCATGCATGGAGCAAAGCACAGTATTTGAGTACCTATACTGATAAACAGATGATTCTTTGGGAATCTTTAATAAGAAAAAAAAATAATAACCAGCCATCTTGAAACTGAATTATTTCCCCTCAAGTCTGAGAAGAGAAGGAAACTAGTCATTTCATTGAAAAAGACACATGCATCCCATTATTCATTGCAGTACCATTTACATTAACTAGAACATGGAAGCAACCTAGATGTCCATCAACAGATGAATGGATAAAGAAGTTGTGGTACCTATACACAATGGAATATTACTCAGCCATAAAAAGGAACACCTTTGAGTCAGTTCTAATGAGATGGATGAACCTAGAACCTATTATACAGTGAAGTCAGTCAGAAAGAGAAAGATAAATATTGTATTCTAACACATATATACAGACTCTAGAAAAATGGTACTGAAGAATTTACTTACAGGGCAGCAATGGAGAAACAGACATAGAGAATAGAATTGTGGCCATGGGGAGAGGGGAGGAGAGGGTGCAATATATGGAAAGAGTAACATGGAAACTTACATTACCATATGTAAAACATATTGCCAAATTTGCTGTATGGCTAAGAAACTCAAACGGGCTCTGTATCAACCTAGAGGGGTAGGATGGGGAAGGAGATGGGAGAGAAGTTCTAAACAGAGGGGATATATGTATATCTATGGCTGATTCGTGTTGAGGTTTGACAGAAAACAACAAAATTCTGTAAAGCAATTATCCTTCAATAAAAAATTTTTTCAAAAAGATAAAACTTGTAATCTACACTGCGTCTTAGGAGATGAACAGGAGGTGGGAGGGAGGATTTTCTCTACATATCCTTTGTAGCTTTGTAATACGTACCATGCTAATGTACTACTATGCAAAACTTAAATCAATTTTTGAGGTAGTTTTACTACTATATTACTTAACAAGATGCAGTCATTGAGAATGATGTTTCTGAATAATGTCTCATGACTTGGAAAATTGGCACATATTAGATGAGAAAAAGCATAAAATTGAACTATGAACTACTTATACTTACCTCTTATTCTTCCTTATGATTATATGCTACCTATATTCTCTAAATTGCAATGAAATCAGTTAGCATTTATTAAAAAGAATAAAAAGGTTCATTTCTAAAATTTCAGTAACAATTTCTTTCTCTCCCTCTGTCTGTCTCCCTCATACACACACACACTTTTTTATGTATCTTTTTTACAGGCATCCTTGTCTTTTACCACAGAATGATTTGCAGTAGCTAATCTGGCTGCTGTGAGCAAAGCATATCTCTTACAAACTGTATACCATACAACATATGGAGCTGTGTTCTTTTCCTTCTTAAATCTCTCTCTTCTCTTTAGATCTCAGAGAAATTGAGCCAAGTGAATAACTGAACATAGAGAACACATTGGATAGAGAGAAAAAAATGTCAACTTGTGCTGGTTTGAAATCACCTCAGGTCTGAAGTGGCCAAAAGTCATGACCCTCAGGTTGACAGGCCCCAGAGGGAAGGCAAGCACCAATTACCCTCCAGTTCCGCAGTGACCGGAGGCCTTAATTGAAAACATGTTCTATTTAATCCTTTTTAGAAAAACAGAACTCAGCCGCTGAATGTTTAAAATATGCTAATTCTACTAGCATTTTAGGAAAATACCTCCAAAGTGGATGAAATCAGTATCTCAAAGAGATACCTGCACCCCCACATTCACTGCATGGTTCATAGTAGCCAAGATTTGGAAACAACCTGTGTCCACTGGCAGACAAGTGGGTAAGGAATATATGGTATATACATACAATGAGAGATTGAATATTCAGACATAACAAGGAAGGAAATCTTGCCATTTGCAACAACATGGGAGGAACCTGAAGGACATTATCCTATATGAAATGTCAGGACACAAAAAGATAAACACAGTATGATCTCATTTATATGTAAAACCATATAAAAGGTTAACTCAAGCAGAGAGTAGAAAAGTGGTTGCCAGAATCTGGGGATGGAAGCGGTGGGGATGGGAGATCTGGTCAAAGCTCCAAGTTTTCAGTTATAAATGTGGGGATCTAAGGTACACTATGCTGACCATGGTTAAGAACACTGTTTTATATACTTGAACTTTGCTCAGAGAGGAGATCTGAAGTGTTTTCACCACACAAAAACAGTAACTATAGATACGGTAACTAGCTTGATTGTGATAATCATCTCACAGTGAAAAGGTATATAAAATTAACACATTGTATACTTTAAATATATACAATTAAATATATATGTGTTGTGTGTGTATATACAATTGTTTATCAATTATACCTCAATAAGGCTGGAAAAAAAAATACCAGAGACCCGCCTCATACCTTTGCCCTCAATAGACTTACATTCTAAAAAATGAAAGGTACAGAGAAACACAAAAACACATACAATGTGATACTGGTCTTTAAAAACAAAGCTGTTATGCACTTTTTTTCCTGTTAATTTTTTTAAATAAAATTTTCATTTGGGAATAATTTCAGATGTACAGGAAAGCTGCAAGATAGTTCAGAGTTCCCATATTCTCTTCACTCAGCTTCCTCTAATGTTAGTATCTTACATAATCTAGGTCTGTTTTATCAAAACTAGAAAATATTAGATTTCACAATTTTTAGAAGTGTGTGCCTTTTTAAGTCTTTTAAAAATTATGATGAAATAGACGTGACATAAAATGTATCATTAGTGGCATTCAGGACATCCACTATCTAGTTCTAGAACACTGAAATCACCTTCACAGAAAATCCCCAGACCCACTAAGCAGTCATTCTTCACTACTCCCTTCTTCCAGCCCTTGATAACCACAAATAGGACTGCACAGTTTCTGTTCCAGGATTCATCCCAGGATACCATATTGTATTTATAGTCACACTGACTTTTTATTCTTTAGGTCGTACAAAGCTGTTTCTAAAGAAGCACCATTAACATGCTTAGCTGGTGTTAATGGAAACTGCCCAGCTCAGTCCCTCCCTCTCTCTCCTCTGTCCGTCTAACAGCCTCTGACGTGACTTTCTTGCCTCTGGTCTCAGATTACACTTGGATGCAATGTCTACTTCTTGCCTCTTTCACAGTCTCTCCTGTTTTGTCCCACACTGCTGTCCACCGATGGTATCCTGCCTTTCTCCACAAAAGCACACGTTCCTGAGGCAAGGACCCTGTTACCTTCAACAGCAAATAACACAGTCCTGCACAGAAGGCTATTCCCGTTAATCAGACAAATTAGACAATTTAATGCTTGTAATGGGTGGAATTGTGTCCCATAAAAAAGATATGTCTGGAACTTTTTGGGATAAGTTCAATCCCTGGTGGGGGAACTAAGATGCCATATGCAATGAAACATAGTCAAAAGATGAAAAATTAAAAAAAAAAAAAATACTCCAGCTTAGTGACAAAGATGTGAATTTTAAACAAACAAGGTGATGTAGTTGTCATCTAGCTTGGTGATGTTTGGAAGCCTTTTTTGGCTATTATTGTTTTTAGCTGTAGCACTCTACTCCAAAAGAAATCTTTCACAGAAACTTAATGTATAAAATAGATCAAAGCAGAGCATTTAGGATTGAAGTACTCCTGAAACATCTTCCTAGAATTCCCAGGCCACTGATGTTCGCCAAGTCCCAGAGCAAGTTAACTGCAGGAATGACAACCCAGGGCTCTGATCTCCAGTCCACAACTTTGTTATCTAAACCATGGTAACTTTTTTTTTGGTTACACAGTGGCAGCTTATAGGATTTTAGTTCCCCAACCAGGAAGGGCACGTCTGCCCCCTGCACTGGGAGTGCAATATCCTAACTACCGGACCTCCAGGGAAATTCCTGTCTCTTTTTCCTAATTTTTTTTTTTTTGGGGGGGGGGGCGGTAAGTATAGTTGATTTAACTTCCCTGGTGGCTCAGATGGTAAAGCATCTGCCTACAATGCAGGAGATCTGGGTTCAATCCCTGGGTCAGGAAGATCTCCTGGAGAAGGAAATGGCTACCCACTCCAGTATTCTTGTCTGGAAAATCCCATGGATGGAGGAGCCTGGTAGGCTACAGTCCATGGGGTCACAAAGAGTCGGACACGACTGAGCAATTTCCATTTTCACTTTTCATAGTTGATTTACAATGTTGTGCCAGTCTTACACCGTGGGAACTCCTTAGGCAACTGAAAACGGGCCCCAGCTGAGACAGGCCAGTTTCCGATTTCCATCTGACCCAAGAACGTAATCCAACAGTTGGTAGTAACAGGATCATGCACCCAGCAGAATACAGGAAAAAACAGCTGGAAGACTCGTATTCCACCTGCTGTCATCTCCAATGCCTCCATAACAGGCACTTAAGTTGAGCACTTAATGCAAAATTCAAACAAACGAGACATCTATTTTGAGAGACTGAGAGGGTACGATGCTCTCTTTACAGTTCGTAAGAAGAGAAAGACAGGGAGGGCAGCCTAATCTTTTATTCTGGTTTAACCTGTAAAGAACTAAGGAGAAAGAGACTCAGTTCAGTTCAGTCACTCAGTCGTGTCTGACCCTTTGTGACCCCATGGACTGCAGCATGACAGGTCTCCCCGTCCACCAACTCCTGGAGCTTGCTCAAATTCATGTCCATCAAGTCGGTGATACCATCCAACCATCTCATTCTCTGACGCCCCCTTCTCCTGCCTTCAATCTTTCCCAGCATCAGGGTCTTTTCAAATGAGTCAGTTCTTCACATCAGGTGGCCAAAGTACTGGAGTTTCAGCCTCAGCATCAGTCCTTCCAATGAACACCCAGGACTGATCTTTAGGACTGACTGGTTGGATTTCCTTGCAGTCCAAGGGACTCTCAAGAGTCTTTTCCAACATCACAGTTCAAAAATATCAATTCTTTGGCACTCAGCTTTCTTATAGTCCAACTCTCACATCCATACATGACTACTGGAAAAACCATAGCCTTGACTAGACGCACCTTTGTTGGCAAAGTAATGTCTCGGCTTTTTAATATGCTGTCTAGATTAGTCTTAGCTTTTCTTCCAAGGAGCAAGCGTCTTTTAATTTCACGGCTGCAATCACCATCTGCAGTGATTTTGAAGCCTAAAAAAATAAAGTCTGTCACTATTTCCATTGTTTCCCCATCTATCTGCCATGAAGTGATGGGACTGGATGCCATGATCTTAGTTTTCTGAATGTTGAGCTTTAAGCCAACTTTTTCACTCTCCTCTTTCACTTTCATCAAGAGGCTCTTTAATAATTCTTCACTTTCTGCCATAAGGGTGATGTCATCTGCGTATATGAGGTTACTGGTATTTCCTCTAGCAATCTTGATTCCAGCTTGTGCTTCATCCATCCTGGCATTTTGCATGATGTACTCTGCATATAAGCTAAATAAGCAGGGTGACAATATACAGCCTTGACGTTCTCCTTTCCCTTAGCACACTCATTTCTGCTAAGAAGTACTACCTCCCCAAAGTCATAAGGAATCTTCTGCACTTTAAACTGAATAAGTTAGCAATGAGTTTTCTCTAGCTATAGCTGAGTAAAACAAGGTTTTGAAGAACAATAGGAATTTGCTAGGCAGAAAGGGAAGGGAAGGATGTTCTAGACACGGAGAACAAGACTTACAAAGATACACAACCATGGTCCTTGATGTGCTGTGTCATGAAGCACACAGCACAATCACAGGTTTCTTGCCAGGAAAGTTGAACGTGACTCTCATAAAGCCTCTTGAGCTAACTTCCACTTACAGGAGATGTGGATGAGGGCAGAGAAACACCAGCTACATAAAACTACAAGCAGCAAAGGGAGACATGGATAGAATAGAGGGACCCGCTACATAAAAGTACAGGAAGCAAGAGACAAGTCCAAAATGGGGACATCTAACAGAACCTGACTTCAGCACAAGATGACGCTCCCACCCCTCAAAAAAGAGGAGCGTGCTCCACATTAAGAAACATAAGACCCCCTGCAAACAAGCACAATGTGTAGACCCTTTTTGAACCTAGACGGCAACAAATCACTACAAGTATTTTTTCAGACAATTGGGGAAATATGAACTGAATAATAAATGATGTGAAACAATGAATGTAGTTTTGTTAGGTGTGATCACTGTTATTATGAAAGGAAATACTATGTTTAAGAGATATACACTTAAATTTGTATAGTGAAAAGACATAATGCCTGTTATTTGCTTTAAAACACTTAAGAGAAGTAACTTTATTTCATAATAAAGAATGAAAGCAAAATGGGGACAACAGAGGGTAAGATGGTTGGATGGCATCATTGACTCAATGATCATTGAGCAAGTTTCGGGAGATGGTGAAGGACAGAGAAGTCTGGTGTGTAAGCAGTCCATGGGGTTGCAAAGAGTGAGATGCAACTGAGCAACAAAAGCAAAATGATATAGCGACATGAAACACTAAGGTAGACATCTGTTAGGTTCCTACTCCTGCCTGGATCAGGCCCTTGTCTGTTCTGTTCACTTGGCATAATGCATGGCATATCATCATCAGATGTTAATAGTTGCTATACACAGGAGGTGTAAATTACTGCACTGACTCCTCTAAAAATCCTTTGAAGCATTATCTCTATCCTACTTTATTTTCCAGCATTATTCCCAAGGTCACATGGCTACAAAGTGGTGGAGGCAAGATTCAAATCCAGAGTCATCTGACTTTACTTCCTTCACAACAAGAACTATAGGAAATCTAGCGTAACTTCAGGCGTGATCCGTATCAGCAGGTGGTACCAAAAGATCCTAGACGGCATGGGCTATTTGCATCACCTTCCTTTCCCCACATCTCTTCCACACTGTGCTCTCCTCCCACTCCGAAATGCAGACACACCACACACATTTCATCCACTGGGATTGACTGAGCTGCTGCATGGAACAGGCACTGTGTTTCGGTATGTCTGGTGCTTCATATGTTCATTATGCCTGCCTCGTCAGATTACAAACCTGACAGGTGAGTGAGGCCAGCTCTGTATGTCTTCAGAGCCTTTGTTGCCAAATACAGGATTGGAAATATACTAGGTCAGCAACAACTTGAATCACTTCTTTGAAACATTATTCCTTTCACTATCTGATCTATTAGAAGTTTAAGCAAAATTTGTAGAGCTAAACTCAGAATACCTGTTACCCTGCGAGAAACACCTGTGGTTTGGTCTGAAATAAGCATTCTGATCGATAGCTGCAGCCCTGCACCTTACAAGCAAATGAAATACGTCAACACAACGCAACAGTAAATGCCTATGTAATACTTTTTCCATTTTATCTTTGAGAGAGAAAGCTCATTCAAATTTTACTTTTGCCTTGAATCAACAATTTGAGAACTAGAGGGATTAACAGAATAAACACAGAAGGAACTCAACTGCTCTACCCCGCAAGAGAAACATCAGGCCTCTAGTTTGATTCATGACCCACAGAGCTACTGATCAGCTCATACGAGGCCCTAACAAGTTTCTAGGCTTCCGGCCCATGGTTGAGATGTTAATACATCCCTGGCTTCCTGCCTCAATCTCCCAACACTGATCTCCCATTAATTCTGAACACAGACCTCTAACCGCATGTCCACCAGCCAGATAGATCCCCATTACCTAAGACCTTCAGGATCAGTTCTAAGTCACCCTCTCAGCAGCTTGTCAAATCACACAATCTGCTTGCTCAGTACTAGACTATAACTGCATGTTTACTTTAATACAAAAACCATTAACATGGGCATGAGTGCGAGGGTCAACACAGAGTGAAACAGAACCTCCTGTGCTCGTCTGCCTATCAACGCAACAATGTCTGTTGCTGAGAGGAAGGCCCTCATTCATCTGCCTCGGGTGGGCACAACTCTCAAGTGTGCTGCTAGATTTGAAAGTGACTCCTTTTTATTCCCCTGCTGTGAAAATCACCTGACCTTTTACTTTGGCCTTATTGTCCATGCTTCCTTAAAGCCGTGGTCTCCTAAGAACCAAATCCTGAGCATCACCATCAGCATGGCATGGGAACTTGTTAGAAAGGCACATTATCTATGGGCCCTACCTCAAACCTACTGAATCAAAAACTGTTGCAGTAAGCCCTCCAGGTGATCATGATGCATGCTAAGGTTTGATAATTATGGCCTTGTGGCACTACAATCACTTACCACAGTTAACTCTTGAGAAACAAAGGCATTTCTTCTTGGTACTTGTTCTCTGGGTCTTTATTCTCTACCTATTTCAACAAAATGAGCTTTCCCCATCTTTTCCATCAGAGAATGCTAATTAGAAGCAAAACCAATGCTTAATAGTTTTTTTTTTTTTAATTTGCATTCCCAAGTTACACTGTCATTTTCTTTTTGTGTCTGCCATGTCCTTGAAAATCTAGGGCAATAGGTCTGGTCCAAGTGTGGTTGGTTTTCTCTTCCACAAGACTGCTTTCACCTTATTAGAACTTTTCAATTCTCAAATCAGGCTGTCCTGCTACTGCATCAAAGTAGTCCTCATCTATGCATCCCACAAATATTTACACCTAGAAATACTTTCATGTATTGGCTCAGAGGCAAGGAAGGTATCTATCTTTCATAGGCAAGAAAACTGAAGCTGAGAGAGATGAGGCCTACAACTAAAAAAGTGGCAAAGCTGCAAGTTAAACAAGTGAATAAAAGAATGAATGACCACGTAAGCTAGATCTCTTTCTGACAGATCGTATGTCTCTCACATGAATCGACAAGTAATCTTGCCCCACTTATGCTCCTAGCTCCTAAGTGGTGGTATTGCTTCAGTCTCAGAAAACAACAGTCTTCAGAAATCTTTCCAGTGAATCCTCCAAGGTTCTAAGTTCCAGAACAGCTGAAAGAACACCACCTGTTACAGAAATGGCTCTGTTTAGACGCTCAGGGCCATGTCTAAAGACCTACAGGTCTCAGCACTAATTCCAAATGGGCAAAAAACCTGGCAACACCAGCAGAAAATGAGAAACAAGTAGTCTGATCTCCTTCATGGGCCCAAGTTAAAGTCAGATGGTGTGGAGTGGCACTCACAAAATGAGGGAGTTTTTTCAATAAATGCCAATTCCTCATGTATACATGTCCTCAGAAATGAGGTTAATCTGAGCCTCAGAGTGGATTTAGCTCCCCTATATTTCCATAGTGGAAAGAAAACCACTAAGTTTTCTTAGTGTATTCTAAGTTAAACTGGCCTTCAACAAACCTTTTCTAGTTTTCTGCTGCCACAGAATGAAAAACTGTGATCCTGTATATACAGGCAAATTTCTACTATTAATAACTACATCAGGGCATTTCCCAATAGCCTAGGTGACAGTGGACACTAACCTCAGGGGCACAGACCATCACAGCCAGGAGCAAAGTGAACACCCGAGTGAGAGAGACAACTAAATCCGCGTGCCACAGCGCAGCATCCCAAACAAATCAGTCTACAGTATATAATTTCATTTGTCTAAATTAGCAAAGAAATTCCTAAGTCTTTAGTTCAAATTACAGTCATTACACAACTTTTTTGATAGGCACTTGGATAAGAACCTCAGATACTCCTCACAGAACTGTATTTCAGCTCAAATAAAAGAACTTAAGAGCCTAGAGTAGTAAGGCCTATTGTACTGATTTTTACTTGGGACTCAACCCAGTTTGAAATCCATTTAATAACTGATGTCTCATGAAAGCCCTTAATAAGCCTCTTTACTAGTGGTTTAAGTGCCTCTTCGATGGTCTTAGGCCAAGGCTTCGATATGTTGCAGAATCAGTGTCTGAGGACAACAAAAAGACAAAAGAATTAATCTTTACAGAATCCCTCCAGCAAGTGAAATAAAAGTATCACTCTCAAAAGGAATCTCCTTTTTTTTCTTTAAAAGGGCATCAAGGGACTCACTACTCAGCACAGTCTAAAGCAGAAAGTGCGCCATTATCACAATACTGTTTAGTGGAAGGGACCCAGCAGTGCCACCATTAAAACTCTGACACCATTAACCACAGTAAAACTATGAGCAACTTGCAATCCTAGGACATGAATCTTGTCAAGAAACCTTTAAGCTCATCTAGAAGAAATCACTCTTAAATTCAGTTGAAATCAATTTTACATCACAACCCACTGTTTACATAAATTGAAAATGATTTCAAACTATTACCCTTATTAACATGCCCCTATTTCTATTAAAAAAGGGGAGGGGATGGCTGTGACTCACTAGGTTTCCATTGTCCACTAATTGGTCATATCTAGTTTAAAAAAAAATCTCACTTTTAATCTCAAAAAAGGGCAACATTAACACAGTAGCAAGTGTACCAACTTTCAGGTAGATTACCCAAGTTTGAATCCTGATATGAATACTCACTTAGCTATGAGACTCAAGTCCTAGAGCATGTCATTAGCTTCCATGCCTGTTTCCTCATTCAAAAATCAGGAGAGAAATCTACCCCCCAAATTTTATGAAACTGAGTTGAATTTGTGAAGATGCTTAAAAACATAACCCGTGAAGATGAGTAAGTCTAGCTCCCAATACAGTCACCCAAGATCACAGGCAGCTGTCAGTGGGGACCCTGGGATAGAACCCTGTCAATGGCCTTACTGCCATACTACAGCGTTAGTATATGATTAACACTGATTATACGAGGGCCTTCAGTGTGAACCACGCGAAATGCTTGGTGATGAACATTATTTTTCCCCTTACTTTCTGAAAATCATTAGATGACTCACACCTTTTAAAAAGACTTATGAGAGAAATATAAACTAAAGCCTTCAATTTCTAAATGTGAATGGCAAAAGAAACAATTTTCATTGAAAATTCTTTTCACTTTACGCAGCAGAGAACTACTGTAAATCGAGCTATTTTCACCTGTTTTTGTCTACTTTGGTCTAGTTTCAGGTCAGACATTAGCTGGGATTTTGGGAAAGTCAGTTGATTTTTTTGGACTTCTTTCCATAACCATGGGTTAGGTTCAGAATGTCCTAATACTGCTTGAGCTGGTTTTAAGGTCCCTCAAAGGTAAAGCTGACAGATAAAGGGGTAAGTTGGGCAAGAGTTAAAATAACAAATCCTCCAAATACGGGAGAAAAGAAACTAATTCTACTTATCTGCCACAGTAAACAAGTAGAAGCACCCACAGCTGGCAACAGTGGCACAGAAATGAATTTGGTCTGATTTCAAACTATAGTTCTGCCATTTAAGACACATAATTTTGGACAAATAACTTCATTTTTTTTTCTGATCAGATGTCCTATTGGTCAAAGGGAAATTTATTTGGCAGGGCAGCTGAGAGGATTAAATATGAAGGTACATGACCCTGCACTAGAATGATTTCAATCAATGTAGATTCCCTGTAACTAAAACAAAAGGGCCAGACTACTTATGGCCATGCTCAAGGTGCTATAATCTGACAATGGTTCAGTCTCCAGCTTCTTCCCTTGTCTATTTATTATTACTTACTCCCTTTAAGCATCAGGTCTGAGGCTTTTGTAAGTAAATGTGGCTAAGCAGTAAGTGGCAAGTCTGCTGTGAACTGGACTTCATGATGGTCTGGACTCATCTTCAGGTACTACAGGTTTCTTAAGCACCTGTTGAATGGATGAAAAATGTTATTGTGGCAGGTTGTTCATACTGATACTTAACTGTGATGGCCTCAAAACTCAATAGTAATGTATATGATATTCATACATGGTAACCGTCCTCTTGCAAAGCTGGTAAAACACAAACTATACAAGGCAAGATGATACATGGCAGAATAAAACAGACAACATAATTGCCTTAATCACTGTAAAACAGACGTCTTCCTAAACCATAAGAATGAGGAGTTTAAGTGTTAGTCTTGTATGTATCAAATGACACCTATCTATAATCAGTACAAATAAAACCTGGCTCATATTAGTAGCTTAACAAAAATTATCACATTTGTTTCCAAGGCAAACCATTCAGTATCACAGTAATCCAAGTCTATGCCCTGACCAGTTATGCTGAAGAAGCTGAAGTAGAAAGGTTCTATGAAGCCTACAAGACCTTCTAGAACTAACGCCCAAAAAGATGTCCTTTTCATTATGGGGGACTGGAATGCAAAAGTAGGAAGTCAAAAAATACCTGGAGGAACAGGCAAATTTGGCCTTGGAGTACAGAATGAAGCAAAGCAAAGACTAACAGAGTTTTGCCAAGAGAACGCACTGGTCATAGCAAACACCCTCTTCCAACAACACAAGAGAAGACTCTATACATGGACATCACCAGATGGTCAATACTGAAATCAGTATTAAATATTAAATATTTAATCAGTATAAATCAGAATATAATATACTGATAATATTCTTTGCAGCCAAAGATGGAGAAGCTCTATACGGTCAGCAAAAACAAGACCAAGAGCTGACTGTGGCTCAGATCATGAACTCCTTATTGCCAAATTCACACTTATATTGAAGAAAGTAGGGAAAACCACTAGACCATTCAGGTATGACCTAAATCAAATCCCTTACAATTATACAGTGGAAGTGAGAAATAGATTCAAGGGATTAGATCTGATAGAGTGCCTGAACTATGGACAGAGGTTTGTGACATTGTATAGGAGGCAGTTATCAAGAGCATTCCCAAGAAAAAGAAATGCAAAAAGGCAAAATGGGTTGTCTGAGGAGGCCTTACAAATAGTTACGAAAAGAACAGAAGCAGAAAAGCAAAGTAGAAAAGGAAAGATATACCCATTTGAATGCAGAGTTCTAAAGAATAGCAAGGAGAGATAAGAAAGCCTTCCTCAGTGATCAGTGCAAAGAAATAGAGGAAAACAATAGAATGGGAAAGATTGGAGATCTCTGCAAGAAAATATGAGATACCAAGAAAATTTTTCATGCAAAGATGGACACAATAAAGGACAGAAATGGTATGGACCTAATAGAAGCAGAAGATATTAAGAAGCAGTGGCAAGAATACACAGAACTGTACAAAAAAGATCTTCACGACCCAGATAATCACAATGGTGTGATCACTCACCTAGAGCCAGACATCCTGGAATGCGAAATCAAGTGAGCCTTAGGAAGCATCACTACGAACAAAGCTAGTGGAGGTGATGGAATTCCAGTTGAGCTATTTCAAATCCTAAAAGATGATGCTGTGAAAGTGCTGACTCGATATATCAGCAAATTTGGAAAACTCAGCAGTGGCCACAGGACTGGAAAAGGTCAGTTTTCATTCCAATCCCAAAGAAAGGCAATGCCAAAGAATGCTCAAACTACCACACAATTGCACTCATCTCACATGCTAGTAAAGTAATGCTCAAAATTCTCCAAGTCAGGCTTCAAAAGTACATGAACTGTGAACTTCCAGTTGTTCAAGCTGGATTTAGAAAAGGCAGAGGAATCAGTGATCAAATTGCCAACATTTGTTGGATCAAAAAAGGAAGAGAATTCCAGAAAAACTAATTCTAATTCTGCTTTACTGACTATGCCAAAGACTGACTGTGTGGATCACAACTGTGGAAAATTCTGAGAGATAGGAATACCAGACCACCTGACCTGCCTCCTGAGAAATCTGTATGCAGGTCAAGAAGCAACAGAACTGGACATGGAATAGACTGGTTCCAGTCTGGAAAGGAGTACATCAAAGCTGTACTTTGTCATCCTATTTATTTAACTTACATGCAGAGTACACCATGAGAAATGCCAGGCAGGATGAAGCACAAGCTGGAATCAGGATTGCCAGTAGAAGTATCAATAACCTCAGATATGCAGATAACACACATATGGCAGAAAGCGAAGAAGAACTAAAGAGCCTCTTGATGAAAGTGAAACATGAGAGTGAAAAGGTTGGCTTAAAGCTCAACATTCAGAAAACTAAGATCATGGCATCTGGTCCAAGCACTGTATGGCAGATAGATGGGGAAACAGTGGAAACAGTGTGAGACTTTATTTTGGGGGGCTCCAAAATCACTGCAGATGGTGACTGCAGACGTGAAATTAAGACGCTTGCTCCTTAGAATAAAAGTTATGACCAACCTAGACAGCATATTAAAAAGCCGAGACATTACTTTGCCAAAAAAGGTCCATCTAGTCAAAGCTATGGTTTTCCCAGTAGTCATGTATGGATGTGAGAGTTGGACTATAAAGCAAACTGAGCGCCAAAGAATTGATGCTTTTGAACTGTGGTGTTGGAGAACTCTTGAGAGTCCCTTGGACTGCAAAGAGATCCAACCAGTCCATCCTAATAGAAATCAGTCCTGGGTGTTCATTGGAAGGACTGACGTTGAAGCAGAAACTCCAATACTTTGGCCACCTGATGCGAAGAGCTGACTTGTTTGAAAAGACTCTGATGTTGGGAAAGATTGAAGGCAGGAGGAGAAGGGGTCAACAGAGGATGAGATGGTTGGATGGCATCATGACTCTATGGACAGGAGTCTGAGTAAACTCCGGGAGTTGGTGACGGACAGGGAGGCCTCGTGTGCTTGTAGTCCATGGGGCTGCAAAGAGTTGGACATGACTGTGCAACTGAACTGATCGCATTTGTGCTTAAAATAAGCCCTCAAATATTTTTGAATGGTTGCCTTAACTCCATTAAAAAAAAAAAAAGCAATCTATTTAAGTGACTAGAATTCTGATCTTCTCGAATTGTTTTACTCTTACTAGAATTTTTACACTTTACATGGGCTTTCCTACTTTTCACGGTTTTTAAAAAACTGAGTCTCTACTCATAAACTCATAAAGGTGTAGACATGAATGTAGTCTACCAATCCCATCCCAAAAAAGTACTGTTCTTTCCCAATCTAAGCTCTAATAATCAAGGCTGAATGTTGGAAGAGAAATCCCTAATGCTTCGATTCTGGATAATCAGCATTAATATGCAATCCCCCCTTCATTATTTCCAGTTATTAAAACCTAAATGACATTTTAAAGGGAAAACTGTCAATGAAAAAGTTCAACTATTGGGGAATACCCTGGAGTCCAGATGTGAACCCTGGTCAGGGAATGAAGATTCCTGCATGCCACACAGCGTGGCCAAATAGACAAATAAAGAAAAATTCTAACTACAAAATAGATGTAACATTTAGATTTTCTGAACTATCTCAGAAAGTAATTATAAAAGTTAAGAAAGCTTAAATGTGGCTTTAAACCCTTCCTCTATCCCAACTGAGTTCTCTGCAGTACTCTATAAATATTCTCTATTCATCTGGAGGTAATACCATAGCCTGGGCCCACTCTTAAAGATGTTCACTTCTGCAGCAACGAGATAATCTGGGACTAAGCTGCTCTTTAAGAAGGAAGGTACTTTAATAACTCACTAAAGTAGTGGAGTGATTACTTTATCCAGTACTTACAACTTGGTTAGGACTGATAACTGTTGTATTCAATTCTGTCTTTTCATTTTCCCTCAGAAAACAAATCAAAGGTAAATGAAACCTTGTTTCATAGTCACAGATTATTTCCTGACTTTAAATTCTCAGGCCAATACTCAAGACAGGCTAGTGTAATAGCCATGGTGATATTATAAAACCAAAATTATTTGGAATTCATCAACAGTATAACTGTTTACAAAGAGAATCATTTGAAAACTAAAGGTACTCTTAAGCTTTTAACATTCTGCTGGAATAGCCACTGAAGCATAATTCTAACACCAGCCAAAGCACTCACAATTACTTAATTTTAACTTGTCTGGTTTTAAAATGCCCACTTTAACAGTTCACTAATACCCTTTACGTCTAAGGAAGAGAGTGAGTGTCCACAAAACGGATCTGAGGTAAAACACCAACTCGGAAGAAATGCAATCCAGCTTCACACAGGTCCAGGCTCCCCAAGACAAGTGATCGCAACACAGAAAACCGGGCAGCACCGCTCCATTTCACAGAAGCAAAAAGGAAGCAGCAGTAAACTTCAGAAGGCAGTACACTTATCTGTCCCTTAAATGTGAATATGCAACTGTTACAAAGCCAGAGTAAATGGTTTATAAAATGTAATTTTATTTTATGTTACTCTGCTGTTACATAGGGCATAACATTTTCACAAGGCTTTTTTGGGACTACAGTCAATGATTAGCAACATACAATAGTGGTCCAACTCTCTAAATAACAATCACTAGACAAACTGGACACCCTCTCACATGTGCACAAATCTGCATGGAAAAGTACTAATGTTTTAGACTGGACTGTGTGCTTTTTTCCCCCTTTCTAGTGTATTAAGAAATGACATGCACTTTAATTTGCCAAAAGCAATGGTTGTATTCTGGCAGCAACATGCTACTTCTATTACATAGTAAAGTGAATACCAGAACTACAAAGGCAGGAGGTGTAAGTGAGTTTTTATTGGGAAGAGTGAATAAGGAAACTCCCTGTTGTCACAGATACACAAGACCTCCATCACATATGATACAGGAGGCATTTAATCTGTGATTCCCCCAGCCCCAAAATGTTGAATGCTTTTCCATTCAATCTAATACTTCTGGATTCCTACTAAAAAGGAATACATTAAGAGGATGGAAAAGTTGCTCACTGAAAGGAAATCTCTGAAGAAGAGTAAAGGAGGGAATGTAGAAATTAAGAAGTTATGTAGAACACTCTTTAAATTGTAATTAGCTACATTTTCATATCTTCACAGTAATACAAAACACAGTCACTTGCAGAACTGGTTCAGATTACTTAAATACCAGATACATTTTTAGTCTTCTACATAAGTGTTTGGAAGTTACTTATGTTTGTATGAAATGAAGCTATTAATACTTTTCTACAGCAGTAACTGCACACCAGGAAGGCTAAGACAAACACAAATCAAGGAATGGAGTTTTCCCAAAGCTGCAGTGTGAAAAGACTATAAACAGTTGATTCCATACACATGAATGGGTTTCTTTGCTATAGGAAATCCAAATGGAATAAGGAATGGAGATGAGTAAAAAGGTTTCAAGGGGAAGAAAGATGACACCCTGTATGCACTTAGTTTTCTGCCCCTTCTGCCGCATCACATTCTTCTCCTGCACTGTCTGATGTCCATAACTGGAAAGAAAAAAAAAAATCACATTAAGTTACTATTTCTAGATGACAATTATTTCAGGTCCAACTATTATATTAAAATATAATTGTGAAAGCAGTAAATTATTCAAATAGAGACTATGACTAAGATTAGAAGTTATATTTCTCAAAACCTCAAATATCATCAACTCTTCCTAAAGTGTATTCTAGGAGACCTTTCACTGTATATGTGCAAAGTGATATACTCTGAGTACATTTTTAAAGCTTACTGTAATATCAGTCAAAAAGAAGGTAACTAACATCCTTAGAATTTAATGCTAGTTTCAATTCCTGACAGCTCAATGCTATTCTTAAAAAGCATTACTGAAATATAATTTATGAGAGTAATAAGGCCAAAAAATTTTATCTAGCAGAAGAAAAAGCATCAAAACTGGGGCAAGGGGAGGGGCCACAGGAGAACTACATTTATATTAAAAGGTGAATTCCTTCTTCCACATTTTGTGTAAGATGTTGACATACCAAATGTTCTTGAACCTACAAAAGTTAAGTAAAACTCAACCTGTACTTTTTCTCTATTACTTCTTCCTTGATGCCCTTTCTATACAAGTAGGGTGGAAAACTAAAGAAAAAAACAAATTAAAACAGACAAACTCTCCATATTAACATAATTTATCAACATCTTCATACCAGTGTAACAATAATGTTAATGAGTCCCTAAAATCTTAGTGTATTTTCTCAGGAAGGTCTTGATAAAATGCCTATTCAACTGCCTACAAAAGAAGAGTTGTCCTATACAAAATACTAGCGTGTATTTAACATTTTTGTGTAATTTTTATACATCTGTTTTCTAAGACCAGGTGTAGTTCTACTGTAGCTTCCCTGGAAGACAGAGAGCCTGAATAGATATTGACACTTTTGTCCCTAAACAGGAAATACAAATGAGAAAAAGGGGGACGCTCACTGTGAGGTTGTCTCTCAGCAGCTGCATGATGAGGGTGCTGTCTTTGTACGAGTCTTCATTCAGTGTGTCGAGTTCTGCAATAGCCTCATCAAAAGCCTGACAAATATCAATATCCATGATGAACAATACTTAACATCAACATAAACTGATACTCTACGATCACAGACCATTTTTATGTAATATATGAACAGCCACCTTACTTTCTATTATCCATTAAAAAGAAAACTCAAATCACTTTCTCAGATTCTCAACATAAGAATTTTTGAGGATGACTTGAAATTTATAAAGATATATATACTTAGTCAGTTACACAAGCATTTCTTAGTTCTTTCATAGGACAGACAGCACAGTAGCTATGCCCAATATATTTCTTACAAATAAGAACTAGTATTTATTTGCCAAAATCCCTCTCAATGCATCCATTTTAAAATACTTTGAGGAGTGCAGAAATTCTAGTAATCGCACTTGGTAGGCATTACTTTCTGACCCTCTACATTTCTTTCATACTTTTTTGATTACTCTGACCAATATGCTCTTTAGACAGATCTTACTGCTTACAAACAAAGCTGGGAGAGTAAGGTAGTGGTAGGTCTCATGATGGTAAGAAAAAGGAGATAATCAAATAAATGTAGGAGAAATCATACCTGGCTATCCAAGTAAAATGCCTAGAAATTAACATGCTTGCTATCTCAAATAACCTAAGCAAGGTATTTCTGGATGCGCATCTTACCGTTTTAGCCAGTGTGCAGGCCAGTTCCGGGTTATTGAGGATCTCATAGTAGAACACAGAAAAGTTAAGAGCCAGCCCCAGCCGGATGGGGTGTGTGGGTTGCATCTCTTTCTTGCTTATATCGAAAGCCTCTTGGTAAGCTCCTTGGGAATTATCTATCGTTTCTGTGAAGCGAAAAAAACGAAATAAAAAAACATGGTACTGAAAATATCCCATCTGGTATACAGTCACACCTTTAACACACGCTACTAAGTTGGTAGAACCAGTCTTTGCTCTGCAGCATTCTTTTGAAATCACGGTAGTAAACCCAAAACATTATCTTGTACCAGGTTATTAAAAAACACTAGTTTATAAGGCTGCTTGCTTATACTCAGCTTAGTTTAAAACAACATCAACAACGACAACATAAGAGACTCTATTTTTGTTACTTATCTGTAAAAACAATACTGATCCTTGGTTTCAAGATATATTAATGTGAAAGCAACATAAAAGTGCCAGTATATAATCACAATCTGATCTGAGTTTGATGACTGGCCTAATAAAAATGTCACCTTCCTGAAAAAAATCTTCAGGAAGTACTACCAACACTAATCTGATGATGTCATATCTTGAAAAGGTTAGCTTTTCTGAATGAGGCCACCACGCCCATTACAAGCTCTAAAAAGCCTGACCTAACAGAAATTAAGTTATCCCTTTAGAACCCAAATATTCACTTTTTTTTTTCTCCTCTGAAATGGCACATTTACTGATCTAAACATAGCTGGTATAGCCCTCACACTGAACTAAGGAGCTTGCTCTCTCGCACACAAGGAGGTGCTGCAATGGGAGCACTGAAGTGTCTCAGTTTCCAGACTGTAAATACAGACTATTTACAAGTCCCAGACTGCTGGAGTGTTCTACGTTTAGGACGAGAAAATCCCAAAAAACCAGCAAGGGTTAGATCAGTTAATGCTGGGGCTATGGCCCAGTCTCCAAAGATATCCCTTGATGAGCTGACATTTATAAATGTTCAGTCTGTGCAAACATCTTTCACATACCAGTTTGCTTATCTTTGTGGCAAAATAAATTATACATTGGTAACACAACAGTTTAAGTGTACAGACTGTTACAGCAAAGTACAAAAGCTTTCTCTATCTTCAATTACACTGATATAGGGATAGTAAAACTCACATTTACTTAGTAACTCTTTGTAGAAAAGAGAAGAAGAAGCCATAACTACCATTTTCAGGGGCATGCCTTTTTCGGATGGGGTAAAATTAGGAATAAAATAAACTAATTGAAAAGAAAATGAGTTATGTGATACTTGTACCTAAAACTTCCTTGATAAATTTAGCAGCAGGCACATACATAACATACTACAGTATACTCAACTACCAATACTCCAGAGACTGGGTTCACTACTAATAAATTCACTTCAGCTTTTTTAACAGTCAAGTTAGGAAATTTGGTTCCTCTTTTCCCCATATCTCTGCTTTCTGTGATAAATTATATACCAGCAGTAATACTCTCATCTCATTTCTCCTCTGTATCTGGTTATGGGTAATTAGTCAGTGTTATGAGCCCTCAAAACAGGTAGTAAGAGTTAATAAATTAATATGTCAAGCAGAAGTAAAACGTCTTCTGTATGTAATTTTTAGTCATCTTAAGTTTCAAGATACAAGATGCTGAAGACCACATGACATAACAGAATCACCCAAAGCATATGTAAAGAACTCTGGGGCTAAAAATATGGTGAACCAAATTCTAAAGCCTGAAAGATTATGTTTGTTTTTAATAATATCAGATTATAATCAGAGTTTATGAATTTTTCATAAAGAGCACATAATGTAAATTCATGACTGTATTTTCATTTTTGAGAACATAAGATAACATTACAAACTTATTCTCCCTTCCTTTTATATTTTAGCTTTACCCATAAACCGAATACACTTACGCTTCCGATCATCACCACAAGCAACTTCAGCAAGGTACCGGAAGTAATCTCCCTTCATTTTCAGATAGAAGACCTTACTCTCTGGATTAGTTGCATTGGCTATTAAATACTTATCCAACAATTCCTGAAAGAAATAAGTTACAACATTAGGCACTAGTAAAAACAACTGCCACAGTAATCCACACCATACCACCCTGGACTGGAAGCATGGCTAGAAAGCAGGGGTCAGGTGGTTATCATTAGTTGAATGCTTTGGGATCACAACAAGTCATAATGGTAAAGCTAGATTACATCAAACACTAATTAGAAAGAGCCTGTCTGTCTACTCATCCATTCATTTAAGCAAGCATTTCCTGATACTTGGGCCTCCCTTGTGGCTCAGCTGGTAAAGAATCTGTCTACAACGAGGGAGACCTGGGTTCGATCCCAGGGTTGGGAAAATCCCCTGGAGAAGGGAAAGGCTACCCACTCCAGTATTCTGTCCTGGAGAATTCCATGGACTGTATAGTCCATGGGACTGCAAAGAGTTGGACACAACTGAGCGACTTTCACTTTCACGATACTTGCTGGGTGCTAGGCACTCTACTTGACCAGAGGGGATATAAAGATAAAGTCCCTGCCCTCAAAAGAGTCCACAGTCTAATAAGAAAAGAAGTGAGTACACCATTAACAGGGCAGCTCTGTAAGAGGCTATGGAAGCACAGAGGGAATGTCTCGCTCTATTGCAGATGGTAATCGTTAAGACAGGCTTCCCTGGAGACGGGGTATCTGACTTGTCAAGAAGTTACAGAGGGAATGCAGCAGTTAGAAAACAAGGATGTGCAATCATTTTAGAGAGGAGAAATAAAATATTTAAGACATAGAGTATGAAGAAGACTACAGTCCCAGAACAAGTAAGTCATTATGGCCTAGAGCAGGGCTACTCAGTGTCCTCTGCAGACTAGAGCTCATCCAAAAGGGGGAGAAGTACAGGGGTCGAGAGGAAGAGCTCTAGAAATGTTTCAAGCAATACGAGAGTCATGTCCCTCATGTGGAACTATTTTTTTAAATTGGGTTAATATTTAAGTCTTTTATTAAGACTTAAGATATGACTTAATATATTAAGTCATAATATTTATGTCTTTCTTTCCCTCATTTTGTACTAGGAAATGCCCACTTGATCCAATGAGCCAGTGCCTCTCAAACTGAGGTATTTGCACAAGGTGCCCCTAGGAGTATTAAAAAGTCACAAAAAACAAACATGATAGATCTTCTTGGACTATCAATTTTGCTTGATGTTAAGTAATTTAAAAATCTTTCTGTAATAAAAAATATTATAGAGAATAAAATTATTTTAGAAAATTTAAAACAGTAACACACCTCAGATTTGTTTTGGGAGTAAAATCAACAAATAGATAGTGAAGAAGTAAAAAATGGCTTAGAAAATATACCTTTAACTCAAGAACTTTCTTGTTTATGTGAATAAAAAGCACCTAAACAAAATGCAGTGATTATATGCATGTTAAAGGAAATAAAAACATTTTATATCTTTAATGAAAAATATGTTTAGGTTAAAAAAATGTATTTTAAAAGGGTCTGAAGCTCAAGGGAAGTTAAACTTAGGATTACAGTTAAATTACCTAATGAAGCCCCAGAACCATATACATTATAAAAGTGGCAGCTATCAAAAGTGTGGCTTACATCTGGAAAGCTGCTGGGCCAAGGCCGAAGTAACAGAGGGACCACACCCAAACACTGAAGTCAACTGAGACTAAATGTTGCTTCTTAATTGAAGGCTCATGTTTTAAGAGTTTTCTGTTGCCGGACATCACTAATACAATTTTAATAGTACTGAAACAAACTTGAGGAAAAACTCTTTCCCAGAATTGTACAAAATCATACTACTGTACTCTTGCCTGGAAAATCCCATGGACAGAGAAGCCTGGTGGGCTGCAGTCCATGGGGTCGCTAAGAGTCAGGCACGACAGCAACTTCACTTTCACTCTTCACTTTCATGCATTGGAGAAGGAAACTGCAGCCCACTCCAGTGTTCTTGCCTGGAGAATCCCAGGGACAGCAGAGCCTGGTGGGCTGCTGTCTCTGGGGTCGCACAGAGTCGGACACGACTGAAGTGACTTAGCAAATACTACTGTAACTTATCCCTCGAATGCCATTTTTACATATCATGGATGACTTTTAACTTTAAAATTACATCTATGGGACACTGAAATTTAGGTCTTTTTTTTTTTTTGATAGGGGTGCAATGGTAAGACAGCCACAAAAAAGTTCTCTGAGTTTCTAAATCTCAAACTGACTCAGTCATCCCTAACTTTAAAAAAAAAGTAAACCAAAAGTAGATTCTGAGAAGCATTATCAAACAACGCCAACACAATATTTCTACTGTGGTAACCAACACCGCTACTTGCATCTGAACTAAGGAACTACAATGTAAAATGAAGTGCCTCTCACTTTTCTTTTTCTCCAAGTGAGATTCCACAGAGGATCTCCAAAACAGTGCCAGCTCTGGAAAACACAGTACTTACAATCAGAAAAAGAAAAAAAAAAGCTACTAGGAACATTTAAGACCTAGATCTCTGTGACTAAGTTTGGCAGAAATGTGGGAGCAGAGGCTCAGAAAAGCCTGACTGGAATGAGGATATGGGGAGATGAGAGAGAAACGTGATTCTAGCTCTCATCACCCCTCCATCACTTGAGGCAATATATAAGAGTGCTCATGAGGACTGTCTTACTGACACACTGGCCTTCCAAGGATTCAGAAAGCTGCTAAACAGCTACTGCATTAGTGGTTACACAGCCACTTATTAAGCAAACTGTACACTCTTCCCTTCTAAAATGATTAACTTTGATCACTAGTTTGCATATAGCCATTACGTACGATTTACAGTGTTGGCTTTTATTAAGTGACTTGTGCATTACTTCCATCCTGGAGTTCAGCCAGGTCATGGTTCTTTGTCAGATGCCACTAGCTCTCTGTGAAGGAAACAACAGGTACAGAATAACTCTGTCTTTTCACGTGCTGTCAAGCAGTAGCCATGCAGATTTTAGCCCAATTAAAAAACATTGGATTCTGCTTTATGTCTTACCAAAATGATCATGGCTATATCAGGTATTATACATACCAGTTATTCATTATTAATACCACATAGAGTAAAGGTTAAACATACTTATGGTATATAGCATAGATATACATTTTTTGTAAAAAAAAAAAAAAAAATTAAATTATAAAGAAGACTCAATACAGGTTAGACAGTAAAAACCAAAATGACAAGTGGCTCCCTGGAATGAGAAAATCTTCCTAGATAAGGTCATTGGTAAAAAGTCAGTAGAGAGGAAGTGAATCAATTTTTAACATTAACGTATTTAAAAGTCCCTTCCACTAATTTGTCCTGTCATTACTCTCGTCAATAAAACAGGCGATCCCCTTTGTAACCCTTCAACCAGCAAATTTTATGATCCTGGGAGGCTTGGAGAGCTAAATCCGGGTTCCCTCCAGGGCTGAGTGTCACTTGACCAAGAGGCAGAACCAAGAAGTTACATGCCTTTTTGAGAGACATGTGACTAAGTCAGTGCACTAACTACCCAAAATTACAAGATGTACTAGAAACAGAACATTCTAGACCAAAGAAACTCAAATACGAGCAAAAGTCAGAGGAAATAGCCATTATTATAGAAGTCATTTCAGGAGACACTGACAGACCTTAGAATAAACTTAATCTCAGAAAAACAGGATGGGGATAACAATAAAGAGGATTGTATCATAAAAGTGGTAAAGAACCACTCAAGAAATGGAAACTGTCAAGAAATAAGTGATGCAAATTTAGTACAGTAACTAATTCCTCAACCCCATATCTTAGAGAAAAGATTAGGAATAACCAAACTCCAATACTAATTCTATCTCTAGGAGTGAATTATTTTTACATACAATAGTCCAACCATCACTTCAATTAACTTTTCCAAAGTACTTCATTAGGCTGCAGTGGTTAATAGTCTGTGGCATTCAACAAATATTTTTACCTTAAATTTACTTATAAGTGATTTGTTTTATAGACAAAACATATTCCTCATTATATAGTTTATACACCAAACTGATTTTTTAAGTGAGCAAATAACCAATGAAGAATCTTAAAACACAAACAAAATAATTGACAGGAAATAAAAAAATGTTCTAAGGAGTTTCAATTTCCTATCAGCTTACTGAAATTCATTAAATAAAAATACTACTAATATGTTCAATTTCTAACTTCAGGGTATATATACTAGTAGTCACTATCTGTATATTTTTATCAGCACATTATCACAAAAGATTACATTATTCATTCAACAAATATTTAAGCGTTCAATATGTTAAACTGTGTTTAATAGTTTAACACAGTATGTTAAACTGTGCCAAGCTGTATCTTAACCACTCATGTATATGTTATTTATATAGAGAGAACCATTATGATAAATTTTAAAAATGAATAAAATCACCAAGGAATCAAGAAACTTATACAAAGTCATATAATAAATTAGATGGGACCAGAATCGGAAAATAAAGCTAGCATTCTAAGCACCACCCTATAAACAATGGAGCATATCTATCAGAGATAAGGCTTTGGTCTTAAACTATTCAATTAGTAAATTAGCAAACAAAAGAATATAGAGTAACATAACTGTTCAACAAATGGAACATTTATCTAAGCTATTTATCTAAAGCTATTTTTTTTAATAAATCCCAACTTCAAGAATTATATACAGTATAAAGAACCACTGACAAGTAGGAAGAATTAAGTCTCTAGAAAAAACTGTTAGGTTTAATTCCAAGAGACCAAAATCAAAGTAAAATTCAATACTCAAGAAGGAAGTCATATTTCATCCAGGAAATTCTATTGGATTTTATAAACAGGCAGAAACCATGGAGGAAGAGGACATTTCCAAGGCAGAGCCCATGTCACAGGAAAAGGCACAACTGTACAAACAGGTAGAAAGTCACTTGAAGATGGTAAAATCTTAAAACAAAAAGTAGAAAAAATTGCCCAAGATACCAAAAGTACATTTTAAAAAGGAATCAAATCTCACAATATTCATCATAAATTACAACTGAACCTCAGTTGAACGAATGCTGAACCAAAAATCTGGTTTTCCATCTATAACAAGTTCCTTAATTTCTTCTACAAAATAATAGAAATATTTTCTAGTTTTAATAATCTATGCTAATTCTAAGGTACTAAATCAAAGGAGCAACCTGTTAAGTAGAGCAACTTCCAGATAAAAATGTTTCCTTAATATTTTTCATTCACAAAATTCTGTAAATACGGTATGTTAAACATTTAGCACATTGCCTACCACACAGTAAGACTCATTATTTGTTAAATGAACATTAACCATGACATAGCCACATGGTAATGAAATGGATGCAAAGCAAAAAAAAGTCACACATAGTACAAGTACAGGGCTTAAAATGGCACAGGACTTTTCTTGAATAATTTTTCTAATTCTCTATTTTTATCAAAGTAATAATGTACAATCATTAATTAACCAGCATTCTAAATTTTTTTTTAAGTCCCTCCCATTCTTTTCTCTGTTTAACTCCTTCAGCAAATGTGTGTGTGTGTGTGTGTGTGTGAGAGAAATCATGATCTCATACTAATATATCCACAATTCCAATTCAACCTCACAGGATTCTTCTTCCTTTACTTGGATCTTCACACAAAGACAGACTCTGGTTTCCATTAAAATAATATGTAATACATGTCATCACCTAAAACTCAAAAGTGAAAAATAAACTCTCTCTCCCTTCCCTGGATCCTGAGACAGCCAGTTCTTCCCCTCCCAAGGCAACCATCACCATCATTTTCTTCTACGTTCTTCCAGATATTTTATACATTTTAAATCCACATACATTCCCATTCTCATGTTAGTCTACTATGTACACCTTGCCTTTTCCATATAATCATTCCTCTGAGATCATTCCCTATTCACATGTTATAACTGTCTCACTCTGTAATACATAATAACATTGAAGAGCACTGTGTATGCCTACTATAATTTAGTCTACTCTGATGAACATTTAAGTTGCTTCCCATCTGGTGGTATTTCCAACAATGTACCAAATGTACACTTGATCCTTGGAAGAAAGATGCTGAAGCGTCCTTCCTCAGGCAATTTTAATTTACATCCCCACTAGCAATGTGTGAGTGTTCCAATTTCTCAGCATCCTTCTGAACCCAGGGTATTATCAAACATTTTTTATCTTTTCCAATCTAATAAGGAAAAAATCTTACTATAATTTTATTTACAGTTTTCTTAAACAGTATGTTTAAATCCTTTGCCATTTTCCCAAAGAGTTTTTTCCCTTACTGTTATGTACGGATATATGTTATGTTATACTGTTATGTAGAGATATATGTTCATTTTTCAGATGTATCTCATATAACTTCATGTATTCCAAGATTCTATCTAGCAATAAATTATATTAAATCAGATGTAATATTACCAACATTTCTGACCCATAAATTAACGACTATTTGATTCTAACACAAACAAAATATACAAGCAGAAGACTTAACTGAAATACAAGTCTGAATGTGTGTTTAGGTTCTGCCCACCTGACCAGATGAAATGAGAACACATATTAAATGTGACCTGAACACTAGCATATCAGATTAAAAGATACACACACACCCCTCTCACTCACTCCTATATGAAGTATTTAATAAATTTATAACATCACCTTAAATAGACAGGTAGAAACGTAACTTTCTAGTTGGGCAATACAGTGAGACCAAGCACTTTCCCTTCTAAAAATAATCAAAATGCTAAACAGAAATAGATAAAATAGTAGAAAAAATTATAGCAAAGTTCCAAAGGAAGGAAGGGAGATACTCAAGAGCTAGATAGGAAGATGAAACAAAGTTAGAGCAAAAAGCAAAACTTTGTCATTGCTGAGAAGTAGCAAGAAAGCAATTTCCTGGACTTCTAGGGGTTATGGGCATAGTTTCCCACGAAAAACTAAAAACCAAACACAATCTGTGCAGGTGCTATTCAAATTTTTATCTCATATATGATGTTTGACTCTATAAGCTGAAAGTGTGCGTAAAAGTGGGCTGTGGCTTATTGTGCCCAGCAGAAACAAATCATCAAAACCACTTCCATAATCCAAGGTACCCACACAAGTTCCATAGGAAATACCACATCCAAAATTTTTAAAATAACAAAACTAATCAAGGAACAGATACACCATGATGAGAGATCAACAAACAGATGGTTAGTACCCAAAAACTTAAATGAAACAGTGTGCATTAAAACATAAATTAAGAAAAATGTTTATAAAGACTCTTGAAGAATCCTTTAAGGATATATATTTTAGTATTTACAGATTAAACAGATGATGCCCAGGACTGGCTTCAAAATAATGGATGTGTGTCTGTGGGGATATAAACAAAATTCATAATTGCCAGGGCAGGGTAATGGTACACGGGGAGTTATTACAACATTCTCTTTATTTTTGTTAAGTTCGAAATTTTTCTTGATTAAAACAGCCAAAAATATTGGAGAGGAAAAAAATAACAGAAGTCCAAAGATAGGATACAATAATTCAAAACCGTAATTCAAAAAGATACATGCAGCCCAATGTTCACTGCAGCACTATTTACAATAACCAGGACATGGAAGCAATCTAAATGTCCATCAACAGAACAAAGGATAAAGAAGTGGTACATATGTACAACGGACTATTACTCAGGCATAAAAAGGAATGAAATTTGTGCCTACGTCTTGCAGAGATGTAGATGGATCTAGAGACTGTCATACAGAGTGAAGTAAGTCAGAAAGAGAAAAACAAATACCGCTTATATATGAAATCTAGAAAAATCATACAGATCAACTTATTTGCAAAGCAGAAATAGAGACCCAGACATATGAATACCAGGAAGAGAAGGTAGGATGAATTGGGGGACTGGGATTAACATATATACACAGCCGCTGCTACAGTTAGTCACTTCAGTCGTGTCTGACTCTGTGCGACCCTAGGGACTATAGCCCACCAGGCTCCTCTCTAGACAACAAAACCAGAGCGGGTTGTTATGCCTCCTCCAGGGGACGTTCCTGACCCAGGGATCGAACCCAAGTCTACTGCACTACAGGCAGATTCTTTACTGCTGAGCCACCAGGGAAGCTCCATATATACACTACTATATATAAAATAGATAACTAATGAGAACCTACTGTACAGAACTGAGAACTCTACTCAGTGCTCTGTGGTGACCTAAGTGGGAAGGAAATCCAAAACAGAAGGGATATATGCATATGTAAAGCTGAATCATTTTGCTGTACAGGTGAAACACACACAACATTTTAAAACAACTGTACTTCAATTTAAAAAAAGAAAAGCATCTTGGAGATGGGGGAGAGAATTTTTTAAATTAAAAAAAAGGACTTCTCTAGTGGTCCAGTGGATAAGAATCCACCTGCCAATGCAGGGGACGGGGGGTCTGATCCCTGGTTTTGGAAGATTCCACATGCATCAGGGTAAGTAAGCCCATGTGCCATAACTACTGAACCTTCGCCTAGAGCCTGTGTTCCTCAACAAGAGAAGCCCCTGCAATGAGAAGCCCGTGTACTGCAACAAAGAGAAGCCCCCGCTAACCGAAACAAGAGAAAAGCCCAAGCAGCAATAAAGACCCAGTGCAACCAAAATAAATTATTTTTTAAAAAAGCAGTAAAAGAGAAGGCATGTTTGAAGAAACTCCTCAGAATGCAGAACAAAGAACCAGCAAGATGAAAAAATGTGGATAAGTCAAAAAGATGCAAGATAATATGCAACAGAAATTCCAGGAGAAATTAGAATGAGGAAGAAATGTTACGTAGAGATAACGGCTGAGATTCTTCCAGTTACTAGTATAAATAATCCTCAAAGTGGAAAAGCACACTAAATCCAAAAAAAAAAAACAAAAACGAATTCATATGTAGACCAGCATGGGAACACTGAGGAATGTCAAAGACAAGAAAATTCTTAAAAGCAACCGAAGAAATGACACATTACCTATAAGGAAAGAAACAACAGTATGGCTGACAAGTTGATTTTTTATGAGAAAACAATCAAGTATCTTAAAAGTGAGGAGAAAAAAACTGTCAGCTAAAATTTCATAACCAAATAAAGTACTATATAAAAGCAAGTGCAAAATGAAGACGTTTCCAGACAAAGAAGTTCCTGCTTAGACCTTTACTGAAGAACCCCTTTAGTTAGGAAGAAAGTAATGGAACAAGAGAAGTCACCAAGTAGAGTAATACAGTAACTAAAATATGTATTTTAGAGTAACTGGAAAATTCCTGGTCATAATCTATGAAAACAACTCTTCCAAAATTGCAATATAGACTCATTACAAGATGCTGAATAACAATACATATGTGACACCTCATGTTTGCAGAGGATAGTATTTCAGATTATTTATAAGGCCAAAAGTTCTTTCATATTAAGTATGTGCAGAGGATTGAGTTGGCTGTTAAGAACATGTGCTTTCCAATCCTCTTTTAGAAGATTATCTAAATTTTTAAGGATAGTTAATATGTTCCCCCTTGTTTAATCCAACAAGTGTCTGGCTTTAAGACTACACTTTGTATTATCATAGTTCAATTGGCTACTAGAAGGAAATATTTCACTAGGATAATCATGGATCTGAAACATTTCAACAGCTCACTATCTATTTTAAGGTAACTGACAAGATGTGGACTCATTTTAGATATTTATTGGCAGGAATTTAGCCAATATTTATATGCTAATGCTCACAAAATCTGCCTTTTATCTAGCTAGGTAATTTACTTCTGTAGCTCCTACCTCATTTTACTGCAATTAATGACAATCCCTACTTTGCAGCCTGTTGTGAAGACTGAATGACTCAACATAAATTACTTAGAACACTGCTTGGTACACAAATCTCCATCACCGCACCACCACACAAGTCTCTTTAAGCACCGGGCACAGTGCTCCTATCTGTATTTATGGACATTGGGATGGGCCATTGGGACTTCACTCATCCTAAAACATATTAAATTTGCCTTCCAAACACATCTCCTATTAATTCTCCTCCCGTACTAAATTTTGTTTTCAGAAAAGCACTCCCTTGCCCTAGTTAGAAACCTGAGTGTTATCCTAGTGCTTCCTTGGCCTCACTCCTCGATCAGTGATCAGTGAAAAGTCGCTCAGTCATGTCAGACTCTTAGTGTCAGACTACACAGTTCATGGAATTCTCCAGGCCAGAATACTGGAGTGGGTGGCCTTTCCCTTCTCCAGCGGAATCTTCCCAACCCAGGGATCGAACCCAGGTCTCCCATATCGCAGGCAGATTCTTTACCAGCTGAGCCACAGGGAAGCCCAAGAATACTGGAGTGTGTAGTCAATCCCTTCTCCAGCGGAATCTTCCCAACCCAGGAATCGAACCAAGGTCTCCTGCATTACAGGCGGATTCTTTACCAGCTGAGCCACAAGGGAAGCCCAAGAATACTGGAGTGGGTAGTCAATCCCTTCTCCAGCGGATCTTCCCAGCCCAGGAATCAAACCAGGGTCTCCTGCATTGCAGGTGGATTCTTTACCAACTGAGCTATCAGGGAAGCCCTCATATCACTCCCCTAGCACCCCATATTTAGTCACTCAAGCCTATGGATGTAGTATTTTCCAAGACTTTAGAAACTTTCTTGAAGAAGCACAGTATACTTTTGGAACACACATCTCCCCTCTCTTAACTATAAACCACTAAAGAAGACTTTATTTGATCTAGAGTCACACACACACACACACACACACACATTTGTATAGTAAGTTAACAAAAATGTAAGACAAGTGTAATATGACAGTATGTAAATATACTTTAAAAATAAGGATGAGTCAATCAGACTGAACAGTGCTCAAAGGCATGGAAACAGAAGAAGGATACAGACACTGAAGGAAAAGGATACAATATACAGTCATAATCAGGAAGTTGCTTACTTGGAGGACCAACTGTACTTATTATACTACATCGTTTTATGTGACAGACTTGTATTTGCAGATTTTGGTTTCATGGAGGCTCCTGGAAATCAATCCCCATGATACTAAGGGATAACAATTAATTTATAGTCTTAGGTGAATGAAAATCCCAATCAATTCACTGACTAATCCATGCCCTACCCAGGAGATGCCAGCCATTAAACATGTGAGCAGCCATGCAATTTCTCATGTCATAATGCCACATTTCCTAAGCAACTCCCTCATTATGACTTGATTCCTATGTGAGCCTGCCTCCTGAATGAGTACTTACTGGTCACACCACACGTACTTCAATCTTTGTGCTAGTTATTCCTCACTGTAAATGAATAAATGAATACTATCTGTTTCATACACCAGTTACATGAGCCTGATTATCACTGGATCTATCTATGAAAAATAGCTCCACCCTGATGTGTTTGAGTCAACAAGGCTGAAGGTCATACAATAAACTCCCAGAGGTAACACACCCCCTTCCCACCACTCCATCCACAATCTTACTTCTCTGCAGTGTCACATGGATGAGTATTCTAACACCTTTTGAAATATGAATAGCCACTAGATCTCAATATGCCCTAAACAGAAATAAATTTCTAAACCTGTTTTTATATTTCCATTGCTTATTTCTACTAGTCATCGCACCATCACTCCTACCCACAGCTCATCACAACCTCTGATTTTTCACTCTCCATTTCCCACCCTACCACCAACTGTTCAGCCAATATTTTCACCTGTCCTCTCAGTCTCATTCCTATTTCTACTACCCAGAATTAACCATATCATTTCACTTCAACTAATCCAATAATCTAACTGATCTACCAGGTTTTAGGTTTTCTTCTTTCTCTAACCCGTTTTATACCCTGCTGTAAGATTAATAAGCATAAATTCCATTCTGGGTATGTTAATCCACTGTTCAAAAAATCCTAATGGCCTGTTAAAGAATAAACTTAAAGCCTAGCGCACATGGTCCTCCAAGATTATACTCCAAACCTAGAGCCTTTGACTAACGTAAGTGATAAGTAAGGGCTGATGTCCTCGGCCATCACAGCAGCGGGTGAAGCTGGGGGAGAGATCCAATTTCCCCAGTGTGCCATACAGTATGGCTCTTCCTGTATGCCACAACACAAAGAAGCTGGGAAGCACTGTCTCGGGTGACTGACATCCAAGACATATCCATTATCACCGCTCCTGCACTAGCAGGTTCAGGTTCACTTCAGTTCAGTTCGGTCACTCAGTCGTGTCTGACTCTTTGCGACCCCATGAATCGCAGCACGCCAGGCCTCCCTGTCCATCACCAACTCCCGGAGTTCACTCAGACTCACGTCCATTGAGTCAGTGATGTCACCCAGCCATCTCATCCTCTGTTGTCCCCTTCTCCTCCTGCCCCCAATCCCTCCCAGCATCAGAGTCTTTTCCAATGAGTCAACTCTTCGCATGAGGTGGCCAAAGTACTGGAGTTTCAGCTTGAGCATCATTCCTTCCAAAGAAATCCCAGGGCTGATCTCCTTCAGAATGGACTGGTTGAATCTCCTTGCAGTCCAAGGGACTCTCAAGAGTCTTCTCGAACACCACAGTTCAAAAGCATCAATTCTTCGGCGTTCAGCTTTCTTCACAGTCCAACTCTCACATCCATACATGACCATTGGGAAAACCATAGCCTTGACTAAACGGACCTTAATTGGCAAAGTAATGTCTCTGCTTTTGAATATGCTATCTAGGTTGGTCATAACTTTCCTTCCAAGGAGTAAGCGTCTTTTAATTTCATGGCTGCACTAGCAGGAGGAGCAGAGAATTACGAGGTAGCTCTGAAATACAGCAGCACGCTAAGAAACAAAACAGTAGGTATGGGCACATGAAAAGACAAACGCTGTAAGTATAATATCTCCAGCACTATGCAGAGAAGATGGTCTTGGGTCTCTGAAGAGTCTTCAAGTAGCAAGGCTGGACACAGCAGAGTTGAGAGTTTAGTCATTAAGATAATCCGGCCTGCTGCTTCTTGTTGGTTTCTGTGCTCATCAAACAATCTTCTAATGCTAATTTGGCTTCTCCAATAAATTTGTCTTCAAACAGTAAACACTGCTAGACAATGACTGCCTCACCTGTAGCTCTGGCAGCTCCCCTATCTGTGTGCCAATGAACATCTGGAGCCCATGAGTCCAAGGGGACAAACGCTGGGCTGTAAGTGTACATTGCTGTGTTGCTCATCTGGCACCCTGACAGACAGACCAACAAACAATTCTTCCTTATCCTGACCTGAGGGAGGGAAATCTGTAAAGATGTGTTATCAAGTCTTCATATCTCCCAATTTCTATTTACTAAAATGTAAACAGCTCTGGAACATTCATGAATGTGAACATGCCATTCTGGGAGAAAGGGCGTAGACTAAAAACCACCTTGTATAAAAAGTGTTCAGACTTTTGAGATATGATTCTAAAAGTAATAAAAGATCTAAAATTCAATGCTGGTTGAAATATATGTCAAATTAATAATCTAAAATTAATATGAATTAATGTGACATGATGACCTGTCATCGTGGTCAGAGAAATTAATATAGATTCCTCAGATCCAAAGGGATATGTGCTACTGTAGTCACAGTGAAAGCAAAAGAAGCCAGAGTGGTCCAAGCAATTGTGTGGTTAATTATTTTTGTGGGCAAAAGGAAACAAGGAGATAAAACCCAGAAGATAAATAGGGGAAGAAACAAAAAAAGAATTCACGGTTCTCAGAAAAAGAGAAAAAACTTTACTATGTCCCTGTCCCCAGTTATTTCTGAAGTCTTTCTCCTGGCCCACAAGCTGTTGCGCATCCCATGACGCAGGCGAAACGAGCACCAGGGACAGCAGTACCGTTGCCAACATCTACTGGAGCACAGTGGCGCTTTTAGGGGCCCTTTTGTGAGGACAATACCCCTCTCTCCTCTCCTAAACAATGAGCACTTAAAAAATAAAAATACTCTCCTGTAGAAGAAGTTTGTCTTATCTTCCAACTCAGCTACAGAGCTGTTACAATGCAGTGGTGAAGACACATAACAGAAAGAGTTTTAGCCTCAGACAAATAATGAGGCTTGTGTAAACTACAACGTTAAAGAAAATCACGATCTTTGTCCCCTTACTTCACCCAAAGCAGCCGAGCCAATTCCAGATACGCTTAGAAACAAGTGTAGTGTCCAGTCCTTTGTCTCTGACCTGCTGTTTCTCCATGTTTTAGCAGCTGGATACTGAGTGGCCACAACAGCAAAATAGGAAATGTTATCCTTTCACCTCAAAGTTCCCAACTTTCTGGCCAAAATACAAAGGTCTGGAAGGACAGTTTAATACATACACTGGCAATACTAATACTGCTTTCCAAATCTGCCAATCTGCATCAAAAACAATTACACATACACAGCCACAATTTGCCAACATTTACAGATCAGTGCTACCAGAAGAACCAAGGCGAAAATCAATGTCCATACTTCCTTCCCCTTAGAGACTAAGAAACTATGTTAGCATCCAAAACTATTTTAGCCCCTGCAATGTGCAAAGTAAAACAAGACAAATGATAGTGAGAAAACAAGAGTGTTCCTTAAAAGGAAAAGAAAAGAAAACAAAACGAACAGAACAGGAAGTCAAATCTTAGTTTGGTCCTAAGTAATCCAACTGGACAGACATCCTAAAAGAAAATACATTCAAGCAATTAAAAATAGGTCAAAATTGCCTTCCTAGCTTAGTAGATGGGTCAAGTTTTGCTACATCCTAGGAAAACTACCAAAAATGGATAACGGCGAAGATACCAGTGTACTTTCACATGAGCTTTGTCTTTTGTGAGTCTACGCATTTCTACATTATAGAAATTACACAATTATTTGCAGATTAACTTTCCCATCTATGGCTAAATCGCACCAAACGCATTCATCTCTGCAGCTGTACTATATACAACCCTCTGGTCTAGCCTTTAGTCTACAAAATCTATTTCAGGGCATAAAGAGAAGAACAGGGTCAACAGGAATTTCAGTTCAGTTCAGTTCAGTCGCGTCCGACTCTTTGCGACCCCATGAATCGCAGCACGCCAGGCCTCCCTGTCCATCACCAACTCCCAGAGGTCACTCAGACTCACGTCCATAGAGTCAGTGATGCCATCCAGCCATCTCATCCTCTGTCGTCCCCTTCTCCTCCTGCTCCCAATCCCTCCCAGCATCAGAGTCTTTTCCAATGAGTCAACTCTTCGCATGAGGCGGCCAAAGTACTGGAGTTTCAGCTTTAGCATCATTCCTTCCAAAGAAATCCCAGGGCTGATCTCCTTTAGAATGGACTGGTTGGATCTCCTTGCAGTCCAAGGGACTCTCAAGAGTCTTCTCCAACACAGCAAACATATAGGAGGATGTTCAAAGCTTTAATGTCTAACTGAGGATACTTTACAACATATATTTAGCACCAGACTATGGCAAATCCATCTGGAGCAAAACGTGCAGCAGACTAAAGAAATCATGGAAAGTGCTGTTCCTATGGATGGAAAGAATGTAAATGGGTAAGAATAAGAAAAGAATGGATAAGAATAAGAATGTAAATGTCAAGGATCTGTGCAAGTTTCATTAAAATGCTTCAACGCTGGCTAACAGCTAACCTGACTTCCTATCTCCAAGAGCTGGTAACTTTCAAACCTAAATGCAACCAGCTCCAAAAGCCATTATCTACAAATTTCATTCATGCCAACTCAGCTTCTAGGCTGGGTACCGGGGAGTGAAATCAGATTAACCTTCCTTAACCATTCTAACATAAGGAAGCAGAAGCCATTCCAAATATGAGTTCTTAAGTAAGTTTTTCAGGAATTAACCAGGGATTCTTTCTTTCCCAATACCTAAAATAAATTTTTCTTTATTATCAAGTCTGTGATTTTTCTGTCTCCAAATCTATACTCCTAGAATAATCTGGGGGGTAGAGGGACTGGGCAATTAGAAAGGAGGGGAAGGTGTTACAAATTTCATTATCACCACATAATCACAACTACTTAGAAACCTGCTCAATCACACAAAATGATCCAAGTACAGCAATTTTCAAAGCGTGTTCTAAGCACTCCCCTGTTGTTGTTCAGTCACTCAGTCATGTCCGATTCTTTGCGACCCCACGGACTGCAGCACGCCAGGCTTCCCTGTCCCTCACCAACTCGGGGAGCTTGCTCAAACTCATGTCCATCCAGTCAGTGATGCCATCCAACCATCTCATCCTCTGTTGTCCCCTTCTCCTCCTGCCTTCAATCTTTCCCAGCATTAGCATCTTTTCCAATGAGTCAGTTCTTCACATCAACTGGCCAAAGTATTGGAGCTTCAGCTTCAGCATCAGTCCTTCTAATGAATATTCAGGGTTGATTTCTTTTAGGATTGACTGGTTTGATCTCCTTGCCATCCAAGGGACTCTCAAGAGTCTTCTCCAACACCACAGCTCAAACGCATCAATTCTTCAGCGTTCAGTCTTCATGATCCAACATCCATACATCACTACTGGCAAAACCACAGCTTCAACCAGATGGACCGTAAGCATCGAAGTAATGTGTCTGTTTTTTTCTGAGAACTCCGATCCCTCCCCCCATTTTCTTTGAGTGGGGTGGGGCACAAGCACAAACTGCTTTCATAATACCTATTAAGATACTATTTGCTTTTTCACTGTCATGCTCTCACGAGAGGAGTTTTCCACAAGCTACAAAAGGTGTGATATAACAAATAAAACAATGCCACCATTCTCAATTTTCTTTTTAAAAGGTGTTATTATTATACTTATATGACATATCTAGAGTTGTCAAATTCAGACAAAGTAAAACGGTGGTTCCTGGGATGGGAGAATACGGAGTTAAGTGTTTAATGGGTTGAGTTTCATCTGGAGAAGATGAAAAAGATCTGAAATGCTGGTGATGACTGTGCAACAAAGCGAATGTACTTAATGCCACAGATGGCATGCTTAAAATGGTAAATCTGACATCTGGTTTAAGTGAAGTATAAGTGAAGTTGCTCAGTTGTGTCCAACTCTTTGAGACCCCATGGACTGTAACCTGCCAGGCTCCTCCGCCCATAGATTTTCCAGGCAAGAGTACTGGAGTGGGTTGCCATTTCCTTCCCCAGGGGATCTTCCCGATCCAGGGATTGAACCCAGGTCTCCCACATTGCAAGCACACTCTTTACTGTCTGAGGCACAAGGGAAGTGACATCAGGTATATTTTACCACAATTAAAAAAAAAAATACAAGTAATGTTAATTTCTAATGTTTTTATTATTCTAAAATGGGTTACAAAATCTTCAGTTTAAAATTTTAATAATGTAAATATCTATAGGTATAATCTATACAAACAAAAAGTTTTAGATTCCACAATTTTTTGTTGTTGCTGTTCCACAATATTTTAAAGTTTGTGCAAAGGGGTCTTAAGACCAAGAAGTTTGAGAACCACCACGCCAGAGTATAGTCAATTATGTAAGTCTTCCATTGCATTCTTTACCTCCATTAATCTACTTAGCACTTAAATAAAAGCAAAAGCAATGGTGCAGAGTCTATCAGTCCAGTCTTCTAAGTGGACAGCAATACCTTTCCATAAGTTCTCCTATCTTGAGGTCAACAAGACATGGGCTTCACTGTTTTGGGTTTTTTTTTATTTTTTGGCAGTAAAGGCATTCAACCACAGCAATGTAGAATTATACTGCTAACATGGCAACAGTGAGCACCTACTTACCCATTACCCATATCTTACCAATTAACCTTTGACCAAATTGCTTTATCATATATCTATACAATTCTACTTGTTTTTGTGTAAACTGAAGGTATCAGTACGTGACTGTCACTAGCCAATGTTTATTTTCTTTTGAAGTAAAAATTTATATACAACAAAATGTACAAACATTAAGCACATTCTTGCCAAGTTTCCACAAACACATATACATGTGTCATTCAAATCTGTATCAGCACAAAGACCGTTACAATCACCAAAGAAAGTTCCTCCATCCCCTGAGGTCCCCACTCTTCTGATTTTTCACCTAGAGACTACTTGTGCTTGTTCTAGAATTTCATGTAACTAGAATGACATTATGTACTTCTTCACTTAGCATGTTTTTGAAATTCATCTATATTACAGTATGTATCAATAGTCCATTCCTTTTTACTGCTGAGTAGTACTCTATGAATATACCACAGTTAATTCATTTTCCTAATAATGGACTGTTTTCAGTTTCCTGATTTTAAAACAAAGCTACTATGGTCATTCTTGTACAGGGCTTTTTCTCTAATGTAAAAACTTAAGAGCGGAAAATTTCTAGGGGAAAAAAACCTTTAAATCATGGAAAATCTCAAACATATACAAGAAGAGAGAACAGCATGATGAGTTCTCATTAAAGCCAGCTACTATTATATTAATTCACACACACACCTGTTTCACCTTAACCCCTTCATACTATTTTGAAGTTGTAGATACCATCATTGTGTCTTTAAATACTTCAACATGTAAACAACACTTATAATCTGGTCCAATTATTTATTATGAAATAATCAAGAAACCTTCATTTGATTTACCCATGGATTAAGTGTTTAATTATTAAAGTAGAAATGAACTATAATTTTTCTTCTTTTCACATCTTTCAAATGATGTTTCTCTACCATCCCTCCTTGATACCTAGAAAGTCAATGGTACAAAGAAACCTGCTGTTACTCTGAAAGAACTAGTGCTAAACACAAAATCTGGTATTGATAAATATCATAAAGAAATAAACATCAATATGATCAAGCAGATTTCCCAATTGTCAAGCACTCTGAATTACCTAATCTCATGACATGGTTATCATTTTATAAGTGAAACTGGTGTTGTTCAGTCGCTAAGTAATGTTCCACTCTTTGTGACCCCATGAACTGGCTTCCCTGTCCTTCACTATCTTCCTAAGTTAGATCAAACTCATGTCCATTGAGTCAGTGATGCCATCCAACCATCTCATCCTCTGTCACCTCCCTTCTCCTCCTGTCCTCAATCTGTCTCAGCATCAGTGTCTTTTCCAAAGAGTCAACTCTTTGCATTAAGTGGCCAAAGTACAGGAGCTTCAGCATCAGTCCTTACAATGAATATTCAGGGTTGATTTCTTTACAATTAGTGGGTTTGATCTCCTTTGTTGTCCAAGGGACTCTTAAGAGTCTTCTCCAGCATCACAATTCAAAAGCATGAATTCTTTGGCCCTCAACATTCTTTATGGTCCAACTCTCACAGTCATACAAAATACTGGGAAAATCATAGCTTTGACTAGATGGACATTTGTCGGCAAACTGATATCTCTGCTTTTTAATATGCTGGTCTAAGTTTATCATAGCAAGTGACACCGTATATGAGAATTCAAAAAAAGTCTGATAACTAGCCCTTTGTGAGAACAAAGGTAGTCCTCATTACATTCTTAGGAGGTGAACAAGGAGGTAAAATTTCAACCCTTTCAGTAACTAGATTTTTGTTAACCTCAAACAACTATCTGTGCTGGAGAGGGTAATGGGAAATGGCGATTCTCAACAACAGCTGATGACAGTATAAACACACATAATTTTTTCCGAGGGCTATCTGGGAAAAAGCTGGAAATTTCATTTCCAAAAACTTAACTAAGTAAACTCTTGCATAAAGCATGCAACAAGGATGTTTTTCTCAGTGTTGTTTGTAACAAGAGAAAAATTGTTTACAATCTAAATGTTCAACAAGAGAAAAATTGTTTACAATCTAAATGTTCAATAGGGCATTAGTATAATTATATAACATCCAAATAAACACACTACAGGGTTTACATCTAGAAACACGTATGCCGAACTATTAATGGCAGTTATGAAAGGGAGGGAAATACTTGCCACTCATCAGTTCTAACTTCCACTTTCTAAATAGGTTTCACTATAATTTCAGTTGGATCCTTTTTCTCTGTGCCAAGGTTGGTTTTTTGGGTTTTTTTGTGTTGTTGTTGGTTTTTTTTTTTTTTTTAAAAAAAAAAAAAAAGCTCAAGGCCTTAGAGGTAATCCTAAGGTGGAAATTCGAAAATACAGGGTCCCCTGAGTAACTGCCAGAAAGGTGAATTGTAGAGTTAAACAGCATACAGAGTGACAAAGAAATAAAAAATAACTGAGATCTTAGACAAAGGATTCTGACAAGATGCCAATATATTAGTAAGAACCTAAAGGACAGGTGTCATACAATTCAATACAACTTAACACTGCTTGTTTTATTTATGACCTAACCCAGAGTTCCTCAACCTTGGCATGCTATCATTCGGGTTGGGTAATTCTCTGTGGCAGGGGACTGATTCTCCTATGCGTTAAGTGATGATCAGCAGCATTTAGGCTTCTATTTACAGTATGTTAGTAGCACCTCCTCACTCCCACCTCAGTCTTGACAACCAAAAAACCTCCCTCCCACCCTAGTCTTGACAACCAAAAACACTATCTCCACAACTTGCCAAATGTCCCCTGGTGGGTAAATTCACCTGACTGAGAACCACTGATCAAGCCTTATATATCCGTATATACAATATTTCATTCCATTTCACTCTTCAGAAAGAACTCTTTAGCTTCAAGGAGTTTACATTTTAACAGCAAAAAAAATGCAAAAGTTTTAAAATGTTATTGCATTTTATTGAGGAGGGCATCAAAATTAAAGATCAGGTGAGTTTTGTTCACGACAGATCTACCCTCCCTCCCTCCTCTAACTTACATTTATCAAACTGTACAAATTCCTCAAAACACTGATCTTTTAGTCAGTTACTATGTTATTTAGAGCTAAATGTGTTTCACACAATTTCATCTGGAGTCACACCACCTGGATTCCTTGCTCTTCCAAACTCAGTTTTGTGACATCAACCAAGTTACTTAACTTCCTCATGTCCCTGTTTTCTTAACACAGTGTGTATATCAAGTTCTTAAAGCAGTACTTGGCATATAGTAAAAGCCCAGTAAATGTCAGCTATTACCTATTATCTTAACTACAAGCCTATAAAGACAAGCATCATCTTCACCAATTCACAGATAAAGAAACAGGCTGAAAGAAACTTGCCTAGAATCGCAAAATTATAAGGTTACAGAGCAGTGATCCTAAAATAGTCGGTCTTGACTCTAGAGCCCATGATTTTTCAGTCATGTCAGTAAGCTTACGTTGAGACTAACTATCAAGAACATACTGGTTTCTTACTTCAAAATAATAACTAGTACTAGACACATTTTCTATAAGACACTCATTTAGAACACAACTGAATTCAAATGTATTATGGAATTAAGGTAATAGGATTTACACACCAACAGAAACAACTTTCAGTTTCTATATATTTTAAGATCAGTCTTATGGACTCTGTGGGAGAGGGAGAGGGTGGGGAGATTTGGGAGAATGGCATTGAAACATGTATAATATCATGTATGAAACGAGTCGCCAGTCCAGGTTCAATGCGCGATGCTGGATGCTTGGGGCTGGTGCACTGGGATGGCCCAGAGGGAGGGTATGTGGAGGGAGGAGGGAGGGGGGTTCAGGATGCGGAACACCAGGTATGCCTGTGGCGGATTCATTTCGATGTTTGGCAAAACTAATACAATACTGTAAAGTTTAAAAATAAAATAAAATTAAAAAAAAAAAAAAAAGAACACAGACCTTAACTCCTGAAATTGTTTAAACATTATACTGAAGCAATCTACTGAAATCAGTCTAATAAAAGACCATCAATACAGAAGGACAACACGGGGTTGTGAGACAGAGGTTACCTTGTATACTGCATTCGCTGAAGTGTCCTGTTCTTACTCCAAAGTAATAGAGTAAGAGTTTGTAAGAACTCCAAAGTTCTTACAAAGTCATGGACTTTGTACATGATGTTTGTTCCCAAGTCCGAGAAGGGCTCTGTATACTCCTTTGGTTTCTTCAATTTGCCCTTACCTCACACTCAAGTTCTTAATGACTCGTGAACACCTTACTCAATTTGTTAACCACTGCCTTGCTGTCATACAACTTATTAATCTTTTTTACTTAAACTTTACCATTTCCAACATTTAATAGGATCACCCATGACTTTTTCATCACCTCTTCCTAAAGGCATTTCACTGCAGTTGTCAGCTTTTCAACACTTTTTTTGGGGGGGACTGTATATATTGAATGTGTTAATTACTGCTTACAGCAAAGCGACTTATAGATATACACATACATTCTTTTTCCATGTCCTTTTCCATTATGGTTTGTCACAGAATATTGAATATAGTTCCCTGTGCTATACAAAGTTGTTTTTAACATTTCTTTAACAACTAACGACATGTTCTTCAACCTGGACTATAAAAACTACTCACATTAGAGTTGGAAGTCAGAGCACAGGTGGAATGACTGGGAGCATATAACTTTAATAGTCCGAGAATACCAGAATTGGAAGAAACAGAAATTTTAGCCCAACTCTCTGGTTTCACAAATGACAAAGACAGATAACTTGGTGACAGCTTCCTCTCTAACTTCTCTTAGATTCTACAAAGAACTTGGCCTTGACCATTTGGGTCCCGTTATTTCGTTTGCTCTTTAGATTACTTGCATTTCAACATTTTTTACTGCCTCCACAATTCAATATTCTCTCTCAATACAGTGATTATCAAAAAGGTTGAGAGTTGTCCACCATGTTCATTTTGAGTTAATAGTCCAAATAATTCCACCCAAAACTTACTCTATCAAAGAGAAAGACAAGACTGAAAATATCTACTTATGACCAAAATCCTGCCTATCTTCTATGTTACTCTTTTACTACTAGCCTCCTATAACACATCAGTGTCATCTACTTCCTCCACACCAAATTCCTCTTCCTGTTTACCAGAGGGGGGCAAAAAGAAAACCTAATCTTAGCACTCATGTTCAGCAATTTTAGATTTCATTTTTCTTTCCCCATTATTTAGATAGATTCCTTATTAAATCACTAATTTACCAATCTTCAGACTTGTTCACTAACCAACCCCTTTCTTATCTATCAGTTCAGATTACAAACTGGTAATTAGCACCCAAACTATGAACTAGATGCTGCCACCTACACATCATTCAAAAATCCACTATCAAATATGGAATATTCCCTCTGACATTCTCTTACATAGTTCCTACCCTCTTACGGGCTTTTCTACAAATAGCTCTACACATACCCTGCTCTTCACACAAACCCTTTTCCATGAATAAGGCTGATCCTGTATATTCCTTCTGTCTGTTCTGCCTGAAATATTGACACTCCCATTCCCATCCTCCTCCTCGATGCTCATTCCAAAAGCCACTCCTTGTAAAGCCTTTCCTGAGGTTTCTTCTTCCTTCAAACGACAGAGCATTTTGTTCAGAACTGTCTGCTGGGAATTACATATTTACATTTGAGTACTTTCACATACACTCCTTTTTATAAATTACTGGAGGGCAAAATCTCCGGTTCTCAGCTTTGTTCTTCCCCTGCTGCTTAGCACAGTGCCTTGTACATGCTAACCTCTCAAACACAGCCAACTTGAAGATGGGCTTTCTCAGGATTTTTTGGTAAGTTGGCCAATAAGTCACAATTGGTTTCTTAAGCCATTTTACTAATAAAAATGTTTTATTTATACCCTGGCATCTGAACTCTTTCACTTAGTTTAAAAAACAGAAACAAAAAACCTGTCCTAATTTCAGGGGATCTGGCCTATTGAAACGATCTTCTTGGTCTCTCTTTGAAGTCACTTATCAACTAAGCAAACTCACCTTTACTTAAGCCATCATAAAAACTAAAATTTATAGGAGCCAGAAAATAAAACAAGTATTCCCGGTTAATTTGCTAGAGAACAGGAAAAATTCTGTGGTCATTCTGAATTGCTGCAGGGTAAGTAACAAACTCCAAAGAAGTAACAGCACAGAACAAGAGACTGAAATATGATGTGAGAGCGCCCCAAAGTAACACCTGTACAGAAATGCTTCTTGTTAACAGAGGGAGTTCTTACAGTCTTCCTTGATGACACGGTGGATGTTGCCAACAACTGCTACCACATGCTACTGAAGTCTCCAATCACTTTTATTTCTAAGTTGGCAAATTTTTTTAATGTAAGCAATTCAGTTTAAAAATCCTACATGCCTCTTCTACGCTAGGCAGGGAGTGGAAGACAGAGACGAACTATGACTTTCATAAAACAAAAAATCTCAGTATGGTTTTCTCCACTTTGTACACACTCTCAGCATTGCTTCCTTTCCCCCCTTACCAGCTATCTTCATCAGCCCAATTTTGTTCAGATCACCTATTATTTGTACTGGAAAAGGAGGTGAAAGAAAAAAAATCCTGCCCCATGAATTTGATGGAGCAAGGAAAAAAAGGTTGGGAGAGCAAGAGGTTATTATCCCCTCTTGTCCCTCTTGAAAAATCACCAATCTACAAGATGTGTCTTTCATAAGCCCATCTAAAACATGTGTAACAGTCACATCAAAAATTAGTAGCCCTCTTGTAAAAGTGGCACTGAAAACAGGTAACGACATCAGGTATTTCGTATTTTACTAGCAGACCCTTAAAAACATTCGGGATACAATGCTGGTACTGAAATTTTAAAATCTTACCTTACTAATCAAAAGATCCATACAATGACAAAGCTAAAATGTTCTTTCTCAGTAATAAGCGTGAATCATAGCAGTCACCCTGCTCCACCCAAAAGCCACCCTAGCTAGGACCGGACAGTTCAAAACCTGCTTACTCTATGCCAGATAGGAATTCATTTCAACACCTCAGGGTTTAAGTGTGGCTATGTAGCAGCAAGGAAACGTTATCCCGTACTGAAATTAACCAGGATACTTCATTCTTTTTATTTAGCTGTGCCTTTTCCACATTTAAGAAACTTTCCCCCTTCCCCGTTTTTGAGGAAAAAGCTCAACAGCTACTCTACTTGAAAAATGAACAATCTATTCAGATTTTCGAAGTAAATTTGCATTATTCCTAGGTTTGGGAGGAGAACCGACTTCACACTGTCACTATCCAAAAGGTCCCGCACTTTCTTTCAACGGAAGCCTGAGCCTATGAATTGATTAAATACATGTGAAGAACGGTTCCCAGATAGCCTCTATAAGCTGAGGAACGAGTTTCAGTCTGGTACCAATCTACTCGCACGTTTCAAAGTTACTTGGTGTGGAGCAACCCACTATCTAGGAAAGATCTACTTACCACTGGGGAGGAAGAAAAAAAAACCAAAAAGCTTCTTGATCTCAAGAACTGAAATGCACCAACCCACTATCTAGGAAAAGATCTACTTACCACTGCTGGGGGCGGGGAGCTTCTTGATCTTAAAAACTGAAATGCAACAACCCACTATCTAGGAAAAGATCTACTTACCACTGAGGAGGGAGAGGTGGGGGAGGAAAAAAAGCTTCTTGATCTCAAGAACTGAAGTGACACATCAAAGAGGCCAAAGCTAACCACCTCAAACACAGCGGCAGACCATCAGGCAAGCCCCGGCCCCCATTCCGTTGCCATGAAAGTCCCAGGGAGGGCCTCACACAAAGCTGGAGGGAAGGAGGGGAGGCCGCCGCCCCCCATGCCCCCAACTTCTCCCTGCACCCGGAGAAGGTCCGCGGGACTCACCAGGACCGTGGTGCAGATGGACCTCAGCTCGGACTCCACTTTCTCCCGGTAGTCCTTGATCAGCTGCAACTTCTTGTCCGAGGTGTCGGTCTTCTGCTCGATGCTGGAGATGACCCTCCAGGCGGACCGGCGGCCCCCGACCACGTTCTTGTAGGCCACCGACAGCAGGTTGCGCTCTTCGTTGGACAGCTCGGCGCCCTGCTCCGTCACGGCCTTCATGCAGGTGGCCATGTCGTCGTAGCGCTCGGCCTGCTCGGCCAGCTTGGCCTTCTGGATCAGCTCCGTCTTCTCCATGGGGGCCGAGGGAGCGGACAGCGAGGTCGAGCGCGGACCCGGGGGGGCTGGCGCGGGGTGGGGGGGCGCGGCGAGGAGGCCTGAGGGCGGGCGCCGGGGTGGGGGGGGGGCGGCAGGAGGGCGGGGCGGCGCCGTCAGACAATGCGCCCCGCCGCCCGGCCGCCCCTTTTGTCCATCCCCGCGCGCGCGGCCCAGTTGAATTTCCCTCCCCCCGCCCACGCTCCCCACACCGCGGGGCGCCCCAGAGGGTCTGGGGGGTGGGGGGGACGCCCGCCGAGCCGGGCTGCGCGGCCTGAGATAGAAGCTGAGGTGAGGTGAGGCGGGGGTGACGAGGAAGGGCCGCTCCCGCGCCCGCCTGGGGCCCAAGATGGAAGCGGCCGTTGGCCCGCACCTTCCCGCCGGAGCCTGTCCCTGAGAGCGGGCGTTGAGACCCGCCGCTCTCCCTCCCGCCCCCCCGACCCCACCCCGGGGAAGGCCTCCCGCCGGACTCGCAGGCCCGGCCAGACCCCCGAGGAGGGATTTCCCCGTCCCCCCAACCCGGCCCCGCGCCCCGGGGCGACCCCGGCGCTCACCTTCACGTCTCCGCGGCCGCGGCGCGAGTCCCACCTCTTGGATCCCTCTTCTGGCTTTAGCCGAGGACCCTCCCGTCTCAGCCTACCTCGGAGCCGAGAGGCGGGGCCGCCGCGCGGCCCGGCCCCTCGCGGCCGCCCACCCCCGCCAATGGCGCGCCGAGATGTCCCCGAGAGTTCCGCCTCCCTCCCCGCCTCTGGCCAATGAAGACTGAGCGCGCGGAAACGGGGGCGGAGGAGAAGGGGGCGGGGCGGTAGGGGGGAAGGGGAGGCTAGGAGGGTGGGTCGGCTTGGGCAAGTTCGGTTGGCCGGCAGGCTGCGGCTTCGGCCACGGGGTTTCCTCCAATTAGATCCAGGGTAAAAGGACGTCACTGTTACCATGGCAATGCTGTTACCAACGCCCCTCATCCTCCCAGCCACCCCCGGCACTCGTGGGCGCGGCACGGGAGCGGGAGGCTCGCACGACCTCTTCTGCGGTGGCCGGGTTCTCTTGCTGCTGCGGCGTTGCAGACGGTTCACTGCATCTTGTTGGCTCCCCATGCAGCTGCGGCTCTCGTCGGCCCGGGTGAGGTCGGACCTGGGAGGGTAACACCATTGGCTGTTTTGTTACCCAAACTCCTGTCTTTCCTCCACCTTCCTATTCGTGACAAAGGTTTGGAGCTCGAGACACTGAACACAGCCTTTAATGACGTTGCGATGGGGACCGTGAATTAGAAATAATCCCATCCCCATTAAAGAGGAACTAGTTCCTGGAGAAAGTGGCATAAGCTTGGGTTTTACACGATACGTTCTTTTTCAGACCGGCACCTAAAACCTGAAATTCCCTTGGAAAATTACCCCCCTCCTCCAAAAAAGTCCAGGCAATGCCAGATATTATGATTTTCTTTCAAGTGGGAAATAACCTTAGGGATAATTGGAAGAAAAACATACATTTAATCCTGCCTCCCCCCGCCAAAGCAACTGTTTTTGTATTTCTTTCCAGACTTTCCAGGTTACGCGTTTAAATACTTATTTTTCACATCACTGCTGTCTTACATGTACATGCTTTTTATCTTCTAGTACTATTTTTGAGAGGACAATCGAAAAGCTAAACTTCTCTCCCTAGATGTTGACTGCTGACTTTCCCTTGTGAACACCCCTCTGAAATGAGAGCGATCGCCTCAGATGGCTTCTATTCAGGGTCATCACCAGCCCTTTCCCTTCCCTTTAAAGTGGGCGCTCCCCTCCTGCCACTCCCTTCTCTCCGGAATGTTCCCAGTACCAGACTCCAAATAAGGTGGCTGTCCTGGGTGTCTGGAAAGTGGTCTTTGTGCCATCTGGGCTCACACAGCCGTGATTCCAGTTCCAGCACATCCAAGGAAAAACAGATCATTGAGAGCAAAGAATGCCACAGCCAAGAAAGAATTTCACATTCTAAGTGGAGGTCTTAGAAGCAGATCTGGAGACTCTCTAGAATGGAAGATCTGAGCACTGACAGATAGCAGGAGAAGGTGCGAATTTTCCAGAAATCTAAACTCCCTCCCAGCTGCCCCTCCCTATCCTGACTTGTAAAGGTTGCTTTGTGCTTTGACAGACAGGAGAGGGCTGGGCTGGAAAGGGCTTGAGTCTTAGTGCAGAAATGCCTTACTATGTTGCAGGGTTCTAATGGAGGGCCCTGCTGTTATTTCTGGAATCCCTGGGGCCAGGCTGTAGACACACGAGTGTTTATGGCCATGTGGGCTGGGGTGGAGCCGGACACCAAGAAATCCCCATGGAAAGAATTTGCATGTGCAAGGGCAGATAAAATGCTTTCTGTATGACCAGTGCATTTCGAGCTTACTGGAATTAGAGACAGTTCAGGCGAGAGGAGAGACAGCCCAGCAGAGGTGAGTGGGGGATGGAGACCCCGAACAGGATGGTCAGGGGATAGAACCTCTGGTAGGGAGGGAGGGTAAGGGCAAGAACACTAATTCTTTATCAGAAAGCCTGGACTGTACTGCCATCTCCCGAGGTGACCTTGGGCAAGGTTTACTTCTCTCTGTAACTCAGTCTCTATAATTTCTGCTTTCATCCAATCAGATATTTATTGAACACCAACTCATATAGTTACAGTCACCTGAACTCATGGATAAGAACTGCTTGGAAGCAATGGCACACTATAAAATTATATTTCATCAGGGACCAGAGGGGTAGGTTAAATCTAAAGTCCTCTGCCCCTGAAAGAACTCAGAAAAAATTAAAGCTCTGGGGACTTGAAGCCCCTGGACACATAAAGAGCTAACACTTATTGAGTGATCACATGTGTCAAACACCGTTTTAAGTCTTTTGCAAGTCTTAACGCATTTAATCTGCTTAAAGCCACTATGAAGTAGGTAGTACAGTAAGTCCCCTGCCTACAAACCTTCAAGTTTCAAACTTGCAAAGATGTGAATGTGCCTTTGACGAAGGTCAGGTGTGAGTGACACTGCAGCTTGTCTGCCATCTCATATTGACGATCCTTCAAGTCTGCCACCTCCCTCCTCCAGTCAGTAACTCTTCTTGGCTGTTCCCACGATGCCAGCCCTTGTATGCCAGCTGTTGTACTGTACTAATGTACTTTTCAAGGGACTGTCCTGAAAGATTAAACATGTTTTATTATTTGTTTTTGATTTGTATGTATTATTTGCGTGAAAAGTATTAAAACCCATTACAATACAGTACTATACAGCCGATTGAGTTCGTTGGGTAATTGGGCTAACTTTGTTGGATTTATGAACAAATTGGACTTACAAATGCACTCTTAGAACAGAACTCATTCATATGCAGGGGACTTACTCTACTCTTATGATCACCTTCTCCGTTTCACAGATAAGGAAACTGAGGCACGATGCTTGGATTGAGCATAGAGTGGAAGAGCTAGCAATGGCAGAGCCTGGATGGATGTACCCCTGTGTGCACTGCCTGGTGACCAAAGCCCGTCCCTGTAATGGCTCTGCCAGCCCTCTGCTCACCACTGTAGGGATGCTAGGAAAGACCGCACTAGTCTCTGTTCTCTAGGAGTTTCATCCTAGCTTAATATAAAACGTGTTAAATGTCCACATTCAACGTGCTGGGAAGAATTCTAGGGAACAGAGAGCTAAGAAAGAAAGCATTGAGTTCTTACTTTATCTGTTTGATGTTCTTGTTATTTTTTCTAAATTGCTTGGTGAGAAGAAGCTGCTGGAGGGAATACACTGAGCTTGAAGCCAGAAGATCCTAAATCCCAGCTCTGTTATTTATTTGCAGTTTGACCTTGAACTTCCCAGGTGGCTCAGTATAAGAGACATAGAAGATACAGGTTCGATCCCTGGGTCAGGAAGATCTGCTGGAGTAGAAAATGGTAACCCACCCCAGTATTCTTGCCTGAGAAGTCCCATGGACAGAGAAGCCTGGTGGGCTCCAGTCCACGGGGTCCCAAAGAGTGAGACAAGACTGAGCCACTAACATTTGACCCTGAACACCATGATCCTCTCTGGACCTCAGTTTTCTAACCTGTAAAAGCAGTCCTTACCCCAAAGACGTCGTGGAGCTATCCCACAGGAAACGTTAGGCATACAGCAGGCGTTCATTAAATATTGGGGTTTTTCCCCCTTCTTTCCCTCTGCTTGGTGGTAGAGTGCAGGGGAGGAAGGGAAGTGCCAGTTCTGTTATAAGCCTCAGAGCCTTATAAAAAGTTAGTGAAGGCTTATCTCTTGAATCACTGTTGTAATTAGTGGAGTTAATGGTCTGCAGAATGGCTACACTCAGTGTACACTTCTGAATGAATGAGTCCTTCTGGTTGAGTTTACTCTCATAAATTGTTTCAGTGGTTTATTTGCCCAGAGCACTGGGTCCTCCCAAGGAACTTCTTCCTCTCCTGCCTTGTGGCAGGTATTTCACTGACAAACATGTGAGTGGGACTTTTCACTGCAGATTTCTGTATAATCACCATCAGTGCTTCTGTTGAGAGGGTGGTTGAAAAACTGCCTGACTGTCCACTCCACTGGGAGGGGCTGAATGAGAGTCACTGAGAGCCAGGACAGTTTGGTCAGGGCAGGGTCTTCCCACACATTTCCTGGCTGAGGGCCTGGGTCAGGCCAATGGAACTCAGTCTCCCATCAGCCCTGCAGCGGGCAAAGCTCATTCTTGCCATCTGCAGGCATCCGTCTGTGCTTGTGGGTGTCCCATTTCTGGCACCTCCTGGACACCCATGGGCTATTTATTGTTTTCCAACTCTCACTGTGTGTTCTCAGGGAGAAAAGTCTAATCAAATCATTACATCATTAAAAAACAGATAAGTCTTCCGGCAATAGTTCTTCTGCTACGATTTGCATTTTAAAAGAAAGAAAGCTCTTATATTTGAAGAATAAAAGTTCACTGGTAGGGGAATTTCCTGGTGGTCCAATGGTTAGGACTCATGTAACATGGCCAAAAAAAGAAAAAAGTTTACTGGTAGAATTTCATGCATTCGGAACCAACATTTGGTCCACTAGCCTTTTGGGGAAGGACTTCAGCATTCTGACATTTCTCCAGCATTTCCTATATGTCAGTAAGGTACTTTAAGAAAAAAAAAGATTGCTTTTGTAATGATAATAGTGATGATGACAGTATTGATTAAAAGTGTAACAGCACACATCATGGCTTCCCTTGTAGCTCAGTGGTGAAGAATCTGCCTATAGTACAGGAGACCTGGGTTCAATTCCTGGGTCAGGAAGATCCCCTGGAGAAGGAAATGGCAACCTACTCCAGTATTCTTGCCTGGCAAATCCCATGACAGAGGAGCCTGGCAGGCTACATACAGTCCATGGGGTCACAAGGGTTGGACACGACTTAGAGACTAAACCATCGGCACACATATTAAAAATGAAACAATACATAAATGTACAAAAGAGAGTATAAAAAGAACCGGTGAAGCTGTCTCTGCAAGGGGACCATTGCAGGCATTTGGGGGAACCTCCTGCTAGACACAGCTGCTGGTTTCATGTGGAGACATGCATGTCGTTTTACATGCGTAAGATTACATTCTTCACTTTGTTCAGGGCAATGGTTAATTTTATGTGTCAGCTTGGCTGGGTCACAGTGTGCCCAGTGTTTGATCATACATTATTCCAGATGTCTCTGTGAGAGTGTTTCAGGGAGAGATTAACATTTAACTTGGTGGACTCATACATTATTCCAGATGTCTCTGTGAGAGTGTCTCAGGGAGAGATTAACATTTAATTATTCCAGATGTCTCTGTGAGAGTGTCTCAGGGAGAGATTAACATTTAACTTGGTGGACTCTGAGTAAGCAGATTGCCCCTTCTAATATGGGTGGGCCAGATCCACCAGTGGAAGGCCTGGATAGAATAAGAAGAACGGTCTTCCCTGAGCAAGAGAGAATTTTCCAGCAGACGGACTTCGAACTTGCTCTGTAATGTCAGCTCTCCCTGGGTCTCCCACCAACTTCAGACTCTAACAGAAATACAGTTTCTCCTAGATCTCTGCCCTACAGGCTGATCTTGGAAATTTTGGATTTGCTAATTCCTTGTAATAAATCTCTCTATATATCTATCTTATTATTATCTTATATATGCATGCATGCGTGCTAAGTCACTTCAGTCATGTCTGACTTTGAGAATTTATGGATTGTGGCCTGCCAGGCTGCTCTGTATACGGGATTCTCCAGGCAAGAATACTAGAGTGGGTTCCCATGCCACCCTCCAGGGGATCTTCCTGACCCAGGGATCAAACCGGCATACCTTAGTTCTCCTATATTGACAGGTGGGTTCTTTACCACTAGCGCCACCTGGGAAGTGTATGTATGGTGGTGACAACGCAGGAGACACAGGTTCGATCCCTGGGTTAGGAAGATTCTCTGGAGAAGGAAATGGCAACCCACTCCAGTATTCTTCCCTGGGAAACCCCATGAACAGAGGAGCCTGGCAGGCTACACAGTCCACGGGGTTACGAAAAGTCAGACATGACTGAAGCGACTTAGCATACCTGTATATCTTATGATTTTTCTCTGGAGAATCTTGATTAATACTTTCATTCAACAAATGATATGATATCTTTAACTGGCTTTAAGTGTTTGTCCGTGACATCAGATTCACCTCTGAGCTTCCTGAGAGCTAGGGTTTTCTTCTTTGATCTTGTATCCATAGTGCCCTCTCAACAGAGGTGAGCCACCCTCCTCTGCGGGTGAATAAACTGATGCCCAGGGAGGTTAAATTACCAGTCTCAATTGCTAAACTACAGAGGTAAGATTAAAAAACAAGTCTGGGTGATTTCAATCTTCTTCTACAACAATAAACAAGACTGCACTACCGGCCATGGAAGATGAAAACTCCAGTGTTTGCTGGCCTGGGAACAATGTTTAGTTATCTGAGGCTCGTGGGTGGCTAAGTATATATCTGCTGGTGAGTCAGCGGCTGATTTTATTTTCATGTGGAAGTCTCTGTTTTTACTCTCAGTGTCTCTGCAGGGAGAGGGTACCTCTTCATCCTTTATCTGTCTCCTTTAATTAATTACATGTCTGTCTCTCCTCTCTTCTCCCTGTGCGCCCTTAAGTCTGTGACCTTCCAGCGGGCAGAGTTTTATCTGCTTTCCATATCCCTGGTGACTGACTGATGGAAGACATTCATAGAGGGTTTGTTTTGGGGCTTCCCTGGTGTCTCAGATGGTAAAGAATCTGCCTGCAAGGCAGGAGATACGGGTTCATTCCCAGAGTGGGGAAGATCCCCTGGAGGAGGGCATGGCAACCCACTGCAGTATTCTTGCCTGGAGAATCCCACGGACAGAGGAACCTGGCAGGCTATGGTCCATGGGGTCGCAAAGAGTTGGACACACCTGAGCGACTAACACGTTCACACTTCACACTTTTGGGCCGTTAAGGGGGACATTTCTGATACCAGCAATTGTTGGTGCTCTGTGCTTACTTTGTTTCCAACCATATGCGAAATCACTAGAAGGTTAGTAAATTCACAGAGGAAAGCATGTAAAGCAGAGCTGTATACCCCTCAGAGATTCTATGAATACGGAATTGCATCCGCTTTGACAAGCACACCAAAAACCTTGAGGTTGACCCCGAAGGGACCCGAACATCAGAAATAGTCCTAAAGTTTCCACACTGATGCTCACCCATGGAGGAGTGAATGAGCTCTCCAAGGAGTTGCCCACCCCTGACTCAGGCTCAACTTCCTATCTGTTCATTCAACAAAATATCGAAGGGTCTATCCTGGGTCAGACATGACCCTCGGGGCTGGGATTCCAAAAAGAATAAAGACACAGCATTTGCCTGGTGAGAGCCTGATGGAGAGCAGGGAGGTGGGACAGCTCAGAGGGGCAGCAGGGAGTTCTCCCTGGCTTCTCAGTTCTCAGTTGCTCGACGACCTGACTTCCCAGCCACAGCAGTTTCGAAGTGACTGTTCAGAAAGTAGAATTAGTTTCAGAATAGAATTACTCCTGAAAGCCCCTCTGAAATCCACTCGACCTTCTTTCTCATCCAATGATTCAGAGCAGAGGAAGCGCTGGGGCTCCAGGGCCAGCCTGGGCCTGTCCCTGTGTCTGTGTGGAAGGTCTGTGCAAGGCAATCAGTTGACAGATAGAGACGACAGGCCTATGAAAAGCTAATGAGCTCGCCACGCTGACAGCACGCTCGTGAATGTGGTGAGCTTTCCTAAAGCCCACCAGACTTTCTGTAAAAGGTGTGGCAAGCACCAGCCCCACAACGTGACCCAGTGCAAGAAGGGCAAGGAGTCTGTATGCCCAGGGAAAGCAGCGTTAGGACAGAGAGCAGAGTGGCTGTGGTGGGCAGACGAAGCCGATTTTCTGGAAAAAGGCTAAAACAGCAAATATTGTACTAAGGCTTAAATGCATTGAGCCCAACTGGCAGATCTGAGAGACTTCAGGCTATTAAGAGCTGCGTGCATTTTGAGCTGAAAGGAGACAGAAGAAGAGTAAGGGCCAAGTGATCCAGTTTTGAGCTTCCTAATTTTGTTTTATTATGAAAATAATAAAAATTTGAGATTATTTAATTTAAAAACAAATTAGAAAGCCCAAGAAGCTGGTGCCTTTTAGTGGAAGGGCACACAACCCATATGTCTTAGGCAGGTCTAGGTAAGCAGCAAGGAGCCTCAATCACCACCAAAAATGCTCATTATGTTATTTTTTTTGCTGTTGTTGCTCATGTCAACTATATATATATATATGTATAGATATTAAAAATATAAACACTATGTGTATGTGTATACAGCGTTTAGATATTTTTTTAAGTTTGGGTACATAAAGCAACACATCTTCAACCATCTCCCAAATTATGACTCATCTGCAGACAATTCAGGACAGTTGAATGGATGAATGAACACAACAGCCGGAGAACAATGCACACAGCATTGATTGTGTGGCTCTCACAATGAGAGCTATGGGAGTGGAGAGCAGGGAGACATGAGTGTGGGCCAGAGCCGTTGCAGAAGACATCAGGGCTCAGAAGGCTCCAGAGAGAGGGGGATCATGGTAAAAGGGGGGGTGCCACCCAGATGATGATGGTGTGGATACCCATCTTCCGCTGTCCTGGTGGAGGCCTCTGGAAGGGCAGGAAGGCCGTAGCATCTCCTCTTTGTGAGGGAGTCAGCTCTGGATGGGCCTGAGCCCTAAGAAGGGGGTTCTGGACAGAAGGCTGGAGTTCAGACCACCCGAGGAGGGCTCAGCCTCCACAGTGTGGAGGTGGACCCTCGTCAGTCTCTTAAATTCCCTCTGCATAACAGCCCAATCACACAGGCAGCTTAACAAGTGCACAGCAAGTTGGGGAGACTGGTTCCATTAATGTCCTGGGCCGTTGGGCAGGGCGGATCTCATAAAAATGCAGGTCTCTGCTTTACTTTCCTGCTTAAAACCCTTCAGCTTCGTTTAACTGCAGCTCAACATGGTGGTTGGATTCAGAAGCCAGATGGCCTAGCTCCGCTACCCACGGGATAGGGGATCCTAGGAGGTTAGTTAAGTGCACGGAGCTTCACTCTCCTCACTTGTAAGACGGGATGATGACCTAGCTCTGAGGTTGTTATCAGGATTCAATGAATTTATAATAGAATGTGCTTTGAACAGTGACATGTAAGTGGCACTAGTGGTAAAGAACCCGTCTGCCAATGCAGGAGATCTAAGCGATACAGGTTCCGCCCCTGGGTAGGGAAGATCCCCTGGAGAAGGGAATGGCAACCCACTCCAGTACTCTTGCCTGGAAAATCCCATGGACAGAGAAGCCTGGTGGGCTACAGTCCATGGGGCTGCAAAGAGTCAGACACGACTGAAGCGGCTTCGCACACAGCACACTCACATATGTGTTTGTTAGATGAATACTACTACTACTACTAAGTCGCTTCAGTCATGTCCGACTCTGTGCAACCCCACGGACTGCAGCCCACCAGGCTTCTCCGTCCATGGGATTCTCCAGGCAAGAACACTGGAGTGGGTTGCCATTACAATCAACTCTAAATCCTTAAGATAACTCACAAACCCCCCAGTGATGGCACGCCAGTTTCTCTTCTGTCTGATCTGTTGCTTCACCTGTGCTTTGGCTTCTTCTGAGCTCTGCTCCTTCCATCCCCTCTTTCCTTACATCTTCACCTAGTTCACCCGTCATCTCCTGAGTCTGCAGAAATGGCCGCCTCTCGGGGCTGTCCTTGGGTTCCTCTCCCCTCCCAGCAACGCAAGCTCCCCTATCCTGTGCTCTGCAAGCAGGAAGCATGGGACATCACCTCCCCACCCCCTGCACCAGGAAGGTGGGGATATATCTATGTAACTATGTCTCTGTAACTTGTCCAGGTAGCCCCAGTGCCCAGCAGAGTGCTTGGTGGCTAGACTGGGTACCAGGAGATGGACAACTGAAGAGACAAGTCGACAACCGCTGGAAGGAGGAGTCACAGACAAGTGTACATCAGCCACAGGACAGGGCGAACTGAGGGCAAGGCTCAGGATGGCCTCAGGCTCTGGCCAGAGCCCAAACCCCGGCTGGAGGCACCTGTGACTCACTGGGAGGGGCTGGAAGCCCCAGGCAACCCCTGGTGTCTTCCCCTTCCCTCCATCCTGTCCAGCTCTATAGACAAATTCCCAGTTGCTCCAGAAGGATGGTGATTAAGAGAACCCAGTGACGAAACTCAGGGAGACAGTGAAGGACAGGGCAGCCTGGTGTGCTACAGTTCATGGGGTCACAGAGAGTCGGATATAGACTTGCTGACAAGTGAAGGAAATGTTGCAGAGGGAAATCCCTTTTGAAAATGAATAACCCCCTGATTTATTTGGACAGTTTCTCTTCTGGATTTCCTGAAAACCCAGGTAAGAAATTTAGTGATATCGTGGTGGTGGTGGTTTAGTCACTCAGTTGTGTCCGACTCTTTGCGACCCCATGGACTGTAGCCTTCCAGGCTCCTCTGTCCCTGGGATTCTCCAGGCAAGAATACTGGAGTGGGTTGCCATTTCCTTCTCCAGGGGATCTTCCCAATCCCAGGGATTGAACCCTGGTCTCCTAAATTGCAGGCAGATTCTTTACTGACTGAACTATGAGGGAAGCCCCCAGGGACGTCATATATCTAAACAAAATACATGAAAGCCTGTTCTATCAAAAGCCACCCCTGGAAGGAAGGAGCAGATGCTGCCTTGCTCTGTTTTTAATGGACCACGAAGCGCTTGGAGGCGGCCATCATTCTAATCAATGTGAATAAGCAAATGATCCCCAGCCGCTCTCCCTACTCCTGGTTCTGAAACTCAGAGACATGCCAGGCAGACTGATGAGCCCAGGACCACTTTGAAGGATCCTATAGCAGCCAAATTGCCGAAATGTGTTCAAACAGAATGCGGTAGCAGCAGCTGCTACAGCTGTCAAGCAAGCTTCCTGAAATAAAGGGGAAAAGGCAGCAACAGACTATTGCTCTTGAGCCAATGCATTTAAAACACGAGATCAAGTAAGAGCGATGGAAAAAAAAAAAAATACAGGAAGTCGGTGAAATGAGAACTTGGCTCACTGGGCCAAAGTAGGCAGTCTGGGGTCATGGACAGAAAGTTTTAGCTGTCACATAAGCAGTCCCTGAAGGGTTAGGGATTGGGGGGCTGATGCTGAAGCTCAGCCAGGATGTGATGATGAGGGGGCAGGAATCTGACAGCCATTCTGCTGTCAGAAGTCTGGCCAGCCCAGACGGAGTCATGAGAGGGCCACCAGGGTCCTTGGAGCCTCCGCACATAAAAGCACATTTAGTCACAAGGCTAGGAGGTGCTCAGAAAATGCATGCTTCCCTTTCCCTTCCTGAAGACCAGGGACGCAGTTTGGTCAAGGTTAATTTCTGCATCAGAGTCCTTAGTTGTAAATAACAGAAACTGATTCTGACTTAAATGTAAGACCATTACTCCTTATCAATTGTGAAGAAGGCTGGGGAACCAGCCAGTCAGTCAAGATGGGTGGGTACTGGGGACAGTGTGCAGCCAGAACCATGGCCAAAATTTCACCGCAGACTTCAGCCAGAGGGATTCCCGTTGCTTCTGCGGCTGGACCCCAGACCTTGATTGGTCCCTACTGCACTGACTCCATGAGCACCAGACCCTGGACCCTGGATACTGGGTTCATCTTCATAGGAATCCCAAGGCAGCTTTACTACTGCCCCCAGAAAGAACTCTCCACAAGCCCTGCTTCTTTGAGCCACTCACCTGAGATTCAGAATCCCAATGTGGGGTTGTCTGGCCAGGCCTAAGTTAAGTGCTGTGTCATGCTACAAGACAAGCTAGGAGGTTGGTACCTCAAGTATACGTCTTCCAAAAAGGAAAGTGGGCTATGCCTCCACCTCCCCTCCCCCATAAGATTCATAAAGTGAAGAATTCCTCCAATAAAAGAAGAGGCTTCAATGCTGGGTGGCTCCCAAAATAGCCCAGTTTCTTGCAATTACACTGGAGCTTCAGGTCCACATGATGAAGAAAAGCAAAAGCTGTTGGGGGTGGGGGGCTGGTACATGAAATTAGGAGCCTGAGAGAAGCCTTAGCCTGCAGGGATCTCATCTTTCTTTCTCTGGAAAAAAAGGGGTGGGGGGGTTGCTTTGCTGTCATCATTATCCCTACCTGGAAGGCTTGTCCCCATTCAAGCTTGACCTCCTCCCAGATCCACAAAGATCTCTCTCTGGTCTAAGATGCTATTTCACCTCTAAATTGCATCATACTTTTTAGAAATGAATCACTTCATTTATATATGACTTATAAAGCTCCTCTAGGATGGAGACAAAAATCTTATTCATTTAATAGTCAACAAACATTTATTGAGTGTCTGTGAGGCCTTGGGGAGCCCGAGGGGACAAAGACAGGGCCTGTGCCTTAGAAAAGAAGATCATTGCTGGTGCAGACGTGGAGGTGTAAAGCCTCCTGACCTGGTTTAAATGGATCTCCAAGATTAAGATGTTCTCGGCCATTTGGCGGGTGGGGGTAAGTAGTGCCTTCCAGACAGAAGGAACAGCGTAGACAGAGGCAAGGAGTCGTGAGAAGTTGTGGTGTGTTTGGGAAACAGAGTGGGTGGGACATGGGACGTGTGCAACTCAGCAAGGGAATGGGGGATACGGTTGCCAGTGAAGAGGGGACCACATTCTGAGAACCCTTGAATGTCTTTCTCAGGAAGGGCGGGTGGTATCCTGAGACATCAGGGATCATCTGATACTCTCTTTTTTTTATTCTAGTAATTCATATATACATAACATAAAATTGACCATTTTAACCATTTTGCAACTTAGGTTACATTGGTATTAAGTACATTCACATCTTTGTGCGCCAGCTGCCACCGTCCATCTCCAGAAATTTCTGATCTTCCCAAACTGAAACTCTGTGCCCAATCGACAACAACTTCGCATTCTGCCTCCCCCACCCCCCAGCCCAGGCAACTCCCATCTACTTCCTGTCTATGTCATCAGATACTTTTATTTATTTGTTTTAAAATATTTATTTACTTGGCTGTGTTGGGTCTTCAAGGTGGCACACAGGATCTTTAGTTGTGGGCATGCAGACTCTTAGTTGCCACACGTGTGATCTAGTACCCTGACCAGGGATCAAATGCCAAGCACCTTGCATTGGGATCATGGAGTCTTAGCCAGTGGACCACCAGGGATGTCCCTCATTAAATACTTGTAAGCAAGAGAATGAACTGATGGAATTTTCTAGAAGGATCCCTCTGCCTACGATATGAAAGACGGCTTAGAAGACTTAAGGTAGAAAGCAGCTGCAGAAAACTCCAGAAGAACCAAGAAGGCTGAATGGAGGCAATGCGATGGTGACCAGACAGGCCGGAAAGACTAAATTTCAGAGATATTGATTAGATGTAGGAGTTGATTATTCCAAGGCATCTTTTTCTATTTTATTCTCTCTATATTGACCCCCACATCCCTTCTTGTGTGAGGAAGAGAGAGGATTTATGATCCTATAAAATTGATTTTTAAATAGCCCCTCTGACCCTATTGGCTCACAAATATTTCAAAATTACAGCCTATGTAGATGGCAGACTACTTTCCCACATCATTACTGTAGGATACGTGCTGTGACTTTGGAATAGACCTTGATCACTGCACACTTTGATCAATTTTATTAAAGAGAAATAATTTACAAGAATAGTTTGTGATCATTAAATGTTCAGTGGCAACTCAGAACAGTTTCTGTGCTAGGAAAAAATTATCTGAAGCTTGCATTCAAAAGACAGCTGACTACTCATAGAGTCTGGAGTGGATCTCAAAAAAAACCTGGATTTCAGCCCAGCTCTGCCATTCACCAGCAGTGTGGCCCTGGGCAATTTACTTAACCTCTCTGCATTTCTGTGTCCTCTTTAGTAAAGTGGTTGTTGATTAAATGAGCTGATTCGTATAAAGCACAGCAGCATCTGCCCTACAGTAAGTGCTCGGTTTGTGTGGCTATTGCTACAATCCTGATGGTGGTGATGATGATCAGCATCATTGCTTCTGAGGCCTCTTGCAGTGCTGAAACCCTGTGCCTGGCAGCTGTTCTTGGACGGAGATGGAATTGTCCATTCCTTGTGGTTCTGAAAGGAAGGACTTGCCCGCTCCCTGCAGGGTCTCCCTCCCTCCCTGAAAACTCGGGCTTAGCTGTTCTGCAGGAGAAAACATTGCACATGTTGCGTCTGCGAGCCTCACTCTCCAGCTTCTCATTTCTTCTTCCAACTTGCTCTGGTTCCAGTCACCCTGCCCAGGTCTTCTTTAGCAGCTGAGATGTTTCCTTTCTGGTCCGGATGATGTCTGTATCTCCTGCCGGGTCTGGGAGCACAGGAGGTGGAGGACTCAGGCCCTCCTCGCTCTCTGCTGTCTTGGACCACAGCCGTCTGTCTTCCTCCGCAGCTCAGCTGTCCTGCTGGTTCTTTCTCAGAGCCTGCACACAGCCTCTCTCTGCCTTCCTTGGCTTTTGGAACTCCTCTTTGGTGCCCTTTTGAAAGGTGTATTCTGGGCACAGAAACTCATCTAAAGCCTTGGATGATGGGGCTTTGAGCTCTGAGCCAGCTGATGATGTGTGAGCAGGTGCTAGACCACATCCAGGACAAAGCAGGGGCCCGTGTGAACTCTGCTGAATGAGAAGATACTGGCGAGACGATGGATGAGACATGAGCTGGAGGCAGCTTTGAAGCTCACAGCAATAGGCAATGGCTTCAGCCTTGTTTGTGCACATAGGACCGGGCTCTTTTTCTGAGGGAGACCTGTGCCACCTTCTTCATGGTGTGTAGATCATTTGTTTTGCAGGCAAGATCCACAGGGCTGGGCATGTACCTAACTGACCGATTGATTAGAGAACCAAACATTTGTTGATGGAAAAAGCTTTAAGGTGCTTTTAAAAAAATTTCTCCTTGAGGTTAAACATCACAGATCTGAAAGCACTTCGGCTGTGAGGCTTGAGGTTCTATATCCCCCTATGTAGTTTAGTTTTCAGGTCTTTACATCTCTCAGGGTCTTTAAAAAGTACTTTCACTATGTGCTTTGATGCTTCCCCAACTTGAGGGTAGGGGCAGTGCTTATCTCTCTCCCTGCACATAGAAGGTATTCAATAAATATTAATCTCAGGAATCTTTTATCGCAAAAATTATTCATTCCAGACAGTTTACCTTAGACTCTCCTTCACGTGGTCCCAGCCACAATCTGAGTCTTTGATTCAAGCAAGTGAGACACCATAAGTGTTCACTGGCATTCTCCTTGATTCCAAGGTAGCTGACTAATGGCTGGGGATATGGTTCAGGTATTAAAGGGATCGACGCTTCACCAGAAGCCCTTTTTTGCACCTGCCTTCACTTTGTAACCATTTCCTTGGTTTCTTATGATAGCAAGTATTTGTCTTCTGTTCCTGATGCAAGATTCTAGGCTCCTGACAAGCTTTCAGGAAAAATTCAGGCAGGAAAACCATGACACTTTCCAGAGTTCTTTTAAGGTAAATTTCATCATAGGCCAGAATTTGGAGAACAAAGACCTATTCTTCTGGTTTGTAAGGAAGAATATTTCCAACAAACAGGAGTTTCTTCCAACTCTGCTTTGCTGAGTCTGGCTTGAACTCTGCTTCACTCAGACCAGGGCCCTCACTGTCTGTTGCTGGGAGGAGCTTCAGTGAGCCTCTCTTCCAGGTCTCCATCTTGGAACCCTGAGGTTATAGCAGGTCACATGGGGCCAGCCTCAGTGAGTGTGTGTGCTGCAGGATAATGGTGTAGATTATGGACCTATTGAAGCATGTCTGTCCCCAGGAGTAAGTAGCTGTGTTGTCTAAGCCTTCCGAGCTTCCCAGGCGGCGCAGTGGTCAAGAATTTGCTGGCCAATGTGGGAGGTGCAGAAGACGCGGGTTTGATCCCTGTGTCAGGAAGATCCCCTAGAGTAGGAAATAGCAACCCACTCCAGTATTCTTGCCTGGGAAACCCCATGGACAGAGGAGTCTGGCAGGCTACCAGACTCCTCTGTCCATGGGGTCATAAAGAGTCAGACATGACTGAGCAGGCACACATGCTAAACCTCCCAAATGCCCCCTGTTGCTCCAGCTTCTCTCTGGGACTCTACAGATTCTCCCATACCTCTATCCAGCCACCCCTCGCTCCGCCCTGGGAGGTGGGGTGGGGAGAGGGATCCAGCCTGGCAGCTAATGGGACCCCGACATGCTGGCTGGCTAAATACTTTGGATACCATTCCTGGGCAATGTGGTTTGATTCCAGTGCACCAGAGAGCTGCATTCGTGAGTTCACAGCAGTGGAAACTGTGCATGACAATTGCTTTAGGAGAGTGAAGTTGGCTGCTGCTGTGGGCTAATCCTTAGAGATGGGCTAGCAGCAGGGTGAGGACCTATTTGATGCTCGAGTAGTGTCTGTGAGAAGCCGTGGCTCTAGCTGCAGAGAACTGAGAATCTGCGGCAGAAATGATTAGAGAAATGGAGAGAAGAGAGAATGATGCTCCCTCTTTTAAACCTCTCTGCAGCTCTCCATCCCCTAGGATAAACCAAGCCCCTAGGTGGGTAGCATCAGCCCCTCGTCCTGCTCCTTGCCTCCTTTACCCTCACTTCTAGCCAACCTGCTGCCCTCAGCCACCCCTACCCCAGCATTTAAGGGTGGGGAGAACATAACCGAGGATTTCAATCAAGTACAGAGCAGAGAGATGAGAGATGGGGCTGAAAGGGAGGTAGGAGTGAGCAGACGAGAGGCATACGCAGATTTTATATTTACAGAGAGATCTATGAGTTACGTGTTACAGTAACTCATCATTTATTGAGCTGTTTCTTTTTTTTTTTTTTTTTTTTTGACCCCATGGACTGCAGCCTACCAGGCTCCTCCATCCGTGGGATTTTCCAGGCAAGAGTACTGGAGTGGGGTGCCATTGCCTTCTCCGTGAGCTCTTTCTATATGCAGGATATTTATCTTCTGATCTTCTTGGCAATCCTCATATACTTCCATTACTACCTAGTGGGGGTGTCATAGACACCACACAGTCTAGACCCATTTTATAGATGAGGAAACTGAACTCAGACTAGTTAATGTGATGTCTGAGAGCTCCCAATTAATGGCAGCAGCAAGACCAGAACTCAGCTCTCCACATTTCCCAGTGTTGGGTCCCAGTCCCTCGGCCCACATGTGCAAAGCAAGCCCTTGAGAACTGACACAGCTCCTTGTTTATTCAGGAACGAAACGGGCGATGAAAGGATACTCAGGATGAAGCAATCAGGATCTTATCTGAAGTTCAGAAAGTCAGTGGAACCCATGACTTGTTTTTTTTTTTTCCTTCTTTCTTTTAAAAATAATTTTATTTATTTATTTTTTATTGTACTGGGTCTTAGTTGCTGCGCAGGCTTTTTCTCTAATTGTTGCAAGTATGGGCTACTCCCCAGTTGTAGTGTGCAGGCTTCTCCCGGCAGTGCCTTTTCTTGTTTAAGAGCATGGCCTCTAGGCGCGAGGGCTTCAGAAGTTGCGGCTCTCAGGCTCTAGAGCACAGGTTCAATAGCTTTGGTGCACGGGCTCACTTGCTCTGCGGCATGTGGGATCTTCCTGGACCAGGGATTGAACCCATATCTCCTGCATTGGCAGGCGGATTCTTTACCCCTGAGCCACCAGGGAAGCCCCCCCATGGCTGGTTGAACAGATTTCCACTGTATAGGCATAATTTTTATTTTGGAAAAACAAAAAGTGCTTAGAAGCACCAAGCCTCCTTCCAGGCGTCTTCCAAAGTCCACTTCTGAGGCCTCCCGTCATTGGCTCGAATGTATGTGTCAGTTTGCACACAATCCACCAGCAGGGCATTGACTCTTCTCCTGAGTCTCCTGCTGACCTCACCGTCAAGAGTGCACTGCTTGAGGTCCACTCCAGTTCTTGTTCAAAGTCACCCTCAGACAACCATCGATCCCATCAGCATTCTTTTCAGGCTGCAGCATTATTGGTCTGCAGAGAAAGCAAATATTGGGGGATTAGAAGCTGTGTGCTCCTGGCTTTTCTGGAAAGTGCTGAGCCCTGCCCCAGGTGGGGTTTGCAGAGATACAAGGAAGGGGCAGATGGAGGCTGATGGTTGGGCAGAGCTGGCAAGAAGGCCTTGCCTGTGTGAGTGGTCTCGGATGACAGCTTCAGCCCTTAGAGCCTCGTTGGCTGCTGTCACATGAGTCCTCCCCAGCAGCCCAAGGATGTAACTGTACTTTCCTGCCCCTGGTTCATTCATCTCTACCCCTATCCCAATACAGGAGTCATCTTTTTAACTGGAAGTCAATGGGCACCTCTTGGCACCAGTCCCAGATGTTGACTTTTGGGCATCCTAGTTGTGGGAGGCTGTGGGCTGTGCCCAGGTTGGGTGTCAGACAGGTAAAGTGCAAATCTTGGCTCTACAGTTGCTAGCTGTGTGACTTTGAGAAAAGTTACCTGCCTTTTTTGAGCCTTTATTTCTGAAATGGGTGTAGACTCAATGTCCAACATGGTAGCTGCTAATCTCACGAATGGCTTTCCCTGATGGCTCAGCAGGTGAAGAATCCACCTACACACCAGGAGACATGGGTTCAGTCCCTGGGCTGGGAAGATCCCTTGGAGGAGGTCATGGCAACCCACTCCAGTATTCTTGCTGGGAAAATCCCTTGAGAGGAGGAACCTGGTGGGCTACAGTCCATGGGATTGCAGACAGCTGGACATGACTGAAGCAACTGAGTGCAGTATAGAACACTACACAACCTCATGAGCACTTGAGATGTGGCTGGCTCAAACTGAGATGTACTGACAGTGTAAAATACACACAGGATGTCCTCCCCTGCCAGATCCACAGTGACTGGAGATGCTGATGGGAGGGCTATTTTTCTTGCCCCAAGGAAGCCTGGGATGGATGCCTACATAGCTCTGGAGAGGCCTTTATGGAAGGCCCTCCTCCCTACCAGTCACACGTATAGGGGCACCAGAAGTCTGGGAGGCCAAGTGCATGCTGAGGCTGGCAGCCTCTTGGGGCCCAGCCTCCCTTGTACCGGGTGCGCCTGTGGCATGGTATGAGAGAGAACATACTCGTCATGGATTGGGGGTGCCACGCTGGGGAACAATGAGGTGTAGATGGTGCCAATGAAGTTTCTGGTTCTGGCTCTGCCACCCACTGTCTGGGGCACCTTGGATAGGTACTCCTTCCAAACCTAAATTTCCTCATTTCTGAAATAGACTAGCCTCCCAGGGCTGTTGCTAAGTGATCTCCAGGCCTTTTTTTTTTTTTTTCCCTCCACTAGATGGTCCCTGGTTTATAGATTCATCATTCCAATCTCTGCCTCTGTTATCACATGGCCATCTTTTCCCTGTGTGTCTGTCTTGACATAACATTCTTCTCGTGTATAAGGACACCGATCATAGTGGATTAAGGGCTCATCCTAATCCAGTAGGACCTCATTTAATTAATTACATCTGCAAAGACCTTATTTCCAGATAAAGTCACATCCTGAGGTGCTTTCAATATGTCTTTTAGGAGGACATGATTCAACCCATAACACTGAAGCTGAGGCTCCAATTCTGTGGCCACCTGATGCAAAGAGCCGACTCATTGGAAAAGATCCTGATGCTGGGAAAGATTGAGGGCAGGAGGAGAAGGGGATGACAGAGGATGAGATGGTTGGATGGCATCACCAACTCGATGGGCATGAGTCTGAGCAAGCTCCAGGAAATGGTGATAGACAGGGAAGCCTTGTGTGTTGTGGTTAATAGGGTTGCAAAGAGTTGGACATGACTTCGCAGCTGAACAATCCAACCCAGAACTTATCAGGAGAAGCTGAAATCAAGGTCTGTTCTTTGCTCCCTTGTGTGGCTACTTCCCTCTACTGGAAGTCACATCGTTCTCTCCTGTCAGCTACTCTCTCTAGGTGCTGGTAATCATTCTTCTCCTTTGCCTTTGAACTGCATCCATCTCTTGTTGATTGTCCTAAGCCCTTGCTCGTTACTTTGTAAATAGTTCTTAAGTAAGCTCTCCTTCAATTTCCTAATTCGTACATCTGTTTCCTGACACAGAGTCTTACTACCCATTCACCTGTCTATCCATCCATCATCCATCCATTCACCCACCCATCCACCCACTCACTCATCCACCCACCCATCCATCCATCCATCCATCCACCCATCCATCCATTCACCCACCTACCCATCCACTCTTCCTCCTGTCCATCCACCCACTCCAGCTTTCTGCATAGCACACAGTTCACTGTGGATGCTCCACATATTCAGCAAACACTGAGCCTTAGCTCTTCGGAAAGTGCCAGGTCCTGTGCCAGGAATGTAGTAAGTAAACCACAGTCCCTATTCTCTGGAAGCTGGTGATACAGTCCAGGGATAAGAATATAACATACAGACCATATTTCCTAATAGTTATCTGCATCTAGCGGGGGTGGAGGGAGCATAGAGGGGAAAAAATGCCTGGAGAATTACTCAGCAGGATTAGGAGACAACTGAGGAGGTACATTCTCGGCTCTGTTGTTTTTAAATTTTGGAGCAGTTTGGGTCTGAAATTTTCTGTTTGTCTTGTAAGAGACAGAGGGAGAGAGAGTGCAGAGTTGATCATCAACATCTCCCTCTGAAAGAGGCTTCTAGATAGCCAGCTGTCCCCTGACTGTGTCCTTGGAGGACTGCTCTCCCTTGGGCCCCTGAGGCAGCTCTCTCTTTGTTCTTGGGAGGCAATTTCTGAGAACAAACACATGAACAAGGGAAAGGGGTACAGCCAGAGCAATTTGGATTCATGGTGAAGCTCCGACAATGGCTTCTTTGAACAGGCGCCGTGTAACCTGTAAGGGGCTGAGCCGGTGGGTGGGAGAGTGTCATAGAAGCCCACCAAGGAGCTGAGCCTCCTCCAAGGATGAGTCAAGTTGAGTCAATTCAGCGGGCCTCAGCTGAGTCCCTGGAATAGTGATTCATCCTTTCAGGCTTGGTGATACAAAGACAAGGTCCCAGCCTGCCCCCTGCAACTTCATCATCTAGCTGTAATGAGTGATGCCCATTGGGGTCCAGGAGATGTCCCCAGGGTCATACAGCCATCAGCGGGTGGTAGTTTTGAGACAGGGGTGAAATTTGTTCGATAAATATGTAATGAGTGCTGACCACGTGCCTGGCATTGTCTGGTTTCTAGGTGTACTGGACAAGAGGGCAGAGAGGGCCTCTAATTCTGGAGGGCTTTCCTTTTGGGGGGCAAAAGGGGAAGGCTGTCGGAGGAGGGGTTCTAAGAAGATCGTGTGATTTCACCCTCCACAGGCTCCAAAAACTGCCAAGGACTGAGCTGGGTGTGAGCTCTTGGGGTTAAGTACTTAGAAGGGACTCTGTGAACTGCAGAATTTAATTGATTCTGTCAAGAGGAGGCCCTACACAAATGAAGATGTAGGGGACAATCAGCATTCAAAATGTGTTACAGTATGTGTTAATACAGGATATGTGTTTTTCTCTTTCTGACTTACTTCACTGCAAAAAAAAAAGAGTGAGAAATACTAAAAAAAAAAAAAGTTACAGTAACAAGCAATCAGCAGAACTGCCCAGTGACAAGGCTTCTCCCTCTCCCCTCTCTTCCTGTCTGTCTCTATGGTGACCATTACTAGGACTGGTCAGGGTCAAACATGGTCAGTCAAACAGCAATACTCCCCGGGGACTCCAGCAGCTGCATCTTGGGTTAAACGATGGTATGAAGGGCTTTTGTATTTCACATTATGAATTTCTTTGCACGATGGCAAAATCTTTTGTTATGGGACATATGATAAAAACATTAAATACGTTTTTTTAAGAAAGAAAAATAAACCAGCCGTTGGCCACAGGACTGACTTAATTTTCACATTTCCCTTCCAGCTTTTGTCTATATGCAGCATTTTTAAACTCATTGCTAATCACAGTGGACAGAGAATTTTGTATTCTGCTTACAAAGCCTTTTTTCCCCTAAAAGCATTTGTTCTCTCGTATAGATGCTGTACTTGAGGCCAATCTTTGATGGCACATCGGTTTTCCTCTTAGAAGCACGAACGCGTCACTGAAATGACGATAAGAGATGTTTTCCTCGCTTGATTGGGTGTCTGTGAAATGCTTTGTTGTTCAGAGTTTTACAGACGAAGGGGTTGACACAAGAACAGAACAGAACAGACTTTGCTTAAAGATTATTTGTATTGTTATCTAAATGGGGTGTTCTCTCTGTGTGGGAGAAAATTTCCCACGTAAATTGAGTAGACGCAGCATTGGTGGTATAGCACAAGATACCAGGCTTGGGACCCTCGCTAGCCATGTGACCTTGGGTCACTTACCTAATTCTCTGGTCCTCAGCATCTGTCTCTGCACAGTGAGGACTGTAGCATCTATCTCGCTGGGCCGGGGAGAGGATTCCACGAGATACAGGCTGGGCTTTGACCCTTAGAGTGTATAGTCTATGTATGTGTCTGCATTAACTATAATATGTTTCCTGTGTGATGCTGGGATTGACCTTGAGCAAGCTTCTCCGAGCCTCTGTTTATACATAGTAAAAAGGGAGAACAGAAGTCCCAGTGAGACTAGACAAAATAATGAAAACAAGAATGCTTTGTTATGTAAGATGTGTCTGTCCATTGGCCCGGCCGTCACTCCACCATCTTCCTGTGTCTCTTCCCCCTGGTTCTAGGATGAGGGATGGAAGTTCAGGGGCTATTTCTGAGGTATGTCCCACAACCGGAACCAGAGCCAGAAGCTTCCAGGGACTCCCTGCCCAGGCCTAGCTCCAAGCCCGTGGGCTCAGGGGCATGTGCTTCGGCTCTTCACTCAGTCATCCTGCACTGCTCAGCCTCCAGGGCCCCATTCCCTGGGAGCTTGAGCAGAGATGCTGAGGACTCCATCAGGAGTTAGCCTTCCCCGAACAGCAACAAATGGGCATGGAGTGGGGTCCCGGGGCCGGGATAGGATGGCCCAGCGTCTCGCAGGTGGGCGGGGGAGGCACTAGCAGCAGCTCCGGTAGGAACACTGTGCAAGCGCTGCTGGCAAGTCATTGGTCCCCCCTCCTTTCTTATCTGACCCTTTCACTTTCTTTCCTCCTCTCCTCTGCCCCATGTTCTTCCTTGGTTTCACAATCCTGATTATCTCCGGACCCCACTGATATAGCCAGCCTCCTCCTCTGCCATCTGCAGCCTGGGGGTGGGACATGGTCCCCTCCCCAGTTCTCAACATTCATTTTGGAAACTTTTAGAACAAAGCAAAATCAACAAGTAGGTTTTGAGCCACCTCTCTTGCAAAGATAAACTTTTCAAATGAACTGCTTCTTCTGGGAAAGGAAACCAGGGGGAAAAACCATTTACAGATGATCTCAGAGTTTGACGTGAGAACCAGCCATCTGACCTCGGTTCCCGGATGGGGTGGCTTGGGAAGGCTGGGTGTGAAACGGGCAGGCACCTGGTCACACACAGCCCGGCCCCTTCCCCTGCACTTGCCTTCCTCCTTACCTCTACAGAACCCACAGAGGCTAGCCAAGGCCGTCCCATCCACCATGGGTGCTCAGTGACTTTCCTTTTTGCAAGTTTTCATATTGAAGTGCCACTCAGCACGCTTCTGACGGCCGGTCCTTTGTGAAGCGTTCCCAAAATACCACCTGCTCTCTCTCTCTGTTCAATTTCTAACCACCCAGTTCTGCTTTTTCTAGGAGTTCTCAAAACACCAAATAAAACTCTTTGAGTTTATTAGTTAGCAGAATGTACAGATATCTTAAAAATCAGAAATCAGATAGTTTTTTTTTTCTCTCAAACAGGGCTTTAGAAGGAATGTTTTACTGCAGTCAGTTCAGTAATGGGCTCCCAGCTGGTGGAAGGTATGGCAGTCAACACCTTGTTTCTCTTTTCCAGGTAACAAATCCAGTGCTGCTGAAGGGCTTCCCGTTGGTATCCCTAAAAGAAGAAACACTTCTTTCCTCTTCTCACACTCACACCAACACTTCTGACACCTAATGTGTCACCAACAACTTCTCTACCTCCTTGGAAAATCAACTCTGAATATTCATTGGAAGGACTGATGCTGAAGCTCCAACACTTTGATCACTTGATGTGAAGAGCAGACTCACTGGAAAAGACCCTGATGCTGGGAAAGAGTGAAGGCAGGAGGAGAAGGGGATGACAGAGGATGAGATGGTTGGATGGCATCACCGACTCAATGTATATGAGTTTGAGAAAACTCTGGGAGATAGGGAAGGACAGGGAGGCCTGGTATGCTGTGTCCACGAGGTCACAAAGAGTCAGACGTGACTTAGTGCCTGAACAATAACTGGACACCAAGTGGGTATCCTGCAGTGCATTTCTGACACTAACTAGGAAGTTATCACTGACCCCAGAGGTTAAGAGCTCAATATACAAGATTGCCCCCACTTCAGATGTCAGTGGCGAGATACCCATACTTCTGTTTGACTTTGCTACAAGCTGAGGTCCCCACAACCCCCTCTCCAGGTTCAATAACGTGCTCTAACAGCTCACAGAACTCAGAGAGATGCGTACCTGTGTGACTATTACATAATAAAGGACACAGATGACAGATAGAAGAAGGTACCTAGGGCAAGATCTGGAAGAGTCCCAAGTGCGGGAGCTTCTGTCTCAGTGGAGTTGGGGTACATCATCCCCTCAAAACATGGATGTGCTTACCAACCTAGAAGCTTTCTGAGTCACTTGGTTTAGGGATTTTTATGGATGCTTACCATGTATTAATAGGAATGATTATTTATTCCTATACTCAGTCTTGGTCCCCTTCTCTTCTCTGGAGGATGAGGGTGGGGTTGACAGTTCCCAAGCATGGCTGGGTCTTTCTGGTGATCAACCCCCTTCCTGACGCTATCCTGGAGCCACCAACAGCCACCTCATTAGAACAAAGGATGCTCCTGTCACCCAGAAAATTCTAAGAGACTAAGAAGCTCTATGTCAGGAACTGGGAATTGAGACTACGGCAGCCTACCAGGCTCCGCCGTCCCTGGGATTCTCCAGGCAAGAACACTGGAGTGGCTTGCCATTTCCTTCTCCAAAGCATGAAAGTGAAAAGTGAAAGTGAAGTCGCTCAGTCGTGTCCAACTCAGCGACCCCATGGACTGAAGCCTACCAGGCTCCTCCATCCATGGGATTTTCCAGGCAAGAGTACTGGAGTGGGCTGCCATTGCCTTCTCCGATATATATATATATTTCACCATTAACCATGTAGAAGTGAATGAGTCACTGCTACAGAGTGACCATCTATGGCTTGTGTTGTCACTGAACTCCTGAATATGCAATGTTTCAGTGCTTTGCTTCCTTTAACTCACACGATTGTTCCAGTCACTTTGGACATGCAGAAAAGCTACTCAGTAAATGAGCAGTGAATAGATCAATGCTTCTCTGAGGCTATTATTGCTTTCCTTCTTTCTTTCTAAATTTAACACTGGATTATAGACTTTTTCTTTACACAAGACTAGAGAGATTGCACATTAACCACCATACACCTATCACCCAGCTTCAGTAATTACCATTTTGCTACTCCTGTTTCATCCACATTCCCACCAACACTCTTTTTGCTTGAGTATTTTACAGCAGACCTCAATCATCATATGGTTTCAACCGTAAAGACTGCAGTATAGATTTCAAATAGGAAAAGGCTTACACAAACTCAGCTACATGCCATTTGTTGTTAAAAAAAATTAACAACAATCTCTTAATATCATTTTAGTACTGAGGCTGGATTCAATTTTCCTTGACTGTCTCAAAAAGTTTTTTTTTTTTTTTTGCAGTTGCTTTGTTCATTTTTGCCACCTCTCAAGTCTTGTGGGATCTTTAGCTCCCCAACCAGGGACTGAACCCATACCCTCTGCAAGGGAAGCCTGGAGTCCTAACCACTGGACTGACAGGGAATTTGAGGATACCTAAAAGGACGTGGAATTGGATTGGCATGTCCTTATGTCCATTTTAATCTCTAAGTTTCTCTCTTTTTATTTATTTGTTTTTAAACAACCATTTATTTGTAGAAGCCAGATCATTGGTCTTGCAGACATTGCCCAAGTTTTGGGTTTGGCTGATTGCACCCACCTGGTGACCCTGGGCATGTTCCCCTATCCCAGGATAGCAGATGCTGGTGATGAGCAGTGGCTAGATTAATGCTTCTCTGAGCCTAATATTGCTTTCCTTCTTTTTTTTCTTCCAAATTTAACACTGGTTTATAGACTTTTTCTTTACACAAGACTAGAGAGAATTGCACATTAACGGCCATATACCTGTCACCCAGCTTCAATAGTTATCATTTTGCTATCAGGTGGCCTAGACCCGCCTGATTTCAGTGAAGCTTAAATGGTGAAAATTGTGGTCCCACACGAAACTGCAGCTGTTACTCTGCTTAACTGCTTTGTGGGTTTCTCCCAAATAATTTTTTGGGGGGAGGGGAGGTAAAGATGGTGGGGACTAACATTCATGGGAATCTTTAACCAATGGTAGATAAATTCCCTGGCTTCCCCATTTGCTGGTATCACTTTGAGGCATGCTCAAGATGACTTTCAGAGGGTCCCCAGTTATCTGTCTTTCATTGTTTCTTGGTTACTAATTTATTAGTAAAGGGTGCATAACCACTCATTATTATTAGCACACACACTTTATCGTCTTTTATCCCAGGTTTTATTTTCTTTCTTTCACTTCTTTCTGAGACCATCTCCCAAATAAGCTCGTTGTTGTTTAGTTGCTAAATTGTATTAGAATTTTTGCCACTGCAAGGACTGTAGCCCACCAGATTCCTCTGTCCATGGGATTCTCCAAGCAAGAATACTGGAGTGGGTAGCCATTTCCTATTCCAGGGAACCTTCCCAACCCAGAGATCCAAACTGCGTGCATCCCCTGCATTGGCAGGTGGATTCATAAGGGAAACCCCCTAAATAAGCTCCCCACCCAAATACTTGTCTCAGGTCTTTTTCCTCGTGAGTCCCAAACTAAGATTCCTCCCTATTTCCTGTAAATGATGGTTACACCTAGATGCTTAGCTAGATTCAGGTTCCTTATGTTTTCTTTTTGGCAAGTTGGCTTCTTAGAAGGTGTTGTGTGCTTTGCTGTACCACACCTGTCACTGGCATCATGTGGGCGAGGGCCTCAAAATAGTAGGGCTATTAGGGATCTACCTCAAGACTCAAGAGCTTTCCTCTAGTGTGTCCCTTGACCCATTTTGGAGCTACCCTCTCTGCGTCTGCATCTGAGCTCTTCCAAAGTGAAAGAAAGTGGAAGTGACAGTCGCTCAGTTGTGTCCAACTCCTTGTGACTCCATGAACTACACAGTCCATGGAATTCAGGCCAGAATACTGGAGTGGATAGCCTTTTCCTTCTCCAGGGGATCTTCCTAACCCAGGGATCGAACCCAGGTCTCCCACATTGCAGACTTTTTCTTTACCAGCTGAGCCACAAGGGAAGCCCAAGAATACTGGAGTGGTAGCCTATCCCTTCTCCAGCAGATCTTCCTGGCCCAGGAATCAAACCAGGGTCTCCTGCATGGCAGGCGGATTCTTTACCAACTGAACTATCAGGGAAGCCCCAAGATGGATATTCTTCACCTGCAGGTAGCATGCTGTTTGTTTAATTGGAGGAGACATAAATGACTCCCTCTGATACACAGCTCTCAAAGCAGCAGAGTTTGGTTCCCTCCACCTCTCCAGAGCCTCCACGTGTGAGTCATTTCTGCTGGGTGTGTATGTTTAAAAGTCCTCATGGATGGAACACTAGTATCACGAAAATAGAAGCTCATCAAAGGTGTGTTTTGCTCAGCTGGGTGGCCGTTAACCAGTTCCTATGAGGCTTAGCATCTTGTAATGGAAAGTGAGGGGTGGGGGGAGACATCAGCTGTGTGAGTGCATATGAACGTATGCGCAAGTGTATGGATGCACAAGAACTCTTTCCCCTTAAGTAGCACAAAACGTCACCTGTCTGATACAATTTCTCCATCTGAGAAGTCTTCCCCCTTCTCTGTTTCCTCTCCTGGCCCTCAGTTGGTCCCTCCTGTCTGAAATACCTGAAACAGAGGACATGAAGGTTGGAGGTGGCTTAATGAGTGAAGAGAGGTGGAATTTCAAGTTGAAAGACTTTGAAGAGTCACTGCATAACCCTGGGTCAGTCACTGAACCCCCATGGGCTCTATATTTTTTATCTTTAAGTTGGATATAATAAAAAAACATATATTAAAATGCTTTGACTTAAATGAGAGAGTACATCACGAAAGAAGAATTTTTAAAAATAGTTTTATTTGTTTATTTTTGGCTGTGCTCTGCAGGCTTTCCTCCAACTGTTGCGAGTGGGGACTACTCTCCAGTTGCAGCACGTGGGCTTCTCATTGTGGCGGTTTCTCATTGTTGAGGCTCCAGGGTCTAGAACACAGACTCTAGCAGTTGTGATACACAGATTTAGTAGCCCCGCAGCACGTGGATTCCCCATGGACCAGGGATCGAACCTGCATTGGCAGGCAGATTCTTGGCCCCTGAGCCACCAGAGAAGCCCTGAGTGAAGAATATTGTAAGCAGTAAAGACTTTGGACAAACGAGAGAGGGTATTTCTATGCCTCAGTGGGAATGAATTTTCAATTTTTTCTTGGACAGGTTTCAATAGGAATAGAGATGAGGATTTTGCTTAGTTGCAAACAACAGAAACAGGCTCAGGCTAAATGAAAGAGAAAAGAGACTTACTGACAGGTTATTGAGTAGCTTTTAGATTTGCCAGGAAGCCACAGAGCCAGTGTGCAAAAAGGTCAGGAGTGAAGAACTCTGCAAAATGACCATGGTCACGGCCGAGACCACACCGTGGAACTGGGTCACTGGTATGGTCACTTTTAAACATAGGACAGCACTGCCCAGAATGTCCATACTCTACAGCCTCTGTGCCTCCTCCTTCAGCCTGTTCTCGGTGGTCCCTGCTCCTAGGCTTGCTTCTGGCCAGCATCTGGTTGGGCATCTGAGGCAGGCTGGATCACCCCTCAGCAGTGAGAAACGGGGGAGATCTTACATCAATAGGCAGGAGCAGCAGAGGGATTAGGCAGGAGGCTGACAAAGGCCAAGCTGAACACTGATAATGTTGTTTAGTCACTAAGTCATGTCTGACTTAGTGGACTGTAGCCGGCCAGACTCCTCTGTCCATGGGATTTGACAGGCAAGAACACTGTATCTGGGCTTCCCTGATGACTCAGCGGTAAAGAATCTACTGGCCAATACAGAAGACTTGGGTTCAGTCTCTAGTCCAGGAAGATCCCACATGCCCTGGAGCAATTAACCCTGTGTGCCACAACTACTGAGCCTGTGCTCTAGAGCCCAGGAGCTGCAACTACTGAAGCCTGCGTGCCCTAGAGCCCGTGCTCTGCAACAAGAGAAGCCACTGCAGTGAGAAGCCAGCACACTGCAACTACAGAGTAGCACCCGCTCGCCGAAACTAGAGAAAAGCTCATGCAGCATTGAAGACCCAGAGCAGCCAAAAAAAAAAAAAATACTGCAGTGGGTTGCCATTTCCTCCTCCAAGGGATCCTCCCTACCTAGGAATCCAACCTGCATCTCCTGCAGGCAAATTCTCTACCACTGAGCCACCTGGGAAGGCTGCTGTTGTCATACTATTGGTTATTGATCAGATCCAAGACTTCCTGACAGGTGTTTGTTGAGGATCTCCTGTGGCTGAGTATCATGGGAGCTTTATGTAGATAAAATACAGCTCCTGCTTTGAACCCAAAGCAAAGATTGTGTAAACTATAATATGCCACATGATGAAATCGTTTGTGGCCATTATTAATGACCTTTATGAAAATGCTTTTGATACACTGTTAACGAAACAGAAGAGGAGAATACCAAATTGAACATACACTTGATCACAAAGTATGTAACAAGTGTGTATGTGTGGAAGGTCATGTGTAAAATGGGAAAGGGTTGTTTTGGGGCTAGAGTTAGCAGAATTATGGATGTTTTTTATTTTTAAATATTTTTTCTTTTAAGAAAATTGAAGAGAAATGTGGCAAACCTTTTAATATATACACTTAAAGGCAAACTAAGAGCTTTGGTGGTCTGATGTTAGCAATACTCAAAACTTTAGTAGTATCCCCTTATCCTCATAAGGGATGAGCCTGAATAGTTCATTCCATAGCATGGGCACAGTGTTCTTCAGCTGAACCCTCAGATCCCAATGCAGAGTCCAAAGTGCAAGAATCCTCTGTACAGACTGTTCTGGCGAAGATACATTGTGGCTACTACTTCCTTTTCTGGAGGGGGGACTGGGAAGATTAAATCTGTTGGAACAGGCCACACCCTGCCCTTGTTCAAGACTGACAGGTATCTGCTCTGCTGGGGCTGGGGCCAGCTCATGTTGGTTTGCTCACTGGCAGGTCCTTCTTGAGGGCAGTTGGCAGAACTTGAGGCCTGGGTGCAGGTGCTGAGGCCTCCCAGACTGGCTCCCTCCAGGTCATGACGACTTCAGCCGGAAGACTGGACAGCTGCCTGGAGTTGTCTCTTGGGTTAGAACGTGTAGATTCAATAGTACCGTCAGCAAATTTGTACTCTATGCCCTGCTGGCTTTAACACTCTAGGATTTTGTTTACTCATAAATACAAAAGGAGATATTAACTCTACTTGAAAAGTAAAGAGTTTCCTGCAGCCTAGAAAACACCAACAGAATATTTCACACGCTCTGGTTGGCCCCAAAGACTCTCAAGTTGAAACTCTTATTTTACAGAAGGAACTGCGAGTCTCATGAATGAATGAATGAAGTCTATCTTGAGCCCCTACCTATTCTTCTGAGCCTCCTCTGCCTTGGCTGGACTTCTTGGCTTCTGCAGTACCCCACTTTCCATAACACCCCCTCCTACAGGCAGCCTCCCAGCTTCACCCTGGTTCCCAATTCAGCTTCCATTCCCTGACTTCAGGTTTCTGACTCTTTCTGAGACTCTCTCAAAGCCTCTTTGTCAGCACATAGAGATGTAAGTTTTCATTTTCTCATCGTGACAGCTTTAAGGCACTATGAGTCTTGAATTAGAATCACTCCCTTGATACTCTTTAATGCTTCGTAATACTCTTCTGGGCAGCCATCGCCGTGGGGACAAGGCCATTACTTATTCTCTGGCCGTGACACAAAAGAGCTGATGGATTTCTCACCAGCCCTGTCTTTTTTTTTTTCCACTTAAAGGACTAAACATCACTGCTAGTAAACATCTATACGAACTTTTACTTTGTAGAAGCTCAATCGTTTTAAGTGCAACTTTCCTAAAATGTGCAGGTTTCATAAAGTGAGCTGCACCAGCGTTTTGCACGCTGGCCTGCTGAGTAAAAGAGGGCCTTCGTTCAGGGTGCCTGAGGCAAGGCAGGGCAACTGGCAAGTGCCCTGACCCATAACCAGGTCAGGACTGCTCAGCAAGGTCACAAAACACATCCACTTGCATGCAACCTAGGTTTCCTTCCGCTGGAATTCGTGTTTCTATATTTGTGTCAGACCATCTTAGTGTCACTGATACTGTGTGTGTGTGTTAGTCGCTTAGTTGTGTCTGATTCTTTGTGACCCCATAGACTGTACCCCGCAAGGCTCCTCTGTCCATGGGATTGTCCAGGTCAGAATACTGGAGTGGGTAGCCGGTTCCCTTCTCCAGGGGATCTCCCCCACCCAGGGATTGAACCCAGGTCTCCTGCATTGCAGGTAGATTCTTTACCATCTAAGCTACAAAGGAAGTCCATAACTGGTACCATTTATCACTTAATGCTTTATAAGGAAACTTTCTATCAATACTATGAATGCTAACAACATTTATTCTGATAGACATAAAGATGTCAGAATAAAATAGGTTCATTTGTGTACCACCTAAAATCGTTTCACGTGTTATTAATACTAATACTACTCACGCCTCAACTGGATAACAGTGTGGTCATTGCAACAAGAAGTTTGACCAGGTGTAGATCTAGCATAGAGGTAGGAGAAAGATGATGCTACCCAGAGTCCTGCTCCTGGATTTCACTTTTATTTTGAGAATGATGTAGCTCCACCCCATATCATATCCCATATTAAATAACATGGTGCTAAGTCGCTTCAGTCGTGTCCGGCCCTGTGCGACCCCATAGACGGCAGCCCACAAGGCTCCCCCGTCCCTGGGATTCTCCAGGCAAGAACACTGGAGTGGCTTGCCATTTCCTTCTCCAATGCATGAAAGTGAAAGTGAAAGGGAAGTCGCTCAGTTGTGTCCGACTCTTAGTGACCCCATGGACTGCAGCCTTCCAGGCTCCTCCGTCCATGGGATTTTCCAGGCAAGAGTACTGGAGTGGGGTGCCATTGCCTTCTCCGATTAAATAACATATATACCCTTTATTTTTTAGAGCAGTTTTAGGTTCACAGAAAAACTGGGAAGAAAGGAAGAGATTTCCCATAGGCCCCTGACCCTATCCCCACCCCCACACTCAACCTCCCCCCATTATCAACATGCTCCACAGAGAGTATGTTTATTTCCATTGATGAACTTACACTGACACATCGTAATCACACAAAGTTCATAGTTTATGGTAGGGTTCACTCCTACAGTGTTGTGTGTATTATGGATTTTGACAAATACATAATGACACGCATCTGTCATTATGTATCATAGAATATTTTCACTGCCCTAAAAATCCTCTGCGCACTGCCTTTTCATTTCTCCCTTCCTCCTGACCTTTGGAAAACGCTGATTTTTTTTTTTTTACTGTCTCCATAGTTTTGCCTTTCCCAGTGTGTTATACAGTTAGAATTATGAAGCATGTAACCTTTTCAGATTGTCTTTTTTCTTTTAGGAATGTGTATTTTGGCTTCCTCCGTGTCTTTTTGTGACGTGATAGCTCATTTCTTTTTCTCCCTGAATAATATTCCATTGTCTGATTGTTCCACAATTTATCTATCCGTTTACCGACTGAAGGGCATCTTGGTTTGCTTCCAAGTTTTGGCAATTATGAATAAAACTGCTCTAAACATCTGTGTGCAGGTTTTTGTGTAGACATAAGTTTTCAACTCATTTGAGTAAATACCAAGGAGTGTGGCTGCGAGACCATATAGTCAAAGTGCGTTTAGTTTTGTCAGAAACCACCACACTGTCTTCCAAATGGACTATGCTGTTTTCCATTCTTACCAGCAGTGAATGACAGTGCTTTTGGCGTTATATTTTTGCCAACCTTTGGTGATGTCAGGGCTTCAGATTTTAGCCATCCTATTTGATGCATTGTAATATCTCACCACTGTTTTAACATGTAATTCTCTAATGACATATGACAGTGAACATCTTTTCATATACTAGTATTTGCTCTTCGGACATCTTCTTTGGTGAGATGTCCATTTAGATCTTTTCTCATTTTTTAATTGGATTGTTCATTTTCTTACTGATGAATTTTAAGAGTTCTTTGTACAGTCCTTTATCAGGTATATCTTTTGCAAATATTTTCTCCTAATCTGACTTGTTTGCTCATTCTCTTAATGATGTCTTTCACCAAGCCACTTTTTTAATTTTGAGTTTTGTTAAGACTATTTAATTCTTATAATTTAAACTTAATACAATTATATCTCTGTAACTTGAGTTGTGGATGACCAGTTGATATAATGCTATGCTTTAATTAAATATTTAACATTCTTGATTTTGTCATCTTCATGAGTCAATATCATTTTTCTGGCGGTACACATTTTTATAAAACCTTGCAGCGCATGTTGACCCTTTGAGTGTGGGCCCTAACAGGTAAATTGGTTCTGTCTGACAGCAGTGGTACTCTTGGCTTAATGCTTGGTCAATGCTATAAGGCAACCCTCAGAGTCTTTTAGGACTGGCACTGGTGGTGATAAATGATTTGAACTGGAAGAGCTCTTAAAGCTCATCAAATCCGATTCCTCAATTTTCTAATAAAGAAACCTGAGGCCCAGGGAGAGGCAGCGACTTGCTGTGTCATTATTACCATCACCATTGTCTCCATCACCGTCTACCATTTATCTAACACCTTCCAAGTGTATGTATCTGAGGCCACAGAGAATAATAAGACAGGTTCTTGCCTTCAAAGAGGACTTCCTGGTGGCTCAGACGGTAAAGAATCTGCCTGCAATGTGAGAGACCCGGGGAAGGTGTCCTAGAGAAAGGAATGGCTACCCACTCCAGTATTCTTGCCTGGCGAATTCCATGGACAGAGGGGCCTGGCGGGCTATATAGTCCATGGGGTTGCAAAGAGTTGGACCCAGCTGATCAACTAACATTTTTTTATTTATTTATTTATTTTTGCCTTCAATGAGTTTGCAACCCATTGAGATGATTGGTCAGGTAGTGAGTTAGTGGTCCAGCTCCGACTAGAGTCCAGGTCTTTCTCTGGATTCCCAAGGCAGTGCATGGCCCATACACTGTGGCCTCTATCACCATGGTCACATGGGGGTGTGCATGCTTACTTAGCAGAGCAAATTAGCACGGTAGACCCTTACAGGAAATGATTATGTTCTTGATAGCAATGGTGATTCTGGCTCAATGTACAGGTGTATGGGTGTGACCTGGACTGGATGCCAGACAAGATGAGTCATAAAAATGCCTAGGGAAGGATTCCATAGGCCTGGCTTGGATCAGGTGTCCCTTTTGGGGCCAATCATCTATGGCCATAGAGTCAATGAGAGTATGGAAATGCCTACTGGAATCAAGTGGTTGGAGATGCAGGAGCAGTCTTCAAAAGGAGGGTGCTTTTCCCAGAGGAAGAAGGAGGAGCCAGGCAAAGCAACAAGCCAACCTCCTCAATCATAGAAGTTCGTTCAAAATGATACTAAAGATGTTTAAAGAGGAGAGAGGCTCTGCCCCATTGTGGATCAGCAATGGAATACTAGTCATGGCATTTCAGATGGAAAGTGATGGAATAGGCATTGGCAAAGGCCCAGGGGGAAGCAAGCAAAAGGCAAAAGGGAAAGCCACATGTGGAAGGTAGTTAACTTTGTCTGCAAACTAAACTGGATAGAAGAAAGATGACAGTGAGTGGGAGGTGAGGTTTCAAAGTCAGTAAGGGGCTATATCCTGGAGAACCAGATACCAGAATCTGGGCTTTAATTTGTAGCCATTGGAGATATGGTTTGCCAGATAAAATATAAGATGTTTAGTTAAATCTGAATTTCAGATAAATAGCAAATAATATTTGCATAAATATACTTATATTGCTGCTAAGTTGCTTCAGTTGTGTCTGACTCTTTGTGACCCCATGGACTATAGCCTGCCAGGTGACTCTGTCCATGGGATTCTCCAGGCAAGAATACTGGTGTGGGTTGCCATGTCCTCCTCCAGGGGATTTTCTCGACCCAGGGATGGAACCTCCATCTCTTAAGTCTCCTGCATGGGCAGGCTTATCCTAAACAGCATTAATTGTGTATCTGAAATTCAAATTTAACTGGCATCTAACATTTTTATTTGCTAAATGTGTCCTTCACAATTGGAGAGCCAATGAAGGGTTGTGAGCTAAGACATGCATGAAGCTGTTGATGGAGCCCAGACTCCAGCATCTCTTCTGTCTGGGTCTCAGAATCCAGGCCAGTGAAATCCGAGGTCCTTAACAGTGAGACAGGCTTTGCCAGCTATCGGGTTTCCTTGGGTTCTCTGACTCTCCCGTTGTGGAGCGGGTGTTAAGTGCACTCTTTTTAATGTCTTAATGCTCTCAGCTCTGGGACATTTATCCTTTGTCACTGTGGTAACTCAATTGGAGCCCTAGAATTCAATTAGCCAGATGCCCCATTCCCTGGAGGATGACTCAGGAGTCAAAATCCGGAGGCTTGCTGACGTCACCCACAATTTATTCCCTCAGGGAGCATCTGGATAGAAACTCAGGCAGAGATGAAGAGAAAGGAATCATGCATTTGCAAACGTGTCGCCTGCTCTCCTACCCCTCGCATCCTTCCTCCATGGCGGTGTGGTCACAGGCCCGATCCATATGGCCTGGGCTCCCTGCACAGCTGTGAAGAAGGAGCTCATCAGCCTTCACAGCCAGGCCCCTGGGGGAGCTGTTATGAGCGCACCCAGGAGCTGACTCACTCGGGCAATTTTCACTTACAACAGCACCAAGTCAGCTGGGAAAACACATCCTCTTCAAGGAGTAATTCAGGTGCCCCATCCCAGCTTCTCACTCCTCTCTTCTCATCCTTCACACCCTCCTCACGGCAGTACAATTAAAAAAAAAAAAAAAAACCAAGAAAAAGACGGCATTTGGGATCTTGCTCCAACAATCCTAGTAGATGCCAGAAGCAGCCAGAAACTTCTTCTCTGAAGCCTCCACTTTGACTGCAGCTCCAGTGACTCCTTCCTCAGATGGCTGAGGTCCCCTGGCCCCACGTGCCCCGGCCCCTTCTCCAGCTGTGCCTCTCACCACATCCCACACCCATAGCATCCTGCCCATTGGACTCCTGTGAGCACTCTTCTTTCAGCCTGGGGTCCACCACCTGCCCTCACCCACCTTCAGATCTCAGCTCACCCACTGGCTCCTCCAAAAGGGGGCCTTCTCTTCTACCCCCCCAACCCCCAGAAGGCTGTGCCCACTCTGTCACCCTCAGAACATTGCCCGCCCCCCAATCTGTCTGTTTACATTCCTGTCCTAGGGGTGGGGCTGCTCAAAGTCAGCATGTGACCTTCATCTCTCTTCTCCAGGTGCTCAGCACCAATTTCAGACTGCTTTTAAAAATAATTCCAAGGGTCTTCCCTGTTGGCCCAGTGGTGAAGACCCTGAGCTCCCAATACAGGTTCCATCCCTGATCAGGGAACTAGGTCCCACAGGCTGCAACTAAGACCTGGTGAAGCCAAGTAAATAAATCAGTTCAGTTCAGTTAAGTTCAGTCGCTCAGTCATGTCTGACTCTTTGCAACCCATGGACTGTAGCACGCCAGGCCTCCCTGTTCATCACCAACTCCCGGAGTCTACCCAAACTCATGTCCATCAAGTCAGTGATGCCATCCAACCATCTCATCCTCTGTTGTCCCCTTCTCTTCCCGCCTTCAATCTTTCCCAGCATCAGGGTCTTTTCAAATGAGTTGGCTCTCACATCAGGTGGCCAAAGTGTTGGAGTTTCAGTTTCAACATCAGTCTTTCCAATGAATATTAAGGACTGATTTCCTTTAGGATGGACTGGTTGGACCTCCTGGCAGTTCAAGGGACTCCCAAGAGTCTCCTCCAACACTACAGTTCAAAAGTATCAATTCTGCGGCACTCAGCTTTCTTTATAGTCGAACTCTCACATCCATACATGACTACTGGAAAAACCGTAGCTTTGACTAGACATACCTTTGTTGGCAACGTAAAAAAATCATTCCAATATTGCAGAAGAGTATAAAGCAAAATTGGAGGAGGAAATGGCAACCCACTCCAGTATTCTTGCCTGGAGAATCACTTGGACAGAGGAGCTGAAAGGGCTATGGTCCATGGGGTCGCAAAGACTCTGACACAACTGAAGCAACTGAGCACTGAGCATAAAGCAAAATAAATAATGCTGTCTGCCGCTTCTCAGTCCTACTCCTCAGAGGCTTCTCTGGGTATTTCCTGTGTGAAGGAGCATGGTATGTGGGCAAACCCCAGGCGACGTGATGCTCAATGTCCCAGGCTCTGCCTCTCTCTCTTTGTCAGTTTATCTTAGACAACTTCCCACATCAGTACATGTGATCTGCCTCAGTTTCTATTGACAGCGTAACATACCATAATGTAAGTGTAGAAAAATGCATTTGCACAATCCTGTGTTCATGAATGTTTATTTTTCCCCCCTTGATGTTTAAAAGAATGCAGTATGGATATGCATGTGGTAGATGCATAAAGGTACATAAAGTAATATGCTCCTTTCTGCTCTTGTGCAGGGGTACTTATAAGTTAAATTCCTAGAAATGAAACTGCTAGGACACAGAAAAGGTATTTGGAATTCATCAGATGCTTTGCAAAAAGATGGCAACATATCAAATTCCTATGTACAGTGTTTTCCTTTTTCTAGAAACTCTTACCATCATGAGGCATAATCAACCTTTGTGATTTTTATCTGTAAGAAAAATATAATTCACTGTTCTGGTTGGAACTAGTTTGTGTGTGCACTCAGTTGCTAAGTTGTGTCTGATTCTTTGCGACCCTCTGGACTGTAGCCCATCAGGCTCAGACTCTGTCCATGGGATTTCTTAGACAAGAATCCTGGAGTGGGTTGCCATTTCCTTCTCCAGGAACTAATTTAATTATGACTAAAGTAGCTTTTTTTTTTTTGTAGTTTGATTATTTATATATATATTTTTAATGAACTGCTGAGTTACAATGTCCTTTGACCACTTTCATATTTGCTTATTTTTCACTTTGACACTGATTTGTAGAAGTCTTTTATATTTTGAGGAAATCAGTCTGTTTTCATATATACTATAAATTTCTTCAGTTTGTTGCTTATTTCTTCTTTCTTCCTTTTTTTGAGCTCTCGTAAGTTATTATTTTTTATTCCTTTCTTGTTTATCTTTGCCACACAAATTTTTAAAAATAACAGTGAAATCTGTTCATCTTTTCTGGCTTCTGAGACTATATACTCACTAAAAAAAAGTGAATAAGGGACTTCCCTGGCTCTCCAGTAGTTGAGATTCCTCGCTTTCAATGCAGGGGACACAGGTTCGATCACTAGTCCGGGAACTAAGATCTCACATGCTGCTCAGCGTGGCCAAAAAAAAAAAGTGAATACATGAAAGAAAAAGCACACACCTGTGGCACTCACTGTGTGTATCCTCCACATATAGTGAGGGTTCTGAGCATGAAGAAGATGCCAGCCTGGGCCTCAGGGCCAGTCTGGTTAGAGGCCAGAGAGTCTGGGGAGTGGTGGCCCAGTGCCCAGGCCTTAGCCCGCGGGGACTGTGACATCACAGGGGCAGACACCTGGTGGACTTTCACCGACACCTCCTTCTGGCATTGCTTACAGCCCCCCGCTCAGGGCTGGGAATGGGGGAAGGGCACTGCGCTCTGCCTTCAAGTCCACGATGGTAGTGTCATGGCCGGGGCAGCACACGGTGGGTCTGGCAACGTCCAGGGCTGCTGCCCACCCAGCTCTCTTGTGTCCTGGGCCCGGGATCTTTCCTGCCGACCTCCCTCCTGCACGGGTACCATCTAGCCCCTCGTCTTTCCATCCCCATGGGGGCTTTGCGGCGTCCTGACCCTAGATTTGCACCTGGAGCCCCAGCCCCTGCCAGCACCACACTGCTCTTGCCTGCCAGCCCCCAGCCTGCCTCCCCCCACCCCCAAGGTGTCAGGTCCACACTAAGACCCCAGGGAGACTCCCCCCACATTTTCCTGGTGAGTGTATATTCTTCATACGATGAAACTACCACTGACTGGCTGTCTGCCATGTGCTTGATGCTGTACACCTCAGTTCAGCTCAGTCGTGTCTTTGCGACTCCATGGATTGCAGTACTCCAGGCCTCCCTGACTATCACCATCTCCCGGAGTCTACTCAAACTCATCTTCATTGAGTCGGTGACGCCATCCAACCATCTCATCCTCTGTCATCCCCTTCTCCTCCTGCCCTCGATCTTTCCCAGCATCAGGGTCTTTTCAAATGAGTCAGTTTTTCACATCAGGTGGCCAAAGTATTGGAGTTTCAGCTTCAGCATCAGTCCTTCCAGTGAATATTCAGGACTGATTTCCTCTAGGATGGACTGGTTGGATCTCCTTGCAGTTCAAGGGACTCCCAAGAGTCTTCTCCAACACCACAGTTCAAAAGCATCAATTCTTCCGTGCTCAGCTTTCTTTATAGTCCAACTCACATCCATACATGACTACTGGAAAAACCATAGCCTTGACTATACAGACCTTTGTTGGCAAAGTAATGTCTCTGCTTTCTAATATGCTGTCTAGGTTGGTCATAACTTTCCTTTCAAGGAGTAAGCGTCTTTTAATTTCATGGCTGCAGTCACCATCTGCAGTGATTTTGGAGCCCCCTAAACTTAAGTCAGCAACTGTTTCCACTGTTTCCCCATCTATTTGCCATACCAGATGCCATGATCTTAGTTTTTTGAAGGTTGAGCTTTAAGCCAACTTTTTCACTCTCGTTTTTCACTTTTATCAAGAGGCTCTTTAGTTCTTCTTCACTTTCTGCCCTAAGGCCGTAAGGGTAGTGTCATCTGCATATCTGAGGTTATTGATATTTCTCCCAGCAATCTTGATTCCAACTGGTGCTTCATCCAGCCCAGCATTTCTCATGATGTACTCTGCATATAAGTTAAATAAGCAGGGTAACAATATACAGCCCTGACATACTCCTTTTCCTATTTGGAACCAGTCTGTTGTTCCATGTCCTCCTTTACAGTCATCAACAGAGTTCTCAGAGCACTGTATCCTCATTTCACTAATCAGGAAGCTGAGGGTCAGGCAGATTAAGTCAGCCTAAGATCTCATCTCCTTCAAGGGACGGGTCCCAACCCTGACCCACTCTATCTCTGCACCTGGGGAACTGAGGCTCCTTCTGGCATCAAGCTCCACCTGTAGAACGAACTTCCGTCCAGGGCCCGCTGTGAGCCCGCCCCCAGGGAGACCCATCAGTCCAACCATTCTGGGCCACCCCTGAGCCACCCACTGCCTTCTGGTAGGAGGTGGAGGTTGGAGGGTTACTTCACTTCTGTTCCTACAGCTTTTGCAAATGTTGTAAACAACAAGAGGGAAAAAGCATCCAGTTCTCTTCCAATGGCTTGACTCCTCCCCAAAGTGAGAAATGCCAGACCTTTTGTAACCCCTGAAAGACAAAGTGCTGCACCACCGGCCCCTCAGAGGCCCTCCCGGGGGGATCACAATGCTAGGAGACCAGCTCTTCATCTACCACCCACCCCAGACACTTCATCCTCCGGAAGGAACAGATGTGGGGAGATTTCCCGGGAAAGAGCTGCTGTAGCATCTCAGGTGGGCCTCCCTCCTGAGGGCTGCCAGACTCAAGGCCTTCTGGAGGTGAAAAGCTGAGATAATGAGCTCCTTTCCCAGCTTTTGTCTTAAAAAAGTGTTTCGTCATGGAATGAAGCAACGTGTGAATACATTATTATGAAAGAAAGTGAAAGTCTCTTAGTTGACCCTTTGCAACCCCACAGACTGTAGCCCACCAGGCTCCTCTGTCCATGGGATTCTCCAGGCAATAATACTGGAGAGGGTTGCCATTCCCTTCTCCAGGGGATCTTCCTGACCTAGGGATTAAACCCACATCTCCTGCATTGCAGGCAGATTCTTTACCATCTGAGACTCCAAAGATGCACTACATTATTATAATCAACTCAAATATCAATAGAAACTTAAAGCTTCTCAGAAGATATTACTGATGGTATGGTATGTATCATACATCTATAACTAATTCTTATTTATAACTTACGAATTTCAAATTATAATTACAAATAGTGTAGTTGTATGTGTCATATACATTGTACATATTTTTTTAACATAAATGCAATCATGCTGTAGTATACAAAATATTATTATTCTGTGACTTTTAAAATTTTAATTTTTACATGTTAAACTTGAATTGGAAAAAATTCTACGTGAGAATATGCAGTTCTTCAGTTTTCCTAATGTTGTTCTGGCATATTTTACAGTATTATTAACCATCATTTTGGCTTCCTAGGTGAGTCAGTGGTAAAGAATCCTCCTGCCAATGCAGAAGACGCAGGAGACCTTGGGTTTGATCCCTGGGTTGGGAAGATCGCCTGGAGGAGGAAATGACAACCCACTCCAGTATTCTTGCCTGGAAAACCCCATGGACAGAGGAGCCTGACGGGCTACAGTCCATAGGGTCACAAAGAGCTGGACACGAGTTAGCCACTAAGCACACACGTGACCATCATTTTAAAAAATCTTAGCTTAGTGGCTCTCAAATTGTGGTCCTTAAATCTCTAGGGAAATCTGAAAAGCTGCAGGAAGCCCTTGAAATCAAAATTATTGTCAAACCAAGACTAAGATATTCTACTGTTTTCTCTGTGCTGACAGTTGCCCTGAGGATGCAAAAGCACTGCTGGGTAATGTGCTGGTGCCTTAGCACAAATCAGAGCAGCCAGAGACCCCAAACTGTTCTGGTGGCTGTTGTTTACCACCCTGCACTCACAGGGAAAAAATAAGCCACTTTCACTTCAGAATGTCCCCGATGTGGTAGTAGAAATTATTCATTTTATTAAATCTCAATCTTTAAAGACAGGCCTTTTAGCATCCTGTGGGAGGAACTGGGAAATAACGGTAAGGCAATTTTAGACATACTGCAACACGGCGGTCATCTGAAGAAAAGTGTGTGTGTCATGGAGTTGCAAGCTGAGTTAGTGGCCTTATCTACGGCAGATCATTTTTACTTGAAAAGAACAACTGACAGGCAGGGGATGATTATTCTGACTCGGATGTTTGGCAAACGTTTCCACAAAAATGAACAAAGTGAGCCTGTCACTTCAAGGAAAGCAACAGGCAGTATTTGTGACGGTGAGAAGATTCACGTTTTCAAGTGAAACTGAAATTAGAATTTGGAAAATTTGTATCTGCCACCTTAAGCTTGATAGCCTGTCAGTACTTAAACACTGATGAGCTGTGGTTAAAGATTAATGTGAGTTTTTAAAATATTATATGTTGAAATACGTCAACATTAGGAAAGAGCTGTGTAACTCAATGAACCAATATTTTCCAAACAACAAATGGATTGTTACAAAATCATGCATGGATAGAAGATCTGTTCAAAGTACAAGACAGAACAATGGATTTTCATGTAACAGAGTATAAAAGGGATATTGATACGGATTCAGAGTCCACATGGCAACTATCTGTAAGAATCCAGCACTTGTTCCCACTGGCTATCTATTTTACATACGGTAATGTGTGTGTTTCCATGCTACTCTCTCAATTCATCCCACCCTCTCCTGCCCGCACTGTGTCCACAAGTGTGCTCGCTATGACTGCGTCTCCACTGCTGCACTGAGTAGAGGTTCATCAGTACCGTCTTTCTAGACTCCACATACATGTGTTAATACACAATATTAGTTTTTCTTTTTCTGACTTACCTCGCTTACGTGCAGTAGGCTCTAGGTTCATCCACCTCATTAGAATTGACTCAAATACATTCTTTTTTTATGGCTGCGTAATATCCCATTGTATATATGTAGGGAACACAAACCCGGTGCACTGTGACATCCTAAAGGGATGGGATGGGGTGGGAGATGGGAGGGAGGTTCAAGGAGGGGACAATTGTATACTGATGGCTCTCTGGTAGCTCAGCTGATAAAGAATCCGCTTGCAATGCGGGATACCTGGGTTTGATTCCAGGGTTGGGAAGATCCCCTGGAGAAGGGAACAGTTACCCCTGCAGTATTCTAGCCTGGAGAATTCCACATATGGAGGAGCCTGACAGGTTACAGACCATGGGGTCGCAAAGAGTCGAACACGACTGAGTGACTTTCAGATGGCTGAGTCATGTTAGTGTATGGCAGAAACCAACACAACATTGTAAAGCAATTATCCTTCAATTAAACATAAATAAATTTTAAAGATGTAATGGAATATACATGAACTGTATTTCCTAAGAGAAAATGAGCCAAATTACAGACTCAAATAACCAAAGAAAAAAAGTTAATGAAAGAAAATATACTAAATATAGCAAATATACCAAAATGATACTTCTGGTAGTTAGTTTATAGACAGTTTCAGTATTCTTTTCAGTGTTTTATATATATGTATGTATTCTCTGTTAAAATGTTTTCTTAACAGAGAATGTGTTGCTTATATAATCAGAATGTTTTTGCACGAGCAGTGATATTATGCCAGAAAAATAGAAAATACACGCAAGCACTAAAGAAAAAAATGCAAAGTAAAATTATCCGTAATCCTACCTCTCAGAGGCAATTATATATATAAAAAAGATCCTACCACTTTTTGAGACTTTAAAGTTGAAGAATATCCACAATTATCTGGAAAAAACGATTAACATATTCCTCTTTTTAAACTATGTATCCAGCTATTCTTTAAATAGTTCAACCAAACCCATATATCACGATGGATTGAATGCAAAATAGCATGAGAATCAAGCTGTGAATATAAAACAGTGACACTTTCCCACTAAATATTTTTGTTTGAGGTGTGCAATTCTTTTCCACAAAAACATTTACATTCACAGTAATGGATAACTATTATTTAAAATTTATTAATAGATATTTTAAAACTTTACCAGTTTTAATTTCCAATAGCGTTAATATGGATAGATGAAACCAAAGTGTTCATCGCTCAGTCATGTCCGACTCTTTGCGACCCCATGGACTATAGCTTCTGTCCATGGAATTCTCTAGGCCAGAATACTGGAGAGGGTAAGCCATTCCCTTTGCCGGGGTATCTTCTGGATCCAGAAATCAAACTAGGGTCTCCCTAATTGTGAGCAGATTCTTTACATCTGAGCCACCAGGGAAGCCCATGGATATGTATGATCCACATAATTTAAAGCTCTGTGGATTTGTTGATGATTTTTAAGAGTGATTTTTAAGAGCATAAAGATGTCCTGAGACCAAAAATTGAAGACTGTTGCTGTATATAACAAGCTGTTAGACCTGGAGGCTAGTTGCTTCACTCAACCTTCCTTTGGCCAGAACAGGCAGCTCAAGGTCATTCAAGGACCAAAGATCTATCTGTCTCTGTATCTGGCAGATTCTCCTCAATACCCAGCACACACGTACTCCTGACTTCCTCTGTCCTGAAAAACCAGATAAACACGTTTGACTTAAGTGTAAATCTGAGTTCCCATGGTGGCCCCAACTCCCTGGAGCATGGTGGCTCTGAGGGGGCCTGGGGGCCCTCCTGAATGAGACCTCAGTCTGGTGTCACTGTGCTCATTCCAGAAGGCAGAGGGGAATTTCATGGAAGAAACGTGGCCCACGGGAGATTCAGAATTTACATTTGTGCAGATCTGTCCAGACCCACCTGGGAGGAGAGCAGTGGAGCTTCAGAGAGAATCCTGGTGGATTCCTGTGAGGAACCTGGAAGGGACGCCAGCCTCTGTGCGGGCTCAGAGGAGCTGCTGCTCCAGCTGCCCAGGCCTGAGCTGAAATTCAGCACAATTTCAGGTTTTTTTCCTCTCTCTCTCACATATACACACACACCCACAAGACTTAGCCACATAAATACATATGCACATTTAAATTTCACCCCCTCCCCTACCATCAGGTTTAACTACACACACGTGGACAGACACACCTGTGGACAGACAGACACACGCACACAGAGTTACAGTTGTAAGCTCAACACACACACACCGCTATTCCAAACACTTGTCATTCCCAGCTTGATCGTGGGGGACCAGCCAGGAATGACAGGAGGAAACAGGCCTGGGGCCACTCCCTGCCCAGAATAGTGGGCACACTGTCCAGGAAGCCGAGAATCTGTAAGCTGTGGTCTCGCTATTCCTCGTGGAATCGACGTATGGAAGAAACCACATCTTTTTCTCCCTGAAGAGCCAAGTGCAGTAAGATCTGTTTTCACAGGAGCTGTAACTCGTCCATTCCACTGCACTGAGCTCTGGGTGGGAAGTGCAGGGGCAGCCCATGCCCCGGAAAGCACAGGCTTTGAGGGCAGGTGCGGGTGAGGAATGACGAGAGAGCTGGAGGAAGATGCTGAAACTGTGAGGTGGGGAGAAGGGGTCACACAGGATGGACCAGAAGGCAGGTCTCCCCAGCCTGGTGCCCAGCACTGCCGAGGATACAGACCCCACTCACCACGTCTTCTGGCATCCTCATGACCCCTGACCTCATGATCCAAGAGAGATACACCCGGAACTTGACACACAGGTCCTGGGAGCCAGCGAGAAGCTGAAAGGCTGCTTCAGGAAGTTCAAATACAAGAGAGAAGCTGCTAGATTAATAAGGTTGCCCTGTCCTGTGAAAGGGCTACGTGGAGATTCAAGTCCTTGGCATTAAAAGGAAAATTACCGAGTACTTCTGTGCAGACTCATGTGAGGCAGCGGGAATGGTCTGGGCTTCAAATATCGAAAGCCCCAAGATGGACACCTCTGTGGTCTCACGTGGCAAACAGAGGTAAGGTTTACAAGGATCCAGGCTCGCTTTGTCTCTCTGCTCTGCTATCCTTTGCCCTCAGATGAGTTCCTCGCGGTAAAGCTGTGATAGATCAACTGTCACATTCTCATGACAATGTCCAGGGAGTTTTCTTCCCACGTGCTTTGTTTTTTCCTTTTAATCCTGGAGGAGCTTTCCCTGGAAGCCCCCAGCAGACTTCCTTTCGTCTTTTATGTATATATTTTAAATATTATTTATTTATTTGGCTGTATTGGGTCTTAGTTGTGGAGGCAGGATTTTCTTTGCATTTTTTGTTGTGGCACGGGGTTCAGTAGTCGTGGCACACAGGCTTAGTTGCCCCGGGGCATGTGGGATCCTGCCCAACCAGGGATCAAACCCGTGTCCCCTGCATTGGCTGGTGGATTCTTAACCACTGAACCACCAGGGAAGTCCCCCTTTCCCCTTTTATTTTTTTATTTTTAATTTTTTTTCCCCTTTCCTCTTTTATTGGTCAGAACTCCCAGAAGACCTACATTGAACAGTGACTAGGCAGGAGAATGACATCATTACCACGGTCCTCACACCCTCGGGGTTGACCGCTCACGAGGGTGGGTACCTGACACCGTCTAGTTCTGCTGGAGGGAGGAAGGAGGGGCTGGAAGCTTCCAAAAGGGGCTCCCTCACCACCTTGCACACCTTCTTCCTCCCAGAAACACCCCGAGGTTGATAGAGCGGGAAGTTGTGTTTACATGTTGTTTCCTTGGAATCTCACAAAAGCCATAGTAACATCGTCATCTGAACAATGGGCATCACAGAAAAGTAAAGAGATGGATCCACAGTCCCCAAGCCCAGGGCTTTCTACCTTCCCGTGTGGCAGCTGCAGGCTCCACACCCTGCCCTATCCTGCCCTCGAGAGGAGACGGGGCAGGAGGCTGGGGCTGGGGGTGGGTTGCAGCGATGAGCCTGGCTGGGTCCGGGCCCCACCAATGCTCAGATGAAAGTCCTCTGCTCTCAGCCTTGGTGACCCCATTCACACAGGGAGGGGTCACACTCTGAGACCTGGAAGGTTCCTTCCAGCTCAAACATCCTTTGATTTAATACCCTCTAAAAGAGATCAGGGGCCCTCCAAAAACAAAAACAAGAAAAGAACCCAGTGCATCTGTGGCTTGTCAGCGTGGAGGCCCCACGACAGGCCTCCAAGGGCTTCAGCTCCACCTATTTTGGGCTCATGATTTCATTCTGAGGCCCGTGCCAGGGCCTGTGGTTTCTCATCTTTCCATCCTGGTCTGGATGACAAAATGACTAAAAATACTGAGCTCCCACAGGCCCGCCACCCAGCCGACGCCCTCCCTTGAGTCAGTCGTGTTCGGTGCGAGGTGTGCTTTGGGGGTAGGGGCCCAGGACCAGCCCCATGTGGCGGTTTTGATGCCCGGCAACCCCACGCCAGTCCCTCCGTGTGGCAGGTGTGGGGCGGGGGGCTCTGCTGTATTGCTTCTCGCTCTGCAGCTGGGTGAACTTGGCCTGTCAGGAGCTCCTGGACCTCAGCTTCCGCATCTGGAAGATGGGGATAACGTTTCTAATGTATAACACTGTTGTGAGAATTAAAGAGAGGCTGGGGGGAGAGCCCAACCCAGACCGAGGGCTTGATCTGTGCAAGACCCCACTTGCCCTGGCTGTCCTCTCTGCTAGGTCCCGCTTGGAGGGTTCAGACCCCGATACCTGGCTCTCCCTCCAAATCTGATGTGAGCGAGGCGGGCTGTGGACAGGAAGCCCCTCCCTTAGCTGCTCCCTGAGCTGGTCTCAGATGAACTATGTGAGGGGGAAGGTACCAGGGCAGGCAGCCGATGGCTCTGCTGGGGTTTGTGCACACGGTCTCCCGTGCCAGAGCCTGGACACCTCACCTCCCTCCTCTCTGCTGAGGGTTCTGGGAGGCCTGCTGGAAGTGGGAATTAAAGATGAAATAAAAGGAGGTAGGATGCCTGAGCACAGGTGAGACCCAGAGTAGGGGAGTTTGGGAATATCTTCTCAGGCTCCACAAGGAGCCCCACGGCCTGGGGTTCGTGCTCTTAACCTCTCAGACTCTTGGTTTTGTCTTCTGGGCAAAGAGAAAGATTAAAACGCCTGCCTTATACATCCCTGGGGCTTCCCTGGTGGCTCAGATGGTAAAGAATCTGCCTGCAATGCAGGAGACCTGGATTTGATCCTTGGGTTTGGAAGATTCCCTGGAAAAGAGTACAACAATCCACTCCAGTATTCTTGCCTGGAGAATTCCATGGTCAGAGGAGCTTGGTGGGCTACAGTCCATGGGGTCACAAAACATCCTTAAAGGAGGTGAGGATCAGAAGGGGTGAGTCTGCAGTGAGAGCATACTAGGGACATATACATATTTATTTTGTCACTTACAACCTGAAGACAGCCTTAAAAAGACTTACACACACACACACACAACAGGTTTGAGATCAAATTTAGTCAATATTTTGTCCATGACACTAATCCAACAAATGTTCAGAGCACCCAAAGCGTGTCAGGCCAGGGAAGTTGGGACCTGGGGCTGAACAGGTGTGTGTGACCACTGTCCATAAATGAGGCCGGGCTGGAAACTCACCACTGCTTACCACTGAGCTCTGCTCATGGTCCTCAGGGGTGGGACTTGAGAGCTTTCTGCGTTCTCAATGGTCCCAGGCCTCTGCGCTGCAGGATCCCTCCAAGAAGCCTGTAATTTAGCATCTCAGGCTCCAAAAGAAGACTCCAGTCCACTGCCTGTGCCCCTGCGTGCTGCCCAGGGCTCTCCATGTGGCCATCACTCACTAGGGCAAAAACGCTCAGCCACCCCACTCTCCCCAGTGCTTTAAGTTTTATGCCCTGGATCTACTAAGGGGTCCAGTCACTCTGGAGCCGCAGTCCCCAACCTTTCTGGCACCGGGACCGATTTCGTGGAAGACGATTTTTCCACGAGCTGGGGATGGTTTGGGGATGATTCGAGCACATTACATTCACTCTGCACTTTATTTCTATTGCTGTCATGTCAACTCCACCTCAGATCATCAGGCATTAGATCCCAGAGGTTGCAGACCCCTGCTTCTAGATGGTTGGTTGTGAAAACACAACAGGACTCCCGGCCCCTCTCCCAGACAGCCATGCCCAGTCTCGTTCCCCAAGGATTTGGTGTGGCCTCTGTGTCTCAGACACACACATGCACACTCACTGTTTCATTTTCCAGCCTGGACACTGTCTCCTGACTCACCACTCACTGCTCCGCCCAGACATGGGAGCCCTCCCCACACTCGCTCTTCCCCATTGACCTGTGATGCAATTTTACATAGATCAAGCCACTCTTAATATTATTAGACCACAGAGACACTTTCTATAGCTAAAAAAAATATGTGGTGAGCTATGACTCTTTTTCCTTCTTTACAGAGTGCCATTATCCTTGAAGTTAATCACTGTCTTGTTTCATAGCCTGATTTTCTGTATGTTTATTGCCAATTCCACTCCAGGCGTTTTGCCAGTCGCTGAAGGCCCTCCTGAGACATTTAGGTGTGTCTGGGGCTCTCTTGGATTCATCTTCATGGAGAAGCCCGTCTCCCCAGCACTTCCTCACCCCTGAGACCAGGACTCGCCATCCCATGTCTGGAGCTCAGCTGTTGCCTGACCTCTGTCTTGGCCTCTTTGGGGAAACTCCCCTGGCTGCTCTTCTCTCCTGTCTTCGAGTCACCTGTTTCCTGGGTCCGGCAGCCTCTTCCTTCTTGGGTTAGTCCTCCTTTTAAGAGGGACCACATTCTCTAGAGGTTTCTGAGAAGGGAGTTCTCTGGGTATTTTTGAATTCTTGTGTGTCTGGAAACTTCCTGCGTTTTAACTTCTCATCTGACAAAGAGTTTCACTGTTTACAGAATTCTAGATCATATCACCACCCACCACCTCTTGAGTTTTGAAGGGTCTTCTAGCTTCCAGTGTCTCTGTAAGAACCTAAACTTGTGCCTCCCTTTGTGAAGGCGGCTTGCTTCTCCCGGAAGCTGGCAGAAACTTCTCTTGGCCACAGTGTCCTGAAACGTGGCGGTGTCCTGAAACGTCATGGTGATGGGAGTGGTGAGATCTGAATAAACAGGTGAGAGCAGCCAGCTCACCAGAGCTCCTTTCTCCAGAGAAGACATTTCCGGTCCCTCCCCACCCCACCCCCACCCCCAGGGCAAAGACTCAGCTCTCTGCTTCAGGCAGTGGGTGTGGGGACAAGGCCTCTGCATTAGGCATTTGGAATTTGCACATTTACTTAATCCCAAAGTTTGTGATGAGACCTTGGAGCCTCTGGTCCAAAGGGTCACTCTCTGCCTTTCCAAGGGTGTACATCTCCTATCTCCCCTGTGATGGGAGAGGGCAAGTGTCCACCAGTGAGGTGCAGAAGGGACCTCAGGACCCACCTCCTTCTTTGGCTGCTTTAGGTTATCCTTCTCATTTCTGCCACTCCTTTACCCTGAGTTCCAAAGGGTCAGATACTTCTGGTTCCTTGAGAGTTCTCTCTCCGCTGGTTGGTTCTCAGTTTTCTTCCCTGTGGGTTTCAGATTTCACTTTTGGGGATCTGTGAAGTTAGTTCCACTCTTCCACTTGCTTTCTAGCTTTTCAAACATTGTTGTGGTCTGCTCCCCTGGCGCGTGTGTGCGTGTGTGTGTGTGCATACACACATACGTGACTCTCTTTACTACAGCTCTGGTGGGGTTTGGGAGGGATGAGACTAGATGTTCAATCTGCCATCTTTCCCAGGTAGTCTGGTTTCAACAATATGAGCAAAGTCTAGAAGCCTCAGGGCGTGGCATTCACGCTGCTAACCACACAGGGGTTTTTCCACCCCAGAGACAGTGGGATCCTTTTGAGGTCAGGGAAGCAGTTTGAAGAGAATCTGAGAAGGAAGGAAGGAAGTGTGTAGCTGTTGTTGGTCTTTGAGAAAATCCTGGCGGGGTGTGAGTAGGAGTGGCAGAGACCCCAGGCAGACTGGGGAGAGCCTGCTGGTGGAGCCCACACTAGAAAACCTAGCAGAGCCAGCCCCACCTCAGGCTGAGGCCAGCGGGACAGAGGCCGGCCTGGAGTTGGACAAGTGGGATGTAAGCTCCCCCGGAAGGTCTGTGACCCTCAGAGAGAGGGGAAAGGGAACTCCAGAATCAGAGTCATGAAGCTGTCAGGGCTGGAAGGCCTTTAAGAATTACCTTCTTCAGTGTCCGCATTTTAGGAAAGGGGATTCTGGGGTGTGGGGAGGGAAAGGGACTTGTCCCAGGCCATCTGGTCAGGGCAAGACAGTGTTACTTCTGCAATGCCTTTAAAGACAGTTTAAAAAAAATTTATATATGGACCATTTTAAAAGTCTTATTGAATTTGTTACAACATTGCTTGTTTCATGTTTTTTGGGGGTTTTGGCTGCAAGACACATAAGATCTTAGCTCCCTGACCAAGGATGGAACCCATGCCTCCTGCATTGGAAGGCAGAGTCTTAACCACTGGACCACTAGGGAAGCCCTCAAGACAGCTGATGGAGAGTCTTAACTGTTTATTCACCCAGAAGTCCTGTCCTTGACCAACTGTTCCCCTCCTGTTCTGATCTGCTCAGCTAGAGCTTCCTTGAAGCCTTTTGAATGAAGCTTATCTTTGCCACCAACTGTCTTGAGCTTATCTCGGGGTGGTCATGTGACCGAACGAGGGGCTGTTTGAAGTGGACGTTAAGGTTGAAGGAAGAGTTCACCACTCGGAAGAGAAAGGACATTCTCAGCAGAGATTGTACCAAGATGCCCAAGATGCCCAGATGCGGGTGCAGAGATGTAATAGGTTTGCTGAATGACAGAATAAATACAGGCAGAACCGAGCCACAGGGTCGGCCGCTTAGGAGGCGGCCAGGGCCCTCCGCACCTGGTGGCAGCCGGCAGGCTCGGGCCTCAGACCTCAGTCCTCCGGGCCGCCAGCTGCGGCACCCACTGGCTGGTATTTGTGGAACAGGCTCCACGAAGTTGCCGGGGAAACGAGGCATCCTGTCACCACCGTTCACCACCACTGGGCCGCCAACACCCACCACACCCAGCTCGGAGGCTTTACTTGGCCCCTTTCTGCCAGAGTCACATGTACATGAGCTTTTATGTCGTGGGTTTGCTCACTGGGGTGGGGGGTGCTGCCCAGAGTGAGGGCATTACCTTTGGTGTCTGAGCGCCACCCACCCATGGCTCTTGGCACTGAGTTCCGTTCAGCTAGTTCCAGGGACTTCCCTGGTGGCTCAGACAGTAAAGAATCCGCCTGCCAATGCGGGAGACATGGGTTTGATCCCTGGGTTGGGAAGATCCCCTGAAAGAGGGCGTGTCAACCCACCCCAGTATTCTTGCCTGGAGAATCCCATGGACAGAGGAGCATGGCAGGCTATCATCCATGGAGTTGCAGAGAGTCGGACATGACTGAATGACTAACACATGCACACAATTTCAGGGAAGATTTGGGTCATTGACTGTCAACACCCATATGTTGGGGCCCCCAAGCACCCCTTACTTCTCCCTGTTTTGACTGACGCCCTCTCTCACCAGGATACAGACACAGACGACCTGCCTGCACGGGAAGAGCAGTGGGAAGGGTAACTAGCAGATGATCCCCAGAGCTGGGAACCTAAGTGCTCTCTGCAACCTCCCCATCCCACTTGGTTCAGCTCACTGGTCTCTCTGGAGCAGCCTCATCTCTGCCCAGCGGTCAAGGCCAGGGCAGCAAGAAGGGCCAGACCTGGGAGTCTGGAGACTGGGGTCAAATCCTGGCCCACCGCTGAGAACCTGCATGGCCTTGGGTAGATGGAGGGGCTCCTGAGTGCCGTCTACCATCTGCCACCCCTGGGCTCCAGGAGCAGGTGAGGATCAGAGAGGGGGGCAGGAAACCTCCTCCAGAGACACCCTGGGATCCTGGAGTGGGACGGGGAAAGTAGCTCTAGGGGGAGTTTGCTGACATTTCTAGAAATTCTCAAGTTTAGACAGACTCAGATTGGGAAGGTGGGCCTGCCCTGCTGCTGGGGAGGATGGTGGCTGCAGAGTGGGAAGGAGAGACACGAACCCTGCTTCTTGCCGAGTGTTGTCCCAGCGAGGGCCCCACTCCTCAGCGGCCTCCCGTCTGTTCAGGAGAGGGCCTTGTGTGTTGCCTGTGCCAGGCGCAATCGTGATGTGTGTGTTCCCAAAGCAAATCCCTCCCAACTGCCATGCGGGGGAGGCGGGGGCACACTGTGAGTTATTCCTGGGTTATATCCCATTGGTTATATCCCAACTGGTTATATCCCAGTTATATCCCCCACCCCTCAAGGTGTAAAATCTACACTGGGTCGGGCTGAGACGTCCCCTGGCCCAGCTGCACAGCCCACCCTGAGGCCCCGCTGCCTCTGAGCCTGCCGCCAGGGGCCTGGGACCTTGAGGCCAGCCTCCCTGGATGCCCCCTACTGAGGGTGATGGTCTTTCAGCAGGTTCAGAACCCCACAGTCCTATGACCTGGCTCTCCACCTCACCCTGGCCTCCAGGGTCCCCCTTCTCTTCACCCACCTCCAGACTTAGGGTCCCCAGGAAATAGACTTAGGCCCCCACTAGGGGCCTGTAACGGAGGCCTTCAGAGCTTGGGACCTAGGAGGCTGGCTTTTCTGCTGGGGAGGGGCATGGGGGTCATGCAGGGGGGACAATCCTTATATTCAGCCCCAGAAACTCTTTCTGAGATGCTGCTCCAAAGGCCACGGGATTTAGAGACCAACTCTCTTGCCTCTTCCACTTTATAGCTCTTTTCTAAAAGCTTTTAATGTAGCTTTTGTCTCACAGAACCATCAAATACCACCATGCAGCCACCATGGAGAGAGATGTTCATCCCTTGCACTCGTTAGTTTATTCATCAAATAGGTACTGATATCCGTCGGATACCGGGCAGGGAGAACACAGAGAAGGAGAGGCAGGGCCTGCCCTTGGGGAGCTCCTGGTCTAGACAGGACACAGGTAAGTCATAGGGGAGTTTGGTGAGTTTGGGAGTAGCCTGTCCATGTGTGTACAGGTGTGTGTACAGGTGTGTGCAGGTGTGTCTATAGGCGAGTGCAGGTGAGTGTAAGCAGGTGTGTGTACACATGTGCAGATGTGTGTGCAGGTGTGTGTACAGGGTTGTGCAGGTGTGCTACAAGCGAGTGCAGGTGTGTGTGTACAGGTGTGTGTACACACATGCAGGTGTGTGTGCAGGTATGTGTGCACATGTGCAGGTGTGTGCCCAGGTGTGTGCAGGTGTGTGTACAGGTGAGTGCAGGTGTGTGTACACATGTGCAGGTGTGTGTATGCGTGTGTGTGTACATGTGTGCAGATTGTGTACACGTGTGTATGCAGATGTGTGCAGGTATATGTACAGGTGTGTGCAGGTGTGTGTGCACAGAGAGAAGGTGGATGCCTGTTACGTGAGGGGGATCTCAGGAGGACGCTGTGGTGCTCTCTGCCCTGGCCCTCTGAGGATGACCTCTGGGGCTTGGCGGCTGCCCTGTTCATCTTCAGTGGGAAGGAGGGGCGGGTGGGGGCTGAGGGATGAGGAGGGAGGAAATGGCAGAATACTGCCCATTAGGAGCACATGCCTGCAGCAGGATGTGAAGTGGCTCGTTGTCCTGTTGATAAGCGGTGCTCAGGATGTAAACTTGGTCCTCAGGCTTTTCTCCACAGTTCCATTTGGAGGCTGGAGGGGCCTGGAGGGCGGAGGGGTGCGGGAAGGGAAGGTGTTCCACGGAGGAGACACAGCCCCCCCGGAGGAGGCTGGTCTGCATCCCCAGGGAGCCTTCACGCTGCCCGCCTGGGGGCCCAGGTCGCCTGTGAAGGAGGCTCCGCGCCTCCAGGATGAGCCCCCTCTGCTCCGCCTTTCCTGTGCTAATGAATCCCGGATCCTTTAACCTTCCTCCCCAGCCTCTGTCTCTGAGCAGGTAAATCATTTTAACATGCATCTCTGCTCCCTGGTTTGCCTGCTCCTTCCAATAACTCAAACCTCGAAGAGCTGGCTTTGGTGAATGGCAGCTGAAGTGGGGAGGATTTGAACAACATTTTCAAATATCTGAGCCACACGTGTCGTAGCATTTCCCACTAGGAAGGGGCCCCTTCTTCCTCTCCTTCCCGCCCCATCCCAGCCATGCAGGCATTCCCATCACGACACTATTCACTCAGTATTCAATAGTCACTCACTGAAGCTGTGGAAGAAAAGTTATGACCAAACTAGACAGCATATTAAAAAGCAGAGACATTACTTTGCCAACAAAGGTCCATCTAGTCAAAACTATGGTTTTTCCAGTAGTCAGGTATGGATGTGAGAGTTGGACTATAAAGAAAGCTGAGCACCAAAGAATTGATGCTCTTGAACTGTGGTGTTGCAGAAGACTCTTGAGAGTCCCTTGGAATGCAAGGAGATCCAACCAATCCATCCTAAAGGAAATCAGTCCTGAATATTCACTGGAAGGACTGATGCTGAAGCTGAAATTCCAAAACTTTGGCCACCTGATGTGAAGAACTGACTCTTACGAAAAGACCCTGATGTTGGGAGAGAATGAAGGAAGGCGAAGGGGACGACAGAGGATGAGATGGTTAGATGGCATCATTGACTCAATGAACATGAGTTTGAGTAAACTCCGGGAGTTGGTGAGGCACAGGGTGGGCTGGCGTGTTGCAGTCCATGGGGTTGCAAAGAGTCGGACATGACTGAGTGACTGAACTGAACTGAAGCTGTCCTCTGTGACCATGAGAAGGAGTGAGGCTGCATAGGGGAGACAGAAGAAAACAGATCACGCATAGTGGGACCAGGGCTGGAACAGAGGGGCAGACTGATGATAGAATAAGAAGGTGGCAGAAAAGGGGACATTTGGATTGGGATTGAGTGATGAGTAGGAGTTCACCAGACAAACACAGAGCAATGAAGAGAACAGAGTGAGCAAAGCCAGAAAAGCAAGGGCTGTGTTTGGAAGACGTGAGGGTAACCACGTGTGTTGCAGCTCCGGGTCATGTGAGTTAGGAGAGGCAGCAAAGTCAAGTCTGCAGAGGCCTTAAGTGCTGAGCTAAGTAAATGAGAGCCCTGCAGAGTGGCCGAGAAGGGCCCAAGCAACCCCTTTCATTTGGACTTCACTGTGACTTATCATTCCTTGGTGATGACACATTCTGTTTGGAAAGGAGATGAGTTGGAAACACACATGTTCAGAGGCCAAATCACTTTATTTAAAAACATTTCAGCTGGAAACCAGTTGCAGACACCCACTGGAGCATCCACGCTCCCGCAGCCAAGCGGCCTCTGCTCCCAGCAAACCAAGCCTGCCGCGGGCCTTGGGACATGCATTTGGTTTTATCTTTGATGACACCTTGAGCGAGGCCTCCCATGAGTCCTGCAGGGCTGAACCACCTCCACTTACACAACCGTTCAATGGAAAATCTCAGAGGATGCCTGGTGAACACACTCATTCACACCCCCACGGTGGAGAGACAGAACATACTTTTCCTGAATGCCTGAATATTCTCTTTTTTACAGGCAGGTGTGTGCTCTGGTAGAAAGAACAGTGTACTTGATATAAAAAAATGCCTGGTTTTGAATTTTATCCCCACCATCACATTTAAGGTCTCTGACAAAATAGTGAACTCACTAAGTCTGAGCTTTCAAATTTGTCAAGTGGAAATGGGAGGGTTGTTATGTTAAACTGGACAAGATCACGTATGGAGGACCAGCCCAGACTCGTAGTAAGTAAATAAGTAGCATGTTTGTCCTTCCTTAAGAAACTGATCTTCTGGTTTGGGAATTTATTTTGGAAAATATTGGTACTTGACTCCTTCATTCATGCGTACATTTGGTAAATCTTAATATTTATCCATCTCCTGCTTCATGATCGGCCATGACATGGTATTGAGGAAACAGGAAAGGCCTTGTCTTATCTTTGGGGAGGCTCCAGGTCTGAGGGGAGGGCAGGAAGAGTGAGTGTCTCCTGTCCGGGTCCCCAGGTCCAGCCGGCACTGCCCTTCCATGCAATAGTCCTGAAATGTGAATCTGATCCTGCTTTACTGCTGAGTGGGTCCCTGGTGTCTAACGGTAGGTAAGCCCCTGCTGACCTCAGTTCCCTAGAGCTCTGGTCCCAGCGGCCCCTCTAGACACACATCCTATACCTCCTCCTCCTGCCTCTTTGCCCTGCAGCCTCCAGCCCGGACTGTGCCTCTGGGACACACCTGTGTCTTCACATCCTATTCCCTTTGTCCATTGCCTGCTAGACCTCTGACCGCCCAGCTTGGGTACCTCCTTGCCACGTGCTCCTGCCCCTTAGACCCATCATAGGCACTGATGTCTGAGTTTGTTACAGACACTCGTCTTGCCCAGGGGCCCCTCAAGGGCAGGGCCTCTGTTTTACTCATTCTGATTCCCCAGGGGAAAGTCCTCAGCCTGGTTGCAGGGGCTCAATAAGTTCAGCTGAACTGAAGGTTTAAGATGCAGGCTGCTTCTTTTCAATGCGCCTTATTAGTTAGCAGCTTTGGAAAGAGAGGTCCCCCAAAACCTGTGACCCTCTCACCTGGCCTGAGGCAGGAGGTGGCACTGGGGAGGCCAGGCCACTACTCAGGACCCAGGAGCCACGGGGACACAGCCAGGAGCCTGGCCGCTCCCAGCACATGCCTGTTGAACCAGCGTAACCCATCCGCCCCCACTCCTCCCGCCCTGCACCTTCTATTTCCAGTTCTGTTTTCTGCATCTTGCTGCCTGGGCACTTCTTGGAAAGTCATCTTGATCTCTTTGGAAAGAGGAGGGGGGTTTGTTTTTGAAAGTGCTTACTGATATTCCCAGAGGGCTGCGAGGAGCATCTGCAGAAAGTCAGTGTTGTCTAAAACTTATTCATGCACAGCTCCGCTCCGGTCTCTCTACTGCCTGGAAGCCTTTAATAAACAACAACAGCAGCAACCGCAGCAATAATAAAAGCAGGCTGCCATTTGAGTGCCTCCCATGTTGCTTGAGGGCTTCCCTGGTGGCTCAGTCTGTAAAGAATCCACCCGCAATGCAGGAGCCCCGGGTTTGATCCCTGAGTTGGCAAGATCCCCCAGAGAAGAAAATGGCAACCCACTCCAGTATTCTTGCCTGGAAAATCCCATGGACAGAGGAGCCTGGTGGGCTATGGTCCATGGGGTCGCAAAAAGTCGGACACAACTGAGTGACTACACCATGGCCATGTGGTTTCTTCACTGTTACTTTGAGGGGCTTAACACAGCCAAACCCAATACCCTAACCAATTCAGGTTTGAATCTAGGCTTAGTTGACAAAGCTCTAGATTTTAAAGCCAGGTTTTAAAGCCACAGCCTTGTGGAAGGCAACCCAGCAGAGAGGGAGGTCACAGACAAGAGGCAGAGGGCACGAGGGTTGAAGTGAGCAGGAAAGGGGAAACACCATCTGCTGTGGTCTGAGAGAGGCAAGAGCCTGAACTAGGGCCTCAGTTCAGTTCAGTTCAGTTCAGTCACTCAGTTGTGTCCGATTCTTCGCAACCCCATGAATCGCACAGCACGTCAGGCCTCCCTGTCCATCACCAACTCCTGAAATTCACCCAAACTCATGTGCATCGAGTCGGTGATGCCATCCAGCCATCTCATCCTCTGTCATCCCCTTCTCCTCCTGACCCCAATCCCTCCCAGCATCAGGGTCTTTTCCAATGAGTCAACTCTTCTCATCAGGTGGCCAAAGTATTGGAGTTTCAGCCTCAGCATCAGTCCTTCCAATGAACACCTAGGATTGATCTCCTTTAGGATGGACTGGTTGGATCTCCTTGCAGTCCAAGGGACTCTCAAGAGTCTTCTCCAACACCACAGTTCAAAAGCATCAACTCTTGAGAGCTCAGCTTTCTTCACAGTCCAACTCTCACATCCATACATGACCACTGGAAAAACCATAGCCTTGACGAGATGGACCTTTGTTGGCAAAGCAATATCTCTGCTTTTGAATATGCTATCTAGGTTGGCCATAACTTTTCTTCCAAGGAGTAAGCATCTTTTAATTTCATGGCCGCAATCACCATCTGCAGTGATTTTGGAGCCCCCCCATAATAAAGTCTGACACTGTTTCCACTGTTTACATGAGTAAAAAACAGTATGTTGACAAGACAGCAGGAAAAATATGCATGTGTGCTCAGTCGTGTCCAACCCTTCGCAACCCCATGGACTGTTGCCTGTCAGGCTCCTCTGTCCATGGGATTCTCCAGGCAAGAATACTAGAGTGGGTTGTGATTCCCTTCTCCAGGGCATCTTCCAACCCAGGGATCCAACCCACATCTCTTGTGTCTCCTGCACTGGCAGAGGATTATTTGCCCCTGAGCTACCTGGGAAGCCCAGCAGGAAAAAAAACTCTCGATCAGCAGAGGTGCTTTCCCAGCCCCATAGGGGAAGTCTTCCAGGCCCCGCAGTGAGCACTGTCTGCCCATGACCTTGAAGGCCCAGGAAGCAGAATTCAACCACCACGGTTTAGGGGTCTGGGCGGGCATGACCCCTTCTGCACCCTGTGGGCTGCTGGAGCAAGGGGACTTTCTCATGGATCCCAGTCCCATGGGAGCATTCTGGGCTGCAGCCTTCCCCTCCTTGTCCTGGGTGCACTTGGAGTCAGGGGCTCAGCACCTCTGATCTCCCATCCTGCTAGAGAGACCAGGGGGACAGATGAAACCAGTTGCCCACCCTGGCACTCATGGCTCTTTGCAACCTGGGGCACCCAGATTTCATGTGCAGCCTGATGGATTTCTCACCATTACCCCAAACCCTGGCTCTATCACTGGCCTGTTCCCTCGGCCTCCCTCTGGCTAGCTACCCCTCAGGCTGCACTGCCCAGGCCCAGTATCACCTCTGGGAAGCTGAGCCTCCCCTCCTCCTCCCCTCTCTCTCCCAGGGTCCTGCTCACAGATGTCCTTCACTGGACAGAAAAGCTTTGGAAAGAGCAGGGATTTTGCCCATCTTCCCACGAGATGCTTGGCATGGGAAAGGGTTTCAATGACTTTCTGATGGATGAATGAAGATTTGAGCCACTTTTCCACAAGCCCAGAGTGATGGAAAGGAAGCAGATGAGTTTCTCCACAGGCTCAAGCAGAAAATGATGGGAGCCACACAGGGACATGAGTGACAGAGGTGAGAACTGTCCCTGTGATGACCTCTGGGAGGCTAAGGTGGCCTCATCAGCTCAGGAGCGGGCAGTTCTGCACCCAGCTGACAGTGCCTGCTGGACCCAGGGTCCTCCAGCCCTTACTCCCCTATGGGTTTCAGCTGATGCTGCAGAAATAACACAGATGGGAAAACTGAGGCCTCGGAGCTGAAGAATCAAGTCGCCTGCTTTCTAAAGGCAGCTTCTGACTTCCTGTTCCTGGTTTGACATGGGCCACGAGGCACTGCGGGCTGGTGGAGAATATTCCAGACTTGGATCCAGAACATGTGGGTTTAAGTGTGGTTTCCACCTCTGATAACCTCACATTGATACCCACCCCACCGCTTTCCGGAGCCTCGACTCCTCATTCGGGGAACAGGCATGGTTTCCTTTCTGCTTACTTCACTGAGATGTTGCACCAAGGAAGAAAAGAAGTGAAAAGTTTCATAAATGATAAGGACTTCCTTCAAACATGGATTTTATTCTATATTTTTATCTAAGGATTGCAAATTAGATGAAAGACCAGTAAAACCATGACTTTTTTTTTCTAAGATTTTTTTTTTTGATGTGGACCATTTTAAAAGTCTTTATTAAATTTGTTACAATATTGCTTCTGTTTTATGTTTTGGCTGTGAGGCATGCAATCTTAGCCTGACCAGGGATTGAACCCATACTCCCTGCACTGGAAGGCAAAGTCTTAACCACTGGATCACCAGATAAGTCCCTAAAATCATGACTTAAAAAGAAAGCTTACAGGAAAGACAATCACCACTATGTGATTAAATCTGCTAACCAGTGTGCACTGACTTTTGCTTTATCTTGTGTTTGCCTTCTAAAGTATTTAATCTGACTTGGTGACCTAAGGAAACACACACACACTTATTACCTACTTCTAAAAACAGAAGTGGTAAGATATTCGATAAATACTGGGTTTGTATACTTAATGTAAAAGAACATTTAAAAAAGAAACAAATCAGGAAAAATATCCCAATAGAAAAATGGACAGAAAGTTCAAGGTAGAAAATATAAATGCCCAAATAAGTGCTCAAATAAAACCTTAACCACATCAGAGACAAAACAACATACGTTAAAAATAATGAAAGGATAGTGTTTTGCATATAAAACCAAAAGTAAAAAATATGACAATATACATTAAAGTAACAAAAGGATATTTCACCACAAAATTTTACTTCTAAGAGAATATGCTAAATAGTTAAGAATATACTCAAAGATTTAGTTACAAGAATGTTCCCCCCGATAGTGTTGACTATTGCAGTTAACGATTGGCTACAACCAATGTAATGGTAGGGGATTGGTGGTCTTTCAGTGGGCTACTTAAGTGCCAGCAAAAGCGATATTAGAGTACACACACACACACACACACACACACAGAGTTCTAGTGGGGTATATTCAAGCAAGATACATGGTTAATCTCTAGGTGTGAAATTATGGGTAAATTTTATAGTTTTTGTTGATGTTCAGTTGCTAAGTCGTGTCTGACTCTTTTCAACCCCATGGACTGCAGGACGCCAGGCTTCTCTGTCCCTCACTATCTCCTGGAGTTTGCTGCTCAATCTCATGTCCATTGAATCAGTGATGCCATCCAACCATCTCATCCTCTGTCGCCCCCTTCTCCTCCCGCCTTCAAACTTTACCTGCCTCAGGGTTGTTATCTTTATTTTTGTATTTGCAGTGAACATGCAAAATCGCTGTAAAAAGAAAGCACTTGTGGGTGCTCTCATTGGTGGAGTGGTCTTCCCGCCCATTGCCTTAGATCCTCACTAGAAGCGTGGAGAGGGCAGGGGGGCTACGAAGGTGGCATCGCTGGCCACAGCCGCAGGGGAGCTGGGGGAGGACTCAGTCTCGCCTACCCCCAAAGCCGGCGCTCCCCGAGCGCCAAGTGACGTTTGGGAAAGGGGCAGACTCTCTGATGCCCTAGAGAAGGGTGCTTCCCTGTGGGGCGGCGGCGGGGTGGTGGGGACTGTGGCATCCCTCTGGCTCTCTTCTTGAACCAAGCTCGGGAATTCCCTGGTGGTCCAGTAGTTAGGACTCAAGCTTCCACTGCAGGGGCCATGGGTTCGACCCCTGGTCGGGAAACTAAGATCCCATAAGCCATGAGTCACGGCCAAACACAAATAAATAAATAAACCAGCCTCATCAGAACTCATCAGACATGGTCCTGCCACCAGGAGCTCTGCAGCTCCTGGAGACCTGAAGAAGTCCACACTAGCCTCCCAGTTCCTTCATGTGAATCTGCAGGGCCCTACGTTCTCTGGGAGGCTTAGCTCTAGGTAGGGACCTCGGCCCTCCCTGCCTGTACCCACCATGAGCGGGAGATGCTGGCAGGTCCGTATGCATCCCCGAGCCTCAGTTTCTCCAACTTCACAATGGCTATGGCGTCTTCTATCCAGTGGAGGCCTTGAAGGCCACCCTAAAGAACTCAGGTTTAGTCAGTTGAAGAAAACTCCCCACATGATTCTGCCAAGCCGAATCCCAAAGGCCTCATTCTCCTGACCAGGGTCCACCAGGCTCAGCTGCAATGAGCAAGGCTAAGCTGGAGGGATTTGTACCCCAGAGAGGTATTCCCTGCTCAGAGTGCAGGGGGTGGCATGGCCCTGGGTCAGTGTTGTGATGACCTTAAGGTCAAGGGTCACTTCAGCCTCCCTCCCACAAGTGGTACCTTGACACAGGAGTCTGACAGTGAGCAGGGAAGAGTGACATCCACACCTGCGTGGTTAGCAGGCGCCTTGCTGAGCCCTGAAGATTTGGAAGATGAAGACTGTTCTCTGAGGAAAAATTTTCCAGATGTTTTTGGAGAACAGGCGCTATTTCTGAAAGATGAGAGACTTCCTTTCTGTAGCTGCCAGATGTTTTCTCTCGTACACTGTTGTCCTTCAAGGAACTAGAGAAGTTTATCATTATTCTCCACCAGTGAGATATGGAAAGATGGGTTTATTATCCCATTTTATGAATAGGTCACACTGAGGCTTGGGCAGTTCAGTGGCCCTCCGCTAGTCAGAGCTTGTTTGTGGTGGACCCAGGAGTTCAAGTTCTGCCTTTTTAGCTAGTAACTTTTTCACTTCCTGCCCACACCCATGATGATATTTTTTTTTTAAGCTTAAAGCCCTGAGTGAAATAATGGTTTTTCCACATACTGGTTGAATAATCTTGAGTTGGTTATTTGTAGCCAGCTAAAATACAGGATGTCCAGTTAAATTTAAATTTCAGGTAAACAATGAAGTTTATTGCATGGAACATGTAATATTTGTTAGCAACTTAAGTGTCCACCACAGAGGAATGGATAAAGAAAATGTGGGATAGATAGATAGATAGATTTAGATATACACACATATACATACAATGGAATAGTAGTCAGCCATAAAAAAGAATGAAAGTTTTGCCATTTGCATCAGTGGGGATGGACTTGGAGGGCATTATACTATATTATAACACATAGATGTGGGACCTAAAAATACAACAAACTAGTATGTGGTTAGTCAGTAAGCTGAGTCCGACTCTTTGTGACCCTATGGACTGTAGCCTGACAGGCTCCTCTGTCCATGGGATTTCCCAGGCAAGAATACTGGAGTGGGTTGCCATTTCCTTCTCTAGGAGATCTTCCCAACCCAGGGATTGAATCCATGTCTGCTGCACCAGCAGGCAGATTCTTCACCACTGAGCCACCAGGGAAGTCCACAGCAAACTAGTAAACAAAACCAAAAAAGAAGCAGATTCACAGATCTGGAGAGCAAATGAATGGCTACCAGTTGGGAGAGGCAAGAGGGGAGGGGCAGAATAGGAGTGGGGGCAAAAAGGGTTATTTTGAGATTATAGGAAATCCTGTGTGTGAAACTTTTGAGAATGGTAAAGCACTATATAATTTAAAGAACTTTTAATTAAATTAAAAAAAAAAAAAACTAGGCAGGGATAGATTTGGCGAGGGGAGTTAGCCTGTTAGCATGGTGGTAGCTATTAGCCTGTCAAGTGATTTGATTCCAACTTCTGGAGGTATTTTCTCATCAGTCACTGATTGCTAAGCACAGGTATTCTGCCCTCAAGTCTCTGAAAACCGCACACCTAGCTGTGAAAACAACAGGCTTGGGTCCAAGCTCCTTGGGGGAGCCGGCAGCACCCTTGTCTCCCAGTCCCAGAGTCCACGGACAAGGCTGTTGTTACCCAGCAGCTGCCTTTTCCACCAGCACAGACAGGAGGTTGCAGTTACGGACTCCCTGTCAGGACATTGCCATGGTAACCTCTGGCAGCTGTGTCTCCAGCTCAGAGCTGAGAGATATGCAAGCAAGAAAATGAAGTCCTGGAAAAAAACCAATCGACTTCAGCAATCTAAAGAGCAGTCATCGAGCCCAGGAAGCCGTGGAAGGAGTGGAATGGAATAATACAAGACCAATAATAATTATGCTAACAGAAGTATCAAAATTATCTGTTGTGTTCATACAGCACTCCGCATCCATGATCTTAATTTATGTCCACCATCTTCAGCATTTCCTCTAGTCATTTATTCATTCAGCACTGACCCTGTGTCAGGAACTGTTCTAGGCCCTGGAGTGTCAGTGATGAGGCGGAGTCTGCCCTCAAGGACCTTAGAGTTTAGTGTAGGGTTGTGGGGAGCCACAGAAATAAAGAAGCCAAATCATTACAAATTGTGACAAGTCCATGAAGGAAAAACACAGGTGCAGAGTGAGAAATGAATGTGTCCCTGGGGTAAATCTACCTAGATTGTAGGATAAGTGTGGGTTGCTCAAAGGAAGTGATGTTTCAGCTAAAGGGCTGAAAGGTTAGAATGAGTCACTGAGGAAAGAATAGGGAAGAGGGCGCCTTAGGCAGTATGACCAGCATGTGCAAAAGCCCCGAGGCAAGACTGGTGTGTTCCAGGAGGAGTGGAGACTGGTCTGACTGGTGGACAAGGAGTGAGCAGGAAGTGGTAGTAGGTGAAGCCAGGGGAAAGTGACTTCAAAGCACAAAGCACATTTTGTTCTCGGTAAGTGTGTCTGTCAACACCACAGCCTGAATGTTTGTGTCTGCATCCCCAAATGTGTGTTGTTGCTCAGTTGTTCAGTCGTGTCTGAATCTTTGCAACCCCATGGACTGCAGCACTCCAGGTTCCTCTGTCCTCCACTGTCTCCCCGAGTTTGCTCACACTCATGTCCATTGAGTCTGTGATGCCATCCAACCATCTCACCCTCTGTCCCTCCTTTCTCCTCCTGTCCTCAATCTTTGCCAATGTCAGGGTCTTTTCCAATGAGTCAGCTTGTTAGGGGAAGCACACTGATTGAAACCACCCACCCTGGCCAGGCACCATAGTAACAATTTGCATGAGTTGTTTTATGACAGGACATCCTGATAAGAAGTATGGAACTAATAAGCTACCGCCAACCGGAAGAGTTCGGGAAAGGTTGAAAAGAGACACCGCGTGTCCGTCCACTAACCAGAATCCCTCTCGCTAGTATCCATCTCGGCTGAGAGATGCATGCGACACCAGGAAAGACTCTGAATTAGAGTGATTGGCCACCGGAAACTAATCCCATCACCATAAAACCCGAGACTGCGAGCCACGCGGCAGAGCAGTTCTCCTGGGTTCCCTTACCACCCAGGAGAGTGGTGCCCTTTCCCAATAAAATCTCTTGCTTTGTCAGCAGATGTGTCTCCTGGGACAATTCATTTCCGAGTGTTTGACAAGATCCCAGTTTCGGGCCCTGGAAGGGGTCTCCCTTCCTACAACAAGCTCTTTGCATCAGGTGGCCAAAGTGTTGGATCTGTGTGTGGAATCCCTAATCCCCAAGTGATAATGTTGGGAGGTGGGGACTTTGGAAGATAATTAGGTTGACACAAGGTCATGAGGGTGGATACCCCGAGATGGGATTAGTGCTCTGATAGGAAGAGAAAGTGACTGGAGCTTTCTGAGGACACAGTGATTGTTCACAAGGCAGGAAGAGCGCTCTCACCAGAACCTGCCCGTGTTGGCTCCCTGAACTTGGACTTCCCAGGCTCAGAATTTTCTGTTGGTGAAGCCACTTGCTCTGTGGGGTTTTGCTACAGCAGGAGCTGGCTTAGCAGTGTTAGGGAAGCAGAAACGATTCTAGGTACTTCCTGTGTGTGCTCAGCCCCTTCAGTCGTGTCCCACTCTTTGCAGCCCCATGGACTGTAGCCCACCAGGTGCTCTGTCTATGGGATTCTCCAGGCAAGAATACAGAGGGAGTTTAACACAGGGAATTGACTACCACATGTCAGAAGGGTTAGAAGAATGAAAAACAAAGGGGATGGTGGTGGGGGGCGGGGGTGGAGGAGAAAAAGAAAGAAAACAGGAAATGATTGTTACCCAGAGTCTAGTGAGATGCTTGTGTACCTGTACTGGGTCCCATGAGCCCACATGGATAACGAACCACGCTCCCATCCTCATCCCGCAAAATGAGCAAATCAGGGCAGAGCTTTTCAGTGAAATTAAGGACACCATTTTAGAAAATTATTTTTATTTGGCTTCACTGGGTCTCAGTTGGTGCATGTGAGATCTAGTTCCCTGACCAGGAATTGAACCTGGGACCCCTGCATTGGGAGCTCAAAGTCTTGGCCAATAGGCCATCAGGGAAGTCCCAAGGACACTATTTTTAAATTCTTTTTTTTTTAATATATAAAAGTTTTAAATTTTTAATTAATTTATTTGTTTCATTTTTGGCTGTGCTGTGTCTGTTGCTCCGTAGGCTTTTTTCAAGCTGCGGCGAGCGGAGGCCACTCTCTAGTTGCAGGGAGCAGGCTTTTCATTGTGGTGGCTTCTCTTGCTGCAGAGCATGGACTCTAGTGCACTCAGGCTTCAGAAACTGCAGCACATGGGCTCAGTAGTTGCAACTCTCAGGCTCTAGAGCACAGTCTCGGTAGTTTCGGCACACATGCTTCATTGCTCCAAGGCATGTGGGATCTTCCTGGATCAGGGATCGAACCTGTGTCTCCTGCATTGGGAGGTGGATTCTTTACCACTGAGCTACCAGGGAAACCCAAGAACATCATTTTTTTTTTTTATCATTTATAGAAAAAGAAAACTTAAAAAATAAGTAAAAAACTGGGCACCTGAAACCATCACAATCTTGTAAATCAACAATACTTCAATTTTAAAAAACTAAACAATTGGTATAACGAATAAGTGCTAAAATAAATCAATAAAGAGTGCCTACAAACCATGAAGAAAACAGGTAACAAACAATAGGAAATTAGGTAAGGGGTACTCTTGCCTGGAAAATCCCATGGATGGAGGAGCCTGGTGGGCTGCGGTCCATGGGGTCGCTGAGGGTTGGACACGACTGAGCGACTTCACTTTCACTTTTCACTTTCATGCATTGGAGAAGGAAAGGGCAGCCCACTCCAGTGTTCTTGCCTGGAGAATCCCAGGGATGGGGCAGCCTGGTGGGCTGCCGTCTATGGGGTCACACAGAGTCGGACACAACTGAAGTGACTTAGCAGCAGCATTAACAACCAGTTCCAGAAAAAAAGAAATGTAAATGTATCCTAAAATAAGAGAAATAGAAAGCAAACTTCAGAGGACACCATTTCTCACTCATCAGGTTGGTAAACATCCAAGAGTTTGAGAGTGCCAGGATACAGAGAGAGGGACCAAGTTTCTGAGCTGCTGTGTTTCTGAGAGTGGGACTTGGTCCTGCATCTCAGGGGGTCAGGTGACCACCCCCACCACACTTGGGGTGTGACCTGCCACTGTCACTTCGTGTTTATCTATCCTCCAGCTGAACTCTCACTTGGGGAGGTAACGTGTGCAAGGGTGCTCACCATAGCACCATCTGTTATCAAATGTCTGGAAACGAATTCACTGCCTTTGGTAGGGGGCCGGTTAAATAAGCTAGAAAATAAGATGAGGCAGAAAAAATTCTACATGTACTAAAAAGGAAATTTCTCTAAAAATATCTGTAAGGGAGAAATATGATAGTTCAGCAATGTTATTGTTCTGGTCCCACTACAAGCCAATTCCAAGATGGAGTTAGACATGCAAAAGACTTATCGGGGGAGGGATCGGGGAAGGTGGGGGTGGGGCAGCCATCAGACTGGGTGCAGGTCTCACCCTGTGCAAGGGGAGCAGGAAGGAAGGAGGGTAAGAAGTCAGGAAGTATCTTTTTTTTTAATAGTATGAGTCTTTTCTTTTAATTTAATTTATTTGTGGCTGTGCTGGATCTTTGTTGCTGCACAGCCTTTTCTCTAGTTGTGACGAATGGGGGCTACTCTCTAGACGTGGTGCACAGGCTTCTCACTGCAGTGGCTTCTGTTGTTGCGAAGCACAGGTTCCGGGGCAGGTGGGCTTCAGCAGTTGCGGCTCCCGGGCTCTAGAGCACAGGCTAGATAGTCGTGGCTCATGGGCTTAGTTGCTCCACGGCATGTGCAGTTCTCCTGGATCAGAGACTGAATCCGTCTCCTGCACTGGCAGGTGGATTCTTTACCATGGGAGCCACCAGGGAAGCCCAGAAAGCATCTCGAAGGCATCGCAGGGCAAAAAAGTCTCCACCAGGCTGATGAGGGGGGTCCCCAAGCTGAAGTGGCCTGTCAAGGTGGGTTTCCTGTCTCGTGGAAGGAGCAAGCCTGCCGTGGTGCCCCTGTTGGAGGTCACCAGCTGGAAATACCTTCAGCAAACCCGGCCTCGGTGAAGCAGGTGGTAGATCCAGAGGGCAGCAGCCGAGCCGTCGGCCAGCTATGCTCCCTGCACCAGCTGCTCCTCTTGGAACCATCCTCAACATCCTCACAGGGCAGCTTCCTCTTACCTCCTCAGGGAGGCTTCGCCCTCTGAAGCTGAATCCACGCACATCCTGTTTCCTAGCTCCTCCACTCCTGGGCAGAAACGTGCTCCTATGTTTGTGAAAAGACATGCACGAGATTGCTTGCAGCACGCTCTTCATAATTTCCCTTCAAGTCTCTGCCAGGCCCAGGGTAAGATCAACCGGAGTTGGCCTTCCCTGGGGGATCCAGTGGTTAGGAATCCGCCTCGCGATGCAGGGACACAGGTTTGATCCCTGGTCCAGGAAGTTTCACATTTCTGTAGAGCAAGCAAGTGCATGCACCACAACTTCTGAGCCCAGGAGCTGCAGCTACTGAGGCCCGCTCACCCCAGAGCCCGTGCTCCCCAAAAAGAGAAGGCGCTGCAGTGAGAAGCCCGGGCACCGCGCCTAGAGAGCAGCCCCCGCTCACCGAAACTGGAGAAAGCCTGTGTGCTGCGACAAAGACCCACCACAGCTAAAAATGTAAAATAAAATAAATAAACCTTTTTGCAAAAAAAAAAAAACAAAAAAAAAACAGGGTCAACTGGAGTTCATGGAGCACATGGTCTCAGAACCTCCAGACCTGAGTTTCCAGGGAAAATGAGCGGGGGCCCAACAAGCTCTGTTCTCCTTGCGGAAGGTCTACCCTCCACACAGCTACCCTCCACACAGACTTCCAGAAGTGGAAGTTGGCACCGAATCTTTCCCTCTCCTCGATTTGTAGGTGGGACAAGCTGATGCCCAACGAGGGTGGGAGAGGCGATGATTTTTCCCAAGGTCAGACAGTAAGACAATAGAATTGAAGCCTGTTGACTCCCTGGTCCTGGGAGGAGAAGGGGAATGACAGAGGATGAGATGGTTGGATGGCATCACCGACTTGATGAGTTGGTGATGGACAGGGAGACCTGGCGTGCTGCAGTCCTTGGGGTCACAGAGAGTCGGACACGACTGAGCGACTGAACTGAACTGACTCCCCGGTGGCCTGCTCCACTGTGCTCTGTGTCTTATCTTTCCTGGCATCAGAGAAGGTGAGGCCTGGAAGCATGGAGGTCTTGGGGTTCTGGCTGCCCTTTAGAATCACCTGGGAATGCCCAGGCCTGGACTCCGCCCTGGACCAGATGACTCAGAGCCACTGGGGGTGAGGCCTGGGCTCGGGTATTCTTTTAAAACATCCTGTGTGGTTCTAACATGCAGCCAGGATAGAGAACCACTGTTCCAACCCCAGAGATGAGCGTGAACCCTGGAGATGGGCGTGAACCCTGGAGATGGGCAGTGTCCAGGCCGCAGTGATACAGTTATTGAGACCAGAGTGGATACCACGCCCTCTCTTTGGACTCAAGCTCAGGGCTCTTTCTAATTCAAGACACTAATACCCCTCTGCCCCCACAAACCCTCCAAAAAGGGTCTAATATCCAGTCCACATCATGGTGGTGCTAACCCCGGTAAGGAACACATCACACTCTATACCTTTGGAGCATAATTCAGGTCAAATAACAAGCAAGTTTAGAATTCTGGTGCCACAATGGCAAAATTCGCTCGTTTCCAGTCGTTGAGAATTTCAGCCACCCCACTTTTCCCTGAGCTATACTGTCCACTCCTCCCCAGAGCAAAGCTTCTATAATCTCTGTTCTGACAACACACCTGCAGCATGTATCGTTAGTGTCACTGAACAGATTTGCTACATGAGGCCTCAGGGAAGATGAATGAATTCTTCAGGGTCACAGAACAATGAGGTGGTCTTAGTCAATAATTTGAACCTAGGTTTGCAAAAATCCAAGAACATGCTCTTTCTCTTGTCTTTTGCCAACTCTGCTCAAACTCTGGCCAGGCTCAAACTGTTAGCCACTTTGTGACAAGTCGCCGTGTCCTCGATCTCACCCTGGGTTCAGTTCAGTTCAGTTCAGTTCAGTGGCTCAGTTGCCTCCAACTCTTTGCGACCCCATGGACTGTATGCAGCATGCCAGGCCTCTCTGCCCATCACCAACTCCCGGAGTTTACTCAAACTCATGTCCACTGAGTCAGTGATGCCATCCAACCATGTCATCCTCTGTCGTCCCCTTCTCCTCCTGCCTTCAATCTTTCCCAGCATCAGGGTCTTTTCCAATAAGACATTTCTTCACATCAGGTGGCCAAAGTATTGGAGCTTCAGCTTCAGCATCAGTCCTTCCAATGAATATTCAGGATTAATTTCCTTTAGGATGGACTGGTTGGATCTCCTTACAGTCCAAGGGACTCTCAAGAGTCTTCTCCAACACCACAGTTCAAAAGCATCAATTCTTCAGCGCTTAGCTTTCTTTACAGGCCCCCAGTTAAGTTCTCTGACTCTTTCTTTCCCAGAAGCCACTGGCTGGACTGTGTTTCAGGGGCCCATGAGGCCTGTCGGGGTCTGAGACTGAATCTGAGACTTGTGGCTGGTCAAGAACTGGCTTTGGCTCCAAAATTCTGCCTCCTTATCTCTACAAGGGTCTCCGGAAGGCTCTCAGAAACTGTCCTTGGAAAGAGAAACATTGAAATTAGCGCTGAGGTTCAGGGAAACTTGTGTTGAAGCAGAGTCTGTCATCTGAAGCCTGGGCTTTCCTTTGTAATTTTCATTTTAAATAAGGGTGTTTATGCAAATTTGTCATGAAGGTTTAAAAATCTTGACTTGCCCCCGGAGCCAAACTCTGCTTTCCTAATTGGATAGGGAGTCATTGTTAAAGCTCAAGACCAATGTTCTTCGCCAAATTGCATGTTTTACAAGAGCAGCTCTTGAAAACATATAATTCTGATGTTGTGAAACTGTTGCATCAGTGCAGAGTTTTGAAAAAATGGAAATGTTCACTCCCGGAACGGCGGGGGTTGTATTTGAGATTGTAACTGTCTAGAGTACTGTCTGCCTAGCGGGGGAAGGAGACAGGCATCTGTGGGCTGATTTCTCAATAGTGCAGGAAGATTGGGAATTGAGTGCTATGAAAAGAAGAAGGGACTTCAGATTCGGAGACCTGGTCACCCTTTGCCCCAGGCAGCCAATTGCTCAAGGCCAATCATTGAAACTTGCCGACCTGGTTTTCTCAGTGGGAAAGTGAGTGAGTTGGAGGTAGATGGCCCAAGTGACTTGGGTTCCTAAGGACCTTACTTCTCTGGGCCTGCTTTTCCCACTTGGCAGGAAGAGGTGTCAAATGGGGTGACTAATGGAACAGCCTGGTCCTAAATTCCATGAACTCTGAAATGTTTGCCTGGTGACGACTCTGATTGTCCCTGGTAAGTCCTGGTCCCCAGGAGGCCTCTCCGGGCAGCCACCTTCATCATGTCTTTCTTGCAGTGAGGTTAGTCGAGTACTTCTTCACTAACCACTCTTGGGTCGAGTCTTTCCAATGCCAGAAATAAAGGAGGATTTAAGGAAATTTCATTGTTTTCTTTCAGATCACTGTTTGCTGTTGAGAAATGGAACGTTTTCCACCATATCAGTAAACAAAAATGTCACAGTCCTCAGCCCTCCAATGTGAGCCTAAGGGCACTCAGGAAGGAGAAAAATATCTGCAATCTAACAGCCATCAGATTTTAGCCACTCCCAACGGTAAGCCTGAGGCAGCTCAGGACCTGATACTGTCCTGGGATAGCTGAGATGCAAATGAAAGAATACTGTCTGTGAGCCCAGACTCTTGCATCTTCCCATACAGAGAAAACTGCTAAATTCCTTAGCTTGGGCTATCTGATTTTCTTTGATTAGCAATGATCTTTATATGTTCAGGCTACCTGCCCTTTTTTTGCAAAACTTCCATGTAACCTGGCTCCTCCTCTTGCTTCCTCTGAGCTGTTCTCCCAGGGTCATTTGAGATTCTGCCTCCCGGGGTTGAAGTCCTAAAAATTCCCATTGAATAAAACATAACTCTCAACTTCTAGGTTGTGACTATTTTTTTTTAAGTTGACACCCTATGTATACACTATAAAGTGATTGATCTGTTGGGGAGAGAACAAGGGTACAGACCAGGAATGAGTCATATTTTCCTCCTTTGCCTTGAAAAGATACAAAGCTCAAGGGACTGCTTGAACAACACGTATCTCCCGGAAACCTCTCTGCCACTTTGGATGGGGGGCGTCTTGAGTCTAGGGCTGGCCTGAATCACACAATGGGCTGGGGAGTGGCCTGGCTGCCACTGCAGCTCTTTTACATTGTCCTGTCTTCTCCTGTGGTCCTAGAATGGCTCCTCAAGTCCATGACTACCTCCCCTGCCAGCTCTGTGGCTGTTGGGGACTCAACTTCTGTGGCTCCTGTCCCCAGGAGGGTTTCTCACTATTTAGTTCCTTCTGGGTCGGTCCTTGTAATCAGAAGCTTTCCCCTTTGCTCCCAGCTTCCCTTCTAGTCCACCTTACATCTCTTCTCATATCTCAAGGCCAGAGTATCTCTCTCAGGTCCCTGTGAAGGGAAGTGATAGTCACACAGTTGTGTCTGACTCTTTGTGATCCCATGGACTGTAGTCCACCAGGCTTCTCTATCCATGGAATTCTCCAGGCAAGAATCCTCGAGTTGGTAGCCATTCCCTTCTCCAGGGGATCTTCCAGACCCAGGGATTGAACCTGGGTCTCCCACATTGCAGCCAGATTCTTTACCAGCTGGGCCACAGGGGAAGCCTGAAAACCAAGGCTTTTTTGTTTGGGCCCCCACCTCTTATTCTGGCTCCAGCTCAGCACTGGCCATCCCTACCCCCAGCCCAGTTCCCTAGAGTCCGGGGTGTGCTTATGGGAACAGCCTGTGTGATGACTTCTGCTCCTGTCTGATCTGATCTGACCCTCTGTGCAGAGGGAACAGGTCCCGGCCAGCAGTGCCTGCTCCCCATGTGTGCCCAGGATGGTCCTCTGCTACTCCTCATGTGTCACTCTACCACTGCCCCTTACTCGACCCCCTGCCTCTCAGGGTCAGACTCTGTGCTTTGAGAAGCTCCTTCGATTATTTTTTGCCATTTTTACACACAAGCACACATTCCTTCGGTCCAGTCAGTAGTGGAAACAACGGCTCCTGATTGAATGTCTACCAAATGCTCAGTGTTGACGCATTAGGATGCTTCCAGCTGCAAAAAGCAGAAAAGGCTCCAAATGACTTGTGATAACAATGGCCAACATAGGAGGTCTTATAATCCTGCAACAATCATAAAGTAGATACAGTTACTCTCTCTTTGTCTATTTTATAAATAAGACTAAGAAGAGAGAGAGAAGCATACCAAAAGTTATAAGTGGTAGAGCTTGGATCTGGTGGTCTAACTCAGAGCTTATACTCTGGGCCACTACACATATACTGTGTATTGAACCGTAGGATAGAATTCTTTCATTTAACAAGATGTCCCAAGGTGGGAACATTTGAAAACAATGAATGGTGGCTTAACTTTGCCACCAAGTACCGGGGTGGTTCTCATCTTTATGCTCTGCCATCTTTACCTCTTGGCTTTTTTGTTCAGTATTATCCTTTTATGTTGGGCTTCCCAGGTGGCTCAGTCCATCTGCCAAGCAGGAGACGTGAATTCGATCCCTGGGTTGAGAAGATCCTTTGGAGAAGGAAATGGCAATCCACTCCAGTATTCTTGCCTGGGAAATCCCATGGACAGAAGAGCCTGGCAGGCTATAGTCCATGAGGTTTAAGAGAGTCAGAGAAGGTTTAGCAACAACAACATCAATCCCTTCATATTATATTATTGCTGCAGCAACTCCAGGCATCACATCCTCACTCAACAATAACCAAAAGGCAGCAAAAGAATAAGTCCTTATGGTTCTTTTTAAGATGAGGGAAACATTCCTTAAGTTCCCCCAGACACCTCCTTTCATGACCCCTTAGCCAGAATAAAATGACATGCTCATTCATGAACTACTCACTGAGAAGAAATGGGCTTGCCACAATCAAGACCAACCCCTGGTGAGCTGGGAAGAAGCACTGCATCTTCTGAATACAAGGATGCCTGAGAACCTGAATGAAGTTGGTTGGTTTCTGGTTTATCAACAGGGAAGGGGAGCCCAAGGGGTGAATGCCTGCCAAACCCACCTTATTTCTTTTTCTCATCATAACCTTACCAGATAGGGATTATTATCTCTGATGCTGGGAAAGATTGAGGGCTGGAGGAGAAGGGGGCGACAGAGGATGAGATGGTTGGATGGCATCACTGACTCAATGGACATGCGTTTGAGCAAATTTAGGGAGATAGTGAAGGACAGGGAAGCCTGGTGTGCTACAGTCCGTGGGGTCACAAAGAGTCGGACATGACTTAGCGACTGAAAACAGCATTATCATTTTATAAGTAAGGAAATTAAGACTCTGAGGGAATGAGTTGGTTGGCCAAGGTCTGTATCCTCAGGTGGTAAGGCACGACTGGAAGTGAAAACCTCCTTTCCCATGGTACACCAACTGCACTGAAAGATGCACTGTCAGACAGATCTCGCTGTCCTGTTCCAGTGACTGCATCTCTGATAACAGTTTAATGACCAGAGGAATCCTCACGTTTTTTGCCTCACATTACTTTGCCAATATAGGTCAGTCTAGTCAAACCAGTCCATCTACTGGTTTTTCCAGTAGTCATGTATGGATGTGAGAGTTGGCCCATAAAGAAAGTTGAACACTGAAGAATTAATGCTTTTGAACTATGGTGTTGGAGAAGACTCTTGAGAGTCCCTTGGACTGCAAGATCCAACCAGTCAATCCTAAGGGAGATGAACCCTGAATATTCATTGAAAGGACTGATGTTGAAGCTGAAGCTCCAATACTTTGGCCACCCGATGGGAAGAACTGACTAATTTGAAAAGACCCTGATGCTGGGAAAGATCGAAGGTGGGTGGAGAAGGGGATGTCAGAGGATGAGATGGTTGGATGGCATCACTGACTCAATGGACATGAGTTTGAGTAAGATTTTGGGAGTTGGTGATGGACATGGAAGCCTGGCGTGCTGCAGTCCATGGGGTCGCAAAGAGTCAGACATGACTGAGTGACTGAACTGAACTGAACTGAATCCTCACGTGGTGTTCATAGTCCTCAGGATAGCGGGGAGCAGTGCACTGGGCAGCAGTGGGGAGGCAGGCTCTCCCAGCTCCCTCATGTGGGGGCACAGCCAGGAAGCACGGCATCTCTGGGCATGGGATTCTCTCTTATCTGCAAGCCTGGTTCTGTAGATTAGAGACAAGCCTTTGCTGCAGGTGCCATTCCAGAAAGCCCCTGAGGAGAGGTGGCCCCAGGGCCTGCTTTTACAGACCGCCTTTCTAATTCTCTTCTGAATGCTGCCACTTTTGATTTTCCAAGCCCCAGGACAGGCTCAGCCCTCTCACCACCCCTGTGCCCCTTCCTCTAAGATGTGGGGCCTGCTCTCGCCCCAGGGCTCCCTCGCCTCATCCTGTGATCAGAGCACAGCTCGGCTATTTGTGGATGCTACTGGGGACTACTCTCCAGGGAGGTGCGTGTACAGGAAGCTGCAGCAGCCCGAACTCTAGGCAGGCCTGGGGGGCCAGGTAGCTGTTTGTATACATGGATGGTTGACACTATTAGGAAAGTCCTGGGATCTGCTGTCCAGGCACATATGAGGTGGCAGGTCAGGAGCACCATGCTTCTTCCTTGGAAACAAGCAAGAACACAGACTTTGATTTTCCTCTCCTTTCTATTTGTGAATTTTTCACTCTATTCATCCATCCACCCCTTCATCAAACATTTCTGAGCCCTTGCTGAGGGGCAGGCAAGGAGTACAATAACTCACACGTGGTTCCTGCCCCATCAGTTCAGTTCAGTCACTCAGTGTGTCTGACTGTTTGTGATCCCATGGACTGCAGCACGCCAGGCTTCCCTGTCCATCACCAACTCCTGGAACTTGCTCAAACTCAGGTCCATCTAGTTGGTGATGCCATCCAACCATCTCATCCTCTGTCGTCCCCTTCTCCTCCTGCCTTCAATCTTTCCCAGCATCAGGGTCTTTTCCAATTAGACATTTCTTTGCATCAGGTGGTCAAAGTATTGGAGCTTCAGCTGCAACATTAGTCCTTCCAATGAATATTCAGGACTGATTTACTTTAGAATTGACTGGTTTGATCTCTTTGCTGTCCAAGGGACTCTCAAGAGTATTCTCCAACACCGCAGTTCAAAATCATCAATTCTTCAGCACTCAGGTTTCTTTATGGTCCAACTCTCACATCCATACATGACTATTGGATAAACCAGCAACCTTGCATTCTAGGGATTAAACTCCCCTACCAATGAGTATTTAAAGTTGTAACCCCTCTCCCTCCATGGGCATTTGGGTTTGAACTTTGGTCTCCACAAAATGAATACACAAATATGGATAATTTAGTGGTGGTCTCTCCAAGATTGAGCAAAAGTGAATCCAGAGCATTCTTTTTAAGAAGGGGCTCTGCCTTTCCAGTATTTTTTAAATCTCTTGAGGGTCGGTTAGACCACCCCTCTTCCTGGGGGTCTTGAACACCTACTTCTGAGCTGCATACCTCAGGAAAGATTAGTGATTCAAGCCTTGAAAGGGCCTCAGGGAAGTCATAAGTGAGCCCTGAAAGAGGGGCTCGGGTGCTTGTTTGGGGGGACCAGTTTAGCTGGCTGGGGGCTTCCTCTCCACAGGGGTCTGAGTTAGTTGGGAGCTGCTTGGGAACCTTAAATGTACTGCAGGTCTGGACCTGCCCTGGGGACAGAGCAACTTCAGCCCCCAAATGCCTGGTTTGGAGCCCTGGTGGGACCTGACAGTGGGTGATGAGTTTGACACCAGGTTCTCTTCCTGAGGGAAGAGACTGACATGTTCGAGGGATTGGTATATTTCCAAACCTGGCTCTGTACTTATTATTTTAAACACATCTGTAGAAGCTGTTGTGTTTAACAAAAGGTAGCCTTTTAAAGGCATTACTAAATTTTTAATGGCTTTTCATCCCTGCACATTTTCTCAGATGGTAAAACCAAAAGCATAATCATTGTCACTTTGGGGCTTTGTTATAAAACAGTTGTCGAATGTCTCAAAAGGGTCTCCACACTCAAAATGTGGAGGGCAGGGTGATGACCTCTGGGACTCCCGTGCTCTTTCCCCACCCTGGCAGGAAGCCCTGTGGGCTGGGAACCTCTTCTCCATGGCAGCCCCCTCCTCCATGGCAGCCCCCTGCTCCATGGCAGCCCCCTGCTCCATGGCAGCCCATGTGCTGTCACTCTGGCTTTGGACAAAGCCTGAAGTCACAGCGGGCCTGACTGCATCCAGGTCACTGCAGCCAAGTCCCCCTCCCTCCTGGATCCCACCCCACCCCTTGCTGTGAATTTTGCTCCCACAAAATCATGCTTCCTTTTATTATGTGGTATGAATTCTATTCCCTTAAAACTAAATGGGAGAAGGCAATGGCAACCCACTTCAGTACTCTTGCCTGGAAAATCCCATGGATGGAGGAGCCTGGTAGGCTGCAGTCCATGGGGTCGCAAAGAGTCGACTGAGTGACTTCACTTTCACTTTTCACTTTCATACATTGGAGAAGGAAATGGCAACCCACTGCAGTGTTCTTGCCTGGAGAATCCCAGGGATGATGGAGCCTGGTGGGCTGCGGTCTTTGGGGTCGCACAGAGTTGGACACGACTGAAGTGACTTAGCAGCAGCAGCAGCAAAACTAAATGACGGTCCCAGAGCAGGGCAAATAGGTTGCTTCTTTTTAAAGCATTCATTGGGAAAAATCCCTGATGCTGGGAAAGATGAAGGGCAGAAGGAGAAGAGGGTGTCCAAGGATGAGAAGGCTGGCTGGCATCACTGATGCAATGAACATGAACTTGGGCAAACTCTGAGTAATGGTGAGGGACAGGGAGGCCTGGTGTGCTGCACTCCATGGGGTCGCAAAGAGTCAGACACGGCCTGGCTACTGAGCAACAACACCTTTTCAGTTAAAATTAGGTTCATACCGTATTTGAATGTGCAGCACTGCTCTTTATTAAGTTTCAAATTAAAACACCTGACCCCTTGATTTTAGCTAGTAAGACCTATGTCAGACTTCCAACCTACAGAAATGAAAGGGAATAAATCTGTGTTATTTGAAGTCACTAAAGGTGTGGCCATTTGTTCCCATAGCAACAGGACTAATACAAGTACTCAAGAAATCTTGGGTTTCTCAGTTGCTTCTGGGAACGGACAAGAGTGAAAAAAGCATACCATTTAAAATTTTTAACTATGTCAATGTGTTATTTTAATGCACATGAAAATGTTTTGAATGTTTGGGGAACCACTGCTGTGACCTTCAGGGGCACTCCCTTAACCCACTGTGGACTGGCCTCCACACACCTGTGAGTGTCCAGTCTTCTCTGCAGCAGAAGACAGGATTCAGGAGGGAGTCAGTAGAGATCCCAATGAATCCAGGAACCCCAGGCAGGCTGGGCATCCCTCTCCTACCTTCCTACCCTTTCTCTGACCCCTCCTGCCCTGTGGGAAGCAGCATGATACAATGGAAGGGCCACTTAGAATCTGAAGACTTTGGGTCTGAATTCCTTTTCTATCACTCACTAGTTTTGAAACTAGGCAAATTCCTATACTTCTGACTCTATTTCTTCATCCAAAAATGAGATGAGTAGCCCCCTTGCAGTGTTTTTGTAAGGATTAGGTGCATGGTATTTAGTAAGTGCTTCGTAAATATTAGATAAACCTGGATCCTGTTAAAGTTCATCTTGTTTACCTTTGGGAGAATTTACACTGCTCTTAGCAGACATGAGATTCATATTTCCCTTGGCCAGAGAGCCCCTGAAGAAGATGAAAATGATCACCATTGCCATTCTGTAGGGCTTCCCTGGGGGTGCAGTGGTTAAGAATCCGCCTGTCAATGCAGGAGACATGACTTTGATCCCTGGGTCGGGAAGATCCCCTGGAGGAGGAAATGGCAACCCACTCCAGTATTCTTGCCTGGGGAATCCCCATGGACAGAAGAGCCTGGTGGGCTACAGTCCATGGGGTTGCAAAGAGTTGGACACAACTTAGCACCTGAGTACACACGCACATAATTCTGTAGCAAATCACATTCTCCGATCTGCCTTCACCTGGAGGATCCCAAGCACCCCTCAAAGACGCCCGTCCTCAGCTACTGCCAGAGGTCCTTAGCTATGTCTGCCTCTGCCTGGGCATGCTGGGTGCACTCGGGGGTGTGCCCGCCTCTCCTGGGTGCTTGACGCTGCTAATGGTCGGGTACTGAGAAATCGGAGGCTGGTGTACTACCTATTGATCCACAGTTTATTCTCTCCCACAGTTTCTTTTTTTAAAAAAAATAATTTTATGTATTTTTTTTTGGCAGGGCTGGGTCTTCGCTGCTGCACAGGCTTTTCCGTAATTGCAGTGAGTGGGGGCTTCTCGTTGTGGTGCCCCCTTTTGCAAAGCACAGGCTCTAGGGCACTCAGGCTTCAGTAGTTGTGGCTCCTGCGTTCTAGAGCACAGACTCAACAGTTGTGGCACATGGGCTTAGTTGTTCCACAGCACGTGGGATCTTTCCGGTCCAGGGATCAGACACATGTCTCCTGCACTGGTCAGCGGATTCTTTACCCCTGAGCTACTAGGGAAGCCCTCTCCCAGTTTCTGAGGGTGAGGAGTCCAGCAGTAGCCTAGCCACATAGTTCTGGCTCAGGGTCACTCATGAGGCTAGTCAAGCTGTTGGCCAGATAGATCTGCATCATCAAAAACGGTGAAAGGGTTCAAGGTTCCCTCTCCAAGAGGGCTCGCTTCACGTGGCTATCAGTTGGAGTCCTCAGTTCCATACTGACTATTGGCTGGACTGACTCCAGGCTACCTTCTGGGCCCCTCCAGACTCCCCGTAGGGTCTCTCCAGGGCAACTGGCTCCTCCAGAGTGAGATATATGTGTGCACGTGCATGCTTGAGATGGGGAGAGAGAGCAGAACAGAAGCCACAGTGTTTTCTATCACCTAACTCAGAAAAAAAAATGCATTCATATTGTCCCTAATCTCAAACTGAAATTCGGCATTGCTTTCAATTAGACATGTAGGCAACAAACTAAAGCACTTAAGAGTGCGTTACTGGTTTCTTTATCATTGATGCAATCACAGACCAGTTCATATCATGTGACAGTTAGGGACATCTCCAGATCTAGACTAAATGCATCATCACACAATCAGACCGAGGCTGACTGCAGGTCCAATGCTGTCTTGCTGTCCTAAGTGTTCCCAGCGATGCGCCTGGGCTGCCCTACCACACATCTTTATTCTCTGCCAACTGTTTTTCAATATCGTTGGTTTTCTTTTAAATCCTATGTATTTTACTTCATTCATTCAAAAAATAATATTGGCTTCTAAGGGGGTCCCGGGCACAAAAAAGGTCGAGACTGCCACAGCCAGGTGATCTGTCTCCTCTAAGACCTGCCTCTGCATGGGCAGATCAGGCCTTCCACGTCTACTGCCAACATGGAACAGGAACAGGCTTGTGCCTTTCACCCCCATTAATCCCATGAATGGCTTCCTCGTGGATTTGCTGTTGTTTGCTTTTCAGTGATGGTGCCTGTTGTGTCCAGGCCTGGCTGGTGACTCAGCGCCTAGGGCCTCGATGGGCTGCAGGTGGGTCCCTCCAGACTCTCTGTTCTTGGAGAAACAGCTGCTGAGAGTTCCCTGAATATGTATCAGGAACTGATTTCACTGGGGGAAAAAAAAAAAAAAAACCTGTGAAATTTTTTATGCAAATATGAAAACACAGAGGGGAACTTACCTTCCCTGGCCAAATCCACCTGCCTTCTCCTCAGCTGCTTCAGACGGAGCTCAGCCAATGGACACGTCTCTACAGAGGGAAGTGGGGAACATTTGTGGAGCTCTTACAAGCATCTCCCCATTTACAGCTCCTAGCACGTCTGGGAGGTGGCCTCCTATCCCCATTTAATAGATGAGGAAAGTGAGGCCCCCCGCACTTTACAGGACTTACTCCAGTTAACCCTGTTTGCAAGTGATAGAGCTAGGGCTTGACCCCTAAGCCAGCAGCACACTGTTCTCACTGCCTCAGTGCTGGTGAAAGTTGGTGGCCTGGGGTTGGTGGGTGCCAGCTTGACTGCCAAGTTGAGCAATTATTTCAGCAAGTTTCTGAGTAAGTGAAAGTCGCTCAGCCACATCTGATTCTTTGTGACTCCATGGACTGCAGGCTGCCAGGCTCCTCTGTCCATGGGGTTCTCCAGGCAAGAATACTGGAGTTGGTAGCCATGCCCTTCTCCAGGGAATCTTTCTGACCAAGGGATCGTACCCGGGTCTCCTGAATTGCAGGCAGATTCTTCACTGTCTGAGCCTTGCTGGGAAGCCACAAAAGGTTCTTGAGGTAAGGAAGTGAAAGAGTAAGAGTTTCACTTTAAGAAGTGAATCGGGAGCTGGAAGGTGATTTATGGGATCACCAGCCTGGAGACAGGTAAGCTGGTTAGGAAGATATTGCAACTGATCAGGTGAGACAGGCTGAGGGCCTGAAATAAGGTGATGGTGTTGGGGCAGGAAGGTGAGCCTGCAGGGATGGGGGCAGGGCCGGACATCTGACTGCATGTGGGGGTGGGGCTGGGAGGACCCCATGGAGCATCTGGACCAGGGTGAGGTCACAGGAGCTGCCACACAGATGTGGGGGTGGCCATGGAGGTGTCTCAGCTCCTTCACCTTCGGAGGAAGCCAACCTGGCCTCTCTGGAGCCCAAGCTCCGAGACCAGCCCTTTCTCGCCCCATGCCTGCTGTCTGATTTTCTCCTCTTCTGACAGTTTAGCCCCATAAGTTATGGGAGCAGATGCTGTGACAGCAAGCTGGAGCCGTGAAGCTAATTGTGGTTGCACAGAATGAGCCACCCCAGACGTGGGGGAGGGTTGCATCACTTTACGGGAGATCATCCGAATGGCGGAGGCACACATCTCCTCCTTCCACAAATGGCCAATCACAGCAAGCTTTCTACTAAAGAAAGAGCAGTGGGCCCAAATCTCACCAGTTCCTCACCAGGAGCCTCAGGCAATGACCTCATGTCTCTGTCCCTGAGTTTCCTCATCTGTAAAATGGGAATAATACCAGTGCCCACTTCAAAGGATTGTTGAAGCTAGATGGGTTAAACCATGATACTAGTGCCTGGTGTGTAACTGGAGTTTAATAAATAGGTATTGAGTGGATGAGTGTTTCAGAAGGAGCAAATCAGAGGTTTTTTTTTTTTTTTTTTTTTTGCATGTGAAATGACAAAACCTTAGATAAGAAAGTCCTGGCTTTGTTCTAGCTACTTCTCAATATAGTCCATTAAAGGGGGTGAGGGGAGAGTTAGTGGAAGAAATAAATTTAAAACCCATGAAAAATTATTTCCTTTCTCTGCTTATTGATATTCTTCCAGGCCCAGTATAAATGCCACCTCCTCCGGGGAGCCTTCCCTGGTTGCCACCCTTCCCCACTACCCTCAGACATGGCTTTCTCTTCTTTTCCCAGGCACCATACAGCTTGTGGGCTTAATGGTAGCACTTACTTAATTCTGCTTTATTTTAGCTGCATTCACAGCCTTCTCCTCTTACTGAACAGGAAGCTTCCCCCTGAGGCAGACACACATGGGAGCTTTGGGTTGGGTCTGGGTCCCGGCCTCCTACTACTCACCAGCTGGGCTAGTCTCACAGAGAAGAGACCCAGGCCCACCTGTCAGGAGCTCTCAGCTTGGCCCAGTGCCTTCAGCCCAAGGTGAGCAACACGCTGAATGAGCTGGACTCCCGGGATGAGATCACAAGGCAGCTTCTCCTCTCTCTGCCCCTCCTCCCTGGCCTACACTGAAAGTTCCAGTCCTGTGATTTTTCTGGTTGCTCTTAGTCCAGGAATTTTAAAGGTCCAATCCAGAATTTGATTTAAATGGAGACCTCTTGCCTGCCCCCTGCCCCCCTCCATCTTGAGCTCTTGCTGCAGGAAGGAGGCCTTCAGCTGGGGAGGCGCATGGTTAGCTTTCTCCTCCCTCCTCCCCTGACTCACTGTCTGCATCTCCCTCAGAATTTCAGGGGCATTTGCCCCAGCTGGCCTCTGCTCCTCCTCTGACCCCCCGACCCCAGCCTGGTTCTTGCTCCTCCTGAGTCTGCCATGTTGGAGGACAGGGTTCAGGGCAGGACTTGCCATGGAACCATGGGACGTGCCAATGATAGCACATCTCTCTCTTCAGCCCAGACCCCACCCCCTCCTCCAGCTCCAGACTCTCATCTCCCAGGTTCCACCTGCTGCTGGACCATCTGCTCCAAGTCTTTCTGAACTTGGTAAATGGCACCACTTAGCAGCTGAGAACAGAAAGCTAGAGTGGGCTTGTTTTCTTTTCCCCCCAGGTTTCACAGCCAAACTGTCTCTACCTTCTTGAGCCCCGTTTTCGACCCAGAGCCATTTGTCCTCCAGGGCACCCTCCACCGTGTCTGGGGACTTGTTTGATCATCACGATTTGGGGGTCCGTGCTGGTGGGCAGAGAGGCCAGGGATGTTGCTAAACACCCCACGATGCCCAGGATACCCCGCCACAAAGTTGTTCAGCTCAGACGTCAGTAGTGCTATGGCTGGGAAACCGTCCTCCGGCCAGAATTTCAGCTGAACCACCCTGCCTCAGTACCACACCGGGTCCACCTGTGTGACGGCAGCATCCTCCTATGGGTCTCCTCGTCTACCCTGGTCCTCCTTCAACTTGACTCCACATAAGCAGCCAGGGGCAGCTTTCTAAAAATTCAGGCCATCCCCCCACCTTAAAACCATCCCGTGGTTTTCCACAGCCCTTAGAATGAAGCTCAGACTCCTCTCCTGGCCAGTGAGGTCCCTGATGGTCTTTGCTGCTCCTCACCCGTCTCTCTCTCTCTCTCTGTAACAGGCTGCACTGGCCGCATCTCTTGTCCTCCGAGGTACCAGGTCTTGGCTGTCTGCCAGGGGTGCTCCCCCAGGCGTTCCGTGGGTGCCTTCTCATCACTTGGGTTTCTGCCCACATCTGCACCCACTTCAAAGAGTCGGGTGGGGCTGCCGGAGGGCTGTGTAGTTGAAGGCGGGTTTGGTTCCTGTGATTTTGTGATTCACCGTGTGTTCACTTCTCTGCTCTGGGGCAGTGAGGACTAGGGTGTGTGAGGCTGCTTTTCGTCAAAACAGCTACAGAACTAGAGCAAGTCAGCTGTTCTCAGCATCTGGAAGCTTGCCTGCATCCTCTGATTTATGTGTTGAACAGCGGCTGACTTCTTCCTGCTCCCTTCCTAACTGGAGTGGATGAGGAGGAAATGGGACCCAGAACCCCAGGGAGCTCTCCTCTGCTTGTTAACTCGCAGCCTGCAGCTTACACAGCTCACACACCTGGCACAGCCTTCAGGGGCCACCGCTGTCTGGGGCTCAGCCCAGGCACAGCTCTTGTGACCCACCTTCAACCCCGGGTTAGTTCGGGGCAGATCCTCTGCCTGGAGTGACTGTCCCCCTCCCACCCTTCCCCTTCGCCTGGCCCAGGGACAAGGGGCAGGGCGCCAAGACAGGAGGCACAGGTGGGAGACAATTTACTTAGGTGACGGCTTGGTGCCCAGCTCAGGGAGGCTCTTTACATGCTATTTCTCTTTTAACATATTCATCGTGCCAGACTGTCAGGCCGCCTTCATTATGCTCATTACCCAGACAAAGGACTTCCCTGGTGGCTTAGAAGATAAAGCATCTGCCTACAATGCAGGAGACCCAGGTTCAATCCCTGGGTCAGGAAGACCCCCTGGAGAAGGAAATGGCAACCCACTCCAGTACTCTTGCCTGGAAAATCCCATGGACAGAGGAGCCTGGCAGGCTACAGTCCATGGGGTCACAAAGAGTCAGACATGACTGAGCGACTTCACTATCTAGACAAACAGTCACAGAAATTTAGGTAACTGGCCAGGATTACATGGGGGAACAAGGTTCAAACCCAAGTGTATGCTCAGCTGACTCCAAAACTCCTAGACACCTCCCTCCACATGTCAGCCAAGGTGTGCAGTAACTGAGACCAAGAGAACAGACCATGAAGGTGAGGGGCTGGGAGGGGGGTGGTATTTGGAGCTTGACGATCTGGTCCACCAAACTTCCTCAGCCAAAATAGGTGCAAAAGTAGATGTTCTGCCTTTTTTTTTTTCTTTGCCAAGCTGTGTGGTTTGCACGATCTTAGTTTCCCAACCAGGTATCAAACCTGTGTCCCCCCACAGTGAAAGCGCCGAGTCCCAGCTTCTGGACCCCTAGGCACATCCCTGGATGGTCTGCCTTTTTGAAGTGTTGACCTGAAAACGAAACTCCTGTGAATAGAAAGTGAAAGCTCCGGGACCCACTTCCTCGGTGAACGTTTGCTGAGCCCTGGCTGTGTTCTAGGAGAGGAGACCTGTTCACAGCCCAGGGTGGAGGGTGTGAGTAAAGATGGGGCAGGGAGGGAAGAGGAGACAGGGCCGTGAGAGGCCACTATTGGGAGGGTTCTGACGGTGGAGCTAATCTGAGAAATCCTTGCTGTGAGATTTTGACCCTGCCGTGATTCCAAGTGGGGGGGATAGTTTATCCCAGAGGTGTCAACTCTGCTCCTTTGGGGTCTGGTTTGTGTGTGAAGGGGTGTGGCTTTGTGGATTGAGAGGAAAGCTAGCTGTGTGTGGGGAGTGTGAGTGTGTCGGGGTGGGGAGTGGTTCCCAGGGGCTCCTGGGAGCTGCTCGCTCCTTTGGCCCCCAGGTGGCCCCCTCTCCTGACTCATAAGAGCCTCTGACACCAGTGGAATCTGAGGTGTGTCTGAGGGGAAGCAGCTGAGGAGAACTTTCTACATCCTGAGGAGACGTGGGCCGGGTGCATCCTGAGGGGCTACAGACTCAGGAGGGTCTCCGCAGGCCAGGCCACCTGAGTTGATTGGGAGGAGGTGCAGAGGGGAGGGAGACCCCAGGCGTGGGTGGCCCTCAGTGTGCGCAGCCGTTGACAGAGGGAGGAGGCAGGCCGCCAGGCTCTGCGCTAAGTGCTGACGTGCGTGTCACTTCTGAGGCCGGGAGTCCGGGATGGAGGGGATGGACGGAGCCTGGGACAGCCTTGGCCGACTGCTCTTCACCCCAGACAGATCTGTTCCAGAAACACGTGTGCTCTGGCACCGCAACATGGCCCAGCAGCTGCTCAGGGTCACAGTGGATGTACCAGCTCAGGAAACCAGAACTGAGCCACCGGGATGAAGGTGGTTTTGTCACTCACCGGCGGGTGACCTCAGGCAGCAGTCAAGGGCTCTGGCCTGGAGTTCCTCCCTCCTTGCGTACTGGGGCCAGCCCACCCAGCCCCAGGGAAGCTGTGGGGATCAAACCAGACAATAATAAAAGTGAAGCATCTATTCAGACTCCTGAGTCACCAGGGAAATGCAAATTGTGCATCATGAGAGACCTCCTCCTGCCCACTGGGGCGGGGAGGGGCTGAAATGAATGATACCATGTCAAATGCTAACCAGGACGTGGAGCCACTGGCAACCTCACACACTGCTGTCTAACAGTTTGGCGGTTTCTTGAAAAGTTAGACATCACCTAGACATCTCCAGGTGGGCTTCCGTGGTAGCTCAGTGGTAAAGAATTCGCTGCCAATGTGGGAAACATGAGTTCGATTCCTGGTTTGGGAAGATCCCTTGGAGAAGGATATGGCAACCCCCTCCCAGTGTTCCTATCTGGGAAATTCCATGGACAGAGGAGCCTGGTCACAAAGAGTCCATGGGGTTACAAAGAGTTGGACATGATGGAGCAACTGAAAAACAAGAAGACATCACTAGAGAGTCCATGCTGCACGAGTCCACTGGTAGGTCTCATCCCCATGGTTCATATTTCAGCTCTGCTATCTCCTAGCTCGATGACTTTGGGCACAGTGCTTAACCTTTCTGGCCTCTGGGAGACTGGCTGTTGTTCTCATTTTTTCTGAATTATCTATATTGTCTAATGTGGTCTGTGAACCAGACTAACGGATTCACTTCTTTATTCATTCGTTCATTCATTCTCACAAACACTCATTGGTCCCCTATCACATCAGACCAGCTCATTCCCAGGCCTATAGTCCTACTGACCCCCCTCATTTGCCTGTTAAACCTCAATTGTTGAACCCTATTTTGAAGGAGAAAGGGGTGGCAGAGGTTGAGATGGTTAGATAGCATCACCAACTCAACAGACATGAATCTGAGTCAGCTTTGGAAGTAGTGAAGGACAGGGAAGCCTGGCGTGCTGCAGTCATGGGGTCGCAAAGAGTTGGACTTGACTTAGTGACTGAACAATAACAGCAAATGGGAGATAAAAAAATACTACCTTATTAGAACTTCATCAAAGTGAGAGGTTTTCTGAAAGTGTATCAGGCCTTGTGCTAGGAGCACAGTTAAAGGACTGTCCTTGGGCTTCCCTGGCGAGTCAGTGGTTAAGACTCTGCCTTCCAAAGCAGTGGGTATTGATTCAATGCCTGGTTGGGGAACTAAGATCCCACATACCATATTCAGTACAGTTCAGTTCAGTTCAGTCGCTTAGTCGTGTCCGACTCTGCGACCCCACGGACCACAGCACACCAGGTCTCCCTGTCCATCACCAACTCCTGGAGTTTACTCAAACTCATCTCCATTGAGTCGGTGATGCCATCCAACCACATCATTCTCTGTCGTCCCCTTCTTCTCCCACCTTCAATCTTTCCCAGCATCAGGGTCTTTTCAAATGAGTCAACTCTTCGCATCAGGTGGCCAAGGATTGGAGTTTCAGCATCAACATCAGTCCTTCCAATGAATACTCAGGACTGATCGCCTTTAGAATGAACTGGTTGGATGTCCTTGCAGTCCAAGGGACTCTCAAGAGTGTTCTCCAACACCACAGTTCAAAAGCATCAATTCTTCGGCACTTAGCTTTCTTTATAGTCCAACTCTCACATCCATACCTGACCACTGGAAAAACCATAGCCTTGATGAGACGGACCTTTGTTGGCAAAGTAATGTCTCTGCTTTTTATATGCTGTCTAGGTTGGTCATAACTTTCAAGGAGCAAGTGTCTTTTAATTTCAGGGCTGCAGTCACCATCTGCAGTGATTTTGCTGCTGCTGCTGCTGCTGCTAAGTCGCTTCAGTCGTGTCCGACTCTTCACGACCGCATAGACAGCAGCCCACCAGGCTCCGCCGTCCCTGGGATTCACTGGCAAGAACGCTGGAGTGGGTTGCCATTTCCTTCTCCAGTGCATGAAAGTGAAAAGTGAAAGTGAAGTCGCTCAGTCGTGTCCGACTCCTAGCGACCCCATGGACTGCAGCCTACCAGGCTCCTCTGTCCATGGGATTTTCCAGGCAAGAGTACTGGAGTGGGTTGCCATTGCCTTCTCTGCAGTGATTTTGGAGCCCCCAAAAATTAAGTCAGCCACTGTTTCCACTGTTTCCTCATCTATTTACAATGAAGTGATGGGACTGGATGCCATGATCTTAGTTTTCTGAATGTTGAGTTTTAAGCCAACTTTTTCACTCTCCTCTTTCACTTTCATCAAGAGGCTCTTTAGTTCTTCACTTTCTGGCATAAGGGTGGTGTCATCTGCATATCTGAGGTTATTGATATTTCTCCTTGCAATCTTGATTCTAGTTTATGCTTCATCCAGCTCAGCATTTCTCATGATGTACTCTGCATATAAGTTAAATAAGCAGGGTGACAATATACAGCCTTGACGTACTCCTTTTCCTATTTGGAAACAGTCTGTTGTTCCATGTCCAGTTCTAACTGTTGCTTCCTGACCTGCATATAGATTTCTCAAAAGGCACGTCAGGTGGTCTGGTATTCTCATCTCTTTAAGAATTTTCCACAGTTTGTGGTGATCCACACAGTCAAAGGGTTTAGCATAGTCAATAAAGCAGAAATAGATGTTTTTCTGGAACTCTCTTGCTTTTTCCATGATCCAGCGGATGTTGGCAATTTGATCTCTGGTTCCTCTACCTTTTCTAAAACCAGCTTGAACATCTGGAAGTTCACGGTTCACGTATTGCTAAAGCCTGGTTTGGAGAATTTTGAGCATTACTTTGCTAGCATGTGAGATGAGTCCAATTGTGCAGTGGTTTGAGCATTCTTTGGCATTGCCTTTCTTTGGGATTGGAATGAAACTGATATTTTCCAGTCCTGTGGCCACTGCTTAGTTTTCCAAATTTGCTGGCATATTGAGTGCAGCACTTTCACAGCATCATCTTTTTAGGATTTGAAATAGCTCAACTGGAATTCCATCACCTCCACTAGCTTTGTTCATAGTGATGCTTCCTAAGGCCCACTTGACTTCACATTCCAGGATGTCTGGCTCTAGGTGAGTGATCATACCATCATGATTATCTGGGTCATGAAGATCTTTTTTGTATAGTTCTTCTGTGTATTCTTGTCACCTCTTCTTAATATCTTCTGCTTCTGTTAAGTCCATACCATTTCTGTCCTTTATTGTGCCCATCTTTGCATGGGGTGTGCAAAACAAACAAACAAAAACCAACCAAACAAACAAACAAACCACAGTCCTGCTCAGGGCCATGGTGGATACATAACACACAACAGACATCTACAATGTAGGAAAGTATAGGGACAGTGGAAGCACGGAACAAGGACAACTAATAGGTGCTGGGCGTATCAGGGAAGGCTTCATGGAGGAGGTGACACCTGAGTTAAACAAAAGAAATGGAAGAAAGAAGTCCTGTGGCAGCAGAAATAAAAGCTATTTTTTTTTTTTTAAGAAAGAACTATTCCCAAGCTGGGGTAATTTGTTCTCTGTCAAGAGAAAGCAAAGAAACCACAGTGACCGACTCTCAGGATCTCCTGAATCAGTCAAAAGGAAAGATTTAGAGCATCTGCCTGGGAGGGCAGCTGAAATCTCCAAGAAGGTGATAGCCATAGATTCTAACTGCAGCAGAGCTGTGATTAAACTGCCCACCTCAGCTTCTGGCTACCCTCCCAGTAGCCTCATCTCTCAGGGGACCAGACAGAAAGACTGGGCCTTTTATGTGGTCCCCCCAGAGGCAGGCCTCCATACCATTCTCTGTTTAGGGAGCCCAGGAAGTAGGTGTCCATATCACAGGTGAGGAAATGAGGAGAAAACCCCTAGAGCTAAGATCTAGGTGACCTTTGGCCCAGGTGCATGGGTGAGGAGAAGCAGAGAGTCACCAGAGTCAGCAGAGAGAGGGCTTTTTATGTCCGGGTCTATCAGCCTCAGTGAATTGGTCCGGGTGGTGCAGGAGACAATGGTTAATTCCTATAAGAACTCCGGTGATCCTCATGTGCAGGTTGGATGGAGAAGCACTGACTCAGAGCAGAGGATTTGCGATGTCTCCAGGGGTTCTGGATTTGGTAAAGGGAACATAGGAGAGTAAGTTTGCGAGAGTCCAGAGAGACAAGCAGTTCAGAAGGAACTGAGCTGGATGAGTTTGAGGCATATGAATTAAGACAGAAAGATGTCAGCTGCTTCTTGTTTATTGTTTAAAGGATGAAGGTGAGAATGAAAAATTGGACATCTCGGTTAGGGGTTGCTTCTGAACTCTGTGCAATGAGGATCAGAGAGGGCTCCTCAGAAACCCTGTTTGCAAGGAAGTTGGCATTCAGGCTGAGCACCAGGCGGTGGGAAAAGGTGAGAGGCGTGAGCATGAGCTTGTGGAAAATCACGGAGCGAGCCGTGTAACAGGTGCTAGGGATGAAAACCGAGCCCTGTTTTTACTGTCTCTGCTTCCAAGTTTTCTTCTCTGCACAGCTGAACGATGCACTAACTTTGCTTCATAGCAAATTTCTTAATGGTCTCTGGCAGCGCCGAGGCAGCCTTCATATTCCATTTGTTCCTTGGATAATGAGCCTAGCCTCAGAGCCAAAGGAGAAAGCCCCAGTGCTTGTTAAATCTGCTGGCATGGGCTGTCTGCTCCCTGGAACCTCCATCAGACTCTGTGCTGAAATCTCCCAGCTCAGGAAGGCCATTTGCATCTAGGAAAATGGCCCTTGGTGACTAATAGAAATCCAGTTTTATATTGATGGGGAAGGGCTTTGATAAGCAGCAATAATTTTGATTGCACAGTGAAATGGAGCTCATCTGTATTTCCTTTTGGGGAACCTGGTTTATGCTTCCCCCAGACAGCACTTCCCTGGGGCTCCCAGACAGTGGGTTCACCAGGTGTAATTAATCTCAGAGGCTCCCTGGTCCAGTTTTTGCACACGGCACACAATCTGCCTTATTTTTTTCACAGCCTCTCAGCTCGGAGAGAATTGTGATGATGGGGCAACCTGAATTCTAATAATGCTTCAAGTAGTCATTTGGGCTTGATGCATTTGGCCTGGTGCAGACAGAACCTGAACGGCTGGGAGGATTCTGTCTGGCTTTTCCTCCCCCCCAGGAGTCTGGAAATTAAGGCTGTTATTTTCCATTTGGAGTCCTGGGAGCTGGCTTGTTATTGCCAAAGACAAAGGAATGGGTTTCTAGAATGATCACTTAGGAGAACAGGGCACCAGAAAGGAACCCTAGATGCTTCCAGAAAGGTGGGCAGTGGGGATCTCGGCAGGGTAATTTAAATGTGGAACATCTCTGTCAGCTACTTGGGATCATCTCACCGTGGGTGGAAGACTCCTGGACATATCCCTACTGGGCATTCAGTCCATCTGGGAAGGCCGGAAAGACCACTTTGCCTTCAGGGTTTTACTGCGCCCTTTGGGGAAAAACTCTAGTTTTCCTGCATTTCTAAGACACCCATTCAATGAGGATGTGTAGGCTAAGGCTTCCAGAATGAATTCAGTTCAATGCAAACAAAAGTGTTGCAGACCTACTGGTGCCAGGAGGGAGGTGGGGGGTAAAGACGGGAAAGGATGCACTTGGTCACATAGCCCTTGTGTCATAGACAGTCCTTGATCGAGCACCGGCTTAGTACCAGGGTCTTTACTGCCATGAGAGATGCAGAAATGAAGGAGGGAGGCCCTGACTGCTGGAAGCACTTCTATTTGGGCAGGTAGATGCAGACTACCATCAGAGCCACAGAGTGACAAACACTGTCCTGGGAGCTTCGATAGAGACCCCAGAAAAGATGTAAAACAAACCCAGAAGACACTGGACTTGATGCTGAGCATGGAAACCAGAGAAGCTGGAGAGAGGAGGAATCGGGATTTCAACAAAGTGTTTGACCGTTTCTGTTCTTAGTCTGGTCAACAGTAGCAAGAGCTAACATGCCCACAGCATTGACCATATTCTTGGAGCAGTTTCAGGGGCTTTACATGTATTCATTTAGTCTTCATCACAAGCCTTTAAAGTAAGTACTATCATTATCCCCATTTTATGGATGAAGAAACTGAGACACCAAGAGGTTAAATGACTTCTCCAAGATGACCTCTAATAAGTGGCAGAATAGGATTTGGTCCCAGACAGTCTGACTCTAGACAAATCTGGTACAGTTAGGTAGATCTCTTCTGGTTGAACAACCCTACCCCAAGAGGGTGTTTCTTCATGCTTTGCTTGGTTTAGTCAAAATAATTCATGTTGTAAAAGCAATAAGGCACTGGAGAAAGTTTGGAGAAAAGACTAAAGCTTCCCCTTCAGGGCTGACAGGATGTTGGCATGAAGCAGTTGCAGAGTAACTCTTCTGACCAGTGGGGGTGTTTCCTGGTGTTACAGTCGGCAGTCACAGCCTCGCACCACAGAATAATGTCATTTCAGTGTGAAAAGTGGTAGTCACTCAGTCGTGTCTGACTCTTTGTGACTCCACTGACCTCACCAGACGCCTCTGTCCATGGAATTTTCCAGGCAAGAACACTGGAGTGAGTTGCCATGTCCTCCTCCAGGGGATCTTCCTGACCCAGGGATGGAACCTGGGTCTCCCATTGCAGGCAGATTCTTCACGATCTGAGGGCTTCACCAAATAGGGCTTCACCAAAGCCCTATTTCAGTGCAAACCCCCATAAGAATCATTGGTCAAGCCCAAAGCAATGGTAAATACCCATTTTGGGGAGATGATACAGTCAACAAAGAAAATCTGGACACTGGGCTCTTACCCCAAAGGGCAGTGCAGAGGGCTGCAGCAATAGACAGCCTTTCCCCGAGGAAAAGCCTAAAGCCAGTAGACGAAGGGTACAGAGAATGTCAATGGGAGACCTCAACCCACAAGAAACTACACGTAGAAAGAACCTGGCCTGAAGGACTGAGCTTTTGGCCTAGATAAACCATTTTCTGGGGCTTCCCTGGTGGCTCAGTGGTAGACAATCCTCCGGCCAATGCAGGAGAGCCAGGTTTGATCCCTGAGTTGGGAAGATCCCCTGGAGGAGGAAATGGCAATGTGCTCTAATATTCTTGCCTGGAGAATTCCATGGACAGAGGAGCCTTGTGGGCTCCAGTCCATGTGGTCACAAAAAGCTGGACACAACTTAGCAACTGAACAACAACAACAGAGCATTTTCTACAGTTAAAGAGTTTTCTATGGTGTCCGTTTCCTGAATAGCTCAAGTGGTCCCTGTGCAGGGACAGCACCTACAGACCTGCAGGTTGTCCACTGCACAAGAGCGCCCACCTCAGGGACGAGTGAGGACTAGAATCCCGTCTGCCTTCCACTCACCACACTATGTGCCCTTGGGGAAAATGGAACCAGGCAGTGCCTTGGGAGAAAATAACATAGATTCCAGGGGCCAACGTCTAGTGTATTTGTTGGCCAGTGGGGAGAGCCCAGCCAAGATGGTGAGTGGGTCACCCCAACTGCCACTGCTGGGTCCTGACCATCCTAGGAGAGCGGGCCAGAGGGGGTCCTTCTGCAGGTGTTGGAGAAATGCAGTGAAAAGAATGTCATCGAGAAGCACTCGCACACAGAGGGATGTATCTTCCCTTCCCTGGCCTCTGCTGAAACACAGACAGACAGACAGACATGCACACCCGACCAGGTGCCAGCACACAGGCAGACATCTCCCCCCAGAGGACCCATGACACACAATTAGGCATGGCCAGTGGCCCCCCGGCGCCCCACAGACTGGAATCGGATGAGCTGTTGTGCTTTCTACACCTGTGCCTATACACACGCACTCATACACCTGTGCACACCCCCCTGCCCCAGCAGGCACGCACACCCACACGCACACTGTCACTCTGGCCTGTGGAGGCAGGGTAGGAACGCTCATGAGCTCTGAGTCTTGGCCTGAGCAGGTGTGTGGGCGTCTCCCGACCCCAAACGGGTGGCCAGTTGCAGGAGACAGGCCTTGGGTTAGCTGTGCACAGTGGCCTCGCACGCGGGGGTGGTGAGTGTTGCCATGGAGATGAGAGCTGGAGATGCCACGATGGGAAGCAGGCTCCGTGTGGGTGGCCCCAGGGCACGGATCCACAGACTACAGGGATGGAGGGAGGGTGGGCATCCGAGGGTCTGGGCTGGGAGGAGGGCTCCCGGGGTCTGGTGGGGGTGGAGGGGGTCAAGGATGGCAGGACTAGCTGCCCGTATCTCAGGCCTGGGCATGAGGTGCTGAACTTGTTAGCTGGTCTCTGGCTGGCTGCACAGAACCAGACGATGAGCCCTCGTCCCTCACTGGCAGTTCTGGCTCACCCACAGCTGAGGTGAAGCCCACAAGGAGGGCAGAGCAGGCACTTAGATGAGAAAGATAACCGGCTTCAGGAAAGTAGCTGTACGGGGAAGGTCGTGGACAGACAGAAGTGGTCCAACTCTAGCAGATTTGATATCTGTTTCCTGGGCCATCACTTGTGAGCCTGGGCAAAGTACGTCGCCTCTCTCATGGTCTGATGGTTGCCAGGGCCACGCGAGCTCTCAGTCCATGGGCTGGACCCTCAATCGACTGGCCAGTGTCTCACCTGCATACCCAATGGCTTTGTCTGTGCTTCTGGAAGAGGGGCCGTCTACCCTCTGCTTCTCTATGGGGGAAAGTGGGGTCCAGACTGTCAGGACAGTGGGTAGAGGCTGGCCTCATCACCAGAGAGACCAGGGCTCAGATCCTGCCTCTACCCCTCAGCTGTGTGTTCTCAGGAAAGCCATGGACCTCTCTGAGCTTCACCAGCAAATGCCTCCATCCTTAGCGGCTCAGCTGGGACCCCAGGGCCGTCAGTCTGGCGCCTAACGGAGTCTGATGCCTGACCTGTGGTGCTTCTCAGGCCTCTCAGCTTCTGCCAAGGGTGCCTGTCCTAGGCCTTGGGGGAGGGCAGGTGTTGGAGGAAGATGCAGGAGCCTGTGTCTAAGGTGAGGGAGGGTGCTGGCAGATGGCAGTGCAAAGCCAGGGCAGGGGTGCGAGCCCTTCGCTTCCCCTCTCTGGGCCAGGAAGGAGGGACTGGATTCCCCGTGCTAAGAGCCTGGGGCCAGGGCACCCCTTCCTCCCCCAGTGAGGGCGTGGGGCCAAGGTGGCACCACTGGAAGCAGCCTTGAATAGGGAGGTGGCGAGAAACCCAGCAGGAGCCACAGAAGGAGAAGGGTTGGCTCTGGGCTCAGAGGCCTGGGGTGACAGCGGTGGGGGGTGTGCGATATGGGAGGAGGGTCAGCACCCACCACACTCACTGGCATCTATTGGGATTTTTGTGGAAATGTTTGCTTAGGCAGAAAAAACTCCATTGCCTTGGAAACCCAAAGTCTTCTCTGCCAAGCTGAGTCCCTTGGTGGGAGAACAATCTCAGGGATGCCAAGGATGGCAAACTTAGGGATTTGCCCTAACTTAAGGACCTTCCCAGGCAGGCCCCGGGGCAACCCGCAACCCTGCCCCAGGGAGCAAGAGGGCCACAGCCCTTCACTTACTCACTCACTCATTCAATCAACAAATACCTGCTGGTCTCTGTCAGGCCCTGTGCTGGGCCCTAGGGATGCAGAAATTCATCTAACATGGTCCCTGAACTCAAGGAGGACATGGTGTAATGGGGAGACAGGTGTGTATTGATAAATGAGAATGATTTAGTGGGTAAGGGCTTTCACAGGGCTGTGGGAGAATGCTGTGTAAGTACAGAGGGAGGGTGGGAGGGCTTCCTGGAGGAGGTGACATTTTTGCTAGCCTGGGGCAGGGAGGCCACCCCAAGCAGAGGGAACAGAAAGTGCAAAGGCAGAGAGGACAGAAGCATGGTCTCAGGAGGTGGACAAGATTCACTCACATCCAAGGCGAGGCCGTGTGCTGCAGTGGTCAGTGAGAGAACGAGGCTGCCTGCCCTTGAACTCCAGCTGTGCCGCTTCCCAGCTGGGTGACCTTGGGCAAGGTACTTCAATACTCACTGCCCAATTTCTTTATCTGTAAAATGTTGGTGGTAACACAACCCACCTTGAGGGCTGTTATGGGATAAACACCTTGGAATGTGTAAAACACTAAGCAAGGCTGGCCCCTGGTAATATTACTATTAATAATAGCTCTTCCCCACCCCACCCACCTGAGCTGCTCAGGGAAGGGACGATCCTGAAGGCCAAGGGCACTGGATGAAGAGAGATGACCTCTTCATCTCTGGGTGGGCTTCTCCTGGAAGGCACTTGGGAAACACAGCCCCCCGCCGGGCCCTCACCCATCCTACAGCAGAGAACACTGAGGTCCTCGGAGGGAACAGGGCTCGCCAGGACTCACAGCAAATTTGCAGCAGTGCGCTGGTGGGGTTAGCATTCACCGAATGAAAGGCTGTTATGTATCTGACCTGAATAAATAATTTATTCCTGGATTTTAATAATTTAAAAGCCTTCATTTCATCGGCATCTCATCAAAAATAGAAACTTTCTGCTTTTTTCATTCTAGATTTCTTTTTAAAGTAGCACATGGGAACAGGGGCCGGAGCCGCGGCCTTTGAAGGTTTTGTGGCAGCCGACCCTGGACAGGCCACAAACCCTGCGCATCTGTCTGGACAGGAGGCGAGTGGCCTTCGCTTCAAGCCTCTCCACTTCCCTTTGCTTTGGTCAGTGCCCGCCTGTCCTTGGGTCTGCTGCATGAGGGGACAGGGGCTGCTGGAGGAGCTGGGCCAGAGCCCCGGGGCCCTGGGTGCTATGGACAGCAGGCAATGGCCAGACTCCCATCCCCCATCCTGTGTCTGTGCCCAGACCTGGACCCACAAGCTATAGCAATGTCTGTCCCTGAGCAGGGGCAGGGGTGGGGGAGAGCTTAGAGAAAAGGTTGGGGAACCAGGTGGACAAAGATGCATCGAGGGAGGGAGCACTGGGGGAGGGGAGGCCTCCTCTCCTCCTGGGGGGTCTTGGGGCTTCTCTGAGCCCCACCACTTGAGCAGCTGGGGCTCTGCCTGCCCCAGGACAGCCCCTCCTGGTTCCCCTGTGACCTTGCAAAGCACAGCTCCCCAGAACCAGCATCCTCCAGGGAAGCTGGCTGGGGCGATGCATCGGCACAGGCCCAGCCAGCCTCGCGGACCCTCTCAGCTGCCGTCAGCAAGGAGGGTTTTCCCTGCTCACCCCATGGCTGTTCCTGTCTGCTTCCCTCCCTGGAGCTTCCCCCAAAGGGTAACCACAGCTCAAGGTCTCCTCCCAAACGGGAATGCACCCCCAGCTGGCCCCCACTCCCTCTCCCAGCCTTCAACTCAGACCCTGTTCTTAGCATTTGCATCTCCGAAGGTTGTCATGCCCTGAGCCTTTGTCCAGCCCTGAACATCATGCTCTATCTTGTTCGGCTTTTGGGGTCTTGGTACAATAACTCCTAACACAGCAACCTCTGGGTGAGCTTGGAAGCCTTCAATGCTTTCTATCAATTAACCCCACTGACCGTAAACTATCCTAGTGCGTGTGTAAAGTCACTCAGTCATGTCCGATTCTTAGTGACCCCATGGACTGTAGCCTGCCAGCCTCCTCTGTCCATGGGATTTTCCAGGCAAGGATACTGGAGTGGGTTGTCGTTTCTTTCTCCAGAGGATCTTCCTGACCCAGGGATCGAACCTGGGTCTCCTGCAGTGCAGGCAGACTCTTTACCATCTGAGCCACCAGGGGAGCCGCACTATCCTAGTAGGTGAATAGTATTTATTATTGAGTAACTTTCATGAAGGGCTTCCCAGGTGACACTGAAAGTGAAAGTGACTCAGTCATGTCCAACTCTTTGTGACCCCATGGACTATACAGTTCATGGAATTCTCCAGGACAGAATACTGGAGTGGGTAGCCTTTCTGTTCTCGAGGGGGATCTTCCCTACCCAGGGATCGAACCCACATTGCAGGTGGATTCTTTACCAGCTAAGCCAAAAGGGGAAGCCCAAAAATACTGGAATGGGTAGCCTATCCCTTCTCCAGCAGATCTTCTTGACCCAGAAACTGAACTGGGGTCTCCTGCGTTGCATGCAGATTCTTTAACAGGTGGCCCTAGTGGTGAACTTGCTGCGAATGCAGTAGATGTAAAAGATGCTGGTTTGATTTCTGGATTGGGAAGATCCACTGGAGGAGGAAAGGGCAATCCACTCCAGTATTCTTGCCTGGAAAATTACATGGACAGAGGAGCCTACAGTCCATGGGGTCACAAAGAGTCAGACACGACTCAAGTGTCCTAGCACGTTAGCCTCCCGGGATGTGTTCATTTCTTTAACACAATTTCCTCTCTTTAAGTATTTAAGTACTTGTTGTTGTTGTTTACTTGCTAAGATCATGGGATTTCCCAGGCAAGAATACTGGAGTGGATGGCCATTTCCTTCTCCAGGGCATCTTCCTGATTCAGAGATCAAACTCGAATCTCATGTCTCCTGCATTGGCAGACAGGTTCTTTACCACTAGCACCACCAGGGAAGCCCCATATAAGCCCTTAGGTTCTGCCATTTCTTTGGGCCTTCATTTTCCTGTGAGGCCCCCATGAACAGGTACAAATCTGCACGCTTTTCTCCTGTTCCTCTGTTCTTAGGTCAGTTTAATCCTCAGGCCCAACAGAAGACCTCAGAGGGGAGAGGTCAAGCCCCACCTCCCACATGGGGGAACAGCCAGACAGTACGGGGGGAACAGCCAGACAGTACAGGGTGAACACGTGTTGTGTGTGCTAAGTCGCTTCAGTTGTGTCCGACTGTGCGACCCCACGGACTGTAACATGTGGTGCCTGTGAAAGCCCAGGAGTGGCATGCACCTCAGCCCCAGACTGAGCAGAGAAGAAGCAGACACAAACCTCCAGCCCCAGAAGTCGCGCAGGCTGAGTGGGGACTGATGAGCAGTTCACCACCCCCGCCTGCCCACCTGACTTAGTCTACCCACTGCCTGAACCCTGTAGATGGCAGGTCTCCAGCCCTTGGTGGATGGTCAGGAGACAAGGAGGGGCAGCGTTGGAGCTGGAGGGTGGGGTTCTTGGAAGATGACTAAGGCACCCCCAGAATGTACCTCCGCCTTTAATAAAGACCACAAACAAGCCTGTGCCATTTGGGATGATGGCTCCTACGTGGCATTGCCGTCAGCAAGCCAGACCTGCCGTAACACCAAGCCCCTAAAAGGCAACCAGAACTCCCGCCAAGTTCAATTCCAGCATCTCCAATAAATGACACGATCTTTGGGCGATCAGCTCTCCTGAAGGGACTCATTTCCTCCTCCAGACAATGAAGAGTGGTGGGTTTTCCCTTTGGATCTGAAATATCCCGTTTTTAGGATGTCAGTCTAATACCGCTGTTAAAAAATAATCTCCTCAAATGGCAACATTCTCCCCCATTAAGTCCTTATAGAGTATAAAAAGAAAATTAGCCTGGCAAGCACGGAAATCCTGTTTTTAGGACTCATTTCCTTTGGGTTATAAATAAGCAGATCTTAGCGGAAGGGCGCCTCGAAGCTGGATCTGTGAGGTCCGGCTGCTTTGCCCTTCACCTGGGCACACACATTTCTGGTAGAAGGGACATGACAGGCCCCTGGGGAGACAACATTCCTGTTGACAGTTGTTGCCAAGGGAACATCAGGCCAGGCGACACACAGGTAGAAAGAGCTGGCTCTTCTTGTTCACCTTGGAAAGCACCGGGAAGCTGGTTACATTTTCTTAGAATTACAGTTGGGTCCCGAGAAACCTATCCTCCTTAAGCAGCTCACGACTCAGAGCTGGACTGAAAACGGGCTCGTGTCTGTGCCATGGGCATGCATCATGAATTTCACAGGGTTCCCTGGGGAGGTCACTTCTCTGTTTCCCCACCTGCAACACAAGGGGTTAAATCCAAGGAAAAGTCAGAGGTTTCAGGGTGCCCCTCAGGAGACAGCCTGGGCAGGAAGCCCTGTGTGCTTAGTTGCTCCGCTGTGTCTGACTCTCTGCGACCCCATGGACTGTAGCCCGCCAGGCTCCTCTGTCCATGGGGATTCTCCAGGCAAGAATACTGGAGTAGGTGGCCATTTCCTTCTCCAGGAGATCTTCCCAACCCAGGGATCGAGCCCAGGTCTCCTGCATTGCAGGCAGATTCTTTACCATCTGAGCCACCAGGGAAGCCCAAGAATACTGGAATAGGTGGCCATTCCCTTCTCCAGGGGATCTTCCCGACCTAGGAATCGAACCAGGGTCTCCTGCATTGCAGGCGGATTCTTTACCAGCTGAACTACCAGGGAAGCCCACTCTCATCCATTTTTTTCCCCAGAATGTAGAAATAGATTTATTTTTCACACGTTTCCATCTGGGTGTGTCCAAGTTCAATTACAAGTAACGGCAGACCTTTTGTTTCAATCAAAATGCAATACTTAACCCCATCTAACTCTAGAGGGTCAAATGAAGTGGAAATAATATATATCATAATGCTTATATTAGAATCATCCATCTTTGAAGAACCCTGTCTTAGGAAATATAATTTTATTACATTTCAATAAGAGTAGGTGTGGTGTCAATTAAAATAACAGTGACTAAACTAAAAAATGTTGACCAAAATTTCTCTCCCAGGAGAAAAAATGGGCAAACATCTCTGGGCTGGTGGGGTGACTGTTGCAAATGCAGAATCATCCCCAGGGTGACCCGGGTCCCCCAACCCAGGAGGCTCAGTGACCTCCTCCCCTGCGGGTCTCTGCCCAGGGCCTCTGCCTCCACAATTTGTGTCCGCATCACCCCCTCGCCTCTCACTCGCCAGGCTTCCCCTCAGTGGGAAGGGCAGGTGCCCACAATTTTCAAAGAGGAGACAGAGGATTCTATTGGAAGTGGTCGGCTCCTTTCAGTCCCCTCCCCTGGTTCCTGCCTTCTCCTGCAGGAGCCGCTCCAGTGATGTGTGGCTGATGTTTCCATCCACGCGCGGGAGATTCTTCTGCATCTCCGAGCAGCACATCTCCTCCACCACCTCCCTCCTCCTCCACCGCCTCCCTCCTCCCCCATGGTCTCCCTCCTCCTCCACGGCCTCCCTCCTCCTCCACCATCTCCCTCCTCCTCCACCATGATCCCCTCCTCCACCACGACCTCTCTCTTCCTCCACGACCTTTCTGAGAAGCCCCATGACTGGCTGGTGGGGTGGTTAAGGCAGGATGTGAACTCTCCAGACAGCTCCTGCTTCTCATGTCCAGTTGAGGGGTTTCAGGCTGCAGATTGCTCTCTCACCTTGGAGGCTTCTCATCCAAACCATAAGCGCTTTGCTCATCTGCTTTTCCTCACAGAATGTCTCCTGTATATTCCTCGCTTTCCTCCTCGGAGCCTTTGGAAGGAGAGAGCAGTGGGCCCTCTGCGTAGAGAACAAAAACTCCACATGTCTGGGCTTGAAGCCTCCTTCTACACCTGGATGCTCCCCTGGGAAACAAGAACACAGGACCCCCCTCCTTCCCTCCCATGAACCCTCATGTTCATTGCAGCACTATTTACAATAGCCAAGACATGGAAGTAACCTAAATGTCCACCGACAGATGAATGGATAAAGAAGATGTGGTACATATATATATATACACACAATGGAATATTACTCAGCCATTAAAATATAAAATAATGTCATTTGCAGCAGCATGGATGGAGCTAGAGATCATTGCACCAAGTGGAGTCAGAAAGAGAAAGACAAATACCATACGATATCACTTACATGTAAAATATAAAACATGACACAATTGGACTTGTTCACAAAACAGAAACAGACTTACACAGGAAACAAACATGCTTACCAGAGGGGGGGGTGGGGGAGGGGTGACTTAGGCGTTTGGGTGAGCAGGCACAAACTATTGCATGTAAAATAAATAAACAACAATATGGTCCTAACGTAGAGCATAGGGAACTGTATTCAGAGTCCTGTAATAAATCATAATGGAAAAGAATATGAAAAGGAATACATATATGTATAACTGAATCACTTTGCTATACACCAGAAACTAACATAGGAGAAGGCAATGGCACCCCACTCCAGTACTCTTGCCTGGAAAAGCCCATGGATGGAGGAGGATGGTGGGCTACAGTCCATGGGGTCGCTAAGAGTCGGACACGACTGAGTGATTTCACTTTCACTCTTCACTTTCATGCGTTGGAGAAGGAAATGGCAACCCACTCCAGTGTTCTTGCCTGGAGAATCCCAGGGATGGGGGAGCCCTGGCGGGCTGCCGTCTATGGGGTCACACAGAGTCGGATGCGACTGAAGCGACTTAGCAGCAGCAACAGCAGAAACTAACATAACATTGTAAATCAATTATTCTTCGATCAAAAATTAAATTGTAAAAGATCCGTATTTTTTTCCATATTTTAACATCCCTGAAGTTAGAGTGTACCTTATAATATAGAGGGCTTCCTTATATTGGTGGCTCAGATGGTAAAGAATATGCCTGCAATGCAGGAGACACAGGTTCAATCCCTGGGTTGGGAAGATCCCCTGGAGAAGGCATTGGCTACCCACTCGTGTATTCTTGCCTGGAGAATTCAATGGACAGAGGAGCCTGGTGGGCTACAGTCCATGGGGTCACAAAGAGTCAGACACAATTGAGCAACGAACACACTTGGGCCTTCCCATGTGGCACTAGTGATGAAGAATCCACCTGCTAATGCAGGAGACACAAGAGACTCGGGTTCTATCCCTGGGTCAGGAAGATCTCCTAGAGTAGGAAATGGCAACCCACTCCAGTATTCTCGCCTGGAACATTCCAGGGACAGAGGAGCCTTGTGGGTTATAGTCCATGGAGTGGCAGAGAGTCGGACATAACTAAGTGACTAAGCAGCAGAGTGTAATATAGAGTGTGTCATAGTTTGATTGCTGTAGAGTCCCTCCAGCTGGGGCCCTCTTCATGGGGTCAAGGAGATGCCCTCCCATAGCCACCCTCCTCCAATTCCAAGGACTCTGTGGGCTTGCTCCAGAGGTCTGTTCT